>NW_015090794.1:1947671-2192299 GCF_001431845.1 Calidris pugnax
CCCCCCCCCAAGGAGTCTTACATCTCGGGCACTCCCCGTGAGCATCACTCGGTGCTGCATCCCAGCAGAGGGACCTGGCCTGGTGCTCACTGTCTCATTCGTTTTGTCTAGACAACACAATTACTGTGACTGGGGGGAAATTGCAGATGGAGGTTTTCTACTCTTTGATCACGCTGTCATAGGTATGAAACAATTGTAGGAGAGTGGATGGGCTGGCTCTGCCAATCCTGCAGTCCTTTCCAGTGCTCTTTTCCCAGCAGTCCAAGTGCACGGGGCCGTATTTTCTTTGGGGTGTCCCATGGGAATTCCCCAGGTGACATGTACACAGGGTTGGTGGCAGCTACACAAACATGGGGAGCTCACACGGGTCGTCTGCTCAGGCAGCTGCTTCTCGGCCCCTCTCTAAGGGGGGCACTTGCTGTTACCCACAGTTTACTTTCACACATAATTGGCTGCTTGTGAACCTCCCTTTGCCGTGGCAGAGACTCTGATTTATACTGCTACCGAAGCGTTAATTAACAGCAATTCTGCCTTCATTTGAGCTCAAAGAGAGCAGCTAGTGAAGCATTCACACTTTCGTATGCTGCTTTTGCAGCCTGTGGAAAGGTGCTTGCCTGCTCCCCTTTGGAAGCTGCAGCCTACTTGTGCTGACCTTGCTAACTCAGGGGACTTCGCCGGTGGCTTTTCTCACGTTCCCCAACTGGAAGGGCTGTTGGTCTGTTTTCACATCTTACAGTATGTTTCTGGGCGAGTGCTATTTTTTCAGTCGGTTTCCCAAGGAAACAAGGGCTTACGTGATTATCCTGTGTTTGTGTGTGAGTGGGAAAGGGAATTAGCCTCTTTTTAATAACTTTTAAACCTGTTGGGCAGTTGCACCGAAATTAGGCAGCAAAGTTAGAGATAGCATCTTCTACAGTTATTATTTTCATGCGAACAGGCTGCATTGAGAGGAAAACCATGGCATTTGTGTCCCTGCTGAGAAAGAGCCTGAACCAGGGAGAGCTTAACCCCACTGTAGACACTAGAGAACACACACAAAATGACCTGCCTGTACAAGGGAGACTGGTTGCCCTGTCAGCATTGTGGAATGGAAAATAAAGAGTGTGAAGTATTTATAAGGGACCACGTGCATAAAATATACAAGCGAGAGAGCCAGGCTGGGAGTCATGGGGGAAGAACTGACGCTCTGCACCAGCCAGGGTCTGCCTCGTGAAATATCGACTGAAAAGCCAGGTTTTCAATCCCTAACTCAGCTGCAAGTCTGAGTCCTTTGATAAATACCAAAATTGCCTTAGGCCTCAACAGTTTGAAAATTAGAGCCTTCCCGAAGAATCCCTCTTTGTTACCCTCCTGACACTCCCTCGGTGGCTCGAGGAAGCATCTGCAGACACAGATCACACGGCTGCAATTAATTTTTTAACCAGCTTTTGAAAAATCTTTCAATCAAGGGATCTTCCCCTTCTACCACGTGCTCCCTTTTGCGTGGGCCCCAGCTTTGATGTTCACGGGGGACGGCGGCTGGGACTTGAGGGCAGCAGACAGCACAGTTCAGCTGCGTGTGTGTAAAAGGAAACGAAGAAACAGATCCAAAGCCTGAGACAAAAAGGGTTTTTCCAGCTCCAAAAGTGGGAAGTTTCAGCAGACGGCACACAGCACGAGGAGATTTCTTTCCCTGCTAATTTATTCTTGGGCTTTCAGGCTGTTTTATTTAGGTTATATTCCAATACACACTGAGCTTGGATTAAAGTGATTTCCCTTCTCTCTGTTTATGAGATGGCAAAGGATCAGGGCGCTACTGGCCTGTGCAGAGCAGGAGCTCTGCCGAGCGCTTTGCTCGCCCGACACACCCCATTGAGTCCAACAAATTCTCCCCAAGGCAGTGCTAATGCTTTCTGCCTAACAGGGGATTAGGATGGTCTGCCTCAAACTTCACAGCCCCCCCCTCCTGCCCTGCTCTCTCCTTCCTGGGCCCTGGCCTTTGCAATAAGAAATAAATCACTGTAAGGTTTATCCCTGCTGTGTGTTGTTTTGCAGTAGCGGGGGCTTCTGTTATTTAACCAGCATGGCCCAAAAGTTTAGTTCCAACTATGCTCTGGTGCAAACCCAGTCCTTGGGTTTTCTAGGACTTGACACAAACTCACTGGATGGCAGTTTCTAAATAGACAAAGCTCTGAACAGCCCCGTTTTTTAGCCTTAGATGCCGGCAGGGAGAGCTGTGGATGCCCGGGGGGGCAGGCACAGGCTGGGTTCAGGCTCTTGGGTCTGTCTCGTCTGCCTGGCTCTCTGCTACTGATGTTCCTGCTCTCTGCCCATTTCCATGTTCCCGCTTGGTATAACTGGGATTCTGCTTGCAAAGTTTAACTTTTTTGTCATGTTAGGAGGGAATATTATTTCCAAGTCTCTCCCTGTTTGTCCTTTCATCTCACCAGCCAAGCTAGCAGCAGGAGCAGGGCTGGGAGCCCCCTCCCCTCCGTGCACTGGACGCAGCCCCCGGCCTCTGTCACGGTGTCAGAGCTCTCAGAGCTTTCATTTCCATGCCCCTCTCTGTGCACTGGACGGCAGCCCCCGGCCTCTGTCACGGCGTCAGAGCTCTCAGAGCTTTCATTTCCATGCTTTCTCCCAGACTCAAAGAGCACGACAAGACCTTGGTAGATATTTTCTGCATTTAAACCTTCCAATTAAAATTCATAACTCTGCTGGCTGCTAAAAATCAAGGACTAACAGAGTTGCTAGTGTCATAATATATTGTGAATGTTTCCCTCCCTGGTTAATCCATCAGCAGGGCAGTGAAAACTAGCTGGTTGCCTCTGTTCAAAGAAGCTTTGTGACTTCATTCTTGCCCTTCTCAGATGATCTCCAGGCACCAACCCCCTTTTCTCCTACACTGTCTAACAGATGAACATAATGTAACCTCAGAGCAGTTAGTCTCAACCTCTGTTCACCTTGGGAGGTGGTTGCTTTGATTTTAGACTAAAGAATTCTTTGTGTGTCCAAAAGCTTGTTCCACTTTACCCCCTGCAAGTATGTACGTGGTCTAATAAATGATGCTGCCACTCCGTACAAACCTTGCTGCTTTTTATCCTCATACCTCCAACAAAACTGTTTCTGCTGTGCTGATGTTGCTCATTTTTTTTTTTTTTTTTAGCTTGGATGGCAGGAGTTTGCGTGTTTGGAATTTACCTGCCAGGTGGTTGCTGTGATGGATAGATTTCCGCAGAGGTAAAGGCTGAGCCAAGAGCAGGGAGAGGAAAGCCCTGTGCAGCCTTCCCCAGCGCACAGAGGGAGCCTGAGCTGTCACTGCCATTAATCAGAGAGCTGTCAGCACCCTGAGCAACTACTCCAGAGACCCACTTCTGTTACAGAGGGGAATAACAGCCCCGGGGAAGAAAGAGCCACAGATAGGAAAGGCATCTGCGAGGGACTCTGCAAACGCAGCAGCTCCTTGGTTCTGATGAAAGTTAGGGGCTGACTTCATCTTGTAATGAGTAAAGAGATTATTAGAAAAGGACGGGACTGGATGGAGCTGATAAGGTGCCCTGCACATGCATAGAGATTTAATCCCCAGTTGCCACCTGTCCTACTGTTCTAAGTGCCGAATTCCTAGGGGGAAAGCATGGAAAACCGGAACCTTAGTGCTCACTATCTCAAGGTGATGGTAACAACTTCATGTAACCTGTACTCAAAACCAGTTTCGCTGTCAGAGCTCTCCAGCCTCCCTGGGCTGCAGCAGGAGATGGTGTAAGAGAGCACTGCGCAGGCAGTTCAATGTCTTTATTACGTTGGTAACACATCAGGATAATTCTCCTTCAATCTGTACTAGCCTACCAGTCTGGCAGCAATAAAGTATTTATGCTTGCAAAATGCATAATTTACCCATATGGAGCATTTACAAGTCACGCTGATTTCTCATGAGTATACGCATATGTTCATCTAGGTACCCATGCCTATATATTTAGCTGTATTAAAAGCAACTTACTTTGATTGCATCTGATTTGGTGAGTGATCGAGCTCACTCACATCTATGGCTTGTTGTCGTTGTTATTTACCACTCTCCCAGTCTGAGTCATCTGCATTCTTTATTAGTAATGATTCCAGATTTTCCTCCAGGTCCTTGATACAAGTATTGACAAGGCACTGGGATGAGGAGCCATCCCTGAAGGCCAGAACTGGGCACACCCTCACTTGGTACTGCCTCTCTATCAGAGATCATATCCAGAGATCAATTTGCATATGCTAACAAGGAGCTGCAGATGCTTTGCCAAGGATTTCAGGGGAGGTAAAACTCAGACCCATGCGAGTTGTCACAATTGATTCCATAAATTGGGTTGTGTTGAGTTTTTGCTCAACTGCCAAGATTTTGCACTGGAAGCAAGGCAGGGCAGAAGCAAACAGGCCTCGTCTAAGTTCATGGGAAATTTGCTTCTTTCAGTGGGTTTTTGCAGTGGAAGAAACGTTCATGTATAAGGAATGTAATTAAGCAATCAGCACGCTCCCAGCATCCTTGTCATTGCCTGGAACATCTATAACCTGATGAGCAGAAATATCTTTTCAGGTATCATGGAAAATGTATCAAAATACATTTTCTATTGTCCAGAGAAATAATAACTAACACAAGAATCAATTTGGCCTTGCATATGCTTTTTCTTAGTAAATCATTGAGCCATTAACCTTGAGAAGGTCAATATCATCGTCCTTATTGAATTCAAGTAAAGCAACACTTAAAGTAATATTTAGAAGCAACATTTATTCACAGCTTCTTAATACTCTATTGGTTCCTAAACTATGACACCAAATTAGACTTTTTTCTTCTCTTGCCACCTGCCCAGCATCACCATCCTCTGCTCCCTTTCTCAGGAACTGTCAGGAATGTGGAAATGAGGTAAGACAAGTGAAGAAGTAGATAGGCCCATCTTTCATCTAAAGAAAGCCTGAGTGATGCAGGTAATTTGGAGGTAGATTTATTGTCATGGAACAACACAAAATACACCACATTTCGGTGGAAAGGAAAATTTTTCATCCAGCCTTACAAGCCTTATTCAAACCTCATTGAAGTCACTAAATAAGTGGGACTGTTCCTATAAAGTCTTGGATTGAACACTCAATACAGATTAGTATTATTAAGGCGTAAGTTGTTGGTGCCTGTTCCAAAGTCACTTCAGTATAAGAAAAATCTTCTCATCTGGTTCACTTTAATCAGTCCTGGATAACACCTGGAGTGGACACCAAGCTATGCTGAAAGAAAAGGCAAGTCAGAGGAAATCAGAGATGTCTTTGAGGAGAGGTCACTGGGACACAGAAGGGAAATGCACAGGCTGTCCTGCTCCTCTGAGGATCAAGAACAAATTCCATCCTCTTCTGCAGCACAGACACGAGTCGCAGAACCACATTTCTGGAGTCAGAGCCCCAGCCCTGCCTCATCCCTAGCCCACTTCCAAATCACCCTTTCCTGGATGTAGTGAGATCATCTCCCAGTATCCTGCTGTCTGGTGGGATGGCAGGCACTGAGCTCTCCACAGATGGCCCAGCAATTATTTCATTACTCCCCATACTCAGGACCAGTGCGTCTTCTGTTCCCTGGAAAGGGGAATCAAGAGTGGGTTTTCACTGCCCTTCCCAGAGTCAAACACAGCCACTTTGAGACTCCATGACCATCATCATCCTCCCTCCTCTTCATGGACATGGAGGAGCCAGTGGGTCTCACATGTTGGGTTGGTGTTCTGGAGATGTGACAGCAGTGTGGTCCAAACTGCTGCAAAAATGTGTTTTTTTTGCATGTCTCATGGGCTGAGACTCCAGTTCAGGTGCTCCTGAAATGTAAGTACAGCCACAGGGCAGGTGGGGGAACTGGTGCTGGGTGCTTTTGCCTTGTCCTCTTCTGGAGGTAGTCACTGAGTCTTTTGTCTCCACATCCACGAGGGATTTCTCCCATTTCAGGTGGGAAGAGATGAGCCTGCAAACTGAGAAGCTCTGAATGTTACAGGGGAAGAAACAGCTTTAGTGACTGACCTGAGGAGCTTTCCAAACTGCACCCTCTAAAAAAATATCCCCTTCCAGTTAAGACAAGCACCGAAGCTAGAGATTTTTCATGGTCTGAGAATGAAAATAAATGTTAAATAAATAATTTGGGGCTCTAAAACCATTATATGTAAGTGATACGAAAATAGGGTTCATTTTGATTTAGATGTTTTTGCCATTCCTTTTTTAAGCTCAGATTGACTCTTTCCTTTGTCCTACATATTTTCAACTTATTTGAACCCTAAATCAAAACATTTATTGTTTAAAAAATACAGACATACTTGTTTCAACTTTTCCCCCCAAAGGAAATGATTTGAACTGAGAAATTTGTCAAATCAGCTCCCATCAACAATTTTGGCTTTAATAAATTATACTTTCCTAAAGGGAAAGAAACCGCAATAACTAACATTTCATAAAAATTTATATATAAAAAAAAAAATCCTGACCAGTGACCGGTTCTTGATCTGGGGAATTTGAATTATCTTGGGGCACAAGAATGAAAGTTTGTGTGACCTAGCCATGGGTTTCACAAAAAGGAATGAAAAGACAAGGAAAATGCATGTAAACATCCTAGAGATCTTGATGATGAAGACTCTCTTGGCCAAGTTTGATGTGCCTCAGTCTCCCCAGCTGTGCAGTGAGGGCAATAACACTTAGCAGGGATGGGTCCAGTGGTGGTGTGGGTGGGAAAGAGGACAGAGGAGATAGGAAGCTACCTAGCAAGGACACACTGCTGGATGAGATATGCAGAGGATGTGGTTCATGGGACAGATTCAGATGTCTGTCAGCTGGGTTAGGCAGAGAGGGTCTTGAATGGTTTCTTTTCCTCCAGAAACTCCCGTGCTCTCATTTTCCTTCCAAGCAGAATGAAATCGGTTTGAAAGTCTTAAATTCTTCAGCAACAAAAGTGTGGTTCTGTATCCAGCCCCACTCCTTGCCCCGTTTATATTTTGTCTGTCCTGTGGAGAATAAATAAATATTCCAAGACTGTGATTTCTAACGCCGTACTTGCCCTGTGGTACACAGAGCATGGCAGGAGATAGCTCCGGGTCAGGGAAGGGCACTGCTCAACCTCACTGTTCAGTTCTCTCTCAGGGAGCCTGGAGGAAAACATCTTTTAGAGCACTCTGCCTGCACAGCTCTGGGCTTGCCATTCTAAATACTCTGTGGAAGTGATTCCATCCCCGAAAAATAAATGAAAAAAATTCTTTACTTAGGAAAAACAAACTTGTTTTCTGTCACAGAGGGAAACTGCAAGCTAAGCCAAGATGTCATTGTTTTGTTTTCAGGGCACATAGGTGAAGTCAATAGCAGCCTATCTAGGGCTGGTCCTTGAGGGATCCCTCAGGAAAAACTAGTGGTGCCTCTCATTGAGGAGAGGAAGCAACTGATCTGCTCTACTTGTCACTTGGGCACAGGTCAAGAAATAATGAATCTTGTGCGTAGAAAACTTAGGCAAAAATGTAGTAATGATGGCTGTCAAGGACGAAGGTGAGGTGTGACAGGATCTGCCCGGAGCACTGTGGGATCTGTCTCTTGGATTCTTTGTACCAGGCTGCTCCCATCTTTAGGGATGGCTGGTTCTGCCCTGGGGCAGGGGGTAGGGTAATCTAGAGATGTCCCAGGGTCCCTCCCAGCCCCTTGTCGCTGGGTCTGTAAAAGGTCTCTGCTATAAACTGGCCTGTAATGTCCCTCATTTGGTTGTTCAGTCCGCAGAAGGACCCCAGAAGGGAGCACAAGTTGCTTTCAGCCAATATCAGGCAGCCTGGTGATTAAGGGCAGGGAGAACACGTGGGTGGTAAGACCTGCACCTTTCATTTCAATGCTTTGTCACTGTGCTGCTTTAACTCTTCCACAGCCTCTTCCACATCCACAACACCCAACTGCTGCAGTGTGTGTCTTGTGTGTCTTCCTCAAATGTCACTGCTGGTCTGGGGAAAAAAACAGCAGGCAGTAGAGATCCAGGAATCCACATTTTCTTGACTCCCTATTGCAAATGTTTCGGATTTTTAAGGAAAAAAAATCAAATTCCAACATGACTATTCACAAAAATCACTATCATGAAAACAGCCAATGCCAGATAGGACCTAAAATCTAGTTGTAAGAATGGAAGTGGGACCCACAGTATAACCGGTTAATATTTTGCAGAGGAGAGGAGACATCGAGACGTAAAAATAATTAGGATCTTGTAACGGACAGACTCCTCACAGAAACTGTTCTTGACATATATTTTTCCTTTGTAGCTCAGGACCAGAAGGGAACGGCTCTATATCATCACTGAGGGTGAGAAATAATTACTTTAAAATTGCAAAGTAATGCTAACTGAGATGAAGAGGCAAAACATGCTGCAGCCTCGACGGAACTCTGGATATATGCTGCCTTTCATAGAATTACATGGGTGACCTCCGCAGCTGCAAATAGTGTGACAAACAGCAAATGACTCAAGAACAAAGGAAAAATAACACTGGGATGTCATTAAACCTGAAGTAAATAGTTGACAAAGCAACTCAAGCAGCCACTTCCTCATCAGAATGCCACAGTCCTGACCTTGGCAAGAAATCAAGTGGACCCATCCAGAATAATCTCCCTGCTTCACATCCAGCATAATTTGGATGTTATGAAGTAGTCACATCCTCTAGTGCCCTTGCTGAGTTTCCATTTATTAAGTGGAGTATTCAGTATCATTCTCTCCTTTTCATGCCGCAACTTCTTGTTAAAATACAAAGGTGGAATGGAAGAAAAAGGCTCTGTGTAAAATCCTGGCTGATGCAACTTCTTGTTGCGGCAAAGGTGGAATGGAAGAAAAAGGCTCTGTGTAAAATCCTGGCTGAAAGATCATGACCTCAAGAATAAACATCCGTCAGCCGAGGAGTCATACAGGCTGCTCAGAGATGGAAAAGTGCTGTGATAAAGATGGAAGAATGCTACAAACCAAAAAGAGGCACATCTAATAATTTAGTTATTAAGAGAAGCATTTTCCCACTGTTGCCTTTGAAGGAATGGCTTATTCAGTGTTTCGCAGAAATAAGAAATACAGAAGGAGTCGGACCCAGAGATGTACACGCAGTCTGAGGACAGTCGTGGGCAGCCTCCATGCACTCGGGCTCTTCTCCAGTGGGACACAAAGCCAAGCATTGGGATGGAAGCCTGCCCAGAGCAAGGTGTGACTGTGCAGGCTCGCTCTGCTGATGCAAGAATGACAGTGCCCTGCTCCTGGCTCTGTCCCAGACCCAGCCCTAGAGCTCCCTTTGCATATGGTTCTTGACCTTGGGGAATTTCCAGGTTGCAGAGAAGACATACATTCACATATCGTGCAACAGAGTTCTCCCAGAGCGACTGCAAAGCTTTTGTTTCATTAGCATCGTATCAATTGTCTCCTACTTTTCTATTGCTCCTTTAATGAACAGTGTTATCAGTATTTCAATACTGTGAATTAACAGAATCAGAGAATTAAATGATTCAATCCACAAGTGTTTTTGCAGGTTCATGGTATTCTTGTTCATTTAAGTAAAGCTATTCCTCGAACATATTTGGGTAACGGCATTGCTACTGTAGCAGAATAATTACTGTAATCGTCATAAATTGTTAACTCAGTGGGAGACACAGTGAAGCGCAGTTCGTTCAAAAATGAGATATGTGAACCAAGCAACCCCGGAAAACAATATCCTCCTCTAAATAAATGTCACAGGAAGCTTTACATTTCATCCTGCCCTAAGTAACTTTGGCTGGCTTTCATTTTGCCAGTTTTGCATACAATTAGCAAGTAAGCCACCTGCCTGAAGACGACTGGGCACAGTCAGTCAACCTGTCTGCAACACTGCCAAGATTTGAGCTGGAGCTACCTTTGCTTATGTGCTTTTACCATATCTACATCTGTGCTCATTTAAGTACAGGAGCTGCTGAAAATGTCACTCAGGCTTTGCTGTGATTGCTGTACTCATCAGTGATGTCTTGATAACAGCGATAACCTTCCTTCCCCCGCTTTGTGTGTGCCTCCACTATATCATACCAGACGGCGGAACAGCCAGCACTACCTGGATTTTTCATTTGGTCAAACCATCACACGCACTTCCCATTTGGTAAAGTCATTCTGTAAAATTACATGAGAAGAAATCTGGAAACAAAATCTCCGTATCTAAAAACCTTTTCTTTAAGGAAGGTCAACTCTGAGTCTAAGCAGATGGAGCCCTTTTGCAGCTCACACTCCTGGGTAGTAAACAGATAAGGGTAACAGTCTTTAAATGATTTTACATCTCCGTGCATGTACCTAACAGTGAGCAAAGGATTTCCTGCAAACTCCTTCCTCAGGCAGCGGCTGCAGAAGGTTGAAATTTGTCAAGGTGATTTTCCAATTTTAAATGTTATTTTTTTTCCCTCCTGAAGTCAGATGTTCCCATTCTGATGGATGTTTTCTCATTTTCTGATTTCTTTTTTAGATATTGCCTCCCCCCATTCCTGTTTTTTCTCTCTTCATTGCTTCCAGAGGACAAGGGGGACAAGTGACTAAAATCAAATGAAAAATTTTTTACTTTAACTTACAATTTACAAAAGGCAGACATATCTTTGTAACTAAGATCCCCCCCAACCTCTTTTACCTGTAAATTGTTACCAGCTTTGACAACGTTACGGTGACAGGGAGATCTGCTGAACAAATGTGACATTCGATGCGATTACACAGGGACAACTGAAAATCACCTTTCTCTGTTTTTTCCCTTATGGTGTCTCCAAAGCTGCTGCCCTTTACCAGCTGGGTGGAATGGTGATCATCTGAGACACAAGCCTAAATTCCCTGTGAGTCTGAAAAACTTTCTGCAGCGTGCTGGAGCTGGTGGGAAAAGGGCTGGAGGGAAGGCAGTGTAAGAGCCAGCTCCCAGGCAGGGGAAATTCCTCATCGGGTTATACTCTTTGGTTGGAGTTAGGCTGGAAATAAAACAGTGTTCCTCGTCCAAAAGAAATGCGCTTTTAAAAGGCCAGACTCATCTGAGCTCATCCAGTGCCCACACATAAGATGGTGTAAAGGCCAAATTCTCATTCCTTTCGTGCTGGGGTAAGACGGTGTCATGTCACACCAGGCACTAATGAGACCAAGTTTAGGGTTTGGGGCTTGCTTCAGGCGTCACCATGTTTCCCATAAGATTCCTACAGACACTCTCGCCGATAATTGCAGGGAAGATGTTTTACAGTAATGATGAAATATTGCTTTTGAGAGTAATCCTTTCAAAAATAACAGCAGTTGCATTCAAAAGAGCGGTTCTGAGGCTGGCTGTGCAGGTAAATTACCCAAAATACCTGTAAGGACAGACAGATATAATAGCTGGAACAACACCAGGGCTAGTACGGTGCTCTGGGGGCAGCTAAAGCACTTTTTCCCATAAATCCTTTAAGTCCAACCTAATAACTTCCTCAGGGAGCTGACAACCCTCCCCACAAGGACCTTTTTCTCTAAATTTCTTAATGTGCAAAAATAAATACTTGATTTCATCTGACAACAGCAAGACAGGTGTTTTGCTTAAGGATGGGAATGAGTCAGGTTCTTCTCTGCCTTGTTTGCAATTTGTCCTTGGCTACTTATTACAGAAGTAACAATCTCTGCAAACATATACTTGGAGGTCAACCTGGGTTTGGGGATACAATGACTGTGACCAAAGGTGATCTGGGCAACTCTTCACTTGGTTAGATACATGAATATTCATTTATGAAAAGGAGACCACACGGTTTACCCAAAAGAGCAGGATGAATTGTATTTAAACAGCTGAAAGCCTGCCTGATTTCTGTTGCCCAGTGCTTCATTTTGGCTGGCTCTAAGCCTTCACAGTGACCCAACCACCAGAAAATGAAATAAGGCTCCATTCAGGAAAGTCATTCAGATTGGAACATTTGCTTCCAGTCCTGCAAAGCTTCTACTGCCTGACCAAGGAGTACAGACAACCTGTTTTTCAAGAGAAGAAAAACACAGGGAATGTCATAAGGGAAAGGCTAGGTGCAGTATAACTGTTCCCTTTACCATGCTGGATGCGTGGTGGACATGCATAAGAAGAGTTAAAGGACAAAAAATACAATGAGGACAGACTTAGTCTGGAAATTAGAAAGTTTTTAGTTGTCAGAGGAGTGGGTTTTTGGAGAGTGACTTCACAACAGTAATAAGGGCAGGCTGTCAACTGCATTTACAGACAGGTCTATGTAACTCAGCTGGGGTTGGTCACCCCAACCCAGGAGGATTCCTTCAGTCTCACATGCCCTGTGCTGGAGGGAGGGAGCCCGAGGAGACTGTCTAAACACAGACCCTGGTCCCTCCAGGGTGATCTGCTTGGGGAGAAGAGATTGACTCCTGCATCTTTCCTACACACTTCTGAGATCAGAAAAAATTCTAAATCCTGTAATAAGGAGAGTGAAACAAAGGCAAAGCAGGCACCAAGCCTTGTCAGAGACACTTACTCTCTGTGCACTCTACCTCTTGCTCTGTATTTTTGAGCCTACATGGACAGACACTCAAGACAGGGAGAGGTAACGGAGTCACTGCTCTGCTCATGCTCAACTCCTTAATTCTGACTTCTGTTCATTTTCACACAGGAGCAGGAGGAATCTGAGCTCTCTGCACTTTTCTGGGATCTAAATACACCATACACTTCATTCAAGCTGCAACAACCCTCAAATACTGGTGTGCCCCCAAATCAGTGCTATTTATTCTGGGAGAGAGTCCATTTTACTTTGGACTTTGCTTTTGTTTCTCTTGGAGCTGCATGACATTGCACAGCTTTTCTAAGGATAAGATCACAGACTATGCACTGTGAGATTAAGGGGACTTGTTCATGGGGATACTGTGGTTTTGTTAATGGACAAAAAAGGAGATTTTTGTGAGCTCAACTTACATACAAAATGAATGTACATTACTGTGTTCTAATTGCAAATAGCTTGGCTGGGGCTTTAAAAGCCTTTCATTCCAAGTCCAGTGTTTGTCAAATGTCTTTTAATACTAACCATGGTTATAAAGTGCACATTATTATTGTTAATACTTACAGGAGCTTTTTCAGCAATTGCCCTGCTCCTGCCCAGTCCAGCACAAACACTCTCCCGAGCACGGAGGATTGGAAACAACATGAATTTAAAGGGAGCCAGATAAGAGGGAAATAACTGGTTTCATAAGGACCGTGAAGCCTGAAAGAACTTTTAAAAGGCTGAAGACCCAGAACTGCCTAATCTGAGCGCAGACACTCCCTCCAATCCCCTCCTTGCAGTGCTGAGCTTGCAGAACTTTACCCTTGCCCTGCTTTTTCCCTATTTGTTGTGTTTTGTTCCATATTTTAGGTTTGATTTTCATAGGAGAAACAAATTCGTTTCATTTCACTCACTGGATTTCATGCGCCAGAACTGCAGGGGAGGGTTTGGCTTTTCAGTGCTGCCAGGGAAGATTTGTCTTCTCTCATTCTGGCCAATGGTGGGCAGAAGACCCTGGATGAGCATCTTGCAGCCACCCTTCCCTGTCCACTACCAGCCAAACTGCTGTTTGCCTTGCTCTACAAGCCCCCATGTAACTTGGATAGTGAGGTCCCTGTATCCACAGATCAACACAGGAATCTGGATGAAATTCAGATGTCTCAGCATGTGAAGGATTAGGGTAATGAATCCCACTGACTTCCAGTGAGACTTCAGTGAACTCTTAAGAGTTGACATCATTTTTGAAAGTACTCCCAAATTGCTGCAGGACTTTGAGTGACTTGACTAAGGGCATGAAGAAAAGCCTGCAGTACAGCTAGGCATTCATTCAGGTCCTCTAAATCTCTGTGTAGTCCTTTAGATCCTAAAAAGTTTGGTGAGTACTGTGCCCCATGTAGGTCTACAATACCATGCTGTGCCTCAGCCCATGATGTCTCTTTAAGAAGCTTTATATGGCAACTAAACAGTAATATGTAGAATAAGATTAAATCCCCTCATTGTTGTTACGTGGTTTAAGTAGTTGTTGAAACACTTGAATAAGAAGTCTCTATTGCAGAAGGCCTGCAATAGACAAAGAACATTGATTACCAAATATTTACCTGGAGGTAGTTGTGTGGACATAAAAGGAATAGTGGAGTTGGGGAGAAAAACACAGGCAAAGGATGAACTAGAAGCCACTCAGTGAAATACAAACACAGCAGATAACATCCACAGCCTTGTTCGGTCATGTAACTCCACCACAGCAAAATTAGAAATGGAATTGAAATTAAATATAAACCACATGTAATGTTATTCAGTAAGTGCAATACAATGCAGTGTAATGGCCTGATACTGTATATTAACCCTGGGAATTAGTAACTAAATTGCTCGCACTGACAACAAACAACTATCTGGTCTGTAGGACTGAGAAGAGATGTTCTTGCTCTGCAGAGTCATAATCTGATCATTCTGAGAAAGCCTTTGGAGATCAGACAGTCCAGGAGAAAATGTCAGTTCTATCTACATACATTAAGTGCAATTTACATAAATTGCATGCTGTGAAGGATCAATATACGA
Organism: Calidris pugnax; assembly: GCF_001431845.1. Taxonomy (NCBI): domain Eukaryota; kingdom Metazoa; phylum Chordata; class Aves; order Charadriiformes; family Scolopacidae; genus Calidris; species Calidris pugnax. The sequence continues at coordinate 1,962,177 of NW_015090794.1, forward strand.
TCTTGTTCATGGCTCATCTGTCTTCTTCTCCTGTCATCCCAGAAGTGAAGCAGGGGGTGATCTGTGTGTCAATGCATGCGTGGTCTTGTCTGGCCAGGCTGATGTCAGCCCCCAGCTCTGCCCCTGCCGAAGACATTTTGAATGTGTACCAGTTGGCCAGGCTCCAACCCAGGCTTTTTCTCTGGCAATTTGACATGCTCTTCTAACCAAATTAAAAAGTATAAATTTCTGCTTACACGACGCTCCAACGCTGTGTCTGAAATCACTGTAGCTGACAATGTCAGCCATGACCTCTTTTCTCGGCTGTACAAGGTCAGCAAGAGCAGACTGAATTTTTAAGCTGTTTGGTATAAATTAGGAAAAAAAACCAATTGTCTGGGAAATGTGAGACATTGCAAGAAACTGTGTGATAAGATTATGAATGCCACAAACTATTTGCATGAAGTGTTCACCAGAAACCTTATTTCATTGTGTTCCAGGCTGAGAACTTCTCCTAATTGGAAATAGCCTCTCCCAGGCTCCAAACCCTAATGAGATGAATCCAACAAGAGCAGGGGGAAATCTCCTCGCCAGCAAGTCCAATTCTCTCCCTTCACAGTAGCCTGATTCAAACATACCAACCTCTACCTTAAAACATGTGAGGTTGCAGGTCCAGAGGGACTTCAAACTTCCTTCTAGTCCTTAAAATGGACAACCTCATTTGTCTGAATATTTCTTGGCCTCTAGAGAGATGAATAAAGTAGTAACCTGCGTGTCAGCAGTTCCTGGGCTGTCTACCACTGTGCCTCTTTGCTGAAGCAGCCGTTGTGGAGAGTATGTCTAGCTGTGCCAGAACCAACCCACCTTTCAGACATGTGGAGATTTCCTCTCCTTTTTGCAAGACTTAAAACCTCTCCTTGAAACCCCGACTCCCTTGGCAAAAGCATTTCAGTGTAGGTTCCCCCTGTTCACTTCCTTGACTGCTGGTCTAGCAACACAAACTCCGGTTTTACCCTGAATCTTTCTTCCCCCAGTCCCTAAAAAAAAAACAAACCACCAAACCCAACAAAAAAAAGCCAGATGGCACAGAAATGTCAATGCTAGTTTAATGGTAAATGTGAGAAGTAAAACAGAAGAGGGAAAAGCAAAGAAATTTGTAAGCAGTCCCTCTCCATCCAAAGCAACCCAAGGAAGCAGGTTCTCCAGAGACGTAGTTTTTCTGGAATTGAACATATGGCAAATAGATTTTCTATTTTAAATTCACCAGCAAATGTTGGAACTTTCAAGCCAAAACCAATACATGATTTTTTTTTCCTTTCCACCCAGCAGTAGTTAGGGTCTTTTACTGTGTTTTGCTCCAATAACTAAAAAGGCCAAGAGTGAAAACTGTGGCCTCACTAAAATCAATGGCAAAAATACTCAAGTTTAATAGAGACAGGATTTCAGTCTGACCCTGGCCGACTTTCACACTCAGTGTAGCCGCTCAGCTTCCGCATATTGAAAACAGCAGAATCCCATATAAGATCCTGGTGGCATCACAACCACACTCCCCAACCCCATGACCTCCCCTGGCAAGCAATAAGTGGCAGGTTACTGTAATTTTAGAATAAGTTTACCTAATGGACATTCTTGGGATTCAAGAACAAAATCTTCACACTTCTAGCTCCTGGCAGTCTGGCTGGGGATTCTGGCACTTTGCACCGCAGAGAATGGGTGGACATCCATGTGTCACCTCCCATGTGCTACCTCTCTACTCACATCCCTCTGTCAGGTAACAAGTGTGATCCTCATCAACACCAGGTTCCTGTTAGATAATATTCATCAACAACACCTTCCTGTCCTCAGGACAGGCAAGCTGAGAGCAGCCAAACTGCTAATTGATCCTAAGAGCTGAGAACCAGTGAAGTGCAGGGCCCTGCCTCCCACCCAGGAGCCCAGCAGCAAGTCCAGCATGCTCCTTGCACACAAGGCTTTTCCTTTCCATCAGCATTTTTCCAAGCCAGTTTCCTCTAACCGGCTGTGAGATGTTGGGACTGAGCTGCTGCTTTCCCCCACCCTGACAGAGGCTGCGTTTCAGCCTTGGGAGAAGGAATCACCCTCCTCTGGCTTGAATCTGACAAATTTCTTATTAAAATTGGTATCAATGTATCTGCCCTCAGGACTAGGCTGACAGTTACAATGCAGTCTGGGGTCCTTTGGGAAGAGAAGCACTTTTTAAATGTAGGATGGTGTTATTAATGATAAGGAAGGCATTACAGTGTGTAAAATTAGCCTGCTGGAGACATCTACCTTCTGTTCCTTATACAGTGTGACATCCTTATGTGTCTCTGTTCTTATCTACAAAGCATATAATTTCATTAGTAAATTGGAACATCTCCATCTCTCCTAATTATTCATTATTTCTCATAGCTTTTAAAAAACAACTTAGATGTTGAAAAACTTGCTCAGTAAACCCCACAGCCAGGCCTCCCCTACCGCTCCCTCCCTTCGCCACGGCCCTCCAGCTTCACTGGCATGGCGGCGCCAAGCAGCGAGACCGGCTGCAGCCCAGCCAGACGACAACCTGTCAACTGAAATCTCAATATTTATTTTTAAGCTGCAGGAAAAGAGCCACCTAAGCAAATCTTGGCCGCACACCGGTGTCCCCTGGGCATGCTCCAAAGCCGTGACCGAGGAGGATGGATGCTGACAGGGATGGAGGGAGGGCCAGGCCGAGGTGCGGAGCTGGGGATGTTTCTCAGGTTGGCCTGAGGGGAACAGAGCAAAGAGCTGCTCCACAATCACCCTCTTAAAACATGCAAAGCCAATTTCTGAGGGATTTTGAAAGGAAAATGTGTTTTTGTCTGCCATCCCATAGACAGGCTGGGGAGGAAGAGGCAGTAATCTGGGGGGAGAGGAAATAACCCAAATGGTGACTGAAAGCCACATCTTGCCGTGTCCTTGAAAAATGTCTGCTCCGCTGCCTCTCAGCCCTCCTCAGAGCTGAGCATCAGCCCACAACCTGAAGCCAGGAGCAATGAAATAATATCTGTGCCATTTTAAAAAGAGAAACCAGAAGAAATTGGCAAGCCTTTCCAGCAGTTCAAATCCTGGCCCACCCCAGTTTGGGATCACCGCCTGCTTCTGACCACCCAGGGGAAAAACAGGCCCAAACTGTGATGAAGGATGCTGAGGTTCTTAACGATTTGTATTTACTGCAGAAGAAAAAATGAGCTGGTGGAGTGAGACAGGATTATGTTCCTTTGTAAGGTTACAGACATGCAGCCCAGAGTTTATTGCTAATGGGGTTAATCCTTCTATTGGGGAAAAAATCAGATGGTAGCACCTTTAAATTGGCTCTTGGCAAGTACTCTATTATTGCAAGAGACCAATTAAATCAAATCGGGGTCAGAGTGTCTCAGAACGGGGAGAAACAGTTCTCAGCCTCGTCTGCCTCATCAGAAAGATGTCGGGGGTTAGGAGTCTGCTGTGAATGAGGTTCAAGTCAATAAACTCCTTGTAATTAGATTCACTCTAGTGTTTTGTTTTCTTTAAAATACATATAATTAGATGATGGGAAAAAAGTGTGAAGAGAAAAAAAACATCCCATGAAAGCAGAAATAAGGCAGGCAAGGAGGCAGGATTGTTACTGCACCCTCCTACAGTGGGGTTCCAGCTCTCCTCAGGGGCAGACCTCTCCGTGAGACAGTCAATGCTATGGTTACCTGGGGGTGAAATTCAAGCTTTATCCAAAGCCCTCTCCATCACCTGATCACCATTTAAACCCTTGTGTTAGGGCTTTACAAACGCTTTAAACAATACAGTGATCTTTGGATTTGCTGTCTGTACTTGGAAATACAATTGAGTCTTCCCTATGAGACCCATTTAAAGACTGCCTGTTATTAAAGACTCACTAAAGCCCTTAAAGACTTGAGATAAAATGATACCTAAGTGGGATTCTCACTACGTTTAGAAACACGAATAACTGCCTCATTGTCTTCAGAGGGATTTTAGTGCTGCTTATGGAAGACAGCACCTGGGTCACTGCTTGTCATCTGGACAGAGAGAACTTGCTGTGACCAGAATGTGAGTGACTTTTGCTCCAAAGCAGGCCAAGGACAGAACATTGGCCAATGACTTGTGCATTAATGCGGTCAGGACACACCTCATGCTTAAACACTTTAATGGTTTCAAAGACAACAAAAAGACCAAGACAAATCTCCAGCCACTTGATAACTTGGTTTCATACACTCCCAGAGTCAGACTTGTCTTGAACACCTACCTATTTTCAGAGACCTGAAACTATAGGTCACCAATTGATCTGGATTTTATTCTCTAATAGCTCAGAAAGATTTCTCCTGCATTGACTTTACAAGAGCCTCTTCATCATGCCAGTGGGATCAATTGAATCCTGCTGATACTGCTGCAGTTCTTTGTTGCTTCCTCTACTCTTTACATCTCCATGTAAAGAAAATGTGAAATAGGATCCTCTCAAGATATGGGGGGAAAATGTAAGATATCCATTGTTAATATGCTTAGATATTATCTCAGCGTCTCAGCAGGGATTCTCTTTACCTGATTGTTAATTTAGTACTTTAATACTTTTCCAGGTGAGGTTACATAATTAATAAATCCTCTGTGTTATAGAGAATTTTATTGTGCTGAAGAACACCACAATAAAACAGTCATCTATGTTGTTGTTTTTTTTAATATGATTCCTCTTACTAAAATCACCACCCTTCCATAGAACAATGCTACTCACGTAACCTATGTAGGATTGTTAAATAAACTGTTGCCTTTCCAAAGATAGTAATTAACAGAGTCTATGCAATCCTTGAGTATAAGGCAAAAACAGGCAGTAACAGACTCTTGAATTTTCAGAACACACAGCATATATCTGAATGTTTTAAAAAAGAACAAAAAATCTGAGTCAATATTCATAAAGAAACTAGCACCATTACCAACATTCAGGAGAAACTGGGATTCTTGTAGAAAGCCAGTGGCCAAAGTCACATGAGTGCAGTATTTTTGTTCCCCAGGAAAATGCTAGATCCTTTATAGAATCGTAGAATCATTTCACTTGGAAAAGACCTTTAGGATCACTGACTCCAACCATTAACCCTGCACTGCCAAGTCCACCACTAAACCATGTCCCTCAGCACCACATCTACAAATCTTTTAAATACCTCCTGGGATTGTGATTCAGCCACTTCCCTGGGCAGCTTGTTCCAATGCTTGACAACCCTTTCTGTAAAGAAATTTTTCCTAATATCCAACCTAAACTTTCTAAATCTTCTCTTTCTATTTATTAACAGTTTATTTTAAAATCCTGGTATGAGATGTGTTTCCTTTTGCTCCTGCCCTCTCTTCCGAACAGAATTTAGGCTGCACATAACTTCTTGTTTCACATTCCAGTTGCAACAAAAATCAGTGACTTCTGGTCATGCATTTGTGTCACCACCTTTCTGAAATGGCGTTCTGTGTTAGCAACACTTGAAACGAACCGGCAGCTTTCTGCCAAACATTGATTGGTACCAGCACACAGTTAATTGGGGAGACGGTAGTCACTCAGCCGATCAATTCAAGCTGTTTGTCTTTTTTTTTTTTTAGAGATAATGGGTTCTTTCGTATACCCAGGGTAGGATGGCTCATCTCTGTGCTCTGTACCGAGCTTCAGCCATAACAGGTCACACTTTGAGACAATGCCAGAGTAGCATAGTGAGGTTACCAGCATGCCCAGTTTTTTGAGTATTTGCCTAGTGTGATTATAATCTCTGAAATTAACTTCAGAGCTATCATGCTGCAGTGATCGTTTAACGGACTTGTGAACCTTCCTGGCCTTTGGAACCAGATATGATGAGACAATTGCTCTTGGCAACAGATCACCCCACTGACGGCTGCGATCTTCAACCTCCCAGATGTACTAGGAGTAACTGAATGGGATTATGATGAAGTTAAATTGGCAGAGACTTGTTCTCTACTCTATTTCATCTGAAGATGAAAATGAAAATAGCCCAGCCTGGCATCGCCCTGCACAATAACCTGAATCTATTATGAGTTTTCCACTCCTGCAATCTGGAAATGTTTGTTTTGCTCAGACAGACAACCCTGGAAAGCTACTGATGGTGACAGTTGACAAACCAAACATGTTTTCTATGGCTATTTTTTCTCTGTTATTATTGCCCTCAGGTAGTGCTTTCACATATTATCTGTGTCCTACAGATTTCACTGGTCTCCATTAGGAGCTATTCCGAGCCTCACAGCTCGTGCCTCATGAGTTGTACAGGTTGTCTTCCTGGGGTAGAACACACCAACCCTCTCACCTCTCCAAACGCACCTTCCAGTTCCACCACAGGTGAAGTGTTGATCTGGTTTGATCTCTCCAACCCCATCCCCATCCCCTTTGTTTTAACATTGCAAAAATGTCTCGTTTCAGAACCAGAAAAATTGAGCATGCTGTAGCTGAGAGCTTTCTTTTACCTTGGAATATATGCACGTAGCTCTTCTTGGTATCAGTGGGAGGTTTGAATACGTATTTCATATCAAAGACTTATATTTAAAAAAAAAAGGCTGATGATTCTTGCTGCCCAGCTTTGAGGCACATGAAAGGAACCTGATTTTGAAGCCACACTGAGCTCTGAGAATCAGGCCAGCAAGTTACCCAAAACACTTGTTTCTTTTTATAAACCCAGCTGAAACACGGCAATATTATTTTAGGGAAGCAAATACGCAAAATACTTGTTATCTATGTAATGTTTGTAATGGCAGTCCTCTGCTTTCCCTAATTTCTTCACAATTTACATATAAACGAGACATTGTATCACTGGGTAGTTTTATTTCTCCAAAACACTGTCAAGTATGTTGACAAAGTTTTGAGGCTCTTAAATTAAATATTTTCACTAAACACATCATTCGTCATTCGGTTTAAGAGGAAACTGATTCAAAGATATGGTGAGTGCTTTAAGGGCAGGCAGCACAGCAGAGCTAAAGCCCAGGAGATTCCCACTGTGGCTACTGGTCTGCCTGACAAAGCAGCAGTCACCTTTTTCCACAATTTCCCCAAATATAAGATGGTGACAGCAGATCCTACTCTGTGATCCGGTAATCTCTACAGAAGTGCTGCTGTGTCTCATAAAAGGAAGGCAAAATCATTGTGGGGTCCAGTGAAGTTTCAAGGGGAACCCATCCCTGGGCTCAGTTCTGCCCACATCAGAAGAAATTTTGCTACATCTAAAGGAAATCTTTGAGGCAACTGATGTAGGATGAAAGAACTTATGTAGGACAAAAGATTTTTTTTTAATGGCTACAGAGCTAATCCTTTCATATTATCCCTCTCATTTACCTGTGGCTTGTTGCTAAGGGTGTGGGCAGGGAAAAGGCTTGTTGAGGGGCTACGTGTTAGTGCTGCTAATTGTTTGGTGCATCTTTATTAGCTGTGTCTCTCTGGCTCTCCGGTGTGCTCATTACTGAAATCAATCCCCTTCTAGTTGAAGTGGGGTTATTGCTGATCCTCTTATCTCTTCTTGAGATCACGAGTCGTAGGCACAGAACCTTCCTGAGTCCACGAGAGAGACGTCCCAGCTCTGGGGACAGTCCTTCTTCATGCAAAATGGAATAGATGGAGACTATGCAAGGAATTACAGTCTGCCCAGGAGCCAGCACATCCCTACACAGATGAATACAGCAAATCCCTGTGTAGCACCTAGTTGCAGAAGAAAGACTGTCAGATCACAGTTACGCTTTGAAGAGATCCTAAAACCAGACCACAACCAGCAGCATTTGCATTTTAGGCTTTGTTTTCATGCAACGAAAGTGCATCCAGCATATGGTTAGTCACCAAACCTTTCTGAGAGCTCCACAGGCAGAAGAAGGAACAAAGAAGCACGGCATCCATTAAAAGCAAATGATGGAAGAAAAGCAGTCAGTTGCAGTATTAATAAAGCATTGCTTGCCATCAAAGCTGGATTATTTCAACAGCTAATCAGCTTCAGAGCGCAAAGAGACTCTGGAGCAAGCATGATTGATGCCTGAAATTCTACTAGCACTGTTGTAATAAAAAGGGATATCTGTAATCCTTTCTGTGGTGTTACCCTAAAACTCAGAGGCCCTGGAACAAGCTGGGACAGATAGCAAGTATGAGTCTGAGCAACAATTATCTCTGCAGACCAAAGGATCCTTTTTTTTTTGTATGATCTACAGTTTTTCAAAAGTATGAGTAATCCTCCAAAGTCAGGCAAGACTAAATTGCAGGAATGGGTGCTGAATGGGGAGGTGCTTTTAAAATACACACTGAGTATCTGAATCCATCAGTGCCTGTGTAGTTCAGAAATCCTGCCCACATACCTGCCTTAATGTCATCTGCCAGTTTCTTGCCTGTCTTCTGCCATCTGTAACTCGAGCACCTCATCTAAGCCAGCTAGCTAGAGGCTTCCACAGAAGCTCATAAAGATCAACATCTCCTGAAGGAGACCCAATTCACCAGTCTCGGACACCTTCTAGAGCCAAATTAATTACTCCATGAACCTACTTCTCTCCACAAACACTCTGGAAGGAGCCTTGTGGATAGACTTTAACGAGGCACCTACAGCTAGTGAGATGAAACCATCCAGGGTACCATGGCTCTGCTAGACAAGTTGTAGTGAACACAGATGCTGCCTCCTGGGACATGACTTTCCACCTGCACTGGAGGATGCTTTTCCATAGCAGGAAGCCAGGGAAGGTGCTTTGCAGAAGGACATGGCTGATATTCAGACACATGAGCCATGTTTCTGACTCTGAGATGTGGCCAAAGTGTGGGGCTGGGAGTGAGGGATTTGCAGGTTCACACTGTACATCACCTGCCTTCCTTGCATGGGACCTGGAGCCTGGAGGCACAGGGATAAGGAAAAAAATGTGGGCAAGAGGATGAGCCAAAAACTTGGAATCAAAACAGTTTCCAAACTTTGCTCTTTATAAATCAACAATATCGTAATATATTGTTTTGATTGTAGCTTCCTGGCAGATGTTAATGCCTATTTCTTGCTACTTACGTGTTTTTTTCTCATATTTGTGTTTGAGTGCCTTAAATGCCTCCCCTTCTCTATCATGTCTAAATTTCCTTCTGGATTTCGCAGAATGGTAGCTATATTCAAACCAGAGGGGCACAAAAAAGAGTGCCAGAATGCACACATAAGGCCAGTTGCTGATGGATTCAAGCTGATTTATTACCCATTGCCAGATTTGGAGGTTCAAAATTATGTTAAAAACAATTTTCAGTGACACTTAGAGCTGTGAAAGAGAAATCAGGGATGCTCTGCCAAATCTGTCTGCCATCATCTATCATTTATCTGTCTGATCCAGTCAATCATCTAACTTAATTCACTGCCTTTATAAAGGCAACTATTATTTTAAGGTCTAAATGCCACATCTGTATAAACTTGACACCCATGTTTCACTGTCGTTCTGGCATGGATAAGTAATTGCTCAGAGGACTTGCTTCTCCACTGGCTTTACCAGGCCACGCTTTCATCTTCCACCAGTTTGGCATCTGAACTAACTGTAAATAAATTAAATCAGTAGATATAATATTTAGAGAAGGAGTGTGAGGCTGGAAGCCACTGCAAATGAAGCAGAAATACATACCAAGCTAGAAAGTGTTTTCTCAGCCAGCCTGGTAGGAGATAATGCATACACATATTAATTAATTGTGACTGTAGGCATCAAGCTATAACACAAGTACTGGAACAGCTCAAAGCATTCCCAGCTAAATTTCCTAGGGCACAGAGATTTTCCTCTTCACTGAAGTTTGACAGGGAGGAAAGGAAAAGCATCTAATTTTATGCAACCGAGGATTCTGAAAAATTTCACTAGTGTTTGTTGTTTCATTACTGTGGATGGCACTGTCAAATCCAGACCTCTAAAAAACTATATTTAAAATAGTCTTATTTCTTGCATGATTATGGTTTGTGGGTACCTCATCACAAAGCAGGACCCTTTTGCTCAGTACTGTTTTCTACCCCTGGCAGTTTGTTGCAGACACAATACCAGATCTATGTATTTGATCCACAGTAATCATGAAGAGGTTCAGGTAAGCGTTAGGGACTGAGTACATACAAGGCAAAGCAATCCTTTCCCTGAACATTTTATGGTCTAAATAGAAAAGACAGGAAAAGACAGAAACATAGAAACATGTCCCAAAGGCACAGTGAATTAGCAGAACCAGAAACAAAACCACATTCAAAATATACCTGCCCCTTAAAAACACAACTCCTCCGTTCCCTCACATATATAAGTCTCCATCCACATCAACAAGGAAAAGTTTACTTTACCTGACATTTGTAATAAGTATTTTGTTACATATTTTTGCCGAATGCTAGATCTGCTTGTAGAGGTGACAGATAAAAATGCCAACCGTTTTCAAAAGACTGGATTTTGCTCTTCCCATCCAAAAGCCAAAAGCCAAGGTGCAAACAAACATCACCTGGATTTCTTGGCAACACTGAAGCTAGAATATGACATTCTTAATGGAACCCCGTACACTCTGCCATCCCACAAAGACCCAGACAAGGGTTCATGTTTATTCCTTGGGGTTTGCTACAAAGGCTCTGTTCCAGCTCCTATTGCAATTATGGAAAGGATTCCTAGGCATGTGGAAGGGAATCGTACCAGAGCTTGCAAGGATAATGCTGCCATTGTACTCCTGCAGAAGAAGAAAATATACAATAGTCTGGCAATGTTTTCCACCTGTTCATTATATCTTGACTAGCTTTGAGAGCTTGCCAGGTATGCATTAACCAACTAGTTGGGATTACCCTGCAATACTGTCTTTACATCCCTTCAGTTGCTAAAGGGAATAGCTAGAGGATGTCAGCTATGAATTCAGTGCTATTTAGCAAGTCTCTGGCAGGAGTTGAAGGGTACCGACGGAAAGCAGAGTTCATGGCAATGCACTAACTAGATTTTGTAAGTCTATATATTTATGAGTATTTTACATGCCCCCCTACAGATACAGAGCATTCATTTTAAAAGGATTCACCTCTTTTGGAAAATCTCCAAACATTGTATGCTGGCTTTGCAAAGAGTCAGCCATATTGCACTCTATGGTAAGCAATCACTTTGGCTTGAAGTCCTGAGATTAATCACAAAGCAGTGGGCAAACTGCGTGGCCAGATGAGCATTTTTGAAGTAGGTGTTTGATTGCAGCTAAAGCACAGATGTCTTGGCAGATGAAGTTTTTTCCCTCCCCCATTATCCAGAGTGGCCTTGTGAAGTCCTTTGCAGTCCCTGAATGCACAGGCTGGGGATGGATGGACCGACTGTCTTTGGGCCCTTTCAGGGATAAAGGATGAGGAGTAGAGAACTTACAGATTGGACCTAGGAGTATTTGAATGAGGTTATTATTGCGCTTCCCCCACCTTAAGACCTCAAGACCTCTGGGAAAAGCTCTGTGCAATAGGAGAGAGATGGTTTTGAGTGGCTGAAAAGTACCAAATTCTTCTAGATCACAAATCCCAGGGGAAATTAGCTAATAGGAACCAAGTGGCCTGTGTTTGGCAAACTGAACGCATGATACAGCTACTTAATATCCAGGAAGTTAATGTGCCACGTGCAGAAAATGTCCATAGTGTAATAGAGACAGCTCTGACCTTTCTCAGCAGGTCAGCAAAGCTCCTCTACGCAAGGGCTTAATCAAGTCATATATAACTGCGGCTGACAGGAGCTCATGATCCACACACGTGATTGGGAGAAGACTCTCCTGCAAGGCACTTAGCACAGTTATCGCTCCCATTTGGCAAATGGTCAGGAATTACACTTGATTTGATGAGGTGCTGGGAGATAAATTTCCTGTCGCCTCTCAAGATAGATGTGGTTGTGCAGCAATCAGTGCCAGCCAGCAGATGCCGGGTGTGCTGCTGAACCACCAGCTTCGTGAGCGGTGCCTTCCCGAGCAGTGCTTGCTTGGAGCTGAGCTGAAGGACATTCACTTGGTATTTCACCTGCTGATCTTCTGCTGCACAGGGGCTACGCCTGGCTTAGGCTCTTGGTGAGAGCAACCTGCCTTGTAGTCAGCTGGCATGGCCCACGCTAGGTCTGCAGGGAACAGGGTCTTCACTGTGCTCTTGCAGAGAGATTTTTATTTCATCAGTTTGATCCCGGTATTTCCTGTCAACAGATGAGTGCTAGATGTCATAGGAACACACTCTATTTATATTATCCAAAAAAATACCTCATGTGCTAGCAAGAGACCTAAATACCCAATTCATCTTCTTTCTGCCCCAAGATAGCTTCTCCAGCATCCTGCACTTGGGACCAGCATTTGCATCTTTTAACCTTTGACACTTCAGCCACAATGTTGTGCAGACCTTTCTATCACAATGCTTTAAAGATATGACACTTACTGAGGAATATGCTGCCTACTATTTCTGTACATTGTTCTTTATGCACTAATTAATGTCATTCCACTAGAAAAATTTCCAAAGTCCAAAAGCCAGTGAACCTATTACTGTATTTAATGGAAATAGACTGTTCTATAGTAAAAAATGTGAGTAATAATAATAATTTTCCTTACTGAAAAACCTGCATAGCACAGCTAATATTCAGCTTTTCCATCAAAAGACTCCCCTTTGTCTTGCTGTATGTCAGCATTGCTGAGTATACCATCTTCTTCCGTAGCATCCACTCTTTTGTGTTGCTACTTATTGAATTAGACATCCCGAAGGAAGACTGCTGTGTCAGATGAAACCAGGATGCTGGGTGAGTGCTGGGATGGATGTCATTGCTCGCTAAGATGTCTAAATTATCTTGTCGAGGAACATTACGGGATAAAGTTGAAGTCACTTCTTAGGGAAAGCAGGATGCTTTGTAATGCACTTCTGCAGGTCTAAAACTCCTCCTGTGCATGTCTTTGTGCTTTCAGTTTGCACTTTCCTGCAAGTCCACATGCCCTGTGGGCAGGGTGATTGCAAGGTGGAGGACAGAGGCACTGGGGGCTGTATATTTGCACAGGTGATTGTACCTCAGAACTCAGACAGGAAGATTTTGTTCAGTATCATGACTGAGCTGATCTAATATCTCATTGCTGCCAAGGGAAGCTCTAGCATCTTCCTCCTATACCTGCCCTGGTCCTCCTGAGACCTTTCATTGAGTGGGTTCAGCTCACAGAACTAGCAGAAAACTTCACTGGCATTTCCACCCAAGGGTCTGATCTGTAGCAGAGGAAGGAGCCTGTAGGCAGCCCTAGGGGGAGAGAATGGGGACAGAGAAAGCACTAGAATTGCCCCTTTCAACGACACTGAGCCCTGAGATCACTTTGATTGTACAACTCAGCCAAACTCCAGTAACAGTCAGCCCCATGAAACTAATTCAGTGATCTGGAAGCCTTTAAATGGATGTCAGTGACCATGTACAATATCCTTAGTGTGCCTGCTGCTAAGTCACATTTGTGCATTTATATATGCAGTAGGGTTTTCTCTGATAATAATCTAAGGTGCTAATTTGCATATGCTGTTGGTTTGTTCTTTAAAATATAATGAGGATAATAAAAGCAAAAGTCTTGCCTGGAATTTTAAATTAATAGTTATCTGTCTCTCTTGTAACCTGCATGTGCTTTCCTCATTTGGGCAGAATTAAATCTACAGCATTTAAGGAATCTCCAGACATCAGAAAGATCAGAAAGAAATAGCCATTTATTTCCCAGCAGCTGACAGTTCTTTCTCCCCCCACCCCAGTGAGAGGCAGTGATTTGTAGTAGGGATTACACTCTGCTCCTTGGAAGTGGTGGTGAACAACATGATGTTGTGTTATTGCCCTCCTGCAATAATGCAAGGACACGTCTAAATTGATCTCTGTTCACTCCCATTTTGGGAAAGTGCTTGAGCCAACCCCGCAGAAGCCGACAAAACCGTCTGACTGTGGGCTGACATGACAAGAATTTATGCTGTAGACATGAATACATTTTGCTAATGGAGATTATCCTTGAACACGAGTAAAATTGTAGTATATCTGAGTGTGGGCCAGCGTGTATAGCCATCACTGACTGAGCTGTTGGGGGGAATTCACTCACCATACGCCTCTTCAAAGTACTTTACCTGGTTACCTCTGTTAGCAGTAGTGTATTGCTTTTCATTCGCAAAGAGAATTAGATTTATGGGAGAGGTGTGCCAGAGACAAATTGGAGACTGTACTGTCTGGCCAGGCATCAGTCTCCAGCCGTCATCAGACAGCAAAATAGTTCAGAGTGTCTAGTGAATGAAAACAGCCCACCAAAACTCAGCTCTCTGGTTTCACAGGCAGAGGAGGGGACGTCCCCCAGTACCGTTCCCTCTTGTGGTGCCTCTCCCTTGCTCTTGCACAGCTCTCAGTGCCCAGTGAAGCACAGACCTGCAGGATTTTGATTTGCATGGCTTGGCTTTCTGTCCTGATGCAGGGGGCTTCCTAGGTGGGGAAAGGACTCAAGACATGGAAGCGTTCAAGGCCAGGCTGGATGGGGCTTTGAGCAACCTGCTCTCGTGGGAGGTGTCCCTGCCCATGGCAGGGGGGTTGGAACTTGATGATCTTTGAGGTTCCTTCCAACCCAAACCATTCCATGATTCTATGATTCTATGATGAGAGGCTGCCTGGGAGAACCACTGTGAGAAAGCACAGACATGGCAGCCTTGTAATGTGGCCTCTTGCTTGCCAGGCAAGATGTGCACCAAGGAGGTGTTCCTTTAATGACCCTCAGTCCTTCCTCTGTCATACAGCCCAACGCCAGCCTTCCGGGAACCCCAAGAGCCCTGGGCAGCCCTGGTTTTGGAATTGGGCTCCATAGCAATGGGCTGCAGCAGTGTTGAAATGGGTCGGGAGGAGGTGAGGGTTTGATGCCTTCCCCTGTGCTCACACGGCTGAATCAGGTATAAAGATGGGTGACTGATGGGGAATCTTTCTTGTCTTGTGGGGTCATTGCAGTGCACCCTTCACAGCACAAGACAGGAGCCTGCTAGAAGGACTGATGGGCAGGACAGCCGGGTGCTGGCTGCTTCTCCAGAGGAGGCTGTCTGCTAAAATCCAGTAAAGATGGAGAGGACACAAGTTAACAATAGTTAAAACAGGCCAGGCCAGGCACACTGCCTGCTACCACAGAGCCTTGGATCTGAGGCCAGTGCGCAGCTGAGCAGGCACAGCTCCAGCCACCAAATAGCCAAACAAAGCAATGGCAAAACGTGCAGTGTCCAAGAGGCTGTGGTACATCTGTGAGTGCTGAGATGAAACTGGAGCACAGGAGCTGGCAGGCAGCTCACCCACACCAACGGGGGTGGGACTGGAAAGAGGGAAGCACAGAACCTCCATCCCTGCCTTGCTTCATGGAGAAGAGTCAAAAGAAGCCATGCATCTGAACGATGGGCCAGGAGAGCATCATCCATGAGAAAGAGGAGAGGAAGGAGGGTGGAAACCAGCTGCCAAGAGGCCCTTGTAAGGAATTTGGTGTGAGAAGCTCTTTGAGGAGAGACACTGGAAAATCAGCGTGGGTGCACATCACTGGCCAGCCAGTTGGAGCCCCAGAATTGCTGGAAATGGTTGTCTTTGAGATCATCTGAGCTTTAGATACATGGTTTGCCCACCTGTTATTATTCAGTTACATTAATACGCACAGAAGACACATGAAGAGAGGGGGAAGAGGAGTGGGCATAGTTTAAAGCTTTCTTCACTCTCTCTCTGGTTGAGTTCCTAGACCTGCCATAGAAATTCTTGTGACACCTCTTGCTGCCTCTCCTCCAAGCATTAAGCCTGGGACCAGCACTATGTGTGTGAACCAGTCACAGCAGACCTAGACTTCATAGATTTCGTTAGATTCCTGTGTCAGGCATCAAACAGCACTACATTAGTCCCAGGCACTGATAGAACACCACACAGCAAAATCCAAGAATATCTTACAGTGGGACCAAAAGAAACAAAAGTGGAATAAGCCTCTATTTCCCTCCCTCCTCCTCCCAGGAAACGAGCAAAGAACTTTGTCTGACATTAAAGTCAACATTGAAAGAATAGAATGAGGGACTATTTATGTTTAATTATGCAGGTTAGATGAAGAAAACAGCAGAGACAAGTTGCTAATGCTGCAATCTATATGTTTGCTTCGGGGGGTGCAGCAAGTATCTCTGTGTTTGTCCCGCAATGAGTTTCTCTTCTTGCATCTGTCCCATCTTGCCAAGTTTTCATTCTGCACTTCTCACAGCAGGGGACTTGCTGATTACTCTCCTCTAATTGAGTTTGGGTAATGAAAGTCACTAAAAATCTCTTTCATGTCGTATGTTGTCATATATCTCATTAAACCATTAGATTTGTTCTAGACCCCTTAAAAAGAGGCCAGGAAAAAAAAAAAAAAAGGAACAAAAAAAGAACAATGTGCTAATATTTTTCAAATGTTTCCAGAGAAACTGCACAGCATAATTACAGCTGCTTTTGCATTATTTAACCTGCCTACACACCCTTGGGGCTTGAAGAGAGAAAATCAGACAAGATCCCAAAGAGCTGTTTTGTCACACACAGTTTGTGTGGGGAGTCAGGTTACTGAAGGGGCCAGAGATTCAAAAAATATTCACAAATGCACGTTTTCCTGGGTTAGTTCAAGGTCATCTAGGTACAAGACAGTGCCAACACCAAAATCAGTCCAGACTTGGACTACTTCAAAGGGATGTTATACCCAGCTATCCCCTTACCACCTTACAGTTTCAGTAGTTCACCTTTTTTAGCACATTTTACACCTTTCTGTGCTTGCATTTCACTTGCAAAATACTATTTACTACAGAAACTGCTATAGCAAATGATGGAACCCCCTCTTTATTAAGGAAAAGAGATTCTACGTCTCCCTCCAGACCTCGCTTATGCCCACAGCCCGTCACAGCCAGCCCACTAAGGTATTCACCACCACTCAGACCTGCACTTTCCCTTGGCTGGAGAATGGCACAGCGGGTGTCTGTGTCTAGACAGCGACCTGCTTGGGCTGCAGGTAGAGGCAGAGGCTGGAGCAGGGAAGCTTAGTGCTAAAAGTTGCGCTTGTCACTCCTCGCAAACCCAGAATCTGCTGTAAAATTCTTTGCAGCTGAGATCATGGCGGAGACCTGCAGCCTAAATCTCTTGTGAGCCCAGCTTTGCTAGCTGCTAAGTAGGGATGTAAGACTCATCACTAACCAGAAAAGGCTTTGAACGAGCTTACAGCCTTTGCTTTGAAAAGAGCACGCTCACCGGTGTGTTGTGCCGACCCGCTGTAACGAACCCCAGAGACAGGACAGTGTTAATGCACGGTAATGCTCCTCCTGGTACACACCACCCCAGCAGGTAGAAGCAGGAGCATGAATATTTGAAATTTAACTTTCCCTAATATCACCCCATTTACTTTATGTCAGACTGTGTTTATCTTCCACTGCTCACATTTAAATGTCAGAGTATCAGCATGTCTAAATTCCTCTTTTCACAGATGGAAACTGTCGATTTTTAAACACAAAAGGCACCCGGGAATGTGATATACATATTACCCTGGCACAGAGTTTAACCTTTAAAGACTGTTCTTTAAGAACCTGCTTTAGGATAAAGCAAATCACTTCAATAAAATGATAATTTACTGTTCCATAGCTCCTGGATCCTGATGAAACCATAAGTTCTTTGCAAAGGATAAAAGCAGAACAGATCAGGCTTTAAATAACATTAATTAATGTGCAAGATAATGGAGGACTAAAAGTTTATGCTTCCCATGTACCTCAGGGTCTTCCTGGCACTGGCACTGCAGGACAGAAGTGCTTCAGACACATTTAGTGGCAGTGGGGATTAGTCAAGCTCTCCGCAAACTGTGATTTTGTGGAATGTTTTTAGGATTAAGACTCAGAGATGCTGGAATTTGGGCACTTACCTTCAACTCTCAGGATTGCTGCCCCATGCATCTACACTGTGTTGTCTGTCCCTTGGAGTCCTTCAGCCTGGGAGAGACAAAAGAAACTCTAAGTCAGACTTCCCATAGTGCAAGAACTGAACCTTAGAACCTTTTTTCCGGGTGTTTCTATATTTTTTGGACTCCAGCTAGAGATGTGACAATTAAAAAAAAAATAAGGCTGAGTAAATGAAGAGATATTTCAAAAAATCAGAGTCT
The DNA here is from genome assembly GCF_001431845.1 of Calidris pugnax. Classification (NCBI taxonomy): domain Eukaryota; kingdom Metazoa; phylum Chordata; class Aves; order Charadriiformes; family Scolopacidae; genus Calidris; species Calidris pugnax. The sequence continues at coordinate 1,980,232 of NW_015090794.1, forward strand.
GCTTTGGACATTTTGAGAAAGATGAAAGCAATTTTGCTGTTTGTGTCCAAAATTTTGTGTGCCTTTTGGGTGACGATGGCTGGTTATTAAAGCAGGTGAATTTGAATGTAAATTTGATGACAGGAATAGGGAGACAAGGGAGCTCAGGGACATTATTTTATAAAATAAGGCTGAGTAAATTAACATATTTCAAAAAATCAGAGTCTGCTTTGGACATTTTGAGAAAGATGAAAGCAATTTTGCTGTTTGTGTCCAAAATTTTGTGTGCCTTTTGGGTGCCAATGGCTGGTTATTAAAGCAGGTGAATTTGAATGTAAATTTGATGACAGGAATAGGGAGACAAGGGAGCTCAGGGACATTATTTTAAAAGATAAAATGTGCTTTAGCTAAATATTCTCCACTTGGATGGCTCTTCACTTTGCGAGGTTTGGGACACAAAAGCAGTGCTTGCCACTTTGGAGTGGCATGTAAGCAAGAATAGCCACAGTGGACAAATTTCTTCCATGTATTTTTGACCCTTGATATGCTCCAGTGGGCTTGGATCCTTCCTTGCCAAGAAGTGAATTCCAGGGATGCTTTTCTACCATGATCACACTAAAAATCTCTGAGCCATTAAAAGCCAAAACACTCAAAGGACCAAGGTTTCACTGGTTTGGGCATTAGGTAGAAATCTATACGGATTCCTTTAATTTGGGTAATACCTCCCTCTCTTCTTTAGAAAAATATGCCTCTCTATTTCATGGTGCGAAAGTCTCTCTCTTGCTTTCACTTATGGAGCCCTGGAGATATCTCCACCAATTACCATGTTATTAGCTCTTTTAAAGGACAAAAACAAATGGGCAATTGAGGTTTGATTGCCTTACAGAATGATCTTTTTTTCCTCTGTTTATTTTTGTCAGCTACATCTAGGTAATATATTCCAGGAAACGAGACAGCGGTGCTATCCGCGGGCAAGTTTAGCTTAGACAGGTCTGCCTGGCCTTTTTGTCTCAGCTCTGTGGATACCCTCTGGAGTTTCCTACTCAGCCCCACCACGGCTGCCCGACTGGCCCTTGCTTTCATTTCTGACAAATTCCTTGCAAAGCTGTACAGAGAAAATGCAGTTTTGCAAGGCAGGAGAGGAAACAAGGTCTGAGATCTTTGCAATAAGTTGGGCAAATTGCTTCAGAGTCTCCCTCAGCACAAGGGTTCCCATCTGCACCCCTCAAGCCCAAACAGACCAGGGAAAGGGTGTCGCATCCCCCCTGTGCTTCTTTTGGAGCAGGCTCTAAACTTTTCCATGGGCTGGAGAAGGGCTGGTGCTGCTTTTGGAACAGGGTCTAAACTTTTCCATGGGCTGGAGAAGGGCTGAGTCTAGCGAGGTTCATGCAAACAAGAAAGTGTTAAAGGTAGGGCTGGCACAATTCATCCCTTACAAATATGTATGCTAATCCAGTCTGCTGCATTTTCCACTCATCCCTGAAAAGCATTCCCATAACTGTTCCTTGATGTCTGCGTGGAACAAGTAACTGCTCAATTAAATCACAATGAAATGGTTGTTTGATACCCTTCATTAGAACAAAGCTATTTGGCAGGAAAAGGTGAAGAATGGGTAAAACAGTCTACTAATTGCATTACATTTCATCCTCCAAGCACTGTAACCTCCCCCTTATAATTACAGTGACTCTGAGACAGAGGTTTCGTGGGATGAATGGGATGAGTAGTAGAGAGTATAATACTGCTGAGGAAGCAGGAACTTTGTTGTGGTGGTAGCAGGAGAAGGGCTGGGTAGGACATATGCCCAGGATGGTACGGTGTGGCTGAAATGCAGTTGTCAGCACCAGCACAGCTCTGCCTGCACGCAGCTGCGGCGACCAGATGCTATGTAAGCTGATTTGCTGTGTAATTTTATGGATCGTCTTTAAAATATGGCTGTTGGGCAGTGATAAGCCTACAACTTTATCTGCACAAGAGAGTTGTTATTTATCTAGATTGATTGGATTATAAAGTCAGGACCTTTAATTAAAGAGTACCGTAATCCAAAATCAAAATAATACAAGTTGATGCCCAGCACATGGAGTGGGTTTTTCTTAAAGCAGCTGGGCTCTGTCTGCTACCGAAAGTCTATTCATGCTGTTAACAGCTTCTGCCCAACTCCATATACTGACTGGATTTTTAATAAAATCTATGATATTGAATTCACCGGCTCACATTTGTGTATGCTCAGCAGATGGCTTTATGAAGAGGTGGTAGCAGCTATTCCACAATTTCCAAGCATCCCGTTGGAAGTCACCCCAAAAAGGTGATTTCCCCCCAGCTCTTCTAAGTGCTTTAATGTGCTGTGCAGTGGGAGGGGTGTCTATTCCTGTCCCAGCAATGGCTGGGCTGAAGGGTACCACTTAAAAGAGCAAAATCGACTGCTGCCCGTGGGGAGTGCTCCAGCCCGGCGCAGAGCTGTCTGCCAGCAGCTCATGCTCTGTCCCAACACAGGCAAATTTCAGAGGGGGGGGGAATAGCAAATCCTTGACCCCCTCTGAGCCTCACACTGGGATTTGAAAGCTGGACCACTGGTGTTCAAAGCAAAGCAAACCATTTCCTTGCTTTTAAAATGAGGAATATAACGTATTTTTTAACCTCTCTTCTCTTTTTGTGCACAGCTGGAATATGTTAGCCAGTTTCTTTCCTCTTTTTTTTTTTTTTAAATTTAAATGTTACAGAGGAAATTTCAAGCTGATTAGTTAGAGTCTGGTAAAGCAATAAAGTGACTGAGAATAGTGTATGAAAGCAAAATTCCCAAATCAGCAGCAGTTGTGTGGCTGCTGAAGTGCTCCGAGGTCCCAGGACGGGCAGGAGTTTCGCTGTGCCCTTGGCTGAGCTGGCAGGAAAAGGTCAGGGACTTCGCTCTGGAGGAGAGAAGCAATTCAGGCTGAGGTCACTGCAAGAAGCTTTAGTTTTCCCTGAGCACTGAGCAATGCAAAAAAAAAACCAGCAGTGAGTGCTCTCAAAGCCCAGCTCATCCTAGTGGAACAAATAAAGCCCCAAACCTCTTTTGCAAGATGAAGGCATCGTGCAGCCAGGGACTGCAAATGAGCCTGCTGTTTTCCTTGCTGGGTTGCAATCCTTCCCTCTCCTCCCCTATTTCAGTCCTCCCCTCCCTGGCCATAAGATTTGTTTGCTTTTCCTTCTCTTCACTTTTTTTTGTAGGTCCAGGCTCAGGCAGGGAGTGTGCTGCCTTCCAGATGCTAAAATGGATTACTGGATTAACTGCTCCATTGGCTGTTCAGCCTCGCAGAGGCTGGAGGTCAGGGAAGTTATTAATTCACAGCCTTCTCCATTTGCTCATTGCAACGGGGCTGGAACTATTGACTTAGCAGATTCGGTGGGATCTTCAGCCATACTACAGTGTGCATTTCTGTAGGCAATAAATCAATATACATCTTTTGATGTCTCTTGTTATCAAATGAAAAAGAAACAAATGCCATATTATAGATATGTACATGTGCCAAGGGAAAAAATGCAGTGTGTGCGAGGTGCTCCAGCCTTTCCAGCAGCAGGGTGCCAGCTTTGAGACTCATGCCTGTGGGCCAGGTGACCCTGGTATTGTCAGCGACAGAGATGTGCCCTTGGCCATGTATGACACCCTGAGGGGCAGCGCTCCCACCCAGGGGTCCCCAGGGAGGCAGATGGCAGTCCCCAAGCCTGGCTGGGTGCTGGCTGCACAGTTGGCCCTGGTAGCTGCTCCCTGCGTCTTCCCTTGCAATGGTGACAAGATAAAAGGGAGATGCAGAGCCTGGGACCATGATAAACATGACAACAGCACTTTGGGTAGGTGGGAAGCCAGTTGGCTCAGCACAGGGGGCAAGGCTGGTTAAGGTTTCAAGCAACAGTGATGATGCTAAGGTAATCCAAGCAGAAGGACAAGTCTGGATGTGCTGACTTGGAAAAAAATTGGGTTTCCTAAGGTCCTGCGACCTGCAGCATGGCCATGCAGCACAGCAGCCACCTTCAGCCCTCGTGTGCTCCCCAGGACATTGAAACAACCCACAAGTGTGTCTCAAGCTGTGGCCGAGCCCCCTGACTGAGCTCTGGATATATGGCCGAGCAAGGAGATATGGCCAAGCAGTAAAAAAAGATATTCCCAGCAACACAAAGGGCCAACATTGCCCTGAGAATATCATACACCTCAGAAATAATGCACAGAGGAAGTCTTTGCTGGTACATCTTCTCAACAAAGGGAACATGACTGTGGTGATGACTTCTTCCACATCCAGATGAAGCAGTGCCTGGCCGTCACCAGCCCTTGCTGGGCATCACCAGCTTTTACCCTGCTCCAGCACAATGAGTTGTGCCAGGTCCAACCTTGGTTTAAGGAGCCATCTGGAGCTGTGCTGGTTTGTGGCTGACACCTCCTGTTTGTGACACCTCCTCCTGCTGCAGGTGGGACCATGAGATGGCAAAATAGTGCGAGGAGTAAACCATTCCCTGGGGAAGTTCAAATAACAAGAAACCCTTTGAGTCACATGGATGATGATAGCTTGATTACAACTTATTAATGCTGCAAAGAAAGAAAACGATGCAGTTTTACACTGTATTGCCTCCTCTAGAGAAGAAGGATAATAAGGCCTCTCAAATGTGTCTTTGTGGAATGAAATTATTCAACATTTCTAGCTTACGCCATTGCTAGGAAACAATAACAAATACCTATATTCTCACAGCTACAAATAGGAATAATCTTGTGGAAGGCAGACTTTTCTGAAGTTGAAATAGTTTCAGGTGTAGTCTGTTGGCTTTCAAGTTGCTGGGATGGACAATATCGCCTGGAGACAATAGGAGTTTCTGTGCATCTGGAGTTTGGCTTTAACATGAACTTTATTCTGCAAGGAGGATGGATTTTATTGCTGTACAATTCAGATCATAAGAGCCCATCTATTCTTAAAAGCGTGTGAACAAAGAGGGCTGCACCTATGGCAACTTCTGGCCTCTTGAAGGCAAAACACTCAGCAGATAAAGCTCCAGATACCTTTGGTGAAAACAGTGGCTTTCTGATTTCTGCTCATGCTATGAAGAATGCTGGTATGATGGAAATTTGATGCCTTGAAGATATGAGTGGAAAGAAGCAGAGATGGCAGGAGGGTCAGCTCAGCTTGGACAGGCAGTCCCAGAGCCTGAGTGCTCACCAGACAGCACAGGCAGCCGAGCCTTTGAAGAAGAGCCAGGCCTTTTGCAAGAGCAGGGTTTAACTGCAACATTTGCTGTTTCCATTGGGCTACAAATTATACATGACCTTACTGATTGAGAAGTGGTTTGATTTCAGTAAACTAACATCTATCTATATTGGCTGCTCATCTGTTCTTGAAATGCAAATTCCTATTAGTAAAATATGCCATCATATGCTTAGTTAACAATAAAAATAGGGATTTTTTTACTTGTTCTCTGTCCTCAGTCTAGACAGATCGTTAAATATCATTTTTTTAATTTTTATATTTCTATTATTACTTACGTGGCAACATGAATCAACTGGTTATAAATAAATAAAGATGGAAATCAGAAGTGCAATTCTAACCATCAGAGGCATAAGATTCAGGAAGAGCCTTTTAATATGACTAATGAAACAAAAATCTAACTAGTTTGAAGATGGAAGTTGATAAATATAAAAGAATTATGTGAGATAGTTGCATACAGAGCATCCTGGGAGTGTCCTTTTGAGCCAATGCTGCTTTGTAATGAATAAAAACATAATTTGTGCAATATGTTCAGGGAAGCCACTCGATATGGCTTTCTTGAAAGGAATTCTGCACAAGAGCATCAGAAATATCCTGCGGAGGGGAGCAATGCTCAGTCTAGCCTAGGGCTCTGGCAAAGCAAATGGGTTTGGGGGCACCAAGGAAATGGGTTTGGGGCAAGTAGGGATCTGGGAGAAGGAGTAACTCATGTATTTCACATGGGCATTTATCCGGCTGTGTTTTTTTCCTGAGCCACCTAAAGCTGAGACATCTCATGAGAATTAGTGCTCTAAGGTTTGGCTGAGTATGGACAAGGACTGGATAATATGAGTTGATTTCGGCACCCTTTGAAAATCTATTTGTCTAATAGTAATCCTCAGGCAACTGGTTTTGGCCAGAGAGCTAATCCCTAATAAGGATTTAAGGTTGCAAACTCAGTTGTTACATGAATGTTCTTCTCCAGGTGCTATTTGTCAGCACAGAGCTTTTTCTTGAGAGAGATGCTGAGGCGTAGAAGGAAGTAATAACATTTTCAGATTTGCAATCAAATTTTTGAAAGCTTTAGTTTGCCCATGAACATCCATAGCCTATGGACTGATTATAGTCAGGAGACCAAGACTTGAAAATGCCTGCATCCCTCAGACACTTCCAGACCCCTTGACCAACTATGGAGGGTGTTGCAGGAAAAACAGCCTGTCCTTCTGCAACTGTTCGTGTTGACAGTGCCAGGAGAAGGAAATAACAGCTCATTAGAAATCAAGCAAAACTGAGAGAGCCCGTTTAAGCCCCTCTGTGCATCAAGGCAGAGACACAAGGAGATGACACACGGAGCTTCAGGGCCCTTGATGAGATGCTGGCAGATGATGGGTGGTCAGGGGAATAGAAAGTGCAGCAGGTAGGATTTGGTTCACAGTTTGAGAACCAAAGACATGGTGCTGAGCAACCAAAAAAAACATAGGGTCTAAAGAGTTAAAAAACCTCTTGCCCACATGCACCTGATAAATAAAATAAAATTTCTAACTCAGAGATGATCCAAGACCATTTTCCAATAAGAAATAAACCCAGGGCTTAGAAAATGCACACACACAAAGCAGATGAAACTTAAAAGCATTTTCCCAGCACAGTAGTTTTAAAAAAAAGGGGTGACCTTTAAAGAAAGCCAGTGAGAGTTCATTTGCAGAAAAAAAATAAATAAAAAAATCAGCTGGGTTAATCCAAAAAGCCCTACCTCCCAGACACTCTTCTGGCATAGTTTAGTACTCTTTTTAATAGGTATTTCAGCATTAGGATTTAAAAATTCATTTTCTTTTAGTGCTGGAATAAATGGCAGTCAAGGGCTGAAACATCCTCTACTTCCCCATCCTCCTCTCTTGATGCAGTGCAGCCAGAGATAGCAGCTGCTATCTGTCCTTTCCTTGCACAGTACTTTTATGCAGAAGGAGTTTAAGCTTTCATTGGCATCCAGGTGGCAAAAGGGAAGATGTGGAACATCTCCCTCTCTTCACTCTCCCAAAGGTCAGCTCCAGAGCTGAGAAAACTGCATTAATTCTGTCCAGGACTTCTTTAAATTGGAAATAAAATGCCAGCCTAGAGCTTTGCTTCACACATGGCAGTGCCCTAAGCAGATTTCGGAGCACTGCAGAAAGGTGTCTTCTTCCCAGGCAAGTTCTCTGGTGTCCACGGTGAATCTTTTGCTCGCCCCTTTCAGGAGACCCACTTGTGGTGCCCACACTCATCAGTCATTTCTGTGTTTCCCAGTCCTTCGAAGAGTGGGATAAAGAAAATGTAAACCACAGACATTTTGCACAGACCTTTGTAGCCGGGAAGGTCTCTGTTCCCTGATCTGAGCTGTTGCTCCTGCAGCGAGGGAGCCTGGCTCTTCTGCTGTGAGCATCACAGGACCAGAACAAGAACATTCATCTCCTGTGTGAAAATATTACCAGAACAGAGCAAAACTGTTGTAAAATGATTGCTTTCAGCGTCTCTGAGGCAGTGGGCAGTCTGTCTGCCTCTCTCCTAATATAAAGCACATTTGTGTTTAAAAGGAAAATGGCTAAATTAAAATGCCAAGCTGAACAATTAAGCTATAATCTTTACAAATAACACAGAGGATGTCTTTGCTTTTAAAAGATCAGGAAATAATTATATGTATTTTACTTTTTTCAATGTTGCCAATTCATGTGGCTCTGAGGTTCTTCACGTAAAGATCAGCTGCTGGAGTCGTGTCGTGTGGTCATGGTCTCGTCATTAAAAATAAATGAATGGTGAAAAATAAAACACAAGCTCCAGGTGAGGGCCTGAGTTGGGAATAAGGCTCCCCTGCATTGCCCGCTGGCATCCTTGTAGGTAAAGCCTGACAAACCAGAGTAAATCTGGAATAATCCTTGTTTGTTGTCCAAGGAATTAAGGCAGGGAAAACCCAGCAATGGGATGAGGGAGGTGCCGTTTGCAGCGTGGCTGGGAACACAGCTCCTGCTCCCATGTGCACACCAGCAGTCCCAGGGCTGGCACACCTAGAGAGAGAGCTTATGCTTCCTCTGAGAGCTGACTGACACAGCAGCCTGTGTAGGCTTTAAATATGATCATCCTTGATGCCTGTTACAAGTTTTATTAATTTTAAAAGCTTTCTGATCTCTTCCAGTTAAGCTTTAATTACTGTTCTTCATTTCCAGCCCATAGAAAGATCAAAACCAGTTTAGAAGAAGAGGCTTTTTATTCCTTACCAACCCTGCCCCCTGTCTTCACTGGGGATTATATTTCTTCACTTTGCACATCCATGAGATCATTAAGTATAAAGCAGCAGTCAGCCAGCAACATCTACAGAACCATATTCCCATCGCCTGTGGCAGGATGCCAGACACAGTAAATATGACTTTAAGGTTGTGCAGTTGGTCTTTTGAGCTTTTACAGTTTCTAGCTGGAGGGGAGAAAGAAAAAAAGAGACCAGCTGGTGCAATTAGTCTTGTTTTCAGTCACCCATTTTGCAACAGGCAGGTAAATGCTTTAGATCCTTCCTATTTGGTGTGAAGGCCACCGCCACCTTCATCTTAAAACAGCAAGAAGTGTCCATAAGATGTCACAGGTTGGGGAACTCATTGGTCGCTTCATTTGAAATGCAGAATTGCTTTTAAAGGGTCAGATTTCTTCCATCAGTGCCCAGTGGCTCTGACATTTGGCTTTCTCTTTGCATCTTCTGACAACCACCCATACATTTGTCAGCTCTACAGAGTGACCACTGTGAGTTGTAGCTCACCAAGAGCCACGTGTGAGAGCACAACACAAGTGTCACTCCTGTGCGTGCCTGAGGCAGGCTGATATTTGGCTTCCTTCGCTTCATTTGAAATGCAGAATTGCTTTTAAAGGGTCAGATTTCTTCCATCAGTGCCCAGTGGCTCTGACATTTGGCTTTCTCTTTGCATCTTCTGACAACCACCCATACATTTGTCAGCTCTACAGAGTGACCACTGTGAGTTGTAGCTCACCAAGAGCCACGTGTGAGAACTCGCCCATGCACAACCCAGGTGTCACTCCTGTGTGTGCCTGAGGCAGGCTGATATTTGGCTTCCTGACCTGCCAAGCTGATCTTCAGCTCTGGCTGCAGTGTTTAAAGCCTGAGGACTAAAAACTAAATCTAACAGCTTCCCAAATTCCTAAACATGCCATTTGCTGCCCAAGGGGTTGGAGAACTGAGTGCTGCTGTCCTTCTGCAGCACTAGTTATGAATGGATTGACCCACTAGGTCTCTCAGTACATGGCTACCATGCTACCCTTCCTGGGAATTAAATGGTATTCCCTATAATGGGATATAATCATGGAAGCTGAGGGCTCTTACATCGTGCTTTGGACATGCCTACTGGATGACTGATGGATATCCCTCACCTCTCCATCCTCCTTACTAAGTCTGGAAAGTAAAATATGAACAGTAAGACACTGCCATTCTCAAGTGTGATTTCTACAGTGACTTTTCTGGGATTCAGAAATCTTTTGCTCTGTTCTCCAGCTGCCGAAAGATCTGACAAGGAGTCACAACTCTTTTCTCTAGGTTTCACCTCAGTCCAACAACAACTGCAATAAAGAGAAAAACAAACAAGCTGAGAAGTGTGCTGAGCAAATGCGGGGGAAATAGTTTTTACAGAAAGTCTAAGCAGTTTTGCAGAGCTCTTTTCAAGTGCATTTACTGAAATTTCCCCAGAGCCTTCCTAATGTAAGTACTGTTGGAAAGATTCTAACTAAAAGAAACAGCTCCTGCTGAGTGATGGTCCATAGCTTTATTAGTGGAGATCAAAGAGAATAAAACAATTACTGTAATTTCCAAGGAACATTTTTTCCAGGGGCACAGGAGATGAAGGCTATGAAAATAGGTCCATGTGTGCTTAAGTAATGGGTAGGCATTTCGGTATTTAATTTTTTTTGCTGGCAGAGGGAGTCACCTCCTATTCTGGGATACACTAATGCAAATGCAAAGTAACTTTTTTTGGCTTCCATGGAGTGCCCACAGTTTTAAAGCTGTGTGCATGGGATAATTGTGTGACTCCAGGGCTCTTAAGATGGCCCAAAGGATGCTGGACACAGACTGCTGCCCAACAGTGGGACTCGGGTACCTTACAGTCCAGTGGGGGACAGGACACCTTCACCCTCACCTGCCAGACCTGGATGAGGTCTGATTCAATCCTGTGCTTGATTTTGGGGTCTCCCAAGAGACAAATCCTGATGAATCAAATGCTGCCACTGTTGCATTTGCAGGTGAGCATCCAGGGTGATGGTGAGAACTCTGACTGACGTGTGCTCTGGAAATCAGGCTGCATTAGCCTCCATAGATGCACAGGGGACAATCCTCAGACTCGCCCTGCTCTTGTCTCAGAGGCTGAAATGACCCTCCAGCTGGTCTCTGCATGACAGCTTCTCTCCAGAAAAACAATTGTCCTTTATCCTATTATATTGCAACATGTGATTTAGAGATGATTCATCCCTTTCATTTGAGCCCGGACTTTGCTATTATCTTGCATTTCAGCCAAATATTATTAGGAATGTTGATGTGTCTGCACAGGGACATTTTCTGCAAAATTAATCTAAGAACTTTTAAAATGAATGAGCATATATAAAATATTTCTTTGGAACAAAAATGGACTTAATTTAGTTTATCTTAATGCATTTTGGAGACAAATCACAACAAACTAAATAAAGGTCTCTGTAATTCTGTCCAAATAGAAGCGAATGCAGCTGAATGAATCCACTTTAAATTCCAGCCTTCAGTTAGTCCAGGTTAATTTTTCAATGTAAACAAGCTCTAAATTAAAGAATTAAAAAAAAAAAAAAGAAGACACAAACCCCAGCTCAGTTATGACAGTGATATTCTCAGCTTTGAAATCTGCTGATATGGGGGGCTGTGTCCCACGTTGTCTTTTCCAAAATGGGATATGCCTGAGGAGCAGGGAGTCTCTAAAGGCTCTGAGCGCTCTCTTGATGGTGTGGCCAGGTTCTCACTTCTTCTTCACCTGCTTCAGAGCAGCTCAAAGCCAAGAGCAGTGGCAAGGTTGGCAGGCTTGTCATGCAGAAACCTTCCTGCCACTTCAGGTGCTGGGAAACACGAGCGCTAGAGCACAGGTCTGGAGATGATAACTGCGTGATCTGAAGAAGACACGTACCTGGAGTGAAGCAGGAAATCCCTTACAGCTCTGAAATCTTTCTCTTGCCTTGGGAGATAAATAAATGGACTGTGCAAATAACTAGGGTTTCCTAAAGAGATGCATGTGTGAGCACAGAGGCACTGCAGACCACTGTGGAGGTGGGCAGCATCACGTCCCAGGCTGGGCAATGGAGGGGGCACATGTGAGACAGCATGTTCCTTGTGGGGCTCAGCCCATTACAGGAGCAATAACAAGGAGATGAAACAAATCTGACAGCAGCAGTGACTAAAGGGGAACAGCAAATTAACTACCAGTGCTAATGAGAGGAAAAAACTGCCAAAGTCTCTCACTACAAAATGGGTCCTCACGTATAGTCATGGCCCCAGGAAGAGTGTTAATTTGGCACATGTCCACTCATTTGAGAAAACCTTATAATGAAATTCTGGCTGGCAGTCATGGGTATCACTTTGAGAAGCCCATCTTGGCTAAAAGAGGGAAGGCATGTTGGAGATCCACTGCTGCTCAGAACAGCGGGTGAACGGACTCTGGGACACGGACCCATCAGGGCTGAGGATGCTCTTCACCAGCATGTGTCATGCAGAGATAGAGCCTTTAAGGTCTTCACTAAATCAGCAAAGGATATTAAGATCTTAAGATACCACCTATGTACTGTAAAAGACACCAATCCTTTGCTATAGACAGGAGAGAACGATATAATAAAGAAGAGAGAAAATTTTTTTATCGGAATGCTTTTTCATGTAAAACTCTTCTGTTGTGGAAGCAAAAATGTGCATGGGAAGTCCTGGCCAAATGTAATTTTCATAGGAGAACAAAGAGAAAAAAAGCAGAATGTGTCTTATGGATGGTTAGCAACAAACATTGGTGTCCGTTATCAATAAGCAAAGATCTCAAAATCATGTACAACGTTTTCTTAAGAATTTAAGTTTGCTTTTTGTGTTGTTTTCAATTAATTTCCATTAAATTTTCATTTCCCTTGCATTACCATTTATTGAGCCATTCTTGTGCAGCTTTCTGTAGGGACAAGAGTCTCTCTCAACCATTTCCAGACAGAATATTCATTATTTAGTTGAACGGACTGAAAAACAAAAACACCCTGCCATGGCCAGGGCCACACAGCAGCGCAGTAACTCAGCTGGGAGTGGATCCAAGCCATGGCTCCTGGTCTCTGCTCTCATCACTAGGACAGACTCTTCTCTTGAAGGCAAAAGGGGAAATGAAAGTGATTGTAGGACACTCTCCAGGGCACAATCACAAGCTAAATAGGCTTTGTTTATGTAGACGGCTTTCTAAAAGTCAAACCATTGATAATGGGGGATCTTAATATCAGGCTGTTGTCTGGGATAACCACAGTCGACTCGCTGGGGACAGCTCTTGGAGGGCATACAGCATGCTGTATTTACACTGATACTTCAGCAGTCAAGATCAGAAGCAGTTTTGGACTCAGTCCTAGGAAGCGAGCCAGGTATGATAAATAAGATATATTCCGGGGAATAGATAGGGCCAGTGAATTACAGATGCAAGCTTGGTATCAGGGCTGTCTTGCCTCTCACCATTCCCACTGGGAACACAGCCCACTGTCGTTCCACATGGCTTTGTAAATCCTGAAGGAGCACGCTGGCCTCCCTGGAGCATCCAAGACTCCTGTTCTTTTCCTCTGCTGTCTACAACAGCTTTGGAAGCTGCTGAGAAAACTCAAGACGGAGCTGACTGGGTGTCATCAGCGGACGGAGAGAAGCAAATAGCATCATTCTGGGTTAGCTCATATACGCATGACTTGTTGTTTGAAAAGAGACCTTGAGCTTTGCTGAACCCAATGTACTCATCTGTAATTTTCACTTTCCCAGCAGAGATACACCCACATTTCTCCAAAGAATTACAGTTAGTTTGGTCCAGGCATTTGTTGAATAACTTCGCTTCTCATTGCTCCTGCTTTAGAGCGTCTGAGAGAATAAGCTGATCTGGAAACACACCACTTTTTGTTTGCTTTTTCCTAAGGGAACGTTATATTATTAATGTTTTGTCATAAATATCTGGAAGTTACAAAGAACATTAATTGTCTCTTGTGTTCAGGGCTTCTGGAAACACCCTGTTTTACCACCCAAAACAATGTGCCAGAAAGTCAGCTGCTGGTGTCAGCCAGGAAGCAGAGAGCAGAAACAGTGATGGCAATTCAGGGGACCCATCAGGCATCAAGAATAATAATAGAAAGATATTATGAACCTGAGAAAAGAAATAAGCTGAAATGCCCTGATGCTGCTAAGTAAATATTTACCAGCTACTAATAGCTTTGCATAAGATCTGTTAATGTCAGATTTGCTAATAATAAGTAATATTGATAATATACATTACTCAAACTTAACAATTTGAATAAATTCCTTCCTCAGACAAGGACATTACTTTTTCATTTTCCTTGCAGTTTATGAAGATAAACTCAATGGCTGAGAGCAGAAGAATCTGAGAGGAGAAACACACTCCAGAAATTTTAAGTTGTTGTCATTAAACCCAAAACACATAATTTTTAACTGCATATTGAACCCCACCACTTCTCACCTCCCAGACAGTGGTCTGATGGAGCTGGAGCCTGGCCACCCAGATATAATCAGCCACCCACAAAAAATGGGGAAAAAAAAGCTTTTAGTGCTGATCAGTCAAAAACCTGACATATATGTTGCTTTCATTAAAACTCTTTCACTTAGTGACTATGAAAGTCCTGCCATATCCCTGTGAATTTTCATACTAAATACCTTCTAGCAAGTGAAATGCAGACTGAAGTAATAGATCAGTAATGCTCAGCTTCCTAAAAGGAAACCTGGTTTCTAGATTTTTCTATGTATTTAAGAAAATTACTTTCAGATCCCTCTTCATATTCACACCCAGGCTTTTAATTTCTAATTCCCCATCACTCATTTCTCTATCTGGGCCTGGTTTTCCTGAGAACATCTGTGGGCTTCATCCTTTATACTTTGAAGTTTTATGGGGCTTCATTTTTTATTTTTATTTTTTTTCAGAAAAGGAGAATGAAAGTAAACAGCTAGAAGGGTTAATTCTGCAGGGTTGCTGTTTTGGTTAGACAGTCTGAGTTTTGAATTCTGGAAAAAGCACTGACTATAATCTGAAATCGAGATTATTTGTGCAAATATTTAGTGCCTTTATCCTCACCACATCCCTGGCACCATGGCCTAAGTCCCACTCTTGTGTGACCCCGTGCTCTCGCTTGCTGTCACCCAGCTCAGCTCCCCTCTGCTCCAAGCTGCCTCTTCATGCAGGCTTCAAGCACTGAACATTTCTGGTAGGAAACACCAGCTCGGCAAAGTGTGGCAGCTCAGCAAAAGTCATTTCCAAGTGACTCACTGCAAGGTGCTGCAGGAGGTGAGAACTTGCACGGTGCAGATTATCAGCTTTCTCTCCTCTGTTGACTAACTCCCTGGTATGAAGTGAAATTCTCAGACCATATTGTGCTTTTGATTAGCGCTGGCAGAGATACGGAAAGCAGCAACATGTCCAGGCTCTGGCAGCAGATCACAAAGACACAAACCCATAGAAATGACCTGTGGCAAGAATGGTTCTGCCCAGGACACCCACCGGTTTGCCCCTGGGGGAGCAGGGGCTGCTTTAGGAATGCTTTTTAGGAGAAATGCTTCAGTTCTGCAATGGAAAAGACTTTTCAAGACTATCGTGTACTGAAATTCCCACCTACCCAAGTCACTGCTTTTGAAGATTTTTGGGTTTTGCCCAGTTTGAAGACAATGTGAACAGCGTGCAGAGCAACCTCAGCTCAAGTTTAAAAAGGAAACAAAACATTTTCCTGCTTCCATTTGTAAAGATCTTCAGGCTTGGGCTTTTATACTTTTTACGTATCTGCACATTTTATATCTTGCCAAAAAAAAAAAAAGTAGCAGCTTTATTTCTTAAATATCCCTCCTTTATGGGGGCAAAACTTAACACCATCACTGGCTTCAGTGAATTTCTCTTAAGTACTGATACAGCAGATGAGGAACACTCCTTATTTACTAACAAATGATTAACACCACCTTTAGACATGCTGAGAAAAACAATTAGACCTTTAGCATCAGCTCCCTGGCTGTTTCAACTGGCATAGTTTTACTACTGGAGCCTGCCAGGATCAGACCGTGGAGCAGCCGAGGAGATGACCACACTCACCATTGAGGGGGCTCTGAAAGAAATCCAGAAAGGCTCAAGAGGGAAATTATTTAGCTAAAATACAAAGTCCTCAGCTAATTTATGCAAGTATTTATGCACAATTCATGCTAATGTATCCCATGATGTTGACAGACTCTAGCCATCCATCATAAATCTCAGGCTCTGGCTGGCTGCACGGAGCCCATAAGGAGGGCGGATGGTTCTGATGGGGCTCCATGCCAGAACAAGGATCTTCCCAGGACGTCTCAGTGCAGGATCAAGGCCTTGGTTTGTACCAGACAAAATCCTAAACAGGCCTGAGCTTGTTCAAACAAAACCCCCGCTTTCTGCTCTGCCTGCAGATGTACATTTTGGCTGGAGAAAGAGACCGAAGCTGAACGGGAGACACTGTTTTCAACTACAAAGTTGGAAAAAGCTGGGAAAATGAAGCTAACTAAAACTGATGGGCTATCGTTCCAAACCGCAGCAAACCTCCGGGCTCCACGCAGAGAAAGCAGCGGCCTTGGGTGATAAATTGATTGTTTTCCTGTTAGCTGTGGAATTTGTTAGTGCTGTAAAACTGCTGTCCATGCTGAGGACTCCTCCTGTTATTCTCTTGAACCAAGAGAATAATAAAAGGCCTCTCTGGAAATTCTTCTCTGTTTTAAACAGATGGCTGCTGAACTCCATAAGGTCAGCAGTACACTGTCTGATTATCACCACGTGGCTCCTTTAAGCAGAATAAATTCGAAAAAGAGAAAAAACAAACACCAAAAAGACAGCCCAAGACTTGCTCTCTGAAGAAGAGCCTGCTGCAACCGCACATGGATTTCCATTTTGAAGAATCACAGGACACACTTCCCTGACTGATAGCTATTGCTGGAAAGCAAAAATAAATGTGTGTGACTCATCGTTCACGCAGGTCTAGGGGACAGAGCACCACATCCTTCACGTGGGAAGGCAATTTGGTGAAGGAGACTCAACAAACTCAAAAGACTTAATCATGATTCAGTGCTGTGCTCCCACACCCACACACTTACCAACGGGACCCACGCTCACGTGCCAGCTGTTTGATTTGGAAGGAAGACAGGATACAAAAATAGCCATCAAGATGATGTTTGCATGAGCACAAGGAAATCTAATAAACCAGAATTATATAAAAAGAAAATAGCTAAGAGGAATCTGAAAGTCAAAAGCTGAGAACTTTTTAAAGAGAGAATATCTTGTCTTGCTATAAGCATGAGATCAGATTTTTGGCTGGTAAACATCAATGTAATTTCATTCACCTACTGGAACTAAACCAGTTTATTCCAGTGAAGGTCTGAACAACGAGACTGCTTTCTCTTTTGAAATAGTGCAAGAGCTATCTCCACCCATGCCTGTACACAGAGCTGCCAGGAGCAGAACGGGACTGGCAGTACTAGGTAAGGATGGTATTGGTTTTGTCTCAGCAGCTTGGTGCCCACGTTGTCAAGCCAGAACCCGAGCGGGCACTCGCCAGCTCCTGCTTCCAGTCCTCATGCCTGGCAGCACACGGCAGGCAGCTCCTTGCCAAAACAAGTCACACCACGGCGCAGATTTGGACCAACACTGCCACTGAATTTCCTCATTGACCCGCCTGGTGTAACGGGAGGGCAGCAGATCCCAACTTGCAAATCAGCTCCCTGCTGCTGTAGAAGATACGGCAGCTCTGACTGGGGCGGGAGAGGAGAAGGCAGGGATTTTAACTAATTATCCTCAACCTCCAAGTCTTAGTACAATGCACATTGTCAGTTTGACATCCCTGCTGTTGTATAAGCAGAAATGTCCTCACTTTTCTCATTGCCACATGGTCCTGGCTTCCCATCTCCGGGAAGATGGACACCTCAGGGTGTCACGGAGGTGAGACAATCTCTACTTGCCATCCTTCTTCCTTTTGGCCCAGACTTGCTGCTCTCCATCTAACTCTGGTCTCTTTACTCGTGTCTGGTTTTAATCAAACCTGTCGGCACGGAGACCCTGACCTTCTGAAAAGCCTCCAGTCCCTGCACTGTAATTAAAATGATTTGTCTAACGCTGCCCCATCAAGATGGATTTCAGGAAGGAGAAAGTGCAAACTCCCAGAGCTGGTGGAAAATGCAAATAAGCACAGCGTCGATCTGGCGTAGATAGCTGTCACTCAAACTGATCTCACCCGCTGGAAGGATCTAATCAAACACAGTCTGCCTCCAAGATATAAGGCTGGGAAATGAAGCTTTAAATGGTGTTTTCATCCATGCTGAAATGGCTCAATTTATGCTTTGTTTTGTTTGTGAAATAACTGCTTTCTAAAAAGAAATGCTAATACTGCTACAAATAATTAATGTTAGCTGAATCTATCAAATTCTAGGAGGGGTGATTAGATTCAAAACAGTAGAGACATTTCTAATCTCAATGATATGAGACAATATAAAAACAATGCCTGTGTTCTTAGATAACCTTTGGTCTCAGTCTTTTGGTGAACATCAGTGCTCCCGAGGCTAGCGTATGTTTATTTCTTAAGCTGAAATGTAACATTTTGCCCATATGTTGATATTAAAACAAAAATTTCACTTCCGAACTCTTTAATCTTTTTATTCATGTGTTCTGTCGCTCTTAGGCAGGGATTGTGAGTACCAGACGCTGCCTTATGTAAAATAATTGACTGTATTTTCTCTCTGTTTTCTCTTCTCTGAACTAATTCACCACATTTTCTCCCTATCTATCATCTAGATGAATACACTCTGTTTTCTATCTATCACCCTGCTAAGGTACTCATCACTGGGGTATGCAGCCAGCAGATAAAAAGTATAGTGATGCTATATTAAATAAAGAAAATCGATATTCTACTCTCAGTAAAACCGAGACAAATTCTAACAAGTGGGTCGCCATGAGCGGAATTTGGCCTCTGTTTCAAGCAGAGGACTCTTCTGAAGCAGCTTTCCCAGCCCATGATATTCATAGTCCTTTCCTTGCAATGCCATAATGCCCTGGGAAAGCCAGGGTTCATCCCTTGTCCCAGCCCTCCTTGTTGGAGCTCACACAGCCTTCCCTGCCAGTGCCCAGTTTGAGCCCAAGATTTCTTGTCCTGGTCAGTGTGGACATGGAGAATAAGGTGCTGCAGTCAAGTGAGCCAAGGGAACACATGGAAGCTGTGAGATGTAAGAGCCTGGCATCTAGCTTCTGTGCCTTTAATGGCTCAGACCTGGCCAGAATTTGCCAGCAAGTTCTCCTTGGTGTGGGTGAGAAGCTGCATTTGAGAGAGGCAGACCCACAGTTTAAAGGGCTATTAAATGTCTCAAGAAACTGGAGCATTCAAACAGCTGCAAATACGACAAAAGTACATAAATTGAATAGGTTTTGTGAATATTCACCTGATACAGAGGTAAGAAAAGCAAATCAAGATCCTTGGATGCAGTGTTTCTTGGATGTAAAATGGTGCACCAGTTAGGGTCCTTGGTGTGAATTTTTATGTGATGGGAGTAGTCCAAACTGCAGGACTGGGGTCTGGGATCCAAAATGCAGTGAAAACAACCCCTGGCTGCTTCGCAGACAATTCATCATGAGAATGTCCATTGTGAAGAAAAAAAGGGAGATCATTTTTTTAAGCAAGTCTGTCCTGAGAATGGGCAGCTCAGGCCAATGCCCCTCTAATGTACCATATAAACTTTAATTTACTACCACTCCATTTCAGCTATGTTTTTTTTTCCCCTCATTGCAAAATGCTGAATAACAGTTAAATGCTAGATGGTATTTCCTGACTGTGTGACTGATTGCTTGCCTTTGTGCATTGCTGGTTATTTGTTAGCACTGAGCACTTCAAAGCCTAACAGCAAGTCCAGCCTCCCAGGAAAGTGGTTCAGCTCTCTTTGCCCACCCCACTACATTAGTTGAGAGAGAGGAAACATCTTTTGGCACTTTGCAACAGAGATATGAAAAGTGACTGCACTGCTTTTGATGCAGAGGCACCACATCTCCTTTACAGTCAGCACATACAGATATTTTCTCCGTGGAAATTGGGACAGAGCTGGGGGGGAGAAGGGGAGTAGATTATCCCAGGTAATCAGTCTGTAGCCTATTTGAAGTAGAACTCTTTATACCTGGCCAACTAAAAAAGGTTTATGATGGGGTTTCCATTCTTAGCAAGGTTTCCCTACATTAAACATGAGAACAAAGCTCCTTCTTCCAAAAAAATGTATGGCAGGTTGTCTTGTTGGTCTTGTTCCTGATTTCTCTGCTGATGGGAAAACGTTTAATTAGTAAATATGCTTATTAATTCCAAGATATAGCTGCTCTATGCTGAGATTTTGTTAAGCTTAGAACAAAAAGTAAGTAGGGGTCCTCCCTTCAGCAGCTCCCCATGTGCAGCTCCCAAAGCATCAGCACAGCTTGAAAAGCAAATTTTCAGAATACTGTATCATATGTTGGCCTCAGCTTTCAGAGATATTAGGATGGCTGTGAGTCACATTTCCAAGCTTTTGATTTCCTTTACAAGGAGGAGGAATACGTTGAAGGACCCAGACCTTCTTTGGACAAAATGTTTCCAGTACTTCTGTGAACCTGCCAGCTGCTGGAGTGTGAGAAGAAATCTTTCCTTTCGCCACACAGAAGATCTATAGTTCTCCACCAAGCAGTTTGCAGTCTGTCCTACAGACACCAGCATACAAAGAATTAGGTGCAAACATGAAGATTGGATCCAGATTTATTTAAAAAAAAAAAAAAAAAAAAGAAAGAAAGAAGGGAAAAAAGCAGCAGGCTAAAAAGCTCACTGGGCACTTGACATAAACAGGAGCATTTGCTGTGGGAAGGGGAACCAGTTTCCTGTAAAAAGGATTCCAGCCACGAGAAATCTTAATCTATTGCACGTCAAAAGATTTGAGCTGAAAAACATTTCTGTTCTTTTATTCCAGTATGTTTTGTCATCTTGTGCTCTGAGAACATCTTGAATAGCTGTTAATAATTTATATGTTACAGTGGCATATTAAATCACTCGGCTGTCAGAATGGCTTTGAAACACAGGGTCCCTGGGTCTGCCTTGGATAATGAAGGGAACTCCTGAATCTTCCAGGTGCCAATAGGTTTTGCTTCTATTTCTTCAAACAATGTGATATGCAGCCTGTTACAACATGATGAATCTGTGAGCACTTGAAAGCAGGCTTACACTAACAAAAAAACCCAAACAAAACACAGCCTGATACAAATATTCTCCGAAATCTGTCTGGTCCTTGGAAACATTGACCAGTTGAGATAACAACCCTAAAACTGCTTACTGAGGTAATCCTTGCACTGGATCAAGAAGACTTTACCTATTTTTTGGTGCAGTGTTTCCCTGTTGGAAAAGATTGTAAGTTACTAGTCACATTTAGGGCCTAGAACTCAGCTGCTAAGTTTGCAACCTCAGCCACATCCCATCGTGGCCCTAACTGACCCACCTTCAAACCTGCCTGGGTGACACTGAATGGGTTGTGATAAAATGACACTAATAAAAAGTCTTTTGAAAGTTTCAGAGAAAAATCCTACTCAATAGCAAATTGTTGCTACCCTTATTTTAAAATAATGTATTTTCCATAGCAAGGCCTTTCACTCTGAATAGCTCAGCAGGGCTTTTCCTGTAGACTTATTGTACTTTAAAAATGCAAAATTTGCATAGATCATCATGCAGAGAAGGCCACAAGCAGAGGAAATAGAATGAAAGGTACAGGCTGGGGGTAATGTAAGGAAAGGAACAGATAGGACAGTTACAGGGAGAGGAAAGATGCATGAAAAAGAAAACAGAAATGAAGTGCAAAGGGAAAGCAAAGGGTGTCATTCCAGTGACCAGCAGTGCAAGGTGATAATTGACTGCTGCTGTTTAACTGGAAGGACAGTTAAATTATAATATTTACAAAAGGGAAGAGGAATGATTTCTTAGCCCTGCTGGGACTGAATATCCTTTTTCAACACTGTCTCTGTGGAAAGAAGCCTTTGCTGGGTATGTGCTGCCAGACCCCGTAGGAAAAACTACCATTGGCTTTCTGTGAGCGTAGAGCAAACTCTCATATGCAGAAGTTTGTGCGATGCAAACGGCACCTGTGAGGAGCTGGGGAGTCATTACTCCAGGCCCATAGTGTGTGTGTGTGTGTTACCTGCAGAGCTCACCTCGACGCAGTTCAGGCATCCCTCTCCTCAACACCCAAGGAGCCGATTAGCCTGGATGACACTGGGCAGGCTGCAGTGCACATGGCTTTTTCTTCCTTTTGATTTTCTACATCAAAATGACATTGAAGACAGGGGATCTGTCGCAGTGCAAGAACCAGAGTGCCCTCTATTGTCACCGTGCTCTCCAGCATCTTCCCCTCCTTCCTCCAAGGGCTCGGAAGAGACGCCTCTCCCTCGCAGCATTCCCTTTCATTTCCTTTCTTTGTTGCACAGTGGTGGCAACCCCCCAAAAAATTAATATAATTCAAGCATATACAAGTCTGTATCTCCCCAGGTGAAAATTAAACAGGGGATGCCGCTGCAGCTGGATTTCACATGCACTTCATCTGTGACGAGGCCAGAGTCACACAAACTGTCTTAAGAATGACCATGGGGTATAAAAACGGAGTGAGGTGCAAAAATGTATTAAATGGAATGGCTGAAGACCAGCAGATGCCGCAGGCCCCATGCAGGGCCCCGGGGCCTCCACAGGGGGGGCTCACTGGGCTGAGGGGTAAGTGTGGAGGGGCACGCACGGCCTCCCCCTCGCCTCCACCACTCGCTGGGCCTGAACCCGACTGAAGTCCTGTCAGGATCCTCTCGTATTTCGAAACAACCAGGAAAAAGCGTTCCTGTGCGCAGGCGGCGGTTGGAAGAGAAGTTCCTCAGCACAAAGGGGAGCCGGGACGCAATGTAGAGACTCCGGCGTATCATTGTTCTCACCGACACAGTCGCACATGAGAATAAGAAGCGTTACAACAGGCACCACGGCCCGTGTCGGGAAACCCCCCTGCCCCGGGGCCCCGCGGCCGCCCGGCGCCGCCATGACACCCCACGCCAAGCCGCCTTCCCCATTGGGTGTCCCCGTCGCCATAGCAACAAGCAGCTTGGAGGCGGGCACGGGCAGCCGGCGTTCCCCTATCCAACGCGCCCTCGGGGCGGATCCGCGCTCTGATTGGCGGCTACTGCTGATCCGTCACGAGGGGCGGGCAATTCCCCCTCTTACCGCCTCGGGTTTCCCTTCGCAATGGGGGGACCCGCCTCCTCATTGGCTGCTGCCGTTGCCTTGGCGACGGGAGGACGCGGCGCGGCCTGGCCGGGAGCCATGGCTGACCCCGCGGGAGGCCCCGGCGCCATGGCCCAGCCCAGCGTCCTGCTGACCAAGGAGCCGGCGCCGCAGACGGTGCCCGCCTCCGACCTACCCATGAAGGTGTACGAGGTGGCGCTGAACACAGGGACCGACTCCTCCAGCGGCCTGGCCACTGCTGGCTTCCGCATCGCCAAGTACCTGCCCACCGAGTGGCACCTGAACAACTCTGAGCTGTACCACAAGGCCTTCGCCAGCTGCGACCATGCCGAGCGTGACCGGGCAGCGGCCAAGGAGCTGGCTGAGTATGCTGCTGCTGCTGCCCAACGTTCCCAGCAGGACTCCACAGCTGCCGTGGGCCAGCGCCTGGAAGACATACACTACTGGAAGTCCCAGCTCCAGAATGAAATTGAAGACCTTGATGCTGAGACCCGCCTGCTGGCAGCCCAGAAGCTGCGGCTGGAAAGGGCACTCGATGCCACTGAGGTGCCCTATACCATTGCCACCGATAATCTGCAGTGTCGAGAAAGGAGGCAAGCCCCAGACCTGGTCTGTGATGAGGTGGAGAGAGAGCTGCTGAAGGTGAGCAGAACGTTAGGATGTTAAGGATTCTTGGCAGCCATCTCTTAGTGCTGCCCTTGTCTCTAAAATGGTGAAGAGATTGGTCAGTAGGTGATAACTGCAGCTCATGAAGGTATCTTTCAGCAATGCACAGAGGTCTAGTGCTCCTTCCTGGCAGCCTGGACTCTGTGTCTGTCACTCCTAGATTTAAGAAGGATTGTTTAAAATCCTTCCTCTGTTTACAAAGTATTTAAAATCATGTGAGTATGACTAGAGGAGACCAGATCCCCTCTTTCAGACCAGATCCAAACAAAATCAAACCCGAGGTTTCCTTAAGCAAGATGGGCTTTGTATTCTGGCATTAAACTTCTTCCAGCCTCCAGTTGGCTTAAAGTCCCCTTATCTCTGCAGGTTACACTTTAAAACTGCAGTACCCTATGAGCATATTATTCAGAACCAGTGAGATGCTCCTTGCCTGTTTCCATGCTGAAGTGGTCCACATCTGGCAGTCTCTGCCATTACCTTTTACTATGGAGTCTGATACTGTAGTTTTGCCGAGGTTCACAACAAGGTGGTGATGCACTGAACTACAGTGTCTCAATACAAACCTCATTTCAAATGTCCTGCAGGACAGCAGCACGGCTCTCTCTGATCTGTACCATGTGGTCGTGCGACACCTACATGAGATGACAGCTCCAGGCAAGCAGGAGGGGGGGCACAGACAGATGGTATTTCTGACAGTGTGACTTCAACAAACCTGAGACTCTCCTGAAAATTGCTTGGTCCTTTTTCTCCCAGAGAGGACTCTTTACTACAGCTGACACTTTGTTATCTGTCACTGAGATCCAGCACTGCATGTAGATTGCCTTGAAATCTGGTGTAATTATTGTGGCTGCACATGTTACAGAGAACAGATTCTCGGTCATTTTTCATTCTGGAATGGTACATATTCTAGAGTCCCACAAATGAATTAATGATTATTTGCCTACAACCTCCAGTATACTGTGAAAGTTGATTCATGATGAGTTACCGATTAAACCAGATGATTAATATTTGTTATTAGAAAAATATTGGAGAAAATTACATAGTTGATGGCATGATAATATTTACAGTATTTTTAATAGGAATTGTGTACAGTTGTGGAATTGTAATCAACATTTAAGAGGTTGTTTCAGTCAAAAATATAAACATGTGACAGTTAGTGTATAGGAGATTATGGTTATGAGATTTAGGTTACAGAAAAATAAATTCATTGGCAGCTGATGTTTTAGAGAAGTCCGTGAAACGTACAGTTTACACACAAAAAAAATAAAATCTGTCAGGATTTCTATCCTGATCTCAGAGAATAGTTTGTTCATTGCTCAGAAGTCCAGCTGCTGCTGTTGCTGCTGCTAATTCTTCACCTGAAATTGAGGTTCTCTGCATGTGACGACAGCCCGTCAACAGCCAAGTGGGATGTCATCAAAAAAGAATGATGTGAGTTCAGATGAGGCGTGTGTACCAGCAGCAGATGGACTCTTGAGAAATGAAGATTTTGTTGCCATGCCAATGACCTTTGCAGTGCAGAAGGAAGAGAACTACATAATATCAGAGGAAATCCTTCCCATTTTCACAGAGGAATAGATTTTATGGCGCGAATGTTTGCAAATAGCTTTTAGATAGAAAATAGCCAGCAAATAGCTCTGCCGTCTCTAAGCTGCAGCTATGCTCTATACCTCCTTCACCACAAGAAATCAGATGGTACCTTGTATTTCTTACTCTGCAAAACTGACTAATAATTCTTGACACTTAGAGCTGCTCTGCCATGAATTCTGACTGTTCACTGTGCAGATTTCCACGTTAATGGCCGAGTTCACTGGTAGCTCTGCGTCACAACATTTGCTTATTTGGAAGAGTTATGCAAATTTTATCACTAAAGTACAGACATACTTTTTCTAAAGGCTCCTTACTTGTCCAGTCACTTTCTAATCTTAACTCTCTGAAGAAATGCAAGAGAGGTCAGGAGTAATTTATTCTCTTTCCATGCAAAAACTGAGAAAAAGAAGAAATAGCTTCCACAAGTCAGTGGAAAGGAATGTCAGTGCGAGGAAACAGACGTTCTTTCCCTTGCAGTTTTAATTACGCAGTTAATTGATATTCTAGGGCATTTTCCTTTGAAATTATTCCTCTCCTACTAGCAGCTCAGGCTTCTGCTGGCGTCATTCTCTGGTATCTTTGCTGTGTTCCTGCCAGCTCCCATCGTCTGGAGCACGGCGGAATCTGCAACGGGGGGAAGAGCATGTGTGGACAGGGGACTGCCTTTCACATAGTCATGGAAAAGCTTTCCATAGGACATAGGGTTTTTTCCAGCTTTCAGCTTACTTAGAGCTGCTCTGCCATGATTTCTGACTGTTCACTGCGCAGATTTCCAAGTTAATGGCCGAGTTCACTGGTAGCTCTGCGTCACAACATTTGCTTATTTGGAAGAGTTATGCAAATTTTATCACTAAAGTACAGACATACTTTTTCTAAAGGCTCCTTACTTGTCCAGTCACTTTCTAATCTTAACTCTCTGAAGAAATGCAAGAGAGGTCAGGAGTAATTTATTCTCTTTCCATGCAAAAACTGAGAAAAAGAAGAAATAGCTTCCACAAGTCAGTGGAAAGGAATGTCAGTGCGAGGAAACAGACGTTCTTTCCCTTGCAGTTTTAATTACGCAGTTAATTGATATTCTAGGGCATTTTCCTTTGAAATTATTCCTCTCCTACTAGCAGCTCAGGCTTCTGCTGGCGTCATTCTCTGGTATCTTTGCTGTGTTCCTGCCAGCTCCCATCGTCTGGAGCACGGCGGAATCTGCAACGGGGGGAAGAGCATGTGTGGACAGGGGACTGCCTTTCACATAGTCATGGAAAAGCTTTCCATAGGACATAGGGTTTTTTCCAGCTTTCAGCTTTCTGTAGGAATGAAGAACATTTTCTAGTTCCCAGAGCATCCTGTTGAGATAACCACCTTTCAGCAGCCCCTTGGCAGATGACATTTAAAGAGACATCAAATACAAGCAGTTTTGAATCTCTGCATGTAATTGCACTTTCATTATCTGGTCACTAGGAATAGTTTCAGATGACGCACAAAAAAACCAGAGCTATCTTTGATGAAGGTTTTATGCATCCAGATAAGATTTGCGGGTTCCTGTTTTTTGGCACACCATCTACGTCTTTTAAGGAGTTTTTGTTCCAATTCATCTGTCCTATTTGCTTTGCAGCACGGAGTCATATTTAGATCATCTGTTGTGATACATACCACCACTAAATAGCTACTGCTGGAATGAGGGATGAGGATATTTAAGAGAAAGCTCCTCACATGCATAGTAAAATCAGCTCCTACTCAGAAGTTAATTGACTCCACTTAACAGCATATTAATCTTTTCTTAATGCACTTCTGGTTAAGAAAAAGAAGTTGAAGGACACAATTGTTTTTTTCCAATAAAGAAGGTTCTTTGATGACTAAAAAGAAGTTAAAACCTCTCAAGTAGAATAATTTTATTTATTTGCACTGTTGCATTGAAAATAGCTGAATTCAGAAAAGGCAGTACGTGCATCTGTTCTGTATGAGGTTTGACTTTCATAACCTATGTGGCATCTCCGAATCCCCTTTGCATCAGTTTAATGAGAGTTTAGTATGTTTATGTGCACGCATTATATTGAAAATGTAAGCTCTAGCAAAGGACTTGCCACATGGTGATATACTCTCAATCGATTATGTTTCAAGTGCATATATTCTGCATTTCAAAGTTATTTCTGCATGTCCAGGGCCCAGGTTAATTAACTGAGTGCCAGATATGACTGTGGCATAAGCAGATGTGCTTATATTTACACAGTGTTTTTACCCTCGAACTGTATTTGACTCAGTGTTGATTTTTTTTGTGTGTTCACTTCAACAATGAAGTCAGCCCCAGCTATTCCCTGATGCTGAAGACAAAAGCATCAGCCAAGATCCTGTCAACTGTGTAAAATTAAAGTTTAAAAAAGTGGAAAAGTACACATATGTATGTATTGCTGCTAACTGCAATAATGAGGCAAGGAAAACAACAGAATACCATTTCCAAACACCGTGATCTGTAGCTTTGCCAAGTGAACCTGTGCACAATAGGACAGTCCTGTACATAAACAACTCAGTTAAGAGTGTGGTCCTTATTTTCAACGTCTGCAGATGGTCGATTTTCAAATGACTCTTGGAAACCAACAGGAAAAAGGTTGGTCACAGAGCTGAGATTTGAAGACTGTTACCTGCTCTCACTCCCAGCTGCAATGAGTAACAGTCTTCCTGTTACATGCTGTTTGGGGGTCTAAATCTAGTGAGATCTTGTACACTAGCTTACTTTTATTTGCTGTGCTGATGTGTGGGACATCTGGTGTCATGTTGTTACTGATGGATGGATGCAGCTGGATTTGTAATCAAGGGTGACTGCACAGCCTCTCTCATGGGGTCTACCAGTTCCTCTTAGCTGCTCTCTCACTGTGTTATTCTGGCCCTGGGTGCTGTATTTAGACATTGCTGACATCTGCAAGTCACTGGTGTAAAAAGAAAGGCTGCAAAAAGAAAAAAAAAGAAGGATTTGTAAATTTGGGGAAGGCACAAACATCTGCTCTTAAACATTTTCTTTGCACCATTAATTAAGCACTTACAAAGTCATGAACTGGGGTGGTTTTATCACTAGATTTGAGGAAAATCCAACTTTTGCATCATAAACATTAAATACTGTAATAAAAATAAATGGCATGCTAAACTAAAAAATGTTCTCTCCCTGTTAATTGACAACCATTTATAATAACAGAGGTTTATTATTAGTACTAACTGCGGAGAAGACAGCTGAAAAGAAGCCAGGATCACTTCAGATTTGACAGTATTTCATTTTAATAGACAGCACATGAAGACATAGATGATAGAAAAAATAAGGATTTAAAAAAAAAAGATATTTCATCCACCAAGTCCTCTTATGAACTGAAGAAATGCAAACCAAGTTAAGCTGTCATCTGAACCAGAGCTGTTAGCAGCTACTAAAACTCTTTCACATGCTTTTTTACTCTCTTAATACAGTCTGGGCCTTCAAATGAATTGCCAGCACAATTCTGTGCTCAGACTAAATAACGTTCATCCATTCTGCCACTTGATAAAACCCAGATCTGCCCCCAGGATTTTAGTGTGGAATCACCCCCATTTTTATGGCTGAAATCACGGAGCCCAGGTGAGCTGTGGCTGCTGGCTGCAGCTCTCTCTGCCATGGTTGTTGGTGGCATTTACTCTGCAAAGAAAATGTGAAGGAGCAGAGATGGCATTTTATAAGTCCTCCTTGTGGTGTATGAGATTCCCAGCTCCTGCTCCTCAGCAGGTGGTGCAACCTGGCAGACATTCATGCATGTGGACCCTCTCCCACGTCAACCCCACGACCCAGCCACAGCTGGGTTGGATTGTCCTACGATGTCTAACAGTACAGCTAGGACTGAGGAACCTAGATTAAAGGAACTTCATCTTCAACCCAGTGCCACAGCTCCTCCCAGCCACACAGTCTGACTTTTTAACTGTTTTAAAAGTTAAGAGAAATCATTAAGTAGATAGGCATTGAAAATCCATCATCATTTAGCCCTGCTTATTCTTAACTAGTCTTAGACTGCCACTAATTATGAGAACTTTATCTTCAGTTTTAAATGTCATATTTGAATACATATCTCCTCAACAGGGAATTAATTTTAAAATTTTATTTTAGGTCATTCAACAAGGGAATTCTTTATTTTTGCATTAATTCACTCTTTCCGTGTGAGACACCTTAATTGCTAAAGGAAGACTTTTCTCATTTAAAATTGTGCACATTACTCACAGGAAACTGGTTGTCCCTTTGTTTACATGGAAACTGACTATCAAGCACAAAATAGTATCAATTACTATAAATGTAATTTCAAGTGCTGAATCTTTCTAACCCTTTAAAATCCTTTAGAATTTTTACTTTGACAACTCATGGTTGTAATACTTCCTCCCTGCAGGAAGTGAGTTTCAGTGTTCTCACAGTTTGTAGAAAGATACCTTCCGCTATGTACTTACTTTAATTGGAGCCTTAAAAATAATATTTTCTTTCCAATCGTGATTGTCCTTTTCCATTTAGAATAATTTTTTACTTTTTTTTATGGTCCCTGTTGGTTTCTTACGATGGAGAAACTGACACTGCAGGGAAACACACATTCATTTATTTGTCAAAAACATTACACGGATCAACGAGTGCAGCAGCGTTCTGGGAATAAAGTTTATTAGTAAGTATATACTCCCTTAGCTGTCATTGGATCACTGTCATTGATGTAAACCAGCAAAATTAATTAGGAGGTTTTTCCTATACAAAGGCTCTTTTTAATATCCGAGCCTCAAATATTAAATTCCTTTAAATAATAAAAAAGAAAATGCTATGAATATGTAATCACCAGGTCAGTAAATTCACTTCATAGAGCATTGATAGTTAATCCCTAAAGCAGCATTATTGCAGTCAAAAATGAGCACCAGTACTTTTTGCTCCACAAGAGATTATTAGAAAGTGTGACCTTTTTTGGTTTGATCATGTTTGTGTTGAAATGAACATTCCTGCTAAAACCAGCTTGAGCTGAAACTTCAGACATTGGATCTGTTATCAGGGTGAGGCAAAGCTTCCTGACTTGGAGCAGTCGTGTCTTGCAACTGAGAGGAAATTAACCCTGCAAACAACATCGTATAGTTGAGATAATTCTGCAGTCCATGATACTGTCCATCATCAGAGGCAAAAGGAGTTCTGGAATAGATAGATCTAGGAAAAAAATTAAAGCTGTAAGTGTCATTGGGTTGAATATTATGACAGTTTTCCTATACCTGCTGAAGCAGACAGTGACTGTTTAAATCATAGGGTAGTAACTTCTGTTTTTAGTTAATACAAAACGTTCAAAGGAGTCAGGCCAACAAAAGATTATGGTACTGCCACTCCTTTATGTTAAATAGCATCTTATGTTAAATAGCACCTTATCACCATATTTCAGACAAACTGTGTTTTTGGAGATCTGCAGGAATCTGATGGATAGCCTCTGTCTTTGCATACAGATAAAATGCTTACTAGAGAATAAGGCAGCAGGTTCTGGAAGCCACTGTCTTGCCAGAGAAGTTAGAGAATAAGGCAGCAGGTTCTGAAGGTATCGGCAAGGACTTAGCAGGTTCTGGAAGCCACTGTCTTGCCAGAGAAGCTGATGTGCTGTGTCACAATCTGTCCCAGCCTCTGAGCCCTGAGGTTGTGCTTTCAGGGCAGACAGTGTCCTGCTCCGTGTTGAAATAGCACATTGTGTTTGTGTGAGGCAGTGACTCTGGTCTCCTGCTGAGCGTGGTGCTGGTGCCTTTCTTCCTCCTACTTCAAGGCTATGCAAGTAATTCAGATATTCTGTTTAATCTGATAGGACATAGATCTTTTTCATAGAATATACATGCAATATGAAAGTAACGAATCCCCAGGCTTTAGAAGTATTCAAAGTGTTGCTGCTGCCTTAGACTTATAGCTGTGTTACTTCCATATCTGCTAACTCCTCAGAAGATCTTGTCTTGCAATAATAGGGTAAAGTGGGTAATGAGTGGAAGATTTAAGTATTTATCCACAACCATTGAAATCAAATTGCTCTGCAAGGTAGCATATACTGCACTGGATATCACAGAAGTCTCAATGTTTTTGTTTAGGAAGCTGAGCTCATCAGAAGCATCCAGGAGCTTTTGAAAAGAACTTTAATACAAGCTCGCAACCAGATGCGGTAAGACATTTTTCACAACACTGTAGCAGCTAATTGATATAGCCAAAAAATTCCTTAAATACAGGGGTACAACGCCCAGTGGATAAAGTTCATACCCATGCCAGGGTTATGAGCCTCATGAATTTCAGTTAAACCTGAAAACAACTACTCAGTGATGAAACTTCAGGATTCTCAAGTAGGTTAAGGTAAGGTAAGAGCTGTGCCCTAAAGGTTTAGATTTTCAGCCCTGATTATGTATATTCGTAAGGTAAGATAAGAGCTTTAGATTTTCAGCCCTGATTATGTATATTCACTTCTTCAATTTTCCAACACTAAACTTGAGTGCAATAAAAATATTACCTGAATATCACTCTACCTTGTTGTTCTTAATGATATATTTGTAGTATAGAAGCTTTTAAAATAATTTATCTGATCAAAGATGAGTTTTTTGCCACCAGATGTCAGTATGAACTTAAAATATGAAATGTCACTTCATCTTCTGTATCAGTATGAATGTTCATTGCATTTCAAAAAGAATATTAGCTTTACATTTATAACAAGCCCTTTGGAAAGATTTTACCCAAATCTTAAGGTGCATCAATATGACGGACTTTACTGCTGGAAACCTTGATATTTTAGTTTATTAATTTTTTAATCTGGTCCAATTTGTGCTATTTGACCAGATAAAATGAAATATCGTTTTTAGAAAGAATGTCTATAAATGCAAAATAATTTAAAGTAGTTCTGTTATGTCAATTAGAATATGAGAATAATCTACTGAGTTTAGGCTTTGCTTTTTATAATTGTTTTTAAATCGATTTAGTACTATCATTGGCCAGCAGCGTCTTTTTAATTCCTTAGGTGACAGTGACATCTGGTGTTAATAGTTGATAACGACCCACTATCTTTTGTAACCTGAAGTCATTTTAACTAATTTGGTAACATGTGACTCATTTAATAGACAATGAAACAGCATATCCCTAATATCATTGTACCTGTGTCTTCCAAGGACAGATTACACTGTCTGCATGCTACAGTCTTTGGCAGGCTGGATAAAAAGGCTCAGAGAATGATACAGGCTCACTTTATGGAGGTTTTCAATTTGAGTCTGTGTTTTAGGATTATTATGTAAAATCCAAAGTCCAACAACTCCATTGTCTCAGGCTATAAGAGCTCTAAGCCTTCAGCAGGCTCAGAGCAGTACTGAAGGTACTTCCTGTTGTTCTAGCAGATAGTTATGACAGTGTTTGGTTAGGATTTTCAGGACAAAAATGAAAGTTTACATTCTCATTGTTCTTTGAAAAACAAAGGCTCAGAGCCTAGTTTCACAAATGGTTGTAATAGTTCTGCTATTTGTATTGTTTTTCGCTAACTGTCTGTGATAATGTTGACTTTTCAGAATAAATCGAGAACACAAAGAGATTTGTGAAATGGACTGGTCAGACAAAGTCGAAACATACAACATTGATGATAAATGTGGGAAATACAGTAACCAGAGCACCAACATCCAGTTCCATCCTACTTCAGTGAAGTTTGAAGAGAGGTGAGCAGTTACTGTTATTATCCTCTACAAATAGCCTTTGTAAGATAAAATGCATCTTTTGCATCTGTGAAAGCTGTAATGCTGCCCTGAATTAAAGATGTCATTGCTGCAGCTTTGGACATACAATGTCATACCTTTGAAATAGCTACATGGATAGTAAAGGTGGTGCTGCCATCTCAGCATGGCACACCACTGATGGCAAAGCTGGTTCACTACACACAGACTGAGTTTGTAGAAGCTTTTGTCAGAAATAATTTGCTTTATACTTTTAAAGCCTGGTCTAAAATCTTACTGAGACTTACCATTTGACATCATCAAGCATGTCATTCTTTCGGGAAAGGCGTGTGCACTGAGACTTACCATTTGACATCATCGAGCATGTCATTCTTTCGGGAAAGGCGTGTGCTGCTTCTGCTACACAGAGAGGATTACTATTACTTGCAATAAATCTTGCTGTTTCTCCCTCCCCTTTCAGACAGTGCTCATATGGTGCAGTGTCCCAAGTGCTATGTAGTTCCTTCTGCTGCTCAACATGGCAAAATATAACCAGAGATCTTGTTTCTTTTTGTTTCGCAGTAGACACAGACTGTCAAGCTTGAATATATTTATGTGTTTATTTGCTGGTAACTTAACTGCTTGTGCTTGCACACAAAATTATATGTATACTTTTTTTTTTGCCGTAGTAGTATTAGCTAAAGATGGAAGAACTTTGAATGATTTTGGGTCATGTATTACTTCCTTCAGAAGTCAAAAGATGAATGAGACTTTATTAATTTTATAAAGGATTAATCTCCTTCCTTCATGATAAGTCTAGACTACATGCACCAGCAAAAACAAATAGAGGTTGGCCACACTTTTTCAGGGAGAGAACCAGCTTCAGATTGTCTTCTTAAGTGCAACTTGAACTAAAGATCAAGGTTCCTATTTTTATACCATTCACCTCTTCTTCCAGTGCCTCAACACCGGAGACATGGGCCAAGTTCAGTCATGACAACATCTATAGGGCAGAGAGAGAAAAACTGGCTTCCATCAATCTTCGTGACTTGATTGACAATATTCTTCATGATACATCCGAGGACATGAGGAAGCAATGTGCTGCTGTTAACGAGGCTTTTGACAAACACTGTGAGGAGCTGTATGATACAAAACACAAACTAGAGCATCATTTGAAAAACGTAAGTGTTATTCTTGAAAGGCTGGCTACAGTTGTGGTAGCCTCTTTTGAGAAGTAGATTTATCCTCTAGGAAAAATGTCTTAATCCATGTCAGGTACAGAACACTGTTTTTTTTCAGCTTAGTGTCTGATAAGAGTAATTCTATTTCTTTTTTAAATACTTTTATTTCTTCTATATTCTGGCCAAATAGGAGGTCAAAACTATTAACCGGCTCATTAGGACTGCAAACAGATATATAGCATGCACAGAGACAATGTGTATTTTTTTTTAAACAGTTCTTTTTCTTGTGTATCCTCTTTAGACCCTTAAGGAGATTGGATATCAAGAAGCTAACATTGCTGCTCTCAAACAAGCTATCAAAGACAAAGAAGCCCCGATGAAAGTTGCTCAAACAAGGCTGTATGACAGGTCTTTTAGGCCCAACGTGGACCTCTGCAGAGATGAAGCACAATTCAGGTAAACACTGTTAAAGAGATCCTCCAAGGTGTCCATTCTATCCAGAAGTGAGGTTAGACAGCTATCTCTTCTCTGAACTGTGTGGTTTCTTTTTAATTTAGATGATCCCAAAAAACCTGACAGTGTGTGGATCATTTGCAACCATTTTGCTGTTAGCAGAAGTTCACCACAAGGTGGACTATGTGCTGAATGAATTATCCTCCAAGTGCTGAGAATGTAAATAGGCAGCACATATTCATAGTCTGAGACAAGTCCTCCGTACTATGAACCGTCGGGCTGGTGGCATTTGATTTTCAGTAATAATCCATTTTAAAACTGGAGGTCAACAAATCCTTTCAAATTAAAGGTCTGAATTTTGCTTTTGTCAGTTTTGATCTCATTATAAGCTTTGTAATTGATTCTCCTCCTTCACATTTTCCTACCCGGAGGAAAAGTGGGGAATCAGCTTTTGCCGGCTTACAATATCCTTGCAGCAAAGCTCCCTACCGTTTAAAGCTGATGTGCTGCTCTTTATACAGTGAGGAAGAAGTTATAGTTAATTCAAATGCTTTATACCATCTCAAGCACACTCACTTAAGGTCCTGATTCAGCAAAGCATCCCTGTGAAAGCTTTTCAGTATGTACATTGCCTTTAATGGGATTGAGGGACACATGCAAGTCCTTTGCTGAATGGGCATGTGTTTAATTGCCAGACTTACACTGTTTGTAGTTACTCAGTTTACACAGCACACAGGGATCTTGTTTTCCCAGGAAGTAAATATGTGCCTTCTCATCAGGTAGATTGCAGCAAAGCACCTAACTGACTTTCAGTTGGAATAATGTGCTTCTTTAAAAAATGTTTGTTGCTTTTTTAAATGGTGCATTACTGCTTCTATAAAAGCTCATGTGGTTTTAAAGACTGCTTTCTGATCTCTGGTGCAACTATCATCTTCAATACTGGAGTTTTATACCAGTGAACAAATATCAAAAAAAAGGAGTAGCAAAATGCTGATCCAGTCAAACTGGGTGACTTACTTAATTTTCATCCTATAATCCTTGGTACAAGTGTCCCACAGAGTGGGAGAAAGTGAGGATGGATAGTTCTGCTATGCTTAGTGGCAAAAGACATTTTTGGTACTAAGTCACTTCTGTACAGAAGCTGTGAAAGTGAACTTTGCTGCAAGTATCTCTGAGGTCCTTTGTTGTTAAGTGTTGATTCTATAGCTGTTGATCTTTATACCCGTTACAATTCATGTGTCTTTTTGAACACAGACTGGCTTCTCCTCATTTTTTTTTATTACTTAATGTAATTCTGTTCAGGTTGGTCAGCGAAGTTGAAGAACTAACGGAGTCCATTAAATCCCTGAAGAAAAAGCTGCAGGAATCTGAACAGTCTCTGAGGAACCTGGAAGACACACGGATGAATTTAGAAAAAGAAATAGCTGTGAAAACAAACAGCATTTTTATTGACAAGCAAAAGTGCATGGCCCATCGCACACGCTACCCTGTTGTTTTTAAATTAGCAGGTTACGAGTAGTAATCTCTGTACTAACTATGCAAAGTCTGGAAGAAAAATGTAATCTAGAATCTTTGAGTAGTAATCTC
This sequence comes from Calidris pugnax, assembly GCF_001431845.1. Taxonomy (NCBI): domain Eukaryota; kingdom Metazoa; phylum Chordata; class Aves; order Charadriiformes; family Scolopacidae; genus Calidris; species Calidris pugnax. The sequence goes on from NW_015090794.1 coordinate 2,016,062, forward strand.
TGTACTAACTATTCAGTCTGGAAGAAAAATGTAATCTAGAATCTTTCATATAAAATACATGGATTATATTATACACAGAAGAACTGTATTCACTGTAATTTTTTCTTTATTTGGTTTAAAATGTGTTAGTATCGTATCATGGTGAGCTTTGAGTCTTGCCTTTAAAACTTTGGTCTGAATACAGATGTTTATAGTGAATTTAAAACACAGCTTAAAGGTAATTACATCTAGATTTTATCTATAGCATATATGTATAATTTGCATAGTATCTGATATTTGGGGGTTTCACCCTAATAAGTGAATATGTTGAATTAATATTTATTGTGAAAATTAATAATAATATAGAGAAATGTATGTATAACATTTACAGCTTTCTGGCATTTTCAGGCAGCCTGAAATGAGAAATGTAGGTATAACATTTATAGCTTTCTGGCATTTTCAGGCAGCCTGAAATGACAGCAATAAAACTGCCTGTCTGACAGAAGATCACATGATTAGTAAGGAAACAGATGATAGACTTTTAAGCTGCTCAAACATTATTAGTTAAAAAAAAAGTTTGCACAAGTTAGATGACAGTCTGACTATTGGCAAAAGCACTCCCAACCCATGACATCTGCTTATTTAATCTAAAAATGAGTCCACTGTTTTTTAACCTTCAAGTCAATAAATTTAGGGTTTTTTTTGGAAAAAAAACCTAAACAGCTTGCGAATAGCAATCATGACTTTCAACTTAAGCACTTGGATGTTGAATTGAGCTCTTGATCTGTTCAGGATATTCCCTGGAAGCAAGCTATGTTTGAACTATTACCCATAATGGAGAACACATCAGATTCATCTACTCCAGTAGAGTGATGTAACAAATGTCATTCATCCATTAGCTCAGTAGGCCACTTGCTTAAATAGGTGACACGTGTCAAAAAAGGGGAAAAGATGACACAGAACAGAATTCCATTATAGTTTCCTGTATTACAGGTTTTCACTTATAAAAACAAGCTGATCAAGGAGAATGAGAAGAAAAAAAAAACAACAAACCCAAACCGAAAAGCAAAGCACACAAAAAAAACCCCTCTAGCCAACATACATTTCTGAATAGCCCTGCTCTGTTAACCAGAGCAGGAGAGGCCATTAGCCTATCCATTTTTCTCACAGGCAGCTATTTGTATTATCTTGACTCAGGATGTGCAGAGCACTATTCAGCAATTGCCCTCCTGCTAAAAGCTACTACCATTTCTTTGAAAACCAGCTGCGTCAGTGAGAGCTTTTGACCCACGCCTCTATTTTATAGGCTCTGTGTTCAAGAGTTTTGTTTTGCTTAATAGATTTTCTCTTCATGATTATATTTTTATAGTCCAGATTTTAATAGATTCTCTCTTCATGATTATATTTTTATAGTCCAGATGTTGAATCCTTATTAGAAATGGCTTGTAGATTAAAAAAAAAAAAAAAAAAAAACGGTGTGTAGATTAAAAAAAAAAAGTGATGCTTTTCTGTGCACGGAACTTGAAACAGTTGTTAAAGATTATTTTTAGGACTGCAAACAACCTCCTTCACCCTGGCTTTCTTAAAACACCTTTATTCTTAGTAGCATATTCTAGCCTGGTCTCAATGCCCAGATCTTACAGCCTAATCAGTGGATCACACACCTTGCATGCAGCTACATCACTGCACAGTTGCATTTAAAACTGACTTTAGCTGCACCAGAAGAACAAAACGCTTCAAAGGGTGTTCCAATATTCAGAGCTGTGGTATTAAATGAGTTTTGGTCATTTAGCCCCATCCTCTAGACCGTGCTGCTTGTTTGGTCATATGTACCTCTCTAGGTGTACACCTAAAACAGAGGAAAAAATAGGACAGTGAGCCAGGCTTTATACTAATGGGAATGTTCACAGAAATCATCCAGAAAGTACAGAAAGGAGCAACATGTTCAAATTTACCTTACTCAGCCACTAAAGGAAAAAAAAAGTAGAATCAAAGTGGAATTTCTGTTATGATTATGGCAGATGGGATGAGGAAAATATGCAGTCCAGGACCCAAAATTATTATTTTGATTCAAGAGTTTTGCATTAGAGAGAGGAAAAGAAAAGTGCTGTCATCTTCTCTGAGACTGTGCTGAGTACAAATAACCTTATGCCCCATATTGGCTTGTAAATGGAGCTTTCCCTAATTAAAGCCTATCAGTTTAATTTACCTTTGTGAGCTAAATTAGTCTGCCCTTGCTTTAGGCCAATCAAGGAAAATTCTGCTCTGGTAAACCTAATAGGGTTAGTAGGAGTGTAATCACTGCCCTATTCACATGGTAATAGATTAATACAGGCAAGTTGTAGGAGTGAGAATCAGATGAAATAGCTTCAAGTTTCAGTAATTTTTTTTCTTTAATTATTGATTTAAAAGAAATAATTAACGCCACTGCTCTAGCATATAAATATGGGGTTTTATTATTTTTTCATAATTCATTTTTAAGCTGAGGATTTACCAGGAAATAATTAAAAAGAGTTGGCTGGCTCTCATGTGAGCTATAGCGCTTGAGCTCTACCTGCTAATCTGTGTGACAAGTGTGGACTTTTTTGACTACATTAGGATTTTTTTGGTTCCTTATCCTGGGAGATTTCTGGTTATGAAGGCAAGGTTTAATTTCCAGAAAGTCTGAGAGTTTTCTCGTCTGCTTACAGGTAGAGGAAGGAATTAATGGTGTAATAAATGATACTTTTGTAATGCATGGTACAGAGACTTCAGGAAAAAACAGGAATGAAGACTCATTAAAAACTTATTTGTTACTTAAGAGCAGCTAAAATTTTGCAAGGGGAACAAAGAAGGTTGCGGAGAAATGGAAGATAATCGTGGTGTAGTATTTTTAGCATGAATAATTGATTTTCTCTAAGACTGAAGCTTTGAACAACTGTATAATAATTTCAATCTTGTACTGTGTCACAGGTCACTAAAAAATTCAGTTCCAAAGTGGGAGACACCAGCCTGAGATGCCCAGGTGAGATTTTTCAGAAAACTCTCTGCTTTTGGACCCCTGACACATGGTACAAACAACACCTGCTTCAAATATTGGTCTTTAATTCAATCTACATGGTAAATAGCCACAAGGCCAGCCAGTAACACCAGCTGTGTCTTAAACAAGAGATCGAAACATGGGCAGCTTTTTCTATTGTTCTTCAATATTCTGTCTGAGGAAATTTGCAGTGTGATTACAAAATAACCAGCTGAGAAATGGTAATTATTTTAAAATCTTTTCCTGAGCAATCTTTCTAGGTAATTTCTGGGTAGCCTTTTAGTTCTGCTCACCCCTCGAAGTAAATTGCATCCCAACATCAGTCTTAGCAGTAATAAAAGTCGCAGTAACAACTTTGTGGCCATGTACAGTGCTCATTAGTGGTCTGTGTGATCCCTGGGATGTATCTGGTAAGTAGGTCGCACACTGGGTCCATGGCAGGCTGAGAACAGGAGCAATGCAGAACCTTTAAAGCTGATCCAAAAATTCCTCACACGAGGCTTGTTTGCAGGATCATCGCAGGGTTGTTTGCAAGGCTTGTTTCCATGTATTAAATCCCCTTTTTCCATCCCCAAAGTGGCAGGATGGTCTCCACAGCATTGAGAAACAAATCCCAGCTGAACAGGAATGAGGAGAACTGGCTGAATAGCGAAGGGTCAGTGTGGTTAATATGTCCATGAACAAACAACCTGAGCTGGACTTGCCATTACTAACATCATTGGATATTATTTAGTAACTAAGCAGCGTTTGATAAACATATTCATCTTCAAAGTTTCTGTAAGTTTGTTTGTAAAATAGCTATCTGCTGTTTGTCATTTGTCTTCCTGTTCGGAGTTTATATACGTGAAGTTAACAGATAAAAAATATTTCATGTGCTCAGGTACCCAAGCAGCCTTTGATCAATCCACATTGTCAGCAAACTGTACTTTGATCCATTGTTGTTCAAGCCATTAAACCAAGGCTTAAGCCCACAATTAACCAGAGGGGTTATGAAAGCCTGCAAGGAAGGTTGCCTTCAACACAACCTTGCAGCATCTGCTCACTCCAAGCTCCTTTGTTGCTAGAAGCTTTGTGCTCCCCCTTCTCTGGGAAGAAGCTCAGCCAAACATGAGAACCAACGTTCTCATCACCAAATTGATGAGAACTAGTTTATCTCATTGAAAGCTTTTGTGTACCGTTCCTGCAAAGAAATTTTGCCTGAAGAAAGGCTTCAGTGGGACTCCTACATTTCGTCTGCTCAGAGGAACAGGCATCAAGCTTTGTAATGCCTTCACCCAGACTGAAACACTCAGGATCCACCCAAATGAGAGCTCATCCTCTGAGATGCTGAGTGTCTTTAATTCCCACTAGTGCCTGTTGTCTCAGGAGGAGTGACAGGCCCCTCAGGATCACATCCCAGCTGCATTCCTCTCTGAATGGGGAACAACAGTCTGTTCTTGCCATTCTGTGGGTGATGAATGCGGTTGTTCCTATGACAACCCCACTACCCTATCATCGTTTCAAAAAATCGTGTGTGTAGGGGGACACTCTGGTTACTACTATTTGTTACATGTGCCAGGCACATGCACTTTAGTCCTGCAAGTCCTTCTTAAGCTTTATTTAGAAGGAAAAAGAAGGATGGGAAGAGTAAGCAAGCTCAGTATTTAGGAAGACTGGACAGTACGAGAATTCCTGTTTGAAGCAAGCCCATGTTGACAAGAAGTTTTAGACACTTGGCCTCTAGGACAGTCTTTCAATCCCATGGGGTTTGATAGGAATTAGGAAAATTATACTTTTGCATCATCCATAGTACTGTTGTGTTGTGAGGAAAATCAGCTGCTGCAGTAACACACTCTCCTACAGAGATGGACTTCACCCCAAACACTTACAATGGTAACAGCTCCAAGCAGGGTCATGGAAGTGTCCCTTAGCTTGCCCAACATGCAGACCATGCCAGGAGACCCATTGTTTTGGACACAGTTGCAGGAGTTGGCCTGTTTGCATGTAGCCTGTTGTTGGAAATGGAGGAGCATGTTAATTTGCTGGAGAATTATTCCTCTTTGTTTCCCCCGTTTGCTCTTTTTCCCTTACGCCTTGCAACTCAGTCCTGTCGAACGTGCTGTGTTCCTGCTTGTGATGCCTCTTCATAAATGGAAAGAAACTTTATCTTTTCTCTTCAAATGGATTTCATTATCTATTTGGAGATGGAAAAAAAAGGTGACATGCTTTAAGTCAAGTCTCTGTGGAAGAACATCTCTGCTCCTCTCAAACGCTGCACCCAGATCTGCTTCAAGCATGACTGTGGTTTCAACAAGGCCGGCCACTCTGAGCATAAAACAGCAGCAGGAGAGGATGAAATCCTCAGGGAAAGGGCTACAGAGGGTTTATTTTTAAAAGAAATAAGAAGGTGAAGTATTTTATTGCTGATTCTTAGAGGATTTATGTAAACATAATGACAGGGAAGAAAAATTGAATGACCTTTTCACACGCGCAGTTAATCAAGAAGACCGAAATGTCCATCATAGGGGAATTTGAGAGATTAGAGAAAAATCTTCCAGAAAGGAAATAACTCTGAAGATGGGGAGAAATTTCACTTATTTCTTTAAAATACAGCTTCATCCTTTAAAAATTCATAATGTTGCCAGTGACCTTGCATGCTAAAGGACAAAGATGTCTTTCAGATCAATGGCTTTTAATTTCCTTAAACCAAAGCAGCACCAAACTATCTGAGATATGTCCAGAAAACACCCTGTTTCTGTTGCTTGGTGGTCAGGGAAACAGGGAACTGCAGAATAGCAAAGGCTGAAACACAGGTAGCTTGGAATGGAACTGGAAAAAAAAAAAACAACCACAATTTTACTAATTATTATTAAATATTCCCAGTTGCTGCTGATTCCTCCTGGCTTTCTTGTGGGCACTGACAGGAGCTGGTAGCGATTTCTGGTGCCTTCTGGAGGGACAGAGGTCCACAGGCAGTAGCAAATAGCTCTGATTCAGACCCAGGGCACTGAGAAGCTGAGGCTGGGGGAATTCATCCCCTTCCTGGCTCAGCCTGCCTCATGCCAGCAACACAAAGCAGAGCAAAACTGGCACTTCCAAGCACCCCATGGACAGAAAATGTCTGAGTTCTGCAGATTGAAATCAGTGCTAATGCCTCTGTCCTTCCCAGCATGGGGAGTTTCCCTCTCCCTAAGCTTTCATGACTCTTTCACCCTCATCTTTTCAATATTTCACACTTCTTTTTTCCACCAGCCTATGTATCAGGAAACACGAAGAGCCAGGAGATGGGTCACCAGACTCCAGGAGAATGTCAATGAGCCAGTCAGCTGCCATTCCCCCGGCTCTCCCTCCTGCTCCTTGGTTTGGGATCGTGTAGATAGGACGTGCAGAAGACTGTAGCACATTTTACTAGCGCAGCCCCAGCATGTGAACGATTACATCAGTTCTGTTGGCATTTAGTCAAGCCACGTCGCGCTCCCATGGACGTTCCCTGGCTGAGAACATTATCTGCCCGGTAATTGCAGGATGAGAGGGTACAGGACGTGGGCTCTTCTGAGCCAAGATTCTTGGCATTTTGTGACACCAGCTTTTGCCCAAGGATAAATTCAAGTCTGTAAAACAGAGGGAGGGATCATAAAGCCTTGTAGCTCCCATCCATATGAATGAGTCGCAGGCTGCAATCATGAAAGAGCTCTTAGGTCTCTGTGTACGTATTTCAAGAGCTGTAAACAAAACACATTGTACCAGCAAAATAAACCCAGCCCACGAGTCACACGTTTTTTGGGCTTCACCGCCAAAGGACAGGCAGGAGGTGGATGGAGCAGTGAGCAGCCAAGAGCTGTAAAATTGTTACCCTGAAGCTCTCTGGATCAAAGCCAGGCCCCCTCCAGAGGGATGAAAGCCATCAATGCACATGTTGAAATGTCCCAGTCCACCAGTTGCTCCAGGGGAGAGGACAGACTGGCAGAGTGGGTGAAGGCAGAAGCAGAGTTCAATTTGGGATGAGGAGGTGGGGAACCAACACCATGTTCCTTGGACACCCGAAGGATTCTGGGCAGGATTTGGTCAACATGTCCTTCCCATGCGGGCCATCTGCAGACACTCCCTGGCTGCTGTACCTCTGAGGTGCAGGATTTGCCTCCTGGATGGTGTGAGGCCAAATGGGGCTGCGAGGAGCTCCTCCTGGAGAAGATATCATGTTCCTACCTCCTGGTTTCCCTCTCAACCCTTCCCTCTCTGCAAGCAAATCTCTCCATTGCCCCTTGCACACCAGATGGAAGCCTGCCTAGATGCTGAGCTTTCACCTCCTGTGCGGTTAATGAACTTCCCATCTTTCTTTTGGAGTTTTCAAGACGTTTGAAAGAAGTTTCCTCCAAGGCAGGGCCTTTCCTCCAAGAGGGACTGTGGCCACTGCTGCCCATCTGTGCTGCCAGGATGAAGGGTTTATTGGCATGCCATGGAAAAAGATATGGTCCCTGACAGTTGTAGGGCTGTAATCTTGTTTAGCTGTAGATGCACTTAGCTGGAGCTATTCTCGTTATGTAGACATTTTTCAAAACACATTAGGAGTCACAGAGGAAACAGCAGAATCAAGCTCGGAGCCAGCAGGACTCTTGCAGAGCTCAGCATTAGCCGCATGTTGTGGCAACACAGTGTCTAGACCATGAATTACCACCCAAGTTTTTTCATTTCATGTCTGTTTAGGAGAGAAAATGGAAAGGGGGACAACAGGGTGGTTGGGTTCTTTCCAAATATCACACAGCTCGTTTGAACTGCGTTCACAGATTGATCAAAACCATGGGGTTTGTTCCAGACACGGGGTGGCAGAAGAAAGTGACAAAACCACCAATACTAAATGTAAGAGCTTTTCTTTATTTGGAAATGTTTAAAGTTTCTCCTTCCTTAACCAGCTCCTTTCGAGAACCCATTAACTGGGTGAATCATTACTGGAGGGAATTAAATCAGCCAGAACTGAGTCAAGGCCACTCGGCAGCTCAGGGGAGGTGGGACGCAGAGAGCAAAAGGGAGAGGCTGCAGATTTAATCCGTAGCTGCTCTTTCCAGAGGAGAAGGCTGGTCAGAGACATCAGTCATACAGGAATACGGAGGGATCTGTTCATTTTGGGACAGCTTCTTCTTCCAGGCAGTGAAATTCCCTGCTGTAGCGTGAGCCCACCAAAGCAGCTCAAAGTCCTTTTTCACCCACTTAAAAGCAACTGGGTGTCCTTGGTCCCCAGTGGGGCACAGCTGGTGGAGATGGAGCACTCAGCAGTGGTCCCTGAGTTGCCCAGTGTGCCCAGCACCATGGGGACAGCCCAGCCCGGTGCTGGCACGTGTGGTCCAGGCTGTGGGCAATGCACTGAGTGTGTGGATGTGGAAGCATCCCCCGCCCTGAGAACTGCAGAGCAGGATTACACGTCGAATAAATTGAAATCCACCGAAGTCCTTGGCTGTATTTCCATTTCATACACTGATCCCATAATGATGGAGTGCCTTGTTCAGATGTGGGCTCATGATTAAGGATTGCCTTCAGGCTTTGTAAATAGAGGATCATTTTTATGATTGCTGCAGTGTATGAGCTCTTCATAGGAGAGGCTTTTAAAATCCGAATGGGTTCAAGCGTGCAAGAGATTAATGCGGGGCTGCGTGCATCCATCTCAGTCTGCAAATTCCAATTTCTTTTTGTGAAGGCCGGTTTGGCTGTAAAACTGCTCTGTGCTTTCTGAGAAAGTCTGGAAGACTTTCTCTGCCCCATGCACAGTGGGCACTTGTCTGGAAACCTGGCAGTAGGTTACCTTTAAAAGGTCTATTGCCAAAAATCAGAGAGCTGGCAAGTTCACTGTAGTGTCTACACCACTGACCAATGCAGCAAAGAGCTTTTTTACACTTTCAGCAGAGGATTCCTTGTTCACAGGACAGCATCCTCGTGCTATTTCTGGCACTGGGAGCAGTGCTGAGTTAGAGAGGAGTTTGCAGAGCTGCGGAGGCTTCACAGCAGAAGATGGGCTGAGGCATCAAGGCCAGGGATATTCTCAGAGTAACTTACCAAGAGCTTCCCAAAGCACGGGAAGGGCAATTTTGCCTTCCATGGGCCATCATGACCCAACTGCTTCGTGGCAGCTCTGCTCAGGAACGGGCTGCAGGCAGCGTGCAGGGGAGTGAGCAAACTCCCTCATCGCTCACATAACACAAACAGGGCTTGTCCTCCCAGGAGACCAGCCTCATTCAACCTCCCCCTGGCCAAACGAATGTGGAAAGCTTCATATAAAAACAAGTGAGCAGCTATAAAAACTTGTGTTGAGTCTCTACTGGCTTCCAAAGAAGAGGAGGGCAGAGCTTTTCCTGCGCGGCTCAGCTTGGGCTGAGAGATGGTAAAGTGGAGCGAGCAAGCTCTTATTAATTAATTTCAGATTATTGCTCCCTGCCTCATGGGATTCATGGGTCTAAAACGGAAAGTTCCCCAGGGTCTGTGCTCCCTGCCCTGAAACCCATGTTGGGAAGGATCAAACCTCACCCTCCTCCTGCACCCCCTGCTCTGTCCTCCTCCTGGCTGCGACGATGCTGTTTGGTCACTGTAGTTATTACACGCTCGGTTTGCTTCACAGGCAAGAATGGTTTTTACAAGGTCTCTGTGACTCTGGAGCTGATGATGCAAAACTGTTTCCAGCTGTCTCCTTCAATAAAACAAAGAATTAAAAGCGGGCAAATCTGATGCTTTCCCAAGCTGAAGCCAGTGACAGAGCAAGCAGGCACCTGGCAAATGCAGCTCAAATTGATTCTTCCAGGGGCATATCCTGATCTGCCATGTGCATCATGCTGCTCCCTCCCCTCACTCCCTTGGGCCAGCCCAGGTACCCAGCAAACCTCTCCCGACCACATCAGCATCCTCTTCTAGGCTGGATCCCTCTAACATAAGTAAACTTACTGCTGAGGAAGAGAGCAGAAGAACAGGCAGTGGCACAGCATTTCCCGTGAAGTGCTGCAGCAATGTGGGATTATTTCAGTGTCTTTCTTCTAATGATTACCCTGTGAAGCTTGGAATTAACCTTGTTTAGCAGGGAGATTACATTTCCCGTTTCTCTCTTTAATTATGAAGTAGTGGCCAGACTGAATGATCTTATGTGCCCAGCCCAGGATGCAGGGGACACATCTGTGAAGGCAGAGCAGGAGAGGATTTTTGTGCTAAGGGTGCTCAAAAGAGGATACTTATTTACAGCCTTATGTGCCAACATGTTGGTAATCATTACTGTTCATTATCACTGAGATGACCCTTTAAATTGGCATCCCACCATTCTTTTTTGGGTGCAAAAAGGCAACTGGCCCTGGGGATACCGGCCACACTCCTGCTGCAAGGACCAACATTTGGCAGCATCATCTCTAATTTTGGCCTTTCCTTGAGACAATACATAGCTATACCCTTCTAAAATAATTTATTATTTCTAATTACCTTCCTAATTGCTTGGTGTGAGTTTTTCCAGAGCTTAGTTCACACCTTGCCCCAAGTTTAACAGAGCCCAGGCTGAGCCACCGCCTGGGTTTGTCACAAACGTCACCTCCTCCTGTTACCCTAACGCTTCCCTCCAAGCTTTAACCGAGCCCAGGCTGAGCCACTGCCTGGGTTTGTCACAAATGTCACCTCCTCCTGTTACCCTAACGCTTCCCCATGGCTGTGCTCTGGGTGCTGAAGAAAGGGAAGCCTCTCAATGCATGCAAGAGAGCATCCTTTGGAAACACGAGCATCAAGCCTCTGTGATTATACACACAGCCTCCTAATTCTCAGTTTGTGTCACAGCACAAGATGTGTGTACGCACTGAGAGGTAAATACATTCCATAGCTTTTTTCCTCTACACCAACATTTAAATTAAAAGAATTAGGCCTCCCACCACTAAACAGCCTATGTTTAAATGCTTCGCATCTGCTCCAAAATTCCAGCTGACAGTTTAATCAAAGCTCTTACAAATACATTTTCCACTGCGTGCTGCCAGCTCTGATTAGTGTCATGTTCTCCTTGCTGCTCGTCGCACGCTGCGATGAACTAAGACTTTTGTGGGAAACATCCGCTTTCGGCCCAATTTACTGCCCTCTGATGACCAGCCCGGTGCAAATCTCCCTGTGACAAAAAGGGAAACCAGACTAACGATGGGAGGGCTCTGGTGTGGAGTTATGTGACAGAGCAAACTAACAGATCACTCATGCTAATGGTCTCATTAGGTGTCTCTTTGGGAAAACATGGTGCTGGGTGTAAGAGTGGCTTCTCTTTTTTAATTTTTTTTTTCCCTGAAATGTGTGAAAAATCAACTAGAAATGCCAAAAGAATCATCTCTTAAATATTGTTATCATTGCCGTAGAATTGCAACCGCGTCTTGAAGGTCAGGTACAATAAAAGGATGTTCTGCAGCAAAGAAACGGGCTGGAGACCAGGGACTGAGTACAGGCTGCAATTATTTCATGTGACCTTGTCTGACCAGCTGAGGATCTTCCAGCCACAGAGGAGGGAATAAACTGAAGGGGAACTGCAAACATCAAGGAGATGTTCACCCTGAAAACTGGGTGAAAATGCTGGAGGGAATGTGCAGCCCTCCTACTTGCTGTCCTTTCTGCTTGTCTTCCACTTCCCAGACCTTCTCTGGGTGTGCAGCCCCGGGGTGGGCTGGAGATGCCCTGGCACCAGCCTCGGGCTGCAGAAATACTGCCAGGAGGGACCCAGCTCTGGCATTAACCCTTTGCAAATATTTTTTAACAAATGGTTAACTACTGCTACTGTGCAAGACCCTGCCCTGGTCATCTGCAGGGCTCCAGATGGTGTGGACCACGGACCATCACCCTGATGCCTCCTGTCCTTTGCGAACACGTGGGAAAATGTCATTTACACTCTATAAAAGCCATCACTGCCTAATAAGTATGAGACCTTGGCCATGCTCCTGAAGGAAGATCTATTGACATGTTGGAGGCTAAAACCTTTTTCTTCTGTCACACATTGTATTTAGTAGATCACGATGTTCGGTGCTTTGAAAAGAGATTAGGGAAATGAATGAAAAGGGAAAACCAGCCCAAACCCATCTTTCCCTTTCCACAGAAAGCAGAGAGTCACAGTACTGCTTCCATTGACATTCATGTCAGTTGATGCTTTTAATTGTTCTCTCCTGACATTTCAATTATATGTTTTATGTAAATAAATGTCAGAATGTCAGCTATGGGATTGTCTAGAATAGGATCTTTGTAGAGACTGTCTTCAAATCCTCATTAGTTAGCACTACTGACTTACCAGCTATCTTTCCATCTCCGTGCACTGCTGGTCAGGTTTTACTGTAGGGGAGGGAGACTTCTGAGTGCTCACAGCCACCTTCTCCTTCCAGGTTCAAAACACTACATTTGGCAGGAAAAAGAAATATTTCTTTAAATCAAAATTGCCAGTAACACTTTTCATAGACTGATGTGGTAAGTGCAAAAAGCTAAAAATCATCTTGCAAATGAAAGTAGGGTTTAGATAAACAATATTTTTCTCTAGCGAATGGCTTCAAGGGAAACAGAGATAGATGGAGCTGGAGTTTTACCTTAAGTTTGAACCAAATAATTCCTGTGGCTCTGAGGAGTTAAAGCAGCGTTACACCAAAATAGATGCAACACTTCCCTAAGTGTTTGACCCAGGCTCATTACTCTCCAGCCAAAAGATGACTCCATTCAGCTATTATTTTTCACACTGATGAATGCTCAGCTGCACTTATACTTGAAATAAAAGCTTTCTTAAATCAGGGAGAGTGGCAGCTCCCCCAAGACACCTGGCCCTGGTGAGGGCACCTGGCGTGGCCTCTGCTGTCCTCCATCGGTAGCAGAGATGTGGCCTTGTCCCTGTTACTTCACCTTCTTGTCAAACACCTTTCAGCACACAGGTAACACAGGACGGTGTTTTGTATATGTAGTGTGAGGAGGAAGGTTTTTGACCTTTTTTCTGAGGTTTGAGGCCGCCTGGGTCTGCTCTGGGACCTTTGGGCACCATAAGCTCCAGCTGATGCTTCTGCGCAGACAAGAGATAAATGGAGGACCACAAAAATCTCTCTCTTATTCTCACTCTTGTGCTGAGATTGGCCTAAAAATATTCCTCTGGGAGCAAGGTATCTATTGCATGAGCCTAGTTTTTGGCTTATCCCAGCCAGTCCTTGCCCCCAGCCCCTGGTGGGAACCTTGTCTGTTCCCCAGCACATCAGGGACAGACCCCAAGCTTTTGCTCTTCCCAGATTTGCAGCCAACAGAGCAAGTCATGGACGTTTTCCCTGGGCTCTGGTGGAGGGCTGGTCCTCTGCACAGGATGGAGAGCTCAGCTTGACCAACATGCCCATTTCTGAGTTATTAATGAGCAAACTCAACGTGCAAAGCCTTTCCCCTGCTTTCTAACCCGCTGTTCTGGAGGCAGCTGGAGATGTGCCGAAACCACTTATTAGCTATTCTTTTTAAAGCCAGAGTTGTCTCCTCAGCCTCTTCCTTTCAACTCCACTCATCTTTTATTACCAGGATCAGAAGCATCTCTCCACCTTCATCCTTTCCAGCTTTTCCTGCAGGGCTGGGTCTGGTGAGGGGGGATGCACCCCAGGCTCTCAGCCCTGCTCCCCAGCCTTGCACAGACCACGACTCACATGAAGGAGGCTCTTTGCTCCATTCACCCTCAAAGAAAACTCCCAAAGCTTTCTTGGGCAAAACATCATGTGTAAATCATAGAATCATACAATGGTTTAGGTCGTAAGGGATTTTAATGATCATCTAGTTCCAACCCCCCTGCCCTGGGCAGGGACACCTCCCACTAGAGCAGGTTGCTCAAAGCCCCAACCAACCTGGCTTTGAACACCTCCAGGGATGGGGCATCCACAGCTTCTCTGGGCAACCTGTGCCAGTGCCTCACCTCTCTAACAGTGAAAAATGTCTTCCTGATATCTAATCTAAATCTCCTCTCTTCCAGTTTGAAGCGATCACCCCTTTTCCTGTCACTACACGCCCCTGTAAAAAGTCCCTCTCCAGCTCTCCTGTAGCTCCCTACAGATACTGGAAGGCACTATAGGGTCTCCGTGGAGCCTTCTCTTCTCCAGGCTGAACAACCCCAGCTTTCTCAGCCTGTCTTCACAGGAGAGGTGCTCCAGCCCTCTGATCATCTTCGTGGCCCTAAAGCACAAACCCACAACCCACACTGTGCACGGTCAAACTCCAGAGATGTCTTGGCCCTCTGGTCCCTCTCTGGCAATGGCCAGGCACCGATGGGATTGGGAACAGAGAAACCAGCACCCGTTAACGTGTCCTGTCGAAACAGCTCCAGTTTTCTGCTTTAATCTCTGAATCACTGCACTGAAATCCACTCAACTCATCTACAGCGCTTGGGGGAAAAAAAAGAAATTGATGAAGGGGAAAGAAAAGCCCACAAGCTGCTTTCATGCAGGAAAAGGAATATGATCTGTCAAAAAGATTATTTTTTACAAATTGTTTGTCTGGTTATGATGCTGAACAAGAGTTACATTTTTCTCCCTGACAGCTCATCACGAACTGAGTGCTGAGCCGAGGAACACTTAAGAGAAATGGAGTAACTGAGATCCTGGTGTCCTGGTTTATCCACTCTCATTGCTTACAGTCCTAGTGGATGAAGAGGATTAAATTAAAGAAAAACCAAACAAACCCAAGAACAGCAGCAACTTGCAAGTCCAGCTATGTTGTTCCCTCCTGCGCATTTTTTATACTTAAAGAAAGGAACAAATTCACAGCTGGAAAAGACTCCAGGACACATTCACTTTTGTTTCTAAAACAAGGACTTTCCAAACTTTATGGGTAGAACGGGAAAACCATAGCACAAGAATTTGCCCCATCTCCCCCCTGGTTACAATCAGCAAAGTGCTGGTTGTACCGATGCGCATGAAAAGTGGGGCCATGGAGTGGGAAACTGCTGCCTTTTAATTAACAGTAAGTAAAGGACGATGAGAAAATGGGCTGGGGAAAAAAAAAAAAAAAACAAACCAGCATCAAAACACATTTGTCATCCTCTGCTGATCCGAGTCTATTTTTTTCACATCATGTTTGCCTTAGCGAAATGAAAGCTGGGGCGAGGGGAAGTATTTTTTTACAAGTCAAGCAAAAGGTATTGTGTGACCTGCTCTGAAATGGCTTGGTTTGTTTAATGATCCTGACCCTTTTTGAACACCTCTACTTAAAAAATAATACTCGGTAATTTTCAAGATGGAAATATTTCCTCTGGAAAAAGCCAGAATGAAACGTCCTGACTTCTTTCAATTTTCTCTCCAATCACTCACTCACAGATAGCCCTGGCTGCCAGGGGAACTGCAGCTTTCTTTAATTTAGCAGAAACTATTAAACTTCCCCATCTAGGCCCCCCAGAACATCATTTCGTTCAAGAAACAAGTGGATTTTCTTATCACTAGTTTAAAAGAAAGGCTCTTGGGCATATTAGCAGAGGAATAGCATTGGGGGCTGCATCAGGTTGTTTTCCCTCCAGCTTTTCTATGTCTAGCAGCAGCCCTGGAATGGATCAAATTATGTCAGTCACTGGATCTTAATGGGAATTGGTTCGAGCACATCCTCTGGTGCCAGATTGGATCCTCAGGGCTTGGGCTTTTAGAGTCATTTAGAAGCAAGGAAGTGATTATGGGTGAAGATGAGAGCGGGGAGATGTCTCCCTGCCACCCCATTGCTGACCCCACATCCCAGTTTAATGCCCTGGGAAGGACTGGGAGCAGCCAAAGAGCTTCATCCCCTCCCCGGAGCCTGCATCCCTGGCTGAAGATGAGATCTGGCTCCAAGCACGCAAAAATAATGATTTATGTAAATGTGCTGCTTCTATTAAAAAAAGGGAAAAAAAAAAAAGTAGGCTTGCAAACATCACTGAATGGCATAATGGTATGTAATTTGTCAGAGTTTTCAACGCCGTGTTACAATGCCTATCTTAATTGTGATAAATTACTTTGAAATGAGTGGGTGTCAAATGAATTGATTGAAATAGTGCAGCATTACCACTTTCAAAATCTCTTTTAATCATGGCTGTTTTTTTTTCTTAAGTTTTGGTTACTATGAGATTTTCTGTCTACAGACGGTCCCCGGGATTTCTTTGCTCTTCCATTCTTATTCACACACAAGCAGCTGCCGAGCACAGGGTTTCTCTGAAGACTTTTCTTGGAAGCACTCCTACCTCTGGCATCAATCCCTGGAGCCACACGCCAGGGAGCAGGAGCCAGGTAGGGCATCCAGAGGCTTCCGTGCAGGCACCCAACGTGGTCATTACTTAAAACACATCCCCAAGGTCCCCTGAGCTGGGAAGATGACTGAAATTCAATTTCTCATCCTGCAGAAATCAACTTTTATCTGCTTTGCCCTTTCCCCAGGCAGTTCTGGGAAGGTGAGACTAAAATTAGCTGCTCTCCTTGCTCCGTGCCAGGCTGGGAAAGCGGCTCCTGGAAGTGGCACCCGCCGCGGCAGCAGCAGGGGATGTGGAGAGGGGTAATTTGTCATCCTGACTATTCTCGGTAACAGGAGGGACCCGCTTTCCCCACCGCTGCCGTGCCGTAGGACTGGCAGGTTGAAGGTGCCGAGCTGGAAGGGGAAAAAGCCTGTGGAGGACTCTTCAGCTGGCAGGTCTGCTGGAGTAAGGATTGCAAACCCCTCTTTTTAAGGATTCCTGTGGATTTTTAGTGATTTCGGTTGAAGATCATTCCTTCCCTCACTAAAACCTGAGCGTCTCTTGCTGTTTTGCAGCATTTTGAGCTGAACCAGAACACATCACCAGCCAAGGCATGAAAGCAATGACACTTCTGTTATCAGCAAACCTCGAGCATCACGTGGCAGCACAAAGAAAGCATTTCCCAGAGACTCTTCGCCAGCAAAGTATGTCCAAATCAATCATCATATCTGATATGCTACAGGCCACCAGCCTGGACACCCCTTGCAGGTGGCAGCGCCAGAGAGTGATGGGTCAAATCCTGCCTCACCAAATCCAGCCACGGGAGCTTTCAGGAGACAGGGTTGAAGAGCAGCATCCTTCCTCCCATAAACAGAATAAAAAGGCAGGTCCAACAGACACTGTTGGTAACAAGACTTTGTACACTGAGATACACTAAATGTACATAGCAGGCCACAGCAGCACACTTTCTGCTTCAAGACAGATGTGGCCAGAGTATCCAGAGTATCAGAGTTTATGTTTTATACTGGACATTAGGAAGCATTTATTTACCAAGAGGGTGGTCAAACACTGGAACAGGCTTCCTGGAGGGGTGGTCGATGCCCCAAGCCTGTCAGTGTTTAAGAGGCATTTGGACAATGCTGTTAATGACATGCTTCTCTTTTCTCTTCTCTTCTCTTCTCTTCTCTTCTCTTCTCTTCTCTTCTCTTCTCTTCTCTTCTCTTCTCTTCTCTTCTCTTCTCTTCTCTTCTCTGCTCTGCTCTGCTCTGCTCTGCTCTGCTCTGCTTCCCTCTTCTCTTCTCACTTCGCTTCTGCCACGTGCCAGTTTTCACTGAACTAGACACTTTCCAGCCGTGCTTTATGAAATGATTCATTCTCGCTTCGCTTCTGCCACGTGCCAATTTTCACTGAACTAGAGACTTTCCAGCCGTGCTTTATGAAATGATTCAGAAGTCAAATCTTGCACGGGCTTTCAGTCTGTGCCAGTACCTCTTTAGCCCCTTCGGGGCCCTGAAGTCACAGCTTGTGACAGTGATTGCAGTGAATTCCTCCTTTGGAGGTTTCTCCCAGCCCAAGCTCACAGCTGGGGCTCGGCAGCTTCCAGCCAGTCCTCACCATCATGGAACTGGGGAAACCCGCAGAGCAGCTGCAGTGGGCACAGCCTAACCAGCTTCACAACACGTGACCTTCAATTTTCCTCATTAAATTATAAAATCAAAAGCCAAGGAGCATATACCTAACTATTCCATCTTTTGTAACGCTGTAATGTGCTGACATTTCTGCAAGTCCAGCAGCGGCAAGAGGTTAAACTCCCCAGCAGAGAAGATGCTTGGAACAAAATAGGAGCGATGTGAGGAAGCTGGAGAAGCGTCCCGGGGTCGGGGTGTGACCCAAAGGGAGGTGTTCACCCCCTTCGGCTTTTCTCACCAAAGCTTTTTCATTCTTTGCCTATCGGAGGTGACAGTTGTTTTACCAGCTGTCCACCCAGGGAGCTGCCGTGTCAAACGCTCTGATTGAATTAGTGGGGGTAATTTATATGGAGATAAAATGGAATGAAAAGTAAAGTAACCAGAAACGAGATTATTTTTCAAGGTACATTTAACTTACTGTGACATTTGAGAGCACGAACCTTTAACAGAAATAAGCAAGGCCCATTTGTCTGAGAATTTAAATATTTAATTCCCAGGAAGACAGACACAATTTTTCAGATTATAATAATTATTTTAGACTTGATCAGCAAGAGAGAGAAGCTTTGAGCTGGCATAATAAAAACGTCGAACAGGAAAAGTAACGACAAATAGGCCCTGCACTGGAAAACCTGCACAGACGTAGTGGTGAGTGGTGTTGGGAGGGGGAGTGAGGGACTGCAGCTCTCCTCCTCAATCTGCTAATCACCAGTTTTGCAGCCACAGACAAATCTTGCCATCTGGCTGCCTTCCCTTCCTGCTTTCCTTTCACTTAGAGCATGAACCGTTTGCAGCAACGGCTGCAACGACAGCAGGAACCCTTTCCTGTGCATCAGAGCGATGCGTGAGCCCTTCATTCGGCCTCCCATTGCCAAATACAGCAAAACCAGGCACCCGGAGTGAAAACATTTAACTAAGTTGCTTTTAATTACTGTGGTGCTAGCTAGCTTAAGTCTGAAGTGGATGCTTGGAGGGTTATCCATCTAATCCCTGACCCTTTGCTGATGCCGCCCCAACATTGACTCGGTGAAACTCATGGGTGCTCACCACCATGGGGAACGTGTTGCATGGTGCAGCTGTATTTTTGGTGAGTAAATGTCAGGAGTCTGGGCAACAACACTTCAACCTGCAAGAAAGTGCCATGTTGTTGATGGAGAGTTGAGAGCATCCTGAAGACAGGCCCTGGGGTGACAGCACTGTTGTCCTCCCAGGGTTGTGATGGAGCTGGGATGCTGCCAGCCAGGGTCCTGGGGCAGCAGCCTGCCTACCCTGGCAGAGAGGGCAGGCAGGAGTGGAGAAGTGCTGGGCAGGAAAAGTCCTGCCAAGTGGCAAGGGCAGGACTTGCAATCTGCTTCGGTGGAGACAGGAACTGCTGGAGCAACACGTGAATCTGCCCTGGAGAAGGGCTCCCACCTGATGGGCAAGCCCCCATCCAGCCTGACAACACACCACCCCAAAAAAGGAAAAAAAAAGTGATTTCCTTCCAGTGTGGCAGCCAGCGGAATGAATTTTCACACCATGTATGTGCTTTTCCATAGGATAAGGCAGAGCTCACGGCTGGTACCTGGAGCAAGTGGAGGCTGGAGGGACAACGAGCACCACCTCAGCTCTCAGAGCTAGTTTGGCTTCCCCTAATTTTTAGCCAGAGCCAGCAGACTTGTACTTTGTTACAAGCTCTTCATCTTTGTCAGACCATCAGACATAATATCCCCTGTGCTTCTTGCAGGGAGATTTATATGGATAATATTATTTGGGAGTAAATAGGAATAGGAATTAAGTTTGAATAAATTAGCTGTCTGCAATTATTCTCCCTATACGCACGCCAAGCCTGTATGCTAATCTGAACATTTTTCTTCTTCCTCAAGCAAAATGTTTTTAGTGAGGTGCCTTCATCCAGATTTCTTAGCCAAGGCCTGTGCTTTGCTGTGCAGAGCTCGTTACACGGGGACCGCTGATGGGCAGCGTGGGATATCAATATTTCAGGGGACAGACCCAAAGTACACAGGAGCAAGACACACTAATTGGAGAAAAGCAGAGGGAAAGGTACAATACAGCACTGAGGGCAGCTCTTGAGAAGGAATTTTAGAGCTTCTGAAGAAAGAGAAAATGCATTAATAAATGAAGGTTAAAAATAATAAATGAAGTACTGTGTTTTCTTTATGAAAAAGCAGTCTTTTTTATCTTTAAATCTATCAAATTTAATAAATTGTTTCTTCCCCCAGTAAATGTGATCTTACTCAGCCTCACTTTGTTTCCTAATTGGTTAAACCCAGAAGCTGAATTAAACCACTGGATCAAGAAAGGGACACTTCAGGACTCATTAAGAAAACGGCTCAGCACGAGTTTAACTGTGGCATTTACCCCCTGGTTTCCCCAGCGCGTTCCTACATGAGCACATCCTTGAGATGACTTGCTGCCTCCTCTTTCAGTATCCCATCCTTTCTGATCAAGCTGACACTCACGGGGATGTATTTCAAACTGGTGTTTATTGCAGGTGGGCTGTTCAGCTGAAGGATATAATTAATATGCATTGGTATGGGAGACGATGCCTTCAGTAGCACGCTCAGAAGATGCATCCCTCATAATCCCAAGTCAAGACCATCACAAAGCAGGTCTCAGCTGTTGAGGACCAATACTATAAACTGACTTCAAAGGAGTAAAATTCCCTCAGCCTGGGATCAAACCCTGCATCTCCCTTAATTTTAACAGAAATAAAGTCTTTTGCATGGCAGGAGGAGGCTAATTTTGGAGTTGGGCTACAACAGGAGCCCCACACTTTATGGGGGCCACAGACCCTGCTCACAGACAAAGCTGCCCGTGTCCATAGTGATGTGCACTCAAGGTCTCGTGGTACCTCAGCAGCAGCAATGTGGGAGAATCCAAAGGGACTGGGGTGGCAGAATTGGTTCTGTGCATTGCTGCTGCCCCAGGAAAATATTTTTACCAACCCCTTAGATTTGCAAGAGGACCCAAAACACCGGCATTGTTATGGACCTAGCCTGGACAGCCCTTCCAGGAAATAGTGGTTATTATGACCTGCTTAAATAGGACCATCTCTTTCACATACAGAACAGGACACTTGCAGCAGTAGGAAAGTAATTGTAGCCTTTTTGCTTGACAGGCAGCTAGAATTAACTCTGCTGCAGCAGCAACAACAGCGATCTGAATATGTATACAAAATAATCCATTCCATCAGACAAATGATTAGAGCAAAGGCCACCATGTTTTTCACTTTCTAAAATGTAACTAAAAATCATTTAGCGGGAAGATCATTTTTATGTTTTATTAATCGTCACCTCTTGATTATTTTACTTCTAATTTCTTTCTCAAATAGTCCATAGAAGTGTTCTTTGATGCATTGAGGTTTTTTGTGGTTTCTTTGTGAATTTTTTCCAAGCAGCTGCTGAAAAACAAGTACGCTGAATAGGCTGAGCAAAAGGGTCAGTCTAATATAAAGAACAATAGAGCAGAGAATCAAAAAGAATCAGAAATCCAGGGAAATTTTAGTCCATGTGCGGTAATGAGGGTTTCTGGTAAAACATCAACTCTTTTCAGGACTAACACTGGCAATTCAAACAAAAAACCCCTTAAAAATTCAGCAAAAACTAACAAGAGTTGAGTATTTGGAAATGAAGGATATAACTGAAATGCAAAAAATCTTGTTGGGAAGCACCAATAACCCTTGTGAGCAATGGGATCCCAATGGATCAATCTTATGGTTGACCTATTGTTGATTTTGGGCTCAAACCTCTCAGATACAGTCAATATTACTCCCTGGCAGCAGATGCAGGTACAGAGTCCCAAGATCTGTGGGAAACCCCTGAGAATTGTCCTCAGCAGGGATCATGATGCAGAAACAGGGATGGAAGAGCCAAAGATCTTTTTTTTCCTGCTGCATAAACTCAGCATCTTCCAGCCTTCTCTGGGACTGGACATTGTGAGCAGCCAGCTCAGGTGAGGGTAACCCATGGGGCACCTGCCTTCAGGAGAACAGCCAAAGTGGTCTCAGCATCAGCCTTCTGCAACCAACTAGAAACTGTAAGGAAGCCTGAAAATTAGTTTCTTGGATTTTTCTAGGGATGGGGACAAATGATGCCTTTTGGATCCAGCTGGAGCAGTGGAAGATGCTACTGTCACCTCCCACAATATGGAGTTTGCCCTCATGTTTTCCATTTTCAGACAAAAAGAAGAGTCTTTGAACATTCTGCGCCCTTTTGCCCCACTTTTCAGGCTTTCTGGTAGTTTTGCTAATCAGAAAGTACAACAAGAAACCAGGTTTGGAAAAATATTCTCGATCCAGAAACATCTTGGGTGAGGTCTGAATCCCTCAGGAGGCATCTCCACCACCCATCCCAGCCCTCTCTTCTTGCAGGACACCCATATGTTTATTGGGACTGTACATCTCCAGCCCCATCATTCCTCCATGCACCAAATATCCATTACAATGGTACTGCTCAGCTATTCATATCCAATTTGATTTATAACCCTCTAAAGTCAAGGGAAAGACCTGCCTTTGATTTCAGCGATTTCAAGATAAGCTCCTAATTTCACACTTTGTCCAAGAAGCAGATAAAATGGGTTTCAGTAAGGCTTTTTTCCTTGGAAAATTAATCTTCTTTAAACTGCTTTAAGACGCAGAATTATTTCTAAAATGTCCCATAATAGAAATAACTGGTATACTTGAAATAAATAGATTTTGCAGTAATCAAATTCTTCAGCCTGGCTTTTTATTCTATTTATTGTCCTGTGAACTCCTCCATCATAAACAGCAGCACTTACAAATACAGAAATAAGTCACTGTCAGTGAGCTCAGAGGAGCTGAAAGATTTCCTGTAATCATACAACCAGCGCTTTGCGTCGCCTGAATATCGCTGTACTTTCCACGTGTTTATCTGATTCAATTACAAGGTGCACTGAGGAACTGAAAATATATTCCAAACACATTTATACGAGTGCCAAAACATGACAGTTCCTGCTGAAAGACTCCCCAGTCTGCAGTTATCCTTACTGGGATATGGGTGCCTGGGATATGAGTGGCTCCAATGAGGTGGGATGAATCCCACATCTGCCAGGCATCCATTGGTATTTGAATAGATTTATTTATTTAAAAAAATAATAAAATTCTTTATTGCAAAATTAAATTTGCTGACATGGGTTGTACTATAGGATTTAGAACATGTGTCCACAGATATTCTGTTTTGAAAAATTCCCAAGGGAGAAAATGTCACTGACCTGCCAAAGCAGCCTGGGAAAGGAGGCACATTGAGTTGTTGTTTTTTTTCTTTCTACCTAACTGAATTAATTTCCGTTGTGAAATAGAAGTAATTTCCTAGGGAAACAAAAATAAAATCAAAATCAATACAGCTTGTCAGCCAAGCCAAAATTAGAAAATCCATTGATTCCAGCTCACAAAAGGTTTGAGATTTTCCGCTGTCTCTCAGGTTCAGGGTGGAAAACCACTTGGAAACCCTAAAAGCTCAATGGGGAAATTGGAAATCTGCTTTCCGTTCTGCTCTGCTTGAGATACAAGCTTTACACAGGGGTTGAAGTTTATATGGTGAGGATGACAGTGCAGGGTGAATCAGGCTCTTTAGAGCAGGTTTAGCTTTTACTGAAGGTGGGAACACTGAAACTTTGTCACTTTCCCGTGTTTTTGACTCATGATGACTCAGGACTGTGGCCTTGGACCATGGCTGATGCAGTAAACATCTTCTCTGCCTCTCCACTGCCCCACTGCTCTGCCTCCGCAGGGGGAAGATTGCCCTCTTCAGAGTAAAGTCCACGCATTTTTCACTTCTTCTTCCTGAAAATATTGATGGAACCTTTTTTTTCCCTCTCCACCCTTCCTTTCTTGTTTAATTTACTTTTTATTTAATGTATCTATTTTATTGCATCCATTCAGGAAGCAGAAGTGGTATCATAGGATAGGTATACTAATGAACAGCTGGAATTCGTTACGCCAACAGGAATACATTGAGCAAACACGTTTGTGAACAACCCAGAGATTGAAGCATGTTTGCAGAAAAGATCTATTGAACAGTTACGAACAAACAAATTAGTAAAAATCTAAAACCAGGTCTCGCATCTTAATGGTGGAAAGCAAAGCTGTAATCCCATCAATAAACCATTAACCACAGTGACGTGCGATTGTTGGGTCTCGGCTGGTTATCCCTCTGCTGCTCACATCTCCCTGCAGATGGGAGATGGATGTTCTACCCGTATGGAGACAAATGCCTCAGTCACCACCGAGCTCCTCGCTCTGCCAGAACCTGGGACCTTTTCTCCAAGTCCTGGTAATGGTGTGCGAAGGAGAAGAGAGACACCCCATGTCAAAATGTCCTCTTCTGACCCTCCCAGGAGGGAATGTACACATTTCTTACTATTTTGAAATGAAATGGTTTTATTCTATGCACTAATATTTATCCCTGGAAACATTCCAGGTCAGGGTGGACGGTGCATTAAGCAACCTGCTCTAGTTGAAGATGTCCCTGCTCGTTGCAGGGGGCTTGGATTAGATGATCTTTAAAGGTCCCTTCCAACCCAAACCCATGATTCTTCAATTCTATGATTCTATTATTCTATCGTTTTCTGACATTCGAAATTCGCATAAAGCATTGTACTGGAACTGCATCATTTCTTTATGTTTCATTCCTTTCTGTTTCAAAATAAGAAACAAAATGGGGTGGAATTTCCTGTGGAGGGGAATCCAGCTCCTGGCCAAGCCCAAGAGTGTGCAGACAGAGAGTGTGTGAGTGTCAGAGGCTTCGACACTCTCATAACAAGAGCTGTATTAATCCCTAAAGATGATTGATTTCAGGAAAACATTCAAGATATCTGCTGATGTGAATCCATCCATTGTAAAAGAGAGTTTTTTCAGTTAATAACATGACCCAAAACAGCCTAAGTCTCAGCTCAGTATCCTGTGCAACACAGCTATAATAAAATCCTGTCCTGGCATCAGTCAAAGACCGGCTGCACTTATGAGGCAAGGTTCTGTATTCTCTAGGGCAACAGAGAAATTACATTTAATTGCAAGAATAGAGCATCTCTGCTCATTGAATACAGTGCATCACAGATGAGAGTGATTCACTTTGCTCACGACTGCACTCAATACAGAGCAGAGCAGCCCCGGCTGTTATCGCAGGAGAGAGGAGAGAAATGCTCACTCATCCTAAGGCAGAGGCGCAGGTTTCATGCCTTATCTGCACATGAAATAGTTTGACAAAGAGATCGGCTTAACAAAGGATATGAAAGGGGTCTTACATCTCTTTCCAGGAAGCCCAGTGATGCTCATTGACTGAGACAAGAAATGGATGAGACCTGCTTTATAATAACTTCTCGGTGTTATCCTTTTATTAGCGTTTTTCTGAGCCGCAGCTGGGAAATGTCGCTGAGACTCTTCAGGACACAGAGCAGAGAAGATACTCGGTTTGCAATGCCTGGAGGCAACTGCCTCTGTGCTCTAATGGGCCCATCACTACCTCTAACACTGAGGAAAGTGGATTTATCCCAGCCCTGCCAGGGGACACTGTCACCCTGGGCACATCCCGCATCTGCACTCTCTAGGCTCTGATTTTACCCTGAATAAATACCCCCCCATCCGAGGGAGCCCAGTGCTGGGGTTGCCCCATCGCAGCCAATTAGTAATAAACCCTCAGCGCCCATTCATCAGCGTTACGTGGGGAGCACTTCGTGCCGGGGGTATTAATCTGCTGAATTGCAGCGTGTCGGTGTTGTGGAAAGGTAAGAAAATGGAACTGACAGCAGCTCTGCTCTCGGAGAGGCAATGAGGCTGCCTTAATTAGAGCTAATTGTAGCTTTCCATCACATTAAATTGCAAAGCAGAATGTTTCAGGTTAGTCCATGGGTGAGTCGCTCTGGCTGTCCCCCTCCTTCTCCCCAAAATATTACATGACATTTGTTTTTCTGCCTGTGGGATGTGCAGAAATGGTTGCTCAGAGAAAGCAGCATGGACAGGACACCTTAAGGTCCAAAACAGGGAGCAGCTCCTAAGAAGCCCATTGCATGTGATAAATGGTCCCCATTAGTGCTGAGCTGTGCTGCAGCATCCCTGGGGCCAACATGGGGAGAGCTGAGTCCCGTGGGAAGGAGAAAGCAGTCCTGCTTCTCCAGGCATTTGTGCAAGTCAGTTCCATCAACACAGCACCATCATCTGCCTCCAAAAACAAGCACAGAATGAAGTTTTGGGTCCACACTCATCCCTGTTTTGGTGGTAGGTGGATCTCATAGAGCTAGAGGATGGCCCTGCAAGTAATGAGCCCTCCTCCACAAACTGAGTGGAAGACGAGGAGATGTGCAGGATCATCCACACCCTGTCCCAGGGGACAGCCCCCTGGCAGCACCACTGAGGGCTGGGAATCTGGCTCTGTTTGGGTTTTAATCCTCAATGAACACTCAATCCTTGGCATCTCTGTTACTCAGCTGGAGGTCTCTGAGATCCTGCCCAGGAAATGAAGGCAGCGCTGGAGTGGGGGTGATGCTGCTTTACAGCCTGGATCTTCCGTATATTCGTGGCAAATGTCTGCTTTTCATGGAGAACTTGGACTCTTGCTGAAACACTTCAATGCCAAAAATCTTAAACCCATTTTTTTTCAGCCAGAAACATGGTGCTTTCCCAGGGTTTCTCCTGTGTGGTGCAGAACAGAAAGGATGAATCACTCCCCCTCTCTTCACCAAAAACTTCACATGAAGAAGCTCGAGACACCCCACTGCCAGGCACCCCCAGACACTTTCTACCTCCAGCCCATCTCCAGCTAGTTTTGTCTGACACCCGTGTGCCTTACAGTGGGACCTGAATATATGCAAAGCCACAGGGGATTGAAGCCCTGCTATTTATAAGACAGTATCTCTTCCAGGCATGCAGGCAATGTAATTTAAGACCAGACAAACATCTGTCTTTGGCAATTGCTGTTTGTGGTTGGGCAGATCTGCTCTGGCTCTCCCTGTGCTCCACATTATGCCCCTGGCAGATACTTTCTCCTCTTTGCGCTTGTCGCCCCGAGACAGGAACATGCCTGATGACGACCATCACTAAGATCAGTCATAGACTTTGCTTCCTGGCCACGCGAATGGACAGTTTTGTCTTCATCCTAAGCATTTGATCTGTGGCCAACAGTGAAACGTCAAAGCAGAGAGGCGTGATTTTTATTTAACAAAGGAAAAGGTGGGCTCAGCACAGAAGCATCTCACCTCGATTGTTCGTTTGAGCCACGGTGGTTGTGCAAGAGTAGGATATTAAAATGCATGGGCAGTCCATAGGAGGCCTTCAGCTGCCGTAACACTGGTTAGCATTGCCAGCAGCTTTGCTCTTGTGCTGCTGCCAAGCAGAAAACAAAATCAGCCCCTGATTGTCACACTGACCCCATTTGAAGCAGCCTGGAAGTCATTAACCTGAGAGACCTTGAATGGAGATCATTGCCACTCCCAAAAGCATTTCACAGGACTGGATTCCCATCCAAGGCCAATATCTCAACAACAAGTTGTCCAATTAAAACTCTTCGCTTTGCTTCTTATCTATTCTCTAGCTATTAATAGCCTCTCTCAGAGGCCAATGGGACCAAAAGAGCTCCAGCTCGGCACCTTTCTCTGCCAAAAACGCAGCTGATTTTGCAAGTTGCTAAGACAACTCTGTAGCAGTTGCCTGCCGTGAGACAGTGGAATCTCGGAGGTCAATGCAGTGAAGGCTGTGAAGAGCTCAGGCAACGTTGCACTGTGGCACCGATGACACCGAAGTCCTGTGCCCATCCTGAGCACTGACCCACATCAGTGGGTCATCAGAGAGTTGCATTGAGGCTGTGGCAGCCCCAAAGATTTGACAGGTGACGGCACTGATTCAGGAGAATTTGGCCTCTGAGCTTTGATACATTGGCGATTTGAAGTGCTGCTTGAGCGAGACTCAAGAAAGGGATGAGGCTTCTGGTCTGCAATGAGTAAGAGGTTCAGATGGTGAACATGTGCCTTTCTCACCTTCACTTTGAAACGTTCCTGGTGCTCTGTCACCTCTTACCTTGGACTGCGCTGAAGTTCCTGGTACTGTGCCTAGAAGCAACTCTACTACAGTCTCTTTTGGAAACATAGTGCTGAAATGCAGCTGATGATGGATTGGGGCTGCACTGATCAAGCTGGGAAGGGCACTGTCATGGAGCTGGTACATTACCTGCCTGCCTTACAAAAGTGTCTCCATTAGACCTGCAAAGGAGTGACAGAAGTGGCAGCTAGCCCTGGAGCTACCGCCGGGCTGCTGACAGCCTCCAAGGCTGCGGCGGGGAGGTGCAGGGACATCCTGAGATTGATTCCCAGGTCTGCTGCTGTCGTACCATGCAGACGGAGAGAAAGCATTTAACCTTTCTGTGCCTCCTCTCTCCCGTCATAAAACGATTACCCTTATACTGATGTTGTAGGAGTGGTCTCAGGTGTCATGATTTGGCCAAGAAAAAGTGCACTCGGATGCTAAAAATACTCATGGTATATGTCAATGTCAAGCGCTCCTGCAGATCAATGTTACATGCTGCCCTTCCTCCTCTTTTTCTCCAGATGCAAGAAGAAAAATGATGGTTTTGGCCACTGCCAGCTGCGGGTACAGGGCACTGAGCTGAGATCCTCAGTCAGGCAGCCAGCATGGAAAAAAGATCTGCGTGGTTGTTCCTGGCACTGGGTCCACCCAAGCAGCCTGCTCCAGCTGAACGACCAGAGACCTCTTCCCATCTAGGTCTTACACTAGCGACAGTGTTGCATGTGCTTAAAAACGAGACCCAAATCAGTAGGGGAAAAAAAAAGAAAGAGGTTTCCAAAATTATACCGGACCAACTGAAATCACCTCTCCCTGCTGCCACAGGCACGCGGATTCCTGTCTGATGCATTCACAGCTCGATGAATGATGTGGCACCGGAGCTGTATGAGTTATCTGTGTGAGTGCTCATACCTTGGCAGGTAAGAAAGATTGAAAGCATTAAGCTAAATGCCAGGGAGAGAGATTCGAGTCTGTGTACTTGGCTCAGCATCTGATGTGAGCCAGGAGCAAGCCACATCTCAGGGTAGAGCAGCAGCCTTGTGTCTGAGCGCAGCTCGTGCAGGGGACACCTCACCCTCTGCCCAGACTCTCCTGAGCTTTCCCTGCCCATCTCTTCCCCTCACTCGCCTGAAGATTTTTCTCTCCTTCCTTCAATTACAGGTTCTTAAAAGCAAAGATTTTCTTCCTGGGGTTTGTGGCAATCCAGGGGTATCACCAGGGCAGCAAAAGTTTTGGCAATGAATCTGTTTATAAAGCACATTCTGTAATTTTTTTATTTAACTGCCTTATCTCTGATTCCCTCACAGAGATGAGTGATTTTTGCTCCCACTATTAAATCACAGGTCCTTGCTCTCGGAAAACTCTTTGGCTGAGCACTCTTTAAATGCTAAGAGCAAAAATCTATGACTTTATAAAATAGCCTCAATTTAAGAAATGAAGAATAATTCTCAGAGGACTGGAGGGGACAGATTTAGTTTATTGATATCTCAGCCAACTCTTCCACATTGCTTCGGCAACTGCCACCAGGGAATCAAGCTTCACCCATAGCTCCAGCCCTGTCTGCCACGGCGCAGGAAATAAGTGTGAAGCCCGAGCAGCGATAGCTGGAGAGTGTTTAATAGGAGAGTGTTTAATAGGAGATTACAACAGGAGCCAGGAGCCATCCAGGAGCAGAAACGCTGCCTGGGCTCAGCCGGGGGAGCTGAGGGGGAGCTGTGGTGTGAGAAGAAGAAACCCTCTGGGCAAAGGTGGCCCGAGCTCCTTTGTGCTGGGGAAAGGTCTGCTTGGACCACCCGAAATGTCAGCGTTTGGATCCTGCTGGGGTGACTGACACATGTCAATGTGCTGCCAGAATCGCTGGGGTCAAGCTGAGCCGTCCCGACAACGCTTCCTCAGACAAAAGGGCTTGTCCAGACCCATTCCTTGTCTTTATGTCCCCAGTGAAAAATCATTGCAATCTATTTTCAGTTTCCTTTTCCCACAGGAAAGTCTTAGGTGAAAGGCAGGTTTCAGACTGGCATTTTTATGAGGGGACGAGAGCGTTAGAAGCTCAGACCTAGAACAAGACCTAGACCTCAAGCAGTTCCTGGGGATGTAGATTTAAGAATATTTTGCCCAAGACCTGCAGCTGCCCTTGCTGAGCATGGGGAGGGGGAGGTGAGTGTCCCACAGCCCAACGATTCAAGCAGCAAATACCATTTTAAAGCTGAAAATGAGAGATTAAAAAAAAAATATAACAAATCTGGGAAGAAAACCACCCTCCGTCTTTTTTACTCTGTTGTCCACAGCCCGTTTCACTCTCATGAGTTTTAACTTTTTAAAGATTATTCTGAGAACATGCATGCATCTCTCTGTGGAAAATAGCAATTATTATGTGCTACGGGGTTCTACCCATCATTACTTCTGTATAAGCAGGCATGGTAAAGCTATTTCATTCAGCCTAGCAAATTAAATGAGCCCAGTTGCTGGAATGCAGAGCAGCGGCGTGATGAATGACATACCAGGTGAACCCTACCAAGGGATTAAAGAAAACTTCCAAGTCATTTACAAAAAGGTAGAGCACCATTTATTTGCTCGGCACCATATAATTACAAGTAATCTTAAAACTGGAAAGGAAATGAAAGTGAAAAATCAAAACTCTCTTTTGTCCTGGAAACAAAACAACAAAGAGAAATATTTTCCTTCTCAGCTCATTTTGGTTGCTGTACAAATACAGTCAGTGTGATAAAACTATCTGAACGCTGGTGCCGTGCCAAAGACTTCTTCCTGGGTTTAGCTATTTTGATTTGAGTCTGTCACCAGGTTGGATTTTTTAAGAGTCTAAAGGCAGAACAGTGCTCATCACTGCCTAATATTACACAAAGTCATGGGCGGGGGTGAGAAAATGCACAGAAGAAGTCAAGCCACCTTTTATGGTACATGGTGTGAAATTTCCATGGTGTGAAACTTCCATGGTGTGTGCCACCGACTGGGGCAAACGCTCTTCCCACCATCAGACAGATGCTGTGAGAATGGCTATAAACCTGCTCTGCTCTCCCCAAAAGGGGATGCACAGAAAAGGCTTAGACAGCATTACAGCACGCACCTAAAGCCCTGTAAGATTAGCTAGTGCTAATCACACTAAACCCTGGGTTTAAAGTGAATTTGTGCTCCAAGTCCTGCTTAAGAGGTTATGCAGCATAACAAAGCTGCTTTCTATGCAAAGGGAAGGCAGATACAAGGGGAGATGGATACGCTATTTATGACCACTGTGAACTCCCATTTCCATTTAGCAAAGTCTTAACTCAAAACCAAGATTCCAATCTTTATGGATTTTCAAATTTAGACTTCACAACGCGGCCTGAAAGCTTGACAGCTTGTAAATGAGGTTTAATGATGAATCAATGTCGCAGCTTAGCGCGGTTGCAGCCAATTTTAAGAGTACCACTTGGTTATTCAGCAGGTTCCTGGCAAAAGTGACCCGGTTCATGGTGACGAGGTCTTGCTGCCTCGTGCCTGGTTGGCCCGGATGGTGGGAGAGATCATCCCTCCCCAATACGCTGCTGCAAACACCATCTCTCTCTCACCCATTTCTCCATGCCAGCCTGAATTAGTGTCACTTCCCTTTTTTAATTAAAAGGTTTTGACCAGTGTTTTGCCAAAGTCTGTGTACCTGCATCGAATAAACTTGTAATATATAATAGATATTAGGTCTACAAGGTCTGTTTCCCACCAGGCCTGGCTGATTGGCGTTGGCCGCGTTACCCTCCATTAACTCTTCATTAGAGATCATCAGCAGTTCTGTTACTTTGACAGGTTCACCGTAAGGCTGATTAACCTATATTTATCCAGGTCGTCTCATTTCCCCTTTGCAAATATTGCTCAGCATGAGCAGCCCTGGCAGGCTCCGGTGTCCTGGAGAAAGCCACCCATTTCTCCTCGTTACCTATTACAGGCAGCGTTTCCTCTCATCTGGAAAGCTTTCAGTCCCCCTCAGAACCAGGCTTTAGCCATCAATGTTTTCTCACTCTGTTGTGAAATCACAGCTTTCACGCTATTTAGTAAATTATTCTTAAGCAGTTCCCCATTATCATTCACAAGCTGCTGTTTAAATTCCAATTAGCTCCTAATTATTTGTGGCTTTGTGCAATTGGCCACTTGAAAACACCACACATGAATATATATATACACTTTATTGCATTGAATTGTAATATTGGTTGGGGATTATTGTATTAGAGACTTTGAAAACTCTTCCTGGGCTGCCTGGCTGACATGGCAGTGCGTAGAGAGTTGCTCTTCACTTTTTCCACTTCGTTTTGGAGTTTAGCACAGCCGCTGCATTAATCATATCTCTGCACACACCCTCCCGGCTCCCCGAGCATCGTCTGGGCTCGTAGTTAAACATCACAGAGGTCTGGCTGCAGTTAGTGAGTGCCAGGGGGGCTCTTGGAATCCAAAACGACACCCCAGCAGAAAGCCAGGAGGAAATTTAGCTTAATATTTAATGTTTCCATAGGAATCGTCCGTGTGTGTCTCTGCCACGTGGTGCAGACGTTGTCATGGCACAGAGCCCCGGCCTTGAGCGGGAGGGGAGAGCAAACACACAGCACTCTCACCGAGTTCAGCGCGGTGGAAAAATCCATATAAAAACATGCCTTTTCGTTTAAAGAGCTGGTTACAACTCAAATAACTTCAGCCATTATATATAGTGTGTTTGAAAGCTTAAAAAAAAAAAAAAACAAAACAAACAATATACCTTCACCTAAAAGAAGGAGCAAGGATGAGCATGCCTGTGGGTACTGGCTGAGATGTTTCCAACGCCTTTTTACGCAAGCGGAGCATCCAGAGGCTCCAGCATCCCGGCAAGCCACAGCTGACCACAGCCCAGATTTGGCACAGGGTTGCAGAATCACAGAATGATATGGGGTTGGAAGGGACCTCTGGAGATCATCTAGTCCAACCTCCTGCCAAAGCAGGTCCACCCAGAGCAGGTTGCACAGGAACGTGTCCAGGTTTAGAATGTCTCCAGTGATGGGTACTCCACCACCTCTCTGGGCAGCCTGTTCCAGGGCTCTGCCACCCTCAAAGTGAAGAAGTTCCTCCTCATGTTTAGATGGTACTTATGTTCATGTCTGTGCCCATTATGTCTTGTCCTGGATTGCTGATACTGGCTCCTGGAGCAATGACTCCTGCATGTGTGTCTCTGGAAGTCCTTCCCCAGCTGTAAATGCTCACCCTCGAGCACATGCTCCAAACAGGGGAAGCTCCTCTTCCTGCAGTACAAAGTCAGCACCTTCCTAAAAACCTTGGTACTTCACCAACTAAGGGATTAGAAAAAAATCTTCACTTCCCTCTAGACCAGACCAATTCTAGCACACCACGGCTGCAAAGAAAACCATGGCTTTGCCAGCTCACCGGTTTTGTCCCTTAAATTTGCCATAAGTGTGTCCCTTTTCTGGCTGAATATTGCTTCGTTTCTTATCACATGCCTCGCAATAACTGCCCCGCTCTCTCTCCTGGGGAGGAGGCAGATGGGCTCAGCGTGCCCCACGCTCGCTGCTCCGGCGCACACGGAGTTTCTTATTAATTTGCTGCAAGGCTTCAGCAGTCTGCAGAACTGATTTTTTTTTTTTTGTTTCCTTGCTCCCTGCATGGACAAAAGCCAAGCTTTATAAATCAACTGTGTAAACAGAAATGTCCTTCTTCCTTGAATGTGATTATTATTACGAAAAAGGGGGCTGTCATTTTAAGAGGCAGAAAACCTGTTTAATCTGGAGACACCGGCTCTGATGCCAGGCACTGGTTACCATAACATTTTTTTCTGTCCTAAGTTTCAAAGTAAAAATAAAAACCTCCATATGGACTGTTTTGGGGCAGTTTTTGACCAGCTAAGGTCATTTTTGGAGCCCCAAACACCCTTCCTATTGAGTTACATCTATAAACTATTTTTATATCCATGCAAGTAAGCTCTCAGTGGCAGCCTCACACCCCCCTGTGAAACCAGAGCTCTGCCCGGTTGCACTCCAATTATACATTTTTTTGCCCGAAAAGCTTAGTCTAAAAATAGGTAATGAAGAACGGGAGAAGAGACGTGCCATCCCCAGGAGGGCAGAGGGGAACTTTCCCAAAACCCCATGCCATCAGCAGTGGAGCCAGGAACCAGACTCCAATCTCTCTCTGCTTGAAGTGCTCAGCATTTGCCTTTGCACTTTGGTTTGCATTGGTTCTTCTTGCAAGTATGTACTTGATGCAAAGCAGGTCCTGTGTCTCAGCAGGGCTAATAGATAGTATTTACTAACTGTGTTCTAATTATAAATGCTTGCCAGATGGCAAACAAAGGAAAGAAACTCTCAGAAGGGTGCACAGGGTGCTCAGGACACACTGCTGATCTGCTTCTGGGAGGCAGATAGACCCAAATCCTGAAAAGGCATCGATGTCACCTGTGTGATGGCTCCACTGACAATGACACAAATGCATTAATGCAGAATATTTACTCCTGGAGTTCAGGTGATTTGTGGGACCAAGTAAATGAATGGAGCCATTGCAGAGGGGTGGCTGGACACCGGTGCAGGACACAGGGAGGAATCTCTCCCTTCCATCAAAGGTGCTGACAAGTGCCAACCGGAGAGCAGGGAGAGGGAGCAGAGTAACCTGGAAACACAGTGGATGAGAAAAGATTACACAATTTTGGTGTTTAATCCGGAACAGAGAAGATGACAGGAAAGGCTTTTGGTTGGCATTTCTGAGGCAACAGCATTTCTTTTCTTAGAGACTGTTTGAGGTCCCTCCAAAAAGAGCATGAGTAAGATTTTGCTTTTCCTGGCAGCTTTGGAAAGGCTGCAGCTGCATTTTCCCCTCTCTGCATGGGGGTCATGGTGTCCGCTTGCAGGTGGCTTCTGTCTGGAGCAGCCACTCCTGCCCATCCATGCAGGGCTGGACTGGGGACCACGGCTGCAGCAGGAGGGGACAGCAATGGGGAGAGGGACAGAGGGGCTCCAGGAAGGCTGGGCTGGAGGAGCCCAGCACCGGAGGGTGACTCATGGAGAGCTGGACGCTGCTTGGGTTCATGCTGGGACAGCAACAAACCTCTGCCTTTCGTCCTTGCTGATGGAGCCTCCCAGCACAGAACCATCAGCTCGTGTAAATCTTCCTTCCCCCTTGATACGAAGGCAGCCCTCGTGCCCAGATAGCCCCTATTCCCTCTCCTCATCACTCTGGTTGCAGATTTTTGAATTTTAAAAAAAACATAAAATCCTGCTGCGGTCTGTTTTAATCACCAGCTAGTTTTTTTTTAACACCACCTATATAAAAACATTCCCAACGTAAGTCATCTGCAAATAATTTGAGTTCTCCCTTTTATAACTCAGGTCCACCTACAGCTTTAACAGTTATATTCCTTCTTATTTAATTCTGCAGAGATGTGCAAAACCCCTTTTTCATCATGACAGCTGTCTCCTGCCTCTGATCCAGGGCTCTGAGTTATGGGAGACGGGCAGTGGTACAGTGGGTGCAGGGACACATCAGCACCCGGAGCAGAGATGGGAGACCTTTCTGGGGACATCGGCTGAGACTGGGTTTTGAAAAAGCAGAGATGTTCCCAAGGTGTTCTCACATCTCATCCCTCCTCATGTAAGGCAGAGACTGTTTAAAAAAAAATAAAATACAGCATGACATGTGTGCATGTGCCCCCGGGGACCGGTGAGGTGTGGAAGTGCTGGGTCTGGGGCAGGGCAAGGGGCAGAGCAGGAGGACTGCAGGGGAGGAATATTTAAAGCACCGTGTTTTGACCTGTAGTGGCAAAGGGCACTGCGAGAGGACAAAACACATCTTTCCCCTCCTGATGTTCTCAGGACAATCAAAAGTGTTGCTTTTCTTTTTCAGTCTTAGTGCAGGAATGATGCTGGATCTTGCACTACGTAGGATATTCATCTCTTTTAACGTCCTCTTTTACAATTACATTTTTTCTCTTTTGCAAAACAAAAAAAAATTTAAAAAAGAAAGGAGAAAACCCCCAAAACCCAAATTCAGAGCCCAAACCTGGTTTTATATAAAGCTGCCAATGTGCTTTTTTCCAAGGGCTGGAAATGACCTAGTGTGCAATTTCAGCTAAGAAAGTGAGGGCACTAAAATCAAAGACCACCATGTGTTCCTCTGCAGATGGGCCAGCCAAAGCAGGACAGGGCTGGACAGCTTCTCTGAAGATGCCCTCTGCTCAGCCTCCTTTGGAGACGGTGTCCACACCTCCCATCCCTCCCAGACCCTCATGACACCCTGGCTGTAATTCCTGCAATTAGCCAGTGGAGTCAGTAATTCAGTCCCAATTAATGTGAAACAGTGGCAACTTGATCTCCAGCCATTTCTGAGTGTCATGGAAAAAGTGCAAAACACACCACCAGCAAACAGGTAGTGATGGGAGAAAACTGTCTGCAGACACATGGTGAGGAAGGTTCACCCCTCCTCTTCCTTTTCCCATCATAGGATGCTAGTACTCATGGTATCCCTCCATGGATGCTTCAGCATAAGGCATTATCCCCTGACCCTGCAAAGCAGTGAGGGAAACCAGCATACTCCAGCTGCACATCACCTTCCTGAGATTGGCCCCAAATCTGCTCACACAGAAGCAAAGAGCCACCAGTTTGTTCTTGAGCAGGGAGGTGCATGGGACAGTGCTGGTGACATCTTCCCTTGGTGCTGGCCTGTCCCCAGGCACCCAGACACACACCTGTACCTTCCTCCAGTGTCACTGCAGGAGCAGTTGCCATTTCTGCACCCCTTCAAAATGCTTTTGCCACCTTTGCAGCTCGTGCACAAAATCCAGAGCTTCGATTGTGCATTTGGTCTGATTTTTTTCTCCTTTCTCCTGCCGAAAAAGATGCTGAAGTCTCCCAAATAAAAATTATTTCCATGTGATGCAGCACTTTCTCTCTTGGCTGGAACACTGGATGTGGTTTTGGGTCTGTGGTTTTTTTGATACATTTTTTTTTATTATTCACAAATTTTTTTGGTCTTCATTTCCATCATTGTGAGAGGCACCGTGCAACCCGACGGACTGGCTGCAAGTCCTAAGGAAACTATAGCAAGGACAAAAGCACAGGAACCCAGCACGAGTTGATGCAAGCAAAGAAACAAGAAAAAAACTTTGCTTTTGCAAACAACCTAGCTGCTGGGTTTCATAAGGAGCCGGACTGACTTTTCAGTGTTTCATTTGGACTCCAGCTAGGAAGCTGCAGCCGCCACTAGAGAACTTAAAAACCTGAATGAACGGCAGCTTTCATATTATGCATCCTGCTAAGCCACAGCAAGGAAAGTAAGAGACAGGGGGTTCTGACTCACAAGGTAAGTTAAATGGATCTCGATAAGTTGGGGGAAAAAAAAATACTATAGGGAACAAAGTGTTCCCACCCTGCAGAAGCAGGTTGCTCGGGTGAGTCATAAAAAGAGGTGGTCTCTGCTTCATCTCGCTTTTTTCCACTTCACTGCAGCAGGTGAAATAAGTGCAAGGCCAGGTTATTGCTGAGCTGGCTTTAATTTCTTCCTACTAACACTCCTTATTTCATAAAACCACCCTTAGCACTCCAGAATGATGCTTGCTCCCAGTCTGGCTTTGCTCTCAGCTGAGCGGTGGGATGGGGAGGGTGCCCCATCCCGTGCGGCTCCGATCTGATGCAGGCTCTGCCCCAGCCCGGGGCAGGAAAGAGCCTTTTCCTGGCGTCCTCTGTGGACGTGGAAACTTTCAGGGGACTCTGCTTTGCCAACCTCGCCGGGGAACTGCAGCCATTTGAACTGTGCTGCTTGTTCCTGAGCTGTGAGCAGGGGTTTGCCAGGACGGGACGGTCCTGTGGCTGCCAGCATCCGTGTCCTGGTGCTCCCACCCACCCAGGAGGGACAGGATCCGCCACGGGGACACCTCTGCCTGCTTTATTTTGGCACACAGAAAGCTGAGCTCCCCAGAGTGGCTGAGTCAGTGATGGCAAGTTATGGAGAAGCTGTCTCTCTTCTGGGGAGGGGGAAGGAGGGCTGGGTGCCGTCCGCTTCGTCAGGGTGATTTGCTCTACCAGAGGAGCTGCCCTGGGAATGACTTACCGTAACTCGCCCTGTGCCTCAGCAGCCCCAGGCTGAATCACCGTCTGGCTTGCTATGGAGATGGGACCGCTTTCAAGGAGCCGCCTCGCCCAGAGAAGGGCCATTTCCAGGACATTCCTGGTGCCGGAGGTGCAGGCAGGGACAAGGAGAAATAAGGAGTTATTTGTTTAGGGACTGGCAAACGTCGTTTTGCTGGTCTGTGCTGAGGTAAGTGTGATAACAGCCCCTGTCACAGCCCAGGGAAGGCAGTGCCATGCCAAAATGCAGGTGTGTTTCCACACAGGAACAGCCTCTCCTCCCACAGTACCCGCAGGGGATGGTGTTAAATCCATACAATCCCCCAGGGTGAAGCGTGTGCAGGCAAGAGGAAGGGATGTTTGCTTGGGATCCTTGTCTCTTCCCACACCTGATTGGGGAAATCACAGCTGGAGGGAGCGCGCGGTGAGAGACCATATGAACCACTGCTGCTCAGGGGCACAAACTAGTGAGTGTGAAGGTGTTTCACAGCTCCTCCCAGGACAGAGGGATTAGGGCAACTTGCAGAAATAGGCACACACTAAAAAAGTGCCCCAAAACAAAAAACAAACCATATAATTAGAAACAGAGCTACCAACTCACTGACCAAGCGTTCAGCCAGACCATTACAAATATGGATGCAGTAACATCCCTGGACCTCTCCGTGGCCAGATCCTGGCTTTGCCTCTCTTCCTGCCCTACTCACAACTCAGAGGGCTGGAACCCACCCAGCTGTCCCCAGCAGCACTCCCGGTCCTTCTTCTGCTTCACCCCAGCGCGTTGCATAAACACTGCGGACAAGAGGGCGTTAACGCCGGTCAACTGCAAACCACTACAGACAGCGGAAATTTTATAAGCCACATTGCTTTTCGGCTTCCAAATATTCTTGTCTGCAAGCCCTCAAGTCACTTCATGGCTGCAGATGGGCTCCTGATGCTCAGTTTGAGCAAAGCATCTCTGCAGCGACGAGTTGGAGAGGAGCTGCCCCACGCTCGGCTGTGGCACCGCAGGCAGAGGAACTGCTGAGCTGTGGCAGCTTTGCCTTGGAAAACGCACAAGCTCCTTGAGTGTTTTGGGCTTTTCTACAGTAAGTTGCTCATGGAGAAATTTTAGATCCTCCTGGGGAAGAGAATAAAAAAAAAAACCCGAACGAATCATTTCCAAGAGGAAGTCCAGTGTCCAGACAAACCCGGCTCTAACGATGCTTCGTTTCCTGCTGCTGGCGGTGCAAGGAGGTCTGGAGCAGTGAGGAGGTCGAGGCTTGAAAGAAGACAAAAGGTAAAAAAGCAGAACTGGAATATTTTCCATCTCTGGAGTGATGCCGAGATTGGAGGCTGACATATCCATGTGTTTTCCATCTCTGCGGCACAAGAAAGGTTTTAGTCTTAACTGCTCTCTTGGGCTTTCAGTTAAGATTTGTCACTAATTAAAATGAGCAGTGGCTGGTGTTGTCCTGTGCGCCGTGAATTTGAAGCAAGGATAGTCATAAATTGCTTTTCCGAGTGAATCCTTGGGAATAGTGGGAAGGAAAATGCAAGCAAAAGTTTAAAGTGCAGCTCAGGGATCCAAGAGCAATTTCTGCCTCGTGAACTCTCAATATCGCAACAGCACGGTTATTAGTGGGATTTATTCTTCGAGCATCCCTGC
Source organism: Calidris pugnax (assembly GCF_001431845.1). Classification (NCBI taxonomy): domain Eukaryota; kingdom Metazoa; phylum Chordata; class Aves; order Charadriiformes; family Scolopacidae; genus Calidris; species Calidris pugnax. The sequence goes on from NW_015090794.1 coordinate 2,055,643, forward strand.
AAGGTAAGGACATACTTTCACTTAACCCAGTGAAAACCCAGCCTGTAGTAGGTTATGGGAGATTTGTACCTTTGCCTTCATCTGTACATCCCATAGGGGCTGCTTGCAGCGCTAATGACCAGACAAGGTTTGGCCAAGATTAGGCTCCAGGTTGCAAACTCCATATTGCTAACCACAGGGAAAACATTTTGGTCCAGCCTCCAGGCTGATTTGCTTTACATTCTTGCTTTATCTTCTCTGCATGCAGAGCAAAGAAGCTATTTTTGCAGACACTATGGGCATTTCTTATCGTTTCAATTGCCCAGATGCGTTACTTTACATCAAAGCGTTAAAATTCTTCAGGTACACAGAATCATTAAAAAACTTTGCATGAGCCTCATACATAAGCTGTCTACCTTGAGCTATAAGATTAAACTCAATCATGAACCAAAAAAATCAATCAAGGTGCTCTCTTCAGCTGTAATAGCATCAAGAAAATATATTTAAATAACAAGTTGCACACAAGAAGAAAGAATCACATCATTTAACTCCCTGAACTGGAACTAATGGCTTCTGCCCTTCCCTAGCAAAGGTGTGTGGCATCTCTAAAGCCCAGGGATTTGGCTTTTTTTTTTTGCTAGCAGACATGGGGAATGCCAGGTGTCATTGGAAAACCAGCATTTTTGATGCAGGTTGTGCATAGCGGGTAAAAAATATGTAAATAAGAAGCTTGATGGATTATATTTTAAATCAGGGTACTTCCAAGGTCAGTGCAGAGTGAAAATACATTGTTTAATCATCTGTTCTGCCCTGGATTGAACACGGTAGGCAACAGTGCCCCTGGTTTAGGCGTCGTGTCCTCATCAGGACTCTGAGGCAGCAGCAGCTAAAGGGTTTGAACTGCCATCCCTGGCTTAGGCATCGTGTCCTCATCAGGACTCTGAGGCGGCAGCAGCAGCTAAAGGGTTTGAACTGCCAGCTCCGGTTAGGAAGACAGACACACCCTTTCAAAAGGGTCTCAACAATGGGAGTGGTTGAATTTAATGCAAGGAGACCGGTATTTTCACTTGCTTTTTCTTCTTGTTTTGGACCAGGCAGAAATACCTGAACAAACAATCCTTTTCGGTAATATTTTAATCTTATCTTTCTACTCAGAAATTCAGAGGGGAAGAAAAGGGACAGAAAAAGCAAACAATCTTTTTAAACCTTAGCTGAAGGGTGGTTTCAGTCAAAGAAACCTTTCATTACATTTAAAAAGCTCTCCAACAATAACACGTATTCTAATGTTATAATGAGCACCACCAGCAGTCATCGTCATCACCAAAATGCACTGAAATTAACTGCCTTTTCATCAAGTTCAGGTATCTCATTTCATCATTCATAAATGTTCATTTTGTACAGGTAGAATTCCTTCCTTAGCATCGGATTAACTTCACACTTGGTTGTTGGGTCTCATCCTAGTTCCACTTGCAGAGGCTGGGGACTGTTTCATGGCTTTGGAGTGGGGAGGCTTGAAAGTCTCATGGGAAGAGCAAGTCATTTATCTTGAAATGACCTATTGCAAACAAATGGGTCACACACTCAGCCTTGTGGTGAGATTTCTGCTTTGCGAGCGTTTTGCAAGAAGTGTCAGAAGCATCAAAACAATTTACATTTTTCTACGTGTTGCCGCAAGCTTTTGAAACTCATGAAATGTTTCAAACTCATTAATTGTCAATCAACTGTTTCAAAACGAACCCAAGCTAAAAGCAGAACCAAAGAAGCTGAACTGGAAAAAAGGTTTTGAGAGAGGGACAGCTGAGACCATCTTCTTTTCCTCAAGTGAAACATTTACAGACTTCAAAGTTTCTAAAGATGTGAGACCAGTTTTCCTCCCAGCCATTAGAATGTCTGTGTGTCTATCGTCTGTCAGCATCTCTGGGCGTTTCTACCCCATAGGAAAAACAAGATTTCTGAATTGAACCAGGTTGTGATTTGCAGGTTCCCTGTACAGAAGACAAAGACAATAATTTATACTTCCAGCTTTAATCTGTTGCTTTTGGGACGCTCCTGTCCATCTCTAGAGTGGTGTTGTGAAGGATGACCGAGGAAAAACGTACTCAGTTTTGCAGCCTTGGGGCATTTGATGCAGGTCTAATGCATCATTTCAGGCACTAACGAGCGTGTCGGTTCCTGGTGGGAAGGAGGATGGATGTCCCTCCTGTGTGGGGACGTGAATGATGAGCAGGAGAGGGAGCCTCCCAGCCTGTGCTCTGGTGAGCCATGAGCAGAGCAGAGTAAAGCCAAGTTTGCTGTCTTCCCAAGAAGATAAACCTGTGCAGCTGAAGTCAAATCCATCATTGCCACATTTGACAAAATAAGGTCACAATAATTATCTTTAAGGGGAAAAACAAACGGCTGAAAACAACCTCTCGCTTTACCTCATAGGTCTACATTCTGAGCTTCATCCTTTTTGTATCTCTCTTTTTAAGGTTTCAGATTTTACTTCCCCTCCACCATGAGAGTTATATTTGCTTCTCCTCTGAAATTTGGCTCAAATAATTATTTTTTCCAGATTGACATGACCTTATTATAAGGAAATCCTTACCAGGTTTGTTTCCTTTCCTGTTGCACATTTGATTTCTGAGGGTTGGGGTTTTTTTTTCACCTGCTCTCCAGTTTTGTGCTGGATATCTTCCAAACATAATCCCATACTGCTGAATTTGTCGTTCTTCTCTTGCAGTCCTCTCAGACTCCTTTCTCTCCATCTCTTTCCTTTTTCTCCTGGCCTTTCTTGTCCGTTATGAGCAGATTGCAAATCTGAAACTCCGTTTATTTGCATACGTCATTAAGGTTTCTCCTAACCACAGATATTGCAACCAAATGCAGGTCTCTGCCACTTTAGTGAACTAACTTCACTAACTTTTTGAATGGAAATGTAGCAGGGGGGTGTCAGCTCCAGGATGCCCTGAATTGACCGGATTGTTGCATCGTTTTCTTCATTTTTTTTCCCCAAATGTAATTTCTAGCCAATAACTTGAGTAATTGTTCTTCATGAATCATGCAAGTGGCCACGATTTCTTCAACGGCAGCTTGGATTACAGTAATGTAAAATGTGCACAACCTGAACACTGATTTTTCACCCAGAATTTTTTTTTTCCTTAAGTCACTTCTAAAAATAGGAAAGTCATTCATCTTGGGGAGAATAATGGCCTATAAAAATGTAAAGTAATTTCTTCATATTTATGAATCCTTTCCCTTCCGCCCATTATGAATACCCCTCTTAATGAATGCTCTTTCTCCTTCATGAAGGTATTATGAGCAATTATGTCCTCTGGTTTTAATGTTCTGATAATGTAATCCAATGGGCTATACTTTATCCCCAGGTTATTGACAACCCACACTCCTGAGAAGAGCTAAATAGATTTTAGTTCCGCAGAGGATATATTGGCCCTGACTGCCTCAGACTCCGAGTGACCATGGGGTCTTCTTTAGACCATTATGTATATGCACAAACTTGTAATTACAGCAGAGGAGAGCTCAAAGACGTTATATGGACCCCAAATGCTCTCTGTGGTGCAGAACTTTCTGTTCTGGTCACGTACAGGTTGGTTATTTATGACCTGCTGTCCATTTAGACTTGCTTTGCTTTTCTGTTCCTGTTTGGCAGCACAAAGATGGCTTAAGAAGTGAATGAAAATTAAAAAGGACTTAATGAAAATGAAATTCAGGCCCTGAACACTGATATAAAAGGAGTATTAATCCCTCCTCAGACTTGTACCTGGAATGAGGTACAATTATGAATAGAAAGATCATTTCAAGTTATGACAGATTTGATGAAAGAACTTTCACTGCTGTCAGAAGGAAAGTTATTATGCTGCTGCTAATAAGTATTCATCGGGTTTCCAGGGAGCTGGATTACACCAAGTAATGAAAGGTGTGAATGACGGTTCTTTTGGGGCAGGTAAGAACTAGAAGAAAGCATCTCCCAAGAATGCCGGTACAATCCAAGTACCTTGCCCCGTACTGACACTTTTTTCTTTTTTTTTTTTCATATTTTCTCAACTGATCCATTTTGTGCCCAGTGAAGCTTTTGTAGAGCTCCAAGGCAGAATTCCCTCTCTCCCCCTGCAGACGGGGCCTGTGTTTTCATTTCTGAAAGCCCAGGCCATCTCGCTGCTACCTTCCCAAACTATTCCAGGAATTAAAGCTGGTAGAAGAGGAGCTGTAAAAGCTGTTCCCAGCCTGAGGTCAACAAGAGTCCATCTAACTAATTGGACTTTGGATAAGGACCAAAAGGCATCAGTCCAAAATCTGTCTTGTATGAAACACCACTGCAATCAGCAGAATGACACTAATTATACATGGTATGAGGAGGCAGTTGCCTGTCCCCGGCTCCCTAGGAAGGGGGCCAACGGGGAGCTAGAGAAAACTCATCTCCTTTGCCCCACCTGAAACATTTTCTCTCTGTTCATCTCACTCAGTATTCAGGGGCTTCGGAGCTCTCCAGTAACAGATGAAAAACGTAACAGATGATCTCAAAAACTAATGTTTGTGCAGAGCAAATCCCAGTACAGTCTGTTTGTTGCAGCTATTTGGGTTTCCTTTCTGCATAATGGAAAATAAAAATGGGAAGTGTACACAGAAATTCTGCTAGGAACAGCACACGGATATGGTCAAAGCCAGGCAGCGAGTCTGCCTTGAGCAGAGCTTGCTATGTCAGCTTTAAGCAGCTCAGCCTTAACTTCTGACCTCTGCAGGCTTTGTTTGGTTTTTTTTTTCCTTTTGTTTACCTGGTGTCTCTTGTCAGATATTTCAACTGTAGGTAATGAGAGACAGGGATTGCCTTTTCCGTTGCTTGTAAACAGTACGCAGTGGGGCACCCTTCCTACCTGGAGTCTCCTGGTGCCATTACAAGATAAGCTAATAATTAATCAGAAGAAATGCACCTTGCGGTAACATTAACAGATGGCCCATCAGAAGCTCTGACTTGAATCACCATGTTAATCATTTCTGTTCCTTTGCTCAGTCCAGCTGGCTCCACTGAAGATGAGCGAGATGAAGATGTTACTTCTGCTTTTGATGTCCACTGTGAACGTCAGCGCCGTGCTGGAAAAGGGTCTGCCGAGACGGGAACCACGGCGCCTCTCGTGTGTGCGGTGCTGTGGGCCATCAGAGCAGCCCATCTCCATCATCTCCTCGCGATACACAAGGATGAGCAGTGACCCTGCCTATTCGGTACCCAAAGTCCAGCCCACTATAGATATCACCATCCTCAAAGGTGGGTAAAGCTGACTACCACGACAACAACTTTTGTCTTACTTGCTGACCCTCATTTTGCAAGCTGTGCTCCTCCCTACACCAAGAAACTCATCTACTTTAATTACCAAAAAGAAGGTCAAGGGGTGACTTGGTACAGGCTGTAAATGTGTGCAAGTGAGAAGAGTTGACAAAAGGCTCCAATCCATCAAAAAACCGAATCATTGGAAGCTCGAGTTAGGTCACACCAAAAATGAGATGCAAATGTTATCACAGAATTGCTAAATGGTAGAGTTAGAAAGCAGGAAAAACTCTCAGTCCCTTTTTCCATTTCACATTTTTTGTCTCCATAAGGCAGGCAAACAAAAATTAAGCAAATAATACAGGAGACGTACCAGGGAGTCCTGCAGAGCAGATGAACCCAACCACCTCTCCCAGGCCCAAAGCAGACCTTAGCAGAATCAATAACTTTTCTTGCCCTAACCTCTGCACGGAGGTGCTGGGTTCATGACTACTGGATCCACGTAACCACTCCAGTGAGGTCATGGAGTTTCATTATTGATCATTGCCACCACAAGGTCAGTGGGGCCAAGCTTTCAGCTGGGATTTTTAGCCTTCTGAGAATTAGGAGGGTGCTGGTGTCTGACCAATGCTTCCAGATATCTGTGCTGGGAAAACAGCATTTTAGCAGCTGCTTTCCTCCTTGTCTCCATCAAGGTTGCGTCTGCAGGTTGGGCTTCGCATGTTTGTGTTTGACAAGGTTTTCCTTTATGCCTGCAGGTGAGAAAGGTGAAATGGGAGAGAAAGGGTACCCTGGACCAGTTGGAAAGGAAGGAGAAAGAGGGCTACGTGGCTTTAATGGACGGAAGGGACAGAAAGGCCAGCCTGGCCCGCAAGGCCATTCCTGCAAGCAGCTCTATGCTGCTTTCTCGGTGGGTCGGAGAAAACCCCTTCATAGCTCGGACTACTTCCAGCACGTCACTTTTGACACTGAGTTTGTGAACCTCTACAAGCACTTCAACATGTTCTCGGGGAAGTTCTTCTGCTATGTGGCAGGAATCTACTACTTCAGCCTCAACGTCCACACCTGGAACTTCAAAGAGACCTACCTGCACTTGATGAAGAATGAGAAAGAGGTAGCCATCCTCTATGCCCAGCCCAGTGATCGGAGCATCATGCAGAGCCAGAGCCTGATGCTGGACCTGCAGGAAGGAGAGGAGGTCTGGGTAAGGATGTTCAAGCGGGAGCGAGAAAATGCCATTTATAGTGAGGAGTCTGATGTTTACATCATCTTCAATGGCCATTTAATCAAGCCAGCCATAGAGTAGCCATTCATCAGCTTTAGGCTCAAAGCTTTGGTAGATACATTAGTGTCTTCCCTCTTAGAAATGCATATGTCTAGCTCCACTAGGAAGGATTACAGGCCTCCAGGCCTGCTGACAGGGTTGTCTGTCCATGCCAAGGACACCTGTGTGGATGGAGGTGACTGTGCTTCAAGGTGATGCAAGCTACACAAGTACTGAGAAGGCTTCAGCCCTTAGGTGCCCTGGAGAAGAACACAAAAGGCCCCAGTTTTGCAGCCACATATAGATCCCCAGTAACATCTCTGAAGAGCTTACCAGTTGGTAGCAAAAATCTAACCTCTTTGCTTTGCTTTAGAGAAGATGTTTTAATTGTATCTAAGGGTCATCTTCAGCTACCAGTGACCTGGGTGCTAGTTAAGGAATGTCATTACTCCTACAACAACGCTTGGCAATCTTTGCAGTGTGCAGTGCTGCTAATAAGAGCCCACACTCTCCAGCACCTACACCAGGTCTGCTCCACTCAGGTAGGCAAGAACGCACCAGTCTTAAGAACAATATTTTGCACAGTACATTTACCCTAAATTACGTTTTTGTTCCATTTCATGTAATATAACATTCTGAGAGCAAAATGTTAGAGTTAGATAAATAGCAGCACATCAATCCGCCAAAGCTTTTCCAGAGGCACAGAGTTTTAAGTACAGCTGTAGCCATGTGCCTTAACTTCACGAGACTCCTGTACTGCTAGCAATACTTATCACATAAGAACATCCAACATGGCTGGGAATGCGTGTGTTTCCAATTTTAAGGAAAATGGTGGGTCCTGCCATAGGGTCCCATTTCAGAGTGCTCATTGCTGAGCTGGAATTTGAGGCCATGCTCACATCTGAAAATTACCATCCTATAGCGCCCTCATTTCTGGAAAATGGAGAAGAAAACTGGAAAGAAAAAAGGTGTTTTACTACATGCGGTGATATTTTAGGGGATTTGGTTTCTTTTTCCTAAAGTATTACTGACACAACAGTGGAAAGGTACAAACAGCAGGAAGAAACATCATTTTTCCCAGTTCCTTCTTGCCCATTCCCCCAGTATCTTGTTTGCATCCTGAGCCATTTGTATGAAGGCTACATGTAAAGTTCTTGCTTGGCAAACTGCTTCAGTGCTGTACCTCACCTGTCCACAGATGTCTGGAAAAGTAGCTGAAATAAAGATACTGCTTTGAGTACCCTGGTTTTGTTTGTCTTATCTCCATACACCTTTTCACAGTACAGGGCTGAAAGCACTAGACTGAACATCCAGTTCCATATAACAGTCTCAGGTGGCAATTTTAGTTACTTTAATACCAAAGGGCCCCAGAAATGAGAGTAGACTGATACCAACTCCTCCCCTTGCAGACCAGTAAACAGCCATCATCAAGTATCAGGATGGAGAGACAGAGAAGTTAATGACCCCTTGCTGTAAAATAAATAGCAGACCTTTGAGATCTCACAATGTTCATGAAGACAGGAACTTTTAAGTAGCCTATCTGCCATGTAAATGCATGATGAAAATGGGTCTACAAGCCTGTACATCACATCTGCTCCTGCTCCCAACACAGCCTGCAACCCTGAAAAGGAAAAGTGGGAAACTCACATAGCTTTTAAAAATAACTCCCAGGGGCATTTTATGCAAATCCTCCACTGACCTGCTCTCAGCTGTCCCAGCTGCTTTGGTCAGGCCATTGCACAGCATTTTCCTTCCCACCTTCCTTCTCAAAAAGCATCGTAATCAGCTGCTTCCATTACGATGATGGTAAAAGCCCTAATGGCTGCGTTGCTTATTTGCAACACACCACTTAGCACTGAGAGCTCTAACGGGGAGATGCCAGCCCTGAGAAAACACACGCACAAGCAGAAACCTTTCCACTGCACTGGAGTCAGTGAAGGCATTTGCAAACTGTTTTTCCCAGCCATGTACCACATTTGAGAGCTCAAAATCTTTCTTTTTCTTCCCCCCCCGACTTCCTTTGTCCCTGGTTTGGAATCATTCCCAACCCAGACCTTGATTTTGCAGCTGCAGAAAGTCATACTCTGGGCGCAGGGTACCACAAGCAAAGGACCACGCGAGATGCCTGTGGTGGAGCAGGGTTTATTCGCTGAGGCTGATGCGGTCCAGGGGCTGTCTAACATTCCTCACATATCGAGCAGTTTCACCACAGCTTCAGCTCGCTCCCGTCTGCGGTTTGCTGCATTGACTATAATTAAAAAGAAAAAAAAAAATGATCCAGCCTTCTTAAAATGTCATGCCCAGCTGGAGTTATTGACAGTGCTTAATCCAGCGCTGGAAAAAAACACATCCAGAATGTGTTTATGTTCAATCCTCACTGATTTTGGAGAAGTTACTTTCTACCAGGAAGCAAGCAAAAATCCATCCCCCTATATCACTATATATGCATAGCTCCGTAACACCGGACACGCAGTCAGAGATAGTCTGATTATTGAAACAACAGAACACGTTCAAAATGCTCATGACTGATATGCAAGTGGCATAAGCAGGTAAATCATTAAAGCCGCATTGGTTTCAGGTGCAGAATAACCTTTCAAATAATAAAAAAGGTTATTGAGCTGCCTACATTATTCAAATCAGTCATTTATAGCATCAAAGAATGAGAAGTCTCAACCTTCTGAGTCCTTTGGGGGGGAAAAAAGCTGCAATATCTAAAAAGTATAAAGACATTCGTCCTGCCACCTTTCAAATGCATCCATCAGTTTTTTCCAACTTCAAGGGCTGGGACAAGCATCCCTGTTTAGAGAAGTTTAATGAGCCAAATCCAAAGCACAAATATTTGAGATCTGCTCATCAACATACAGGCAGCTTGCCAGGGCCTCTCTTATAGGAACAGAATTTAAATCCCTTTTTTCCAGCAATATGTGGCTTGGAGAACTAAACTTTGAAAAAGCTTTTTAAGTTCTCTTTTGAAGAGAAAAAAACCAGAGGATTTAAGTGCTGAAATCTAAATCAAAAGGAAAAAACTTAAGTTGTATTTATTTTTTCAATTATTTCCCTGAATTGGCACTTTGCATTTTATGCTTTGAAATAAGTCATCAGGGATCTGTCAGAATATTTTTTTCCAATTCCTTCAGTGAACAGTATTAAACAGAAATGACAAAACTGCCTCAGCTGCCATAAATCCCAGTGCATTTTATTGAGAAACATTAGCTCTCCTGTAGGTCTCATCCCAGGATCCTCATGGAAGATGATGCCCCACAAGGTACAAGGCACCAATAAACTGATTTGCCAAAATAACCTTCCCTGTTCTTTGGGCAGGGCCAGAAATAGGGGAAGCAGAGGAACCCGTTTAGATCATATCCTAGGAGCTGTAAAGGGAGAATAGGAGCCCTCAATAACAGAAAGATTATGGAAAACATCAGATGAGAAGCACCTACCCCCAAAAAAATCTCCTTTGGTTGGCAAAGAAAGGTTAAAACAGACTGTAATACAACATACCCTTTGTTTTCTGACTGCAAATCTGTATGAGATTTACACTTAGTAGCCCAAATTTTGGTAATAGAGAGGAGATAAACTCATCTAAAATCCTCTTTCACTTCTATAGCATCAGAGCCCCAGAAGAGCACCTCGCAATGAGTGTGCTGGGACAGCATCTGTCCTTGTCCCAGAAAAGGTGATGAATGGAAGAGAGCAAGCAAACGACCTGCCTGTATCCACTGGGGGTAGGGCAAGATTTATGTTCAATATAAGGAAAAAACACTTCAAGTAAAAGGAGAATGAGACTCTGCAAGTGGCTGAAGCATGAAAGACAAGCTCTCCATCCCAGGAAGCCTTCAATGGCATCCTCGGATCTGCCAGGACCGATAAGGGCAGCTCTGGCTTAGAGCAGAGGAATGCACCACAGAGCTGCACGCTCCCCCTTTAACCTTCTTTTCCTGTAAAGTTTCAGCTTTTTTTTTTCCATTCAAAAAAAGCCTGAGAAAGCCACACAAAACACTTCCAACTAAAAAAACCCATATGAAGAAGCTGAGCAAGCCCTGCTTTCACATTGCTTTAAGTATGCTTCAGCTGCAGTTTCCAGTGCCACAGATGCACACATAGGAAACCCTGCAGCACAGCTCAGTAATTCCTAGGCATCTATCCGCCCCATTGAACCCTGCTCTTAAATCTGTCTTCTGACTTCCAAATGTGCTCATTCACTACTCTTCCTTACATGATTGCATTAAACATAGCATTGCATTATGAGTTGCAAGATTTATGCAGAATCCTTACTTAGCTGTATAGTTGCTCTATAACTGGCTTTTGCTCATTTTTCTTCTGTTGTTACTCCTGTAGGTATAAAAACAGAAAAAAAAATCCTTGTACTTACAGGCTTAACCTAAAAACACCACTTCTCTAAGTTCAAACACAGAAGCATCTGCCTTCTAACGGAGTTTGACCCTCTTTTCTCTAGAAGCTTAAAAATAGAACAGATTTTCCTTGCCCCCCCCCCCCTTTCCTTTTCCTGAAGCAGAATTTATGGGTGGTGCTTGAACTTCTCTTTATATGGAGAAGCAGCAAATTACTTGGGAGCCCACCTGAGTCTGCCTTAACAAGTTCAGGGTCTTTATAAGGCAGCAGTAAAGCCTGGGACACCTTTTAGATCCACTGGGAGAGGTGAGTTTCATGTAGGGTTTAATCAGTGAGGTGCTTAGGAAAAATTATAAATACTTTTGTATTTTTCCTCAATTTTTAATAGAAGATTAGAAAAGGCACTGTATTTCCTAGTGCTCTGAATGCACTTATGCCTTCTCTGTTGCCTGTGGTGAATTGCAGCAGTACTGAGTGCGAGGGTGGGGTTACAAAGACCCTTCTTGGGTCCTATTGCTGGTCCTGCAACTTTTTCACTGACCTAGCAGAAGACTTTGCTTTTAAAGAATTTAATGCCTTTTCATGAAGTCTTTAAATAATGCTGTAACTACTCAGAAGTACTTTCTTGAAAGAGGTGTTAAAGGGCTTATAATCCTGGCTGTGACAAACAACCAGTGCTCAGGCTAATAGCTCTCACAGTGCTATTGGAGCTCATTATACCTGGCAGAGCTGGTGACTGGGCTGGTGCTTAGTGCTCTGGATGCCAAATGGCATAAAGGAAACTAAAGCCTCTGTGTGCTCCCTGTTTTCTCTCCTAATCATTCTGTTCTTGTACGCCTGTTCCTGGTCAAACTCTGCTGTTCTGTACTGTTGGCCCTGTCTAAGTTGACTAAAGTTCTGAACTAGTTCATTGATTCTCTGAGACTGCTCTTGTGAGCTGCAAAACAAGGCATGGCCTTTAAGAGAGCCCTTCTTATAGCACTTTCTAATTCTCAATAATTAAAGCAGCAGGTGAGGACTAAGTCTTCATCTTGCTGTAGGTTTAGCAGTGAGCCTGAAGGACAGTTAATTGCTTTGCTTGTGCCTCTATGATGGGAATGAGTAGTCAAAGCCAGGTGAGGAGGCCCTGAGAGGACTCATACTATGTCTGCCCCCCAACTAAAACAATCTGGCTCCTGTACTGTCTCCTGCTCACCATGGGCTTGTGATATCCTGGAGAGAGGATGTGCTTGTCCTGCTGCTGCTACCTGCTTTGCAGCACCTCTGTGAGCCAGGGTTGGGGTTGCTAAGCCTGAAATCTTGCTCTCTGCTCAGTCTTTCAACCGTACTCTTCAAAGATAGTCCAATTCCTTGATTTGATTTCAGCAATAAGCCATTCCTTAGTAACTGCTGTAATCACAGTTCTTTTCTGGCTCATCATAAGCTTAGTAAGGACTGTGAGCTAGAGTGAATCAGGTCTTTTCCAGCCAAACAAGACTGGTAAAATTCCTGTTCTGCCAACTTTCACTCCAAATGTTAAATTCCCCTAAACTCTAGCTCTTTGTGTGTTTTTTTTTTCCTGCCTGTAAATAGCCAGAATGGGACCTGACAGCCAACATGCTTCTCCTCACCAGCAGTTTAGTGTTGCTCCTTTGATCCCATGTTGGGTACGTTGCAGTTGGTTGGGCTGTGCAGGAACTAGGTATTTTGCTCTGTGCGTGTGCCAGGCACTTTTAAAAGTGCTGAAACCTCTCTTCAGGTAGCTAAGTCTTAAAAGCAGTGAGTACATAAAAACTAAAACATGAAAAATTCTTCCTGGGAGTGTCTGGGGATGTGTGAGAATGTCTGTGGTGCCTGTTGGAGCTGCAGGTGTGCAGCACCTCTGATGCATGGTGCTTAAATATCAGCTGTTCGGTGGATTAACTAATATTGCAAATATATATTGTCATACAGTGCCTCGCTGCATCTTGCCTGCTCTGCCTATGGTTGCTCCACCGAGGGGTATCCAATCGACCCTGTATTCCCCTCTTCTCCCAGCCTTGTTTTGGGCAGGGAGGCTGTTTCTAGTGAGGTTTCACCCCTCATTGCTTTCTGGAAGCATCCTTTTCTGTCGGTCAGGGTAAGAACAAAAGGAACCTCTGCCTTCGGCAAACTGCTTTCTTCCTCTCAATAAGGAAACTTTTATTTTATAACAGGAACCGGCAGATAATATCAAAGCAGATAAGGAAACCAGGCAACAAATAAAGCTAATGGGTTGCATTTGGATGAGTTGAATGGGACTTAATGATTCTAGTAAGAACCTATTCACTAACAAAGATTTGAAGTAGCAGATAAAATGCAGCATATAGAATACGAAAGTGTTAAAACAAATAGAAACCACTTATAAACCAGGCAGCAATACATAGCTAAAAGGCTGGAGACTTTGGCCCCGACAAGCTATGTAGACCTCGGTGACTTCCCCACTCTTGCCCTTTAGTTTGCTTGGGAAGGAGGCTGGGAATGGTGTTTCCCAAACCTTTGGGCTGTGTTTCCAGGCAGAGCAGCCAGGGGAAGCCCCCCCAGTGCTCTCTCCCAAGAGTTGCTCAGGGAGAGATAGGACAGGGCGGGGGGTTCCCAATTTTTGCCCCATGCTGTGCCCCATGGCTGCCCCTGCCAAAACCTGTGGATGCCTCTTTCTGCTCTGCACCTGCATTTTCCATGGTGGATTTAGCTTTCATGGCTAAGGTTCAAGCAGCAGCACCTGGAAACTGTAAAGCTGTGTGCTCTCTCTGCCAGCTCACATTACCCAGCTCTCGTCACCTTTTCTTTGCCTAATTTTGGGATATTTTATATGCTTTCTGCCTAATGAGGTCTTCAGTTAGAAGTCCCTGGGTAAAAGAGGACAACTATAGCACAGTAGGACCTGTCTTCTAGTGGGGCAAGCCCAGAGCTGGTTATTTGCATCCTTGCAGAACTGGATTTGGCCACAGCAGAAACGTGGGCAGAGCTTTATCCCCTCTGCCCACACTGGCTGCAGCTCAGGGACTGGCAACCAGGGCAGATGAGCTGGTGGAGCCCCTCTGGTGCTGCAGAAGCTTTGCTTCCCTTCTCCTGAATCAAGGGAAGTTTTCTTGACAGCAGCTGCGCTTCACGCTCCAGCCAAAAAGCTGCTGCAGAGGATCAGGGCACCCCGACAATTGCTGCCATACATTGGGCATGACAACCTAATGCTATTTGCAACTCCTTTCTTCCAGGGAAAATTGCATTAAAGCTAACTCAAGAAGAAATCGCTTCCTCCTTCCGTCGCTGGGGCAGCAGACATGGTTTTGCTGGCTCAGGGACCTGAAGGCTGCAGTGTGAGCAAGTGGCCCATCTCCTTATTCCTTTGCCACTGAAAAGTCTTTGAAGGAGCAAAACTTTTGTTGCAGGAAACAGGAATTGCTGCTGCATTCAGTGTTTTGCTGATGCAAAATGCCAGCACTGCAGGGCTGCCTGCGTGTACCCAGGGAAACACGTCGCCCCATTTCCAAGCAAGGAAGAATGCAAATCAGTTACTTGACAAGGTCATTCATCCCCCTCTTTCTCTCTCTCTGCTTTTCATCCCTTTTCCAGGCAGAATTCTGACTCTCCCATTGATTAAAAAGGCACCTGTACAGTGAAGTGTAAATCACAAGCTGCTGTGTAGGCAGGTCCTGACAAGCATTAGCATCCAGGGAACTAAAGTGCTTGCCTGGTTTTGGGGGGGTTGCCACTCTTATTTGTGGTGCCTGAACCCCATTGATCAGCATTTCTCTGAAGTGGCCTAGCCAGGGGTCCCCATCATTTTTGATTTTGGGTAAAATCAAGGAGGGAAAAACTCAGTGCTCCAGAGGGGAGGAAGAAAATGCCAAAACTTTCAAACTTCAGTAAAAAGCTTTGAAAACACACAACTGTGAACAAACACAGGTTCTGGCCCTGGAACCTGTTCCTCTCCATAGGAAATGGTCCCTCAGACCACACTAATGGCAGTTGTTCCCCAGGGTGGAGAAATAAGCTGGCAGCAGCATAACCCTGCCGCGGTGACGCTCACTGTGTGCAAGACTTGTCTGCTATTTTTAAGATCCAGCAAAATACAAAAGGAACTGCTGGAATAGGTGATGTGGATGCCAGCTCCTCCTTGCTCTCTCCTGCCATGCTTTCTGTGCCCATTTGGCAGCGGTGCTGCATGTCTTGGCTTGATTATACATTGCAGGCAGAGAGTGAGCCTTGCTGCTCTCCTGGGAATGGAAATACAGGGATGGGAGGGGTATGTAACACAGGAAACATGAAAAAACCCCCCAGGTACATTTAATTTGGGATGCTACAACAAGCACATTGAGTCACAGAGGTTCCTTGCATAACCTTTGCAACCTGAGCTGCTATATATTAAATTATCTCATTAAGAAACAGAAGAGCTTAATGCTCCGAGGACCCAAAGTGAAAGCAGATAAGGGCTAAGAAAGGGTATTGCTGCACTCGGGATTTTGGCAAGGGTTCCTCCCCAGCTCTCCTCCCATTTCTGAAGGCTGAAGGAATGGCTGGGGCAGGTTACACAGCTAAAATATTTGGAGAAGTTGTGACTCAACCCAATATAATCCCTAGTTGTTCTCCTAGATATACCCGAGAACAGAAGGAAGTAAAATTGAGCAGACAGTGGGAAGCTGGCCTTAATTTAGCAAATTCACAGAGCCTGGCTGATAGAGCCAGCACTGATCAGACCTGGCCCGTTATTGGAGGTGATTCAAGTTATTGTGTCCTGGAGATTTCAGATATTTAGTGACGGGTCTCCTAATGTTTTGCACATTAGCAAATGTTTGATCATCAGTGTCTCTGGTGCGGTTGTATTTTGTGCTCAGTATCTCCCAGTGCTGGGATGTTTCACCTTGGATGATTCTGAAGTGGAGCAAATAGCGTTTATTTGGTATATTAACCTCATCTAATTGAGTCTCTCTGCTCATTAAGAATAGCAGTTACAATTTATTAGCCATAAAACTGCTAACCACATTTGCTTAATTACTGGCGATGTCATTTGTTAGGGGCTTTGGGGAAGAAAGCAGTGGGTGTTCAGAGCTGACAGATACCACGTACTCCATCAAGCCAAAAAGCTCCTTCCCTGCTGAGGCTCTGGGCAAAGCAGTTCACCCCCTTCAAGCAGTTTGTAACGCTCTTCTGCCCATGCAAAGTGATTTAGTCTCTCGGGACTCACTGCCTTCGTGGAGAATTGGGTGGCTGAAAGTCAATCGGCAGCATCTCAGGACAACCCTGTGATGGGCAGGAGAGATAATAACCAGGTGGTCTGTCCCCAGACTCAGCAGCAGCACAGGCATCCCTTGTGTTTTGCTGTGGCTTGGTCATCTGCAGCAGGAGCCATTTTCTTGGGTGCATTGGGCTGTTCCTCCCGCGTGGAGCTGAAAAAGCCATGATGATGCCACAGGCTGAACCTGCAGGGCTGCAACAGCCTCTGAATTACTGCACTGACTCATGGCCTGGCTCTTTGCTAGACCAGGGAAAAGGAAAATACCAAAAGCTTTTATTATCAGGTGGCATTCGTCAGAGACAGAATGGCTTGCGAGTCAAGTATTAGGTCTTTAAAATGCAAAAGGAGCCATGGCACTCAATATAAAATTCCACAAATGCTTTTAGCTTCACACTGAACAATACCCTGTGGCACTAGATAAAATATTGTTCCAAAATGATTTATGAGTTGAATAGGATCCTGCTATTATGGAAGTTAATTGCAGAATTTATATCTCTCTGCCTGGGATCTGTTTTGGATCCTCAGGAGGTGCCCTGTAATCTCTTCTCCCCAACTACTGGGTTGCAACCTCAGCCAGTTGCTGAGTAGAAGGAGTTTGTTTATGCGTTTGCAATTTTAGCCAAATTAAATATAGCACCACTTTTTGTGCGAAGTGGCTTGTGCACAGTAAGCCCTGATGCACAGAACTGCTTGAAAAAGGCCCTTGGAGAAATTCAGGTGCGATAGAATGTCACACAGATCAAAGTGGTACTTTCCCAGCATTTTGCTCTGGGAAGAGTTTCTATCAGGCTTTTTGAACTTGCTGTGATTGTTACTCCCTGGAAATGACACTTGCTAAATTGTCAAGTGTCACATATTTTTGCTTTCATTTCCCTCTGAAATTTAGTTTGACTGGGAAAGTATCAGTGAAAGCCTGCCTATGCAAGCTCCTATTGTGTTCCTCACCTTGATACTTACCCTCATGAAAACTTAGCAGTGAATTTTATTCTTTATCACTACTAATGCTCAGGCCTGTGGTGCATCCAAACAGGACAAAATACCCCAGCTGAAATAATGTATTTGACACAGAAGAGGCTACACTAATTTATTGGTGAAAATACCAAAAAATAGTGTTCAAACCAGACCATTCACAGTGTAATTCATGCCCCCCCCGCCTCCATTCAGCTCAGCCCTGCTGACCACAGGGCAGGTTATTCCTGATGCTGATTTGAGCCCAAGTAAGAAGTGCAGGTCTGTGCCAAGCTGTCCTGAGCCTGGTTTAGCTGCTGCAAGACCAAGAAATCAGTTCAGAGCCATTCTTAAGTAAATTTTGCAGAACCTGCATCTTCCCTTTTTGTTTTTGTCACATTAAAAATTAAATAGCACCCTCCAGGCTGGGCCAGCTGAGCTGTCACAGCATCCAGTGCCCAGCATGGCCTGGGTGGCACATACGTACCCAAGCCACCAGCCAGGGTCAACTGCACACTCAGCTGTGTCTCAACCAGACTGCATTTAAACATCTCAGCTATGTCTCGTACACATCTTAGTTACCTCTTATGATTTATCACCATCTTCCTCAAACTAAGATCTCCCCAGTCCCAGAGTGAATGGGAGAGCTGGCGATGCATGGTCAAAAATATTGAGAATTTTGTAGTTTTTTCATCTTGATGTGCTTTGAAATTTTTCAGCATTTTAATTAGATGATTAGGATCAGCTTCAGCCTTCAAGTTACACCTTTTAAGGTTTGGGAAAGGAGGATTGTTGGAAAAGGGAAAAAAGGTAGAGAAACAGCTTCATGTATGGGCTTTACATACAATCCAGTTTTCCGTGCTCTTTTTTTCTGTGCTCTCTGGAAATTGCAAATGCTCTTTGCTAAGTGCGTCTCTGCCAATGCTGGCTCCTGCTCGCTGAACACTATGGAGGTGTTTTAATATCCTATTGGAAAATTTCTTGAGGGATTCACAAAGGGTGAAATCCACCCCCGTGCAGCCAGCCAGCACCAGGTCCGTCATTGTGAGACATAAGTGGTTCACAGACTTCATTCTGGCCTTTCGCACAGCGGTGAATTTCACCTAAATGAACTGCCTGAAGTGATTTGAGACTAAATTCATGCTGGTTTTAGCTGGTATCTGGCTACCAGCATGACAGAACCTGGTCAACAATCCCAGACTGGGAGGCAGGGTTGATGTTGCCCTCCCAATAAACTTGTTCATTTCAGGGGTGCAGAAACCCTCTATTCACATTGCTTGGCTTGGTCTGTATGTCCCAGCTCAGCTCCACATTTATATCATGGCTACATCAGGTCAGAAATGTGACACAAGTGCATTTCCCCCACATAAGATTTCACAGGTGTTGGAGAAATCCAAGTCCAACATGGTGACATGAATTTATTCCATGTAAATGACACTCTGCCGCGCTGATCCCTGTCTGGAATAGTCAGGCACAAGCATGCCAGAAAATGAAATATTTGCAAGGCTGAGATGTGAGGCCCATCAGACCTCTGTCTGTCACCTGGCATATGGGACCGGCTTCACACATGTGGCTACAGAAAGCGAACACAGCCTGTGGTGTGAGGCTTAATAGCAGTGCAAACAAGAAAGCAGAATGAGCGCATTAATTCTGGAAGCCGCACAATTAATTCCCCCCTGCCCATGGGAGCTACTGTCATCACATCTCTTCAGAGCTGGCATTTCTTCTGGTGACGTGACACCGCTCTGGCGTGTGCTGCCTGGCTTTGTTCTGCTTGTTTGGAGCAGCAGTCCTGTGGAGAAGTTGGGGTGCAAGGTGCCCCATCTCGCCTGTTGTGCAGAGCTGCTCGGAGAAGTTGGGGTGCAGCCTTGCCCCATCTCGCCTGTTGTGCAGAGCTGCTGCAGCCCCGAAGCCTTAGTGATGGCCGTGACTCATACGTGTCAGTCTGAGACTGGTGGGAAGAGCCCACGCAATGCATCACGTTATTAATTTGAGTAAACCTGTTTCCATTGATCCCACTCATGATTATCGTGTGGTGGCTACAGGTTCATACACTAGATACCTGTAATGGCCGCACATAGACCGAAAGGTGCTGGAGGGATGGTGAACACGGATCACAGAGCTGAAGTCTTGGACCTTCTACATGGTGTTGCTAAGAACCCTTAATCTCCACCCCGGTTTTATTTGTGCTCTCTGGGCATGCTGTTAACTCCAAGGGCAGGGACGTAACACAGTTTTATTTCAAATTTCAGGAAGGCAAGAGGATGTTATGCTGGGAAAAGTCAGGAAGGACATGAGTTAATTGACACCTTGGGAGGGAAATTTTTTTTTTTCCAGACTCTCCACAGAAAGACACGGTGGGACTTGCCTCTGGAGCACTGTGAGGGAAAGCCCAAAAACTTCCTCTGGAGCTTTGAGGTAGGGAAGCTGATGGCAGATGCTCTGGACTAGTGATAGCTGCACACTTGGACCTCCCATCCAAATACTCTTCACTTGCACAAGGAACCTAAAACCGGATCCACAGTTTGCAGCTGAGACTGCCTGGCAGAGGGACAGCCTGACTGTATGAGGGGGTAAACTGAGGCACTCGTCCCTGATGGGAATTCCCAGACCACAGCCATGCTCCAGGTCCAGGGCTGTGCTGTGTGTACATTTGCAGCACGGGAGCTGTCGAGTTAAATTCAGATGAAAACTTATCTGTTGGCCTCACATCACCTAACCTCACATCACCAGAGGACAGCACTGTACATCCCCTGTACCACCCACTTCTTTGAAAGGCTATTGCTTTTTCATTACCCATGTTGGGAAAAAATAACCAACTACAGCAACTCTGAAGGTTCATCCTGGGAGATGGAGAGTAGGTTAATGGAAGGGGATGCATCTGATGTTTGGGACGACTCAGAGCTCGAGATCAGAAACCTGGATAAAGAAGTTAAAGGCTCAAGATCTAGATGGTAAGAGATCAAGTAGAAAAAGCTTTCACCTTTTGTGACTTTTCAGGGAAAGATGAAGAGATACAGAGGATTAAGTGTTACGAGATTACAGCAGGAAAGAGAGAGAGAACACGGAAACACAGAGCATCATCCATCTCATAGCAACAAGGCTGGATTTAGATGGAGTTATTCAAACAATACAAAAATGTGCAGGAATAAATGTGACATGAAAACAAAGTGCAGGCTGAGGTGACTAACTGAGACATTTCGGGTAACCGAGATGGTGGAGCTGGATAAGCTGTGCTGGGAACAAACCACAGTAGTATAAAATTATCAACTTTTGCCTTCTTTCTGGTTCAGAAGGCAATGGGCAATTAGGAGGATCAGGGAAAAGATACCATTAGCACATGCTAGAAACATGGCCTTGCAATTTTTGAGGATGCTGCTGGATGTATCAAGGCTGTGCAAGGACCATGCATCACGGGAAATGTTTGGATCCCAGTAATAGCCCGGTCCCTGGGGCCACCAGAGCACAAAGCCTCAGGGAACAGAGATCTGGTTTTAACAGATGGTCTCATAGGCTTGTGGTAGTCCCAGGGAGGTTTGCGTTAAGGCACACATAAGCAAGATTGATTTTGGAAGTCAGACTACATTTAGCTGCAACTCAAAGAGGGGAGGAGTAAAAATAAGGCTCTGCTCTTACTCCCATGTAAATCCATGGGTCCCTGGATATGCTCCTGCCTCAGGCCCCAGTTCAGACACATTCCTGGGTATCACCTCACTTAGAGAGCAACCTGAGAGAGATCCTGATGCCAGTGGACTCAATGGTGATGCTACTGAAACCCAGGTGGCCAGAAGTCACTGGTGAAGCACATTAATCCCAGTCACTCCCGACCCCTCTGAGATACCCACCTGGGAGCTGCTGTTTGGAATGGCTGCGTTCTGCAAATGCCAGTTGTACAAACAGAATAGGTGACTTTCCTCCCTCAATTATACCCATTTTTATTGGAATAAAAAGTGATACCCTTAAGAAAGGTGCTGCTTTATCCCAGCTGTTGCTTGTTTTATTTTTGCCACATACCTCATCAAAGCACCTTGGCATCCAGCAGTTGAAAATCTGTTTATTGAGAGGTCTGCATGACTCTCCATGAATATTCATGACTGGGGACTTAAACAGAAATGGCAACAAGCAAATATATTGTGCAACTTTGTGAAGGTCAGATGGGCACAGGGCAAGGTTTCCTTCACCTTCATGTGCAGGTGGGCGTTTGTTTTCAATAGCGCAGCTCTTAGAGAGCTAACGTTTGTAATACTTTAGTGAATCAAAGGGTTGGCCAAGAAGGAAGTATTTAAAGCTGAATAGGAAGGTTTAATTTGCAGAATTGTCTGTCGAGGTATTAAAAATGTCAGTCAATCCCTCAGGCTTAGTGACTGGATTTGAAATGTGTAAAAAAAATAACTGCATTGGGGAGTGTCGCTTCTGCCTCTTGCTTTCTGGGAATGGCTGGCTGGGAGGACAGATTTTCATCTGAATTTGTCAGTCTTTGTCGAAGCATGACATGTTTTGATGAAACGTGTTCAGAGATGCTGTCAGCTTGCCTAGTTCTTCAGAAATCCACCGCCAAGCTGCTGGGGAAACCCGTGTCTCCCCAGGAGCATTGTATGGACTTTGGAGAAAGAGCGAGTGGAGCTTTTGAAGGCACAACTCAAGTCTGAGAGAAGTCCTCTTGGCGTGAGGGGAGGATCCCATGGTGCAACGGCTGCACGGTACCAGGGGAGATGGTCTGGAGCTGTGGAGGAGACCTGTGAGGAGCAGAGGTGCACCTGGAAAAAAAACCCTGGGCCAGGAAAATTTACACTGAACTGTTCCACGCTGAAACGATGCCTCAGAGCCCAACAGGGCTGGCCCAGGGGCTGGATTCTCCCTGGGGGTGGGAAGCAGACCCTAAGTGTGCTTTTGGATTCATCTGCCACTGTGCTTCCTCCTCTAACCCCAACTGGTGACAGGCATTTGTTATGAAACCAAATTCCCCAGACGGTTGTTTGTTGGAAAGGTCATTTGGCTGTCTTATCTGAAAATTGATGCATTGAAAGCTCTCCTAAATTTGCTCATTAAATATGATGCATTGCAACATTATCAACGAAAATGTTGGCAGGCAGGCTTCTCGCTGGAACATCTATTTTCCAGCAGCTGTGGTCCCAATCCTGACCCAGGGGTAGTGGGAACAGAGGTGGGGTAGGTCTGACCCCTGTTCAAAACCAGGACCCAAAATGGTATCTTTTCATATCAACCTTCTTTGCAAATTCTTGTAGCACATAGACCCAAGGATGAGAAGAACAGAAGAACAAAAGGTCGAAGTTGCAGGTGAGATGATGGAGCTGGGGGAATCATAGGTTGGAAAAGACCTTTAAGATCATCAAGTCCAACCATAAAAGAAGATGTGGGAATGCCTGCGGGTCAGACTGGGTCTGGGAAAGGCAAAGTAAGTGCAATCAAGAAAAATATCTCCTGTCCCTAGAAGAAAGACCTCAGCTCCCTGTGAGACCTCACTGCTCCTGCCAGAAGCTACGGGATCTGGGGCACGTTTCATGATGTGAAGAGCCCTCCAACCCACGCACAGCCCCTGGCAGTCCTGAGAAGATGTGGGAATCCCTGCGGGTCAGACTGGGTCTGGGAAAGGCAAAGTAAGTGCAATCAAGAAAAAAATCTCCTGTCCCTAGAAGAAAGACCTCAGCTCCCTGTGAGACCTCACTGCTCCTGCCAGAAGCTACGGGATCTGGGGCACGTTTCATGATGTGAAGAGCCCTCCAACCCACGCACAGCCCCTGGCAGTCCTGCCCTTCTTTTTTAGAGATGTTTAGTGGTCACACGAGGCTCTGTGTGTACATCAGGCATTTCCACCACTGGCGTTTTGGATACCGCTGGCCTCCCAGGAGGACCATTGTGTTTGAGACTGACTTCCCAGCTCTCCCCATCAGCTCCCCTCGCAGACGCAGCAGCAGCTGGTGAGTGAAACGGCGGCGTTAGGAACGGTGCCTCCGTCCCCTCTCCCCTCCGCCAGCCTCTCCTAGCAATTTGTCAAAGCAGCGTGAGAGTCAGAAGCAGCGCTGAAACGCTTTGCGCTGAGATTTTCAATTAGGGAACACAAAAGCCTGTTTAATAAACTCTTAAAGGCTTGTTAGCTGAGACATAATTAAGATTAATGTTGACTTGGGACTAGAGGAAACAGGGCTGAAAGTGAATCAAAGGGGGGCAGACAGTTTCCACCATTAGGATAATGCAAGAACGAGTTTCCTCCCTGCAGTAGTGGATGGTATCAAATCCATTGCTATGCCGGAGGGAACCCTGCTTGTATTTCCCTATTCTGTTAGAAGGCAAACATTAAAAGGGGCAAAAAGTGGTTTTCTTCTTCTTCACTCCTCAAAACATGCTTGCAGCCCTTGCACAGGCAGCTTTTTCCCCAAAGCTTTGCACGCTCAAAGCCCAGGCATTAGCAGGTTTGGAACAAAGCTCCACACTTTGGGCTGACGGTGAGCCAGCTGCTTGGCTGATTGATTTCCGATGCTTCCCTGAGGCTATGATTGCCAGTAGGAAGGATGGCAAAATTTAGGAATGCTGGCACATAAGGACTTTGCCAGGCAGGTCCCTCCCCTGCCTGAGAGAGCAGCTTGGAGGGAGACAGCCCCACACGAAGGTCGGACAAACCCAACCAGCATCTGTGCACGCACAAGGACACAACTTCTGCATTCCCTGCTTTGATCTCAGTTTTATCAGCCTATTTTTCATGTGTCTCACTATTCCCTTCAGATAAAGCTTTTCTTGGTTAATTCCAAGTACGATCAAACTCTATGGAGGAAGCAGAGAAATAATCTTTGTTCTGCTAATGCGATGCCAAGTTTTAATTCTTTTCCATACATCTTCATTTATTAAAGTCCTTTTTCTTTCCAAGGCAGAAGATGTTCCCGGCTGAATTAATGAATCAAGCCAGAACAAATGGGTAGTAAAATCCACAAGCAGGTACACACCAATACCAGTGAAACAGCCCTGTCCCTCCCTCTGAGCTGGGTTTTCAGGCATCATCTGGCCAGTCACATACTGCACTCTCCAGATGACTCCCGTGGATATCTGTGGTTTCACTGCTGAGCATATATATACCAAAAACCATATGAATATTCAGGGGTTTGCAAATTCAGTTTGCTGATGATGCTGATGATGCTGATGCCACTTGTGAGCATCTAGAACAATGTAACACCGTCTTCAACAACCAAGTGCTCACTCTGGCAATGCCAGCAGGGAAGAATTGCCTTCCCTGCCCCTAAATCTGGTGCCCAGATGCTGCAAACCCCCTATCTTGCAAGAAGTCAGAGAAAGGGATCAGAAAAAACAGAAGGGATGAGCTGTTTGGGGGATTCCTGGGAGAGACCAGTGCAGATGAGGCGTAGGATGGCACAACTCGAGACAAGGCAGGAGGCAGCAGCAGAGGCTGGGGGGAAAAAAAAGCAACATGGGCAGCTATTCTCCCCACAAAGCAGCAAAGTCCAGGATCATGAGGCAGAGCATGGCAGGGAGAAAGAATTTCAGGCCAGGGTGCAGGGAAGCACTGCGGGAGGAGTGGGTGGGCAAAGGCAGGCATGCACCAAGGGGGAGGCTGGAGTAAGGGGGAAACATCCCAAAAGCACAACTGAATTGCACACCATGACTCAAATCCTGAAGTCCACTAATTTCCTCACATTCCTTCACAGGTGGGAACTGTTAAAATGTTGGCTCCCACACCACCGCCCCAACTGTCACAAATCTCTCCGGGAAATAGCCCCCTCGCTATTGAGTTGTGAGGCAGAGGGCTTTAGTCATTTTTGTTTTGTTACCTAGAATCTCAAGACATGCCTCATCATAAACTATGCACATACAGAATGAGCTGACGGAAGGTTACTGATGTTAATCACAAGCTGTGTGGAGACGGAGAAAGAAAGAGATGAAAACCTGAAATGCGAACAAGCCGCAGGAGTCCTCAGAACTGCCTGTCTCGCTGCCATCCCCCATCCCTCATCCCATGCTGTCTCATTTACATCTTCCTCAGGTAAAGACCACATGCTTTTTTATGGTGGCTAAGTGCACAAATAGAGCAGCACCACTCTGCTCTCCTGGGGTGCCCTGCTTTTTCCACAACCTGCTGCTTAGGAGCCCACTGCCTCTGTGCAGCTCCAAGCACGGAGGAGCACTATTCTTGGTGTGGGGGCAGGACAGCAATGAGCATCCTCAGTACCAGCTGGCTTCTCACTAATACTAGTGGTAAAATAATGTGGTAAATCAGTAGGTAGAGCAATACTGACCAGAAATGTAAGATTGTGGTCATGGAACAGCCAAGCTGGATTTGCATGGCTGTACTTGCATCATGGCTAATTTAAGCTTTAGATAGGGTGGTACAATGATGCCAGACCAGTCTGAACCTCTGTCTTTTCCTCCTATACCTCCTTCTGGGTGCAATCATGTCGTGTCTGCGAGCTGAAGTCTCATGGGGTGGCCCCATCTGTGTTTATCCTACCTTTTTGGAAGGATTTGGCACCCGGCTTAGTGCCAGACCATAAGTCCTCCAAGTCGCAAAACCAAAAAGCTAAAATTCCTGTGCTTGGCTCCCCGTCATTGACCTCGGGTCCAAATTCTCCTTTCTTGAAAGCCTAAGATAGTTTTTCTGCTGCTTTTGATTTGCATGGACATGACCTGAGGACAGAGCTTAATTCACTATGCACTGACTACATCACCTTTGATCGTTCAGCCAAACTCCAGTGCATGATCAAAAGGGAGAGAAAACAAGAAAATATTCAGAAATGGGCTGAGAAATAAAAACAAAACCAAATCCAAAACTGGAGTGGAGGAGGAGAGGCTATCCATCACCATTACTGTGTAACGCAAGAGCTGTGATAGCCCTGATTTATCAATTGCTAAATGCGAAGAGTAACACACACACAAAAAGCTGGGCAAAACCTGAGAGCCCATTGGAGTCCAGGTGAGTGTTTCAGTAAGAAGTCTTTTCTATCTTGTCTGATTTGGGCTGAAATGGGTTCGGGAGGGCTCACCTGAGCCGCGACAGCAGCAGGGAACTGCATCACCCCACTGCCAGCCAGAGACAGGCAGGTGAGGTGGGACCAAAGCCAACTTCTTGGCAGCTGTAGCTGGCCCAAGTGGCTGTGGAGCTGTGGTCCCAGCAGGACAGCCCTGTCCTTCTGCTGTTGCAGGTGCGTTCAGTGCAGACAGACCCTTCACATGCCCTCACTTTGCCAACCGGCGGAGGCAAATCAGCCAAGCTCCCGGGAGCAATCTCAGGAGTTGGCAAATACAGTGTTAGCATCTCTGTGGGACCTCTTCCATCAGGTTCTTGGGATAGATGATGGATTTCATGATTAATAATATGCCCCTTCTCATCATCCTTCAGAGCATAAATCTAAGTTGCAGCAGAGCGAAAGGCTGAAGAGCACAACGGCTGCATATAAATGTCTGTGGGATGGACAGGGGCATTTCAATGCTGTGGCTCAGCTTGAAACGGTTAATGGTGGCCAAGGAGAGGAAATATGTTCTCTTTTGTTCTGTCATTGTGGGGGAAAAGAAAAATTAATAATCTATTTCTGTTCCTAACTGGGCAGCGTTTGAAAGCCTGCTTTAGCAGGTAGTCCTGAAGTCTGGATCCTTCTTACCTGACTGCCCCAGGCTGGAATTTTTACAGTCATCTCCCTTGTCTGAGCTTCTAGGAGGGATCCTGACCCCATCACCCACTGCAGGAAATGACTAGGTTGGATCAAAGTCCTCTTTAGTTTTCATCTGGTGAGAAACTAGATCATGAAGGGAAGAAGGAAAAGTGTAAAGCCAGGTTTCTTCCCGGTGTTGAACTGGATTGCAGCTGGATCTGAAAGTACTTCTTCCTTGGTTTCAACAGTTGAAAATATCTGCAAATACCTTCCCTTTATCCCGGAAGCCCCTTCCTCCTTCATCCATCATAGCAGACGTGGCCCTGCTCATTGCTGTCATCCCTTTAATTTTGCAAGCCCTTTTGTCCCTCATCAAGTTATGCATAATTGCTTCAATTAGAAGCATCAGCTGGCAAAAGTCACCCAGCCAGAGATGGACCTCCAAGTCTCAGTTGTCTTGCACCTTCAAACCAAGCTTCCCTCTCTTAATTGTTTCCTTAATGGTTTAATTCATTAAGGGGACGACCTAATTGCAGGTAGCGTTTATTCACTGTCACCATTCTGCCAAATGAAAAGAGACAGTCATTGATCATGTCCGGTACCTTTGGCCTCCACCAAAATGCCTGAAAGGCAAAGAGGTCAGGGTGGCAGGGAAAGGTCTGCGTGGAGGAGGCATCACAGCCCCCTCTCCCCAGCAGCCTGCCCCAGAAACCAGGTACCGACCACGCCCGTGGTGTTAGCTAAAAGTCTTCAGCTTTGCTATGTGAGTTGTTTCACACTTTTTGACAACTAAAGAGTCATTATCTGCTGTCAGCTTCTATTTTCCTGCTTGTCACCTCAGTGCCGGAACTGGGGACGATTTGCAGCTGGTGTAACTCACTGAAGAGCACCAAAGCAAGGCTGGGCCAAACTGATCCCTGCTTCTCTTCCATCCCAGCAGGTTCCTGACCCCTTGTAGGTAAGAGGGACTGTGCCACGTAGAGAAAACATCGTCTTCCTTTGCAGCCACCAAGGAAGTCGCTGTGGGTCCTGCCTCGAGGTCTAGCCAGAGCAACCCTTTCAGCTTATACTCTTTTTTCCTCCCTGTGTTTTACATCCTTAAGGAGAGAAAGTGCATCAGGCAGCCAGCAAACCTCTGGATGTAGAGTTACAAACCATCATGTGTCTTGTTTTGTAGTATTGTGTCTCCTCCAGCTCAGTCCACAGAAATATGGGCTGATAGCACCGGCGATTCTGGAGTTGACCCAACAGCAATAGTCATGTTATACCAAACAACATGGTGTGGACACTCTTCTTGCAAATAAGGACTTGTCCAAAGGAGAGGACTGTGTTCCATCCAAAGAAATAACACGCTGCCTTTTCCAGCTGCCATACCACAGCAAATCACACTAACAGCAGGAGGGATGGTGCTCACTGCAGACAGGAAAGCCAATGATGTCTATTCAGGATGGCCACACTTTGCTTCCAGTGACACTCCAAGGACCGTTGGCTTGATCAGAGGGATTCTGGATTGTCTCAAGGGTACATAAATCACATTTTGACTTGGTTGCTTTGGCCTCCTGTGATAAGGAGCAGCCCCATGTTTTTTGGGCACGCAGGGCTGAGAGGGAGATGAGTCAGTCTGGCAGAAAACCTGCTGCATCCTCTGCTCAATCTATTTAACCAGAGTCTCTGCTCTAATGCAAATTAGGAGCATGCCTAATTTTTTAATGTATATAAAGAGAATTTGGCAAAAACAGTTTCCTGCCTTTTTAATGTTATTTTAGCAACAGAAATGACATATTTCTCATAGATCACACTGCTGCTTTGTAATCCTTTCTGTATTTTCACAGCACAGTCAGTCATTTATTTGCCAGTCATTAGCAACCGGCAGAGAATAAAATCAGTCAATATACTATTTAGATAAGGTATGGTTGGTTGTAAAGCGCTGGCAGAATCCTTCCACTACCTGTGCTTTGAAATCAGGCATCAGTACAACCTGGCAGATGCGGGTTGATAACGCACTCACTGAAGGTCTCTGGCACTATGGCTCTGGTGGTGAGACTTATCTTGCCCCGACAGACGGATGGTAGCAAAGCTCCAAACAGGCTGTTGAAGAGTAAAACCTGCATTGACTTTGGACGCAAAACCTCTTACAAAAGCCAAAAGTGCCTGGCCACACTGGCAGGGAGGAAGAAAGGAAGGACTCGTTTTTCTTTTTAATTTTGATTCGGACAAGTTTAGGAGATGTGAGGAGGTCTGAATGAAATGCCACAGCAGGAGAAGCACGGCAGCACCCTGCTCACGTCGCTCTGCCCGGAGGGCAGGAAATATGCCCACAGCTCAGAGATAGGGAGGGAAATTGCAGATGAGGCTGAGCGCGATCAAACATGGACCACGACAGATAAGACGGAGCGTATATCAAGGACGAGTCTGAGTACAGAGGGACTAAGGCTCCGGCAGCTTGGGTTTCATTCCTATTTCAGCATTCAGGATGTCAAAGACCTAGTTTACACTGTATGCTGAAATGCTCCTTTATGTGCTTCAGAGGTAAGATTTCCCAAGGCTTTACCCAGATTTCATTCCTCCTCTTCTGTCACTGGGTACAAATCACCTGCATTTTCTCCATGAAGTAAGAATATAATTTCTAGGCTATACTGCACACCCATACATAACCCCTAAGCACCGACAGAAGTTATCTGACTCATCTACCATTTGCCTAATCGATACTGTGGCTGTCGCATATTGCACATGGCTGGTGTCTGTGACACTGAGTACTTACCCAGGTTTCCTGGGGGTATGGCTTGGCATGGCTTAGCATCATCATCCCGGCAGTGCCACTGATGGATGGTGTGTTAACGTGTTGGATGGTCCATCAAGGCTTGGTTTGTGTGATCTATTCAGTCCTCTTTGCCCCGAGAGAACCACACTGAAACCCAATCTTCTTTCAAAGTGGTCCCTCTTGGAGAGAGTAATGACAAGCAGGCTCGAAGTGCACGGAGCAAGCTGCAAATTTTCTGGAGATGTATTGTTGATGAGAGTCACCTGATCATCTATCTAGCACAGCTTTTACCAGCAAAACCCCCACCTGAATAGGGGAAAGAAGACTTATGCCAAAGAGACACAAAATCAATGCACCAGAACTTATCTTCTTCATAAAAAGAGACTATTCCTGCAAGACTTTGACAAAACTGATGTAAACTCCGTGGTGCTGGCCCTGAACATGCACGTTGTGATGGGACTTTCAAATATCTCTGCCACGTAGGACAGGTGTGAGAAAGGAAGCACTGGGTTAGTTTTACAGGCAGAAAACTTTGGAGGTCACATCCTCCCTGACATCAAACAAGGTTGTAATGTAAAAATTAGGAACTGAACCAAGATGTGTGGAATCCTGAGTTGATACAGTAAGGACAAGCCCATCTTTTCTTCACAGAGAGTGCAAGAGTTGTCCCTTCCTCATTAGTTCCTCTGTTTTTATAGGAATGTATTGCATTAAATTAAATGTGTTTGCAAAACAAGAATTCCTTCTGAAATGCACATTTATTCATTCACTCGAGCGTGACCATTACTGTCTGTTTAGTAAATAAAATTAGTTTTGATTCTTTTTAAATTAGAAAACAAATAAGTCATTAGCCTAATGGAAAACTTTTTTCAATCTCATGGGTAAATGCTGCACACATTTCTAAAATGTTTTCTTTATTTTATTATGGCAAATTAATAGAAGCCAAGTCATGCTCCCCTGCTGTAAGTCAGGAGAGAAATCAGAAAGAAATTCAGACACTTCTGAGTTTTTCCACATTCTGGTGCCATTCTTTCCTGCAAGGAGTTAATCTTCAGTGCTTTATCAAGACCAGTTTGCTTTGAAATCAAGGGAAAGAGGATCCCTGGCTTGATCAGCAGATAGATGGGCTTTTCAGCATCCTTTGTGTCTTTCTGATAGTCACTTGTGGTCAGAACATCAAATGGGCCATTGAAAAAAATGGGTGATTAGCAAGGTATAACCCTTCATCATGGAGTGCAAATTTGATTTCGCACTGAAATCAGCACTGATTTGGTCCACTTCTGTTCAAGCTTGATGTAGGAGGAAGCTCCAGAGCTAGTGTGGACATGCCAGCGGAGCAACCCCAATGTCCCTGGGGACTGAAGCCTCTGTGTCCCCAAGGGGACAGTGCTGCCACCTGGGAAATGAGCTGGGGGCTGAGATAACAGCCCAGCAAGGTGGGCTTGGGCAGGCTGAGACAGCTAAGAGTTACCATCATAGCAACAGACAACTTGAAAAAAATAAAAAGAAGAGTTTTCAAGACTCAGAAAATATGCAAACAATTTTGGGGTTTGGTTCATTTGATGCCTAAATTGTATACTCTGTCCAGAACGTTTTATCAGAGAAAAGTGAAGAAAATCTCTGTAGCATAAACCTGAAGACCACGGCAGATGATCAGTGCATGGTAACTCCACACAACACACACTGAGCTGACTATGAGTCAGGGAAAAGAACAGAGAAATTTCGCTGGGTACACAAAGAGCTTATAGTTTGCACTGAAACCCTTCCTCAGTGGTAAAAGATGATGCTTTTGTTAGCACAATATTAATGTTTATAAAGCATCTTGGCATGAAATGGTGTTGGCTTTTCTTTCCAGCATGTTATAAAATCATCATGGAAAGAAAAACAGAGTATCCCTAATGCACCAGATTATTGTTGCACTGGTGTCTCCTGATACTGCACCAGATTAACGTGACAGAGCAATAAAACTCTGTATCTTCATTTATCACACCTCTTTAGCTCTCTCCCATGCTCAGGGAGGTTTGAAATGAATATTAGCTTTTTTCCTGACGAGAAAATAAGAAGTTACCCAGAAATCATCGATATTTCAACTCTGCCAATTTCTACTCAAGTGCTGGTCTTGTGAGTATTCTTCAGTTCTTCTGTGCTATTACCTAATCCACTGAGGAGTTTTTTTTATTTTCTTTGGTTTTGGACTTTATTCTTCCATCTGCTCCTTGTTATATTGCTTAATCTCTAGGTGTGTGACTTACTGTAGCAACGTGTTTTTATTTTTCTGTTAAAGTAACACTCACACAGTCCCTGTGGGTCCCTCAGTCTGAAAAATTTCCAAAAGGGGTCTCCAATCCTGGGTTGAAATGTCTGGAGGGACATTCTGGGTTTTATATCTACCCTCTGTCTTCAAACCACCACTCTGAGTCTGCAGGTGGTTTTGTATGACTCCAAGTTCCTCTGTCTCTATTCTGAGCAGCCTTCTGGCAAACCAGTATCCACCTCACATCCTCTCTGTATCATACGTGGGTCTCTGCCCCACCTCTAAACTTATTTTGAAACAGAAGAGGCCAAGTATGAGACTGTTGTTCCTTGCACATGTTAATTCTGTTGGTGGTGCTGCCAGTCTCAAACATATCAAAGGTTTCTCCTGGGTTCCTGGTTTCGAGGCGGTTGGCTGCACTTGCCTCAAGTTTATTGGGAATCCTTCATAATCCCCAAGTGGAATGATTTCTCTTGAAAATGAAGGCTGAAGATGGCTCCTAAGGCATTCCTTCTCTCAGGCAGCCTTAGGAAAATATGAGTGAGGACTGGCAGCAATTACACCCCCCCTTCTGGTCCCCAATGCGTTGCCTGTCTCCAGGACTGCCCAGCTCTGATTTTTATGGGACTCCAAGCAAATTGGTGGGAGATAACAAATTATAAGGGGTTTTCCCCAGTTTTACAGATACAGAAACTGATGTACGAGGGGTAAAGTGAGTCTCACAGCCTCAGGGGCGAATCTCTAAATCTCACCCTGGCATTTCAGCTATTCCCTGCTCATAACTGTGTCCTGCTACTTCCATAGCAAATACTAATATAGAATATAATGCGTGAGAGCAACCAGCCTTGCTCAGCTTTGCTGCTATTGTGAAAGCCCCTCTGGTTTCTTCGTTCTGCCCATTTTCCCAGTGCTTAAGAGCTCAGCTGCTCCAGAGGATCAGGCTGGCGACTCGCAATGGCATAGATGTACACAGCAGCACACTTTGAATCCAATTCTGCATCCCTGCACTTCGGCAAAGCAAGCTACCAATGCTGCACGCACAGGCCACCCTCCCTCTGTGAGAGCATAAATTATTACTGCTGCTTGCAAAATGATCTGTGAACTAAAATGGGTTTTTCTAATTCTGTCACTGTAGAAGAACTTCTGGCTAATCAACTGGAGGCAGATGGAGTTGGCAAAGATGACATAAAGGCCTGCACTAATTACTCCACGTGTCTCAAGAACTGATAAGAGAGTTGATTTATGCCTGGAACAGCCTGATAATTCTGGAAATAATAGATATTGCATGACTTAATTAATCAATGTAAACCTGGTTGTGCTGTGATTTCGAATTAACGGCCGTGGTATAGCACAGGTGTATGGAAGGTTGGCTACAGCCTCTACTGAAGAAGCCTAAATGTACCTACTAATGGCCTAAGACAGGGACCAGGCTCTGGATACATTCTGCAATTGTCTCTTATTGTATCTGGTGAGTTCCTGTGCTCTTGAGCTGGGGGAAGGTGAGCGTGGCCATGTATGACAGCACAAAGAAGGTAAATGGTGCACATGTACACAACAGCAGTGGGCAGGAGCAAGAACTTTCTTAGGCATCAGTCCATCCTATGAGTTCATTCTAAATAGTTGAATCAAGAGTATTTTTAAGACCTGAGTGGTCTCAGCTCAGGCTATCGCCCTGCCTGGTGTGCTTGGTCCTTAGGGCTGATGGTCATTGCAGGCAGGTCTGTTCTCCACCTGCACAGCTGAACATCCTTGGGTGGGAGCGAAGGTTCTGTCCACCCTGAGCTACAGATCCTGCTGGCTGGCATTAGCCTATAGGACAAGAAGTGTTTTCTTCTGGCTGTTGTCCTGCTCTCCCCATTCTTCGTAGTCAGACATTGCAGCTTTATGACCCATCACGGGACCTCACTGTAGTACCCCCTACCTCTCACCTCAGGCTGATGTTTTGGACATAACACAGTTTTGCTGTTTGTATTTGCAGATGCACAACGTTTTCCTGGACCAGCTTGGGAGGATGGACAGGTTTTACTCTGTTTTTACCCAGCTTGTTTGCATTCCTCCACTGTGATTGTTGAAGATACATGTATGGGCTCCTTGTGACTCACTCTTTGTAGGCCAGAACATATATCACTGAACAGAAACACGTGCTTTTCCAAACTAAAACAGATGTCAATTAGAAATATCTGAGGTATGAAGACAAATCCAAAAAGGAACTTGCCTGCTAGGGTTTATGGTAAGATCGGTAGATCCAGAGTCAGTTTTAGCCTATTAAGAAGCCCAGTGACTATGTCCCTCAGCAGGGATTTAACTTCTCCTGCAGAGCATTTTGAGGAGAAATTTTTGAGGAATTTGTGCACCAGTGCCACACCTTCTAACAAATTATACCTGCTTTTGGCACCTTATGGCACAGGTGACATAACATGTGAGTAGATTTTGAATGGTGCATGTCAGGACAGGGTTTGGACTGGGAACTACAAGCTCCTGAGAAGGACAGTTAAGAGAAGCATCAGGTCTCTGCTCCCAGGCCATCCTGAAGGCCTTGATCAAAAGGACTCATGGAAAACAAGCTGCTGTGGACTAGCTGATAACAGTAACCTGGCTTTGAAACATCTTCAGGCTGCTCTGCTGAACATGCTGAGCCTTTGTGAAGCTATAAGTGGGAGAGGACTGCAACCTGTATCTCATTTTGGAAGGCTGACGAGCCCAAAACCTTCAGTAATTTCAAAAAGGGGCCTCTCACTTTAATCACTGTTGTCCACCCTTCTCTGGGTCACGCTCTGCGGGGGGAACCATGTCAGCACCATGCTCTGTTTAGAGTTATTTGAATAATCTGCCTTGCTTGTACAAATGCCAGGCTGATATTTACTGCTGGTGCCAGGGCACAGTCAGGTCCCCTAGAGATGCTGTAGAAGGTCACCAAAGGTTGGAAGGACAGCTGAGATGCCCTCCCCTTTTGTATCCCCTGCCCTTGCCTGCTATTATATACAAATAAATATCCTGACAGAAGGACTGTTTGACCTGTGTGGGTACCAGTAGCGGTGGAAAGCAATTTCTAAAGAGAATAAACAGTTTCTCCCTGGATTAAAACAAAGACCTAATTTGCTTTCTTCCTTTTTTTGCATATGGAGAGTCCTCACTTTACAGTGCAAGTAGCTTGGAGCAGATATGAGGCAGGAATCGGGTCTGGATGCTATTCCTTGGTCCCCCATCCTGCTATATGGTCTCACAGTAGTTATTTGATCTATATCTACCTCCTGAGCTCCCAAGCACCATGAGGCACAGTGACTTTCCTTTTGGTATCTGAGCAGGACAGAGCCCCACAGGTCCCTGCTCTTGGTTCTACCATACTAAACTATATTGCATCTGCAATGATTTAAGCATCAAAGACTCAGCTGAGTCTTTTTTGTGCAGTGCCTGACAGTGCCTGGTGAAGCCATCAAATGGATAGTCAGAAGGGGATTGAACTTGTTTTAATTTCTGAAAATACAGTTTATATTCATGTCCATACTTACATTCAGAACCAATAAATATACACAACAGCTTTCCAGGACTTCACAATCATCGTCACTTACATAATAATAAAGTGGTTACATTACATTTTATATGCATTTTGGTTTAGAATGTGAAAGTATTATGAATACATTGAATCCTTTCAACAATGTTTTCCTTGTCTTGTTTTTATTCTTTCTTATTGTGTTTGAAAGATTCCTGAATACTATGACTCTCTTATATGGGTTAATGACAGTAAAACAATCTAAATGGACTACACAGCACTTTATAACCATGGCTCATACACAATTTCAAGATCAGTGCTGTGGTCTTTTTTCTATGAATCTTTCTCTTAAGAAATAGTATTTTTCTTTTAAGAGATCTCCTTGAAGACTTCCAAAGATACTATCTGAGCTGTTTTCTGCTTTGAGCTGATCCCAACAGTGCAAAGCAGCCATAAACTCAGCTTAACAAGGTAGTTAAAACAGGTTTAGTGTTGTTTTGCATCACTAGAGCAGTACAAAGCCAGCAGTGTGTACCCGTAATTCAGTTCTCTAGAATACAGAAAGTGGTAACACACATCTGACTTCGCTTAAACACCATAAGAGCTTCACACAGCCCAGTATAACCCATAACATTTTTAGTTGGGAAATGGAAGGGAGTAAAGAGAAGTCTATGTACATTTATTTGAGCTTGTGGTTCTCCAGATTTTAGCTTTTCTATGCCTTCATCTCTCCTTCAAGTCCCCAAATTCTCCAGTGCTTTGCAGTCCCAAACCATGCCCTTAGACCTTGCTAGTCTGCATATGTCCATTGAATTCAATATTTCTCTGGGTTAACATTGATTCCTGCAAGCGGCTGCTGTTCTCTTGCCTGTGTTCAATGGGGTCACCATCCTCTACACCATTGCCTCTTCGGAGGCAAAGGACTTTCTGAAAACTCTGCTTGAAGTTGTCAGAAAGAAATCCATAAAGAATGGGGTTGGCACAGCTGTTTGCATAGGACAGGACCACCACAAAGAAGTACACCCCTACCAACACAGGGTCTTCTGGCAGTATAAATATCAAATTAACAATGTTCATCATGTAAAATGGTAGCCAGCAAAACACAAAGACCACCACAATGATCACCACCATCCTGGTCACCTTCCTCTCTGATCTCCTGCGTCTCGTAGACCCAACTCGGATACCCGAAGATTTGACTTTAATCACAATCAGCAAGTAGCAGAGACAGATCACCAACAAAGGACCAAAAAAACCAAGGACTGATGTGTAAATGATGAACGCTGCTGACCAGATGTTGACAGGCTCTGGCCAATTCATGTTGCAGGTCTGAAAGTCTTCCTGCACATCCGAAAAGATGATCACTGGAAGCACCACCAAGAATGAGAATGTCCAGACAGTTACACTGATGAGCTTGGCCACCCTGGGACGTCTCCACTTGGTTGATTTAATGGGATGAACTACTGCCAGATAGCGGTCCATGCTCATCACAGTCAAACAAAAAATACTAGTGAATTGGTTAATACCATCTACAGTCATAACCAGCCTGCACAAAAAGGAGCCAAAAGGCCAATAGGAGATGGCATTCTGGGTGGCCAGGAAGGGCAGGCCCAGCATGAAGAGTACATCAGCAACAGCTAAATTCAAGATGTATATGTTGGTGACAGTTTTCATCTTGGCATAGCGCAAAACCACATAAATGACCAATGTGTTGCCGCTGAGTCCGACTGCACATACAAGGAGGTAACAGATGGGAATCAGGACTTTGTGGATGTATTTGAATGGGGGCTGCTCTGAAAGCGTCCCATTCTCTGTCACATTTGTGAGCAGTGAGGAATTCACATCGCTGGAGCTAGCTTCTGTGCTAAATGTGCTGGAAAAGTATAAAGGATCCATAACTGTTACTCCTCAGTTTTTCTTTTAAGGCTAAGAGAGATTAAACTTCATGGGCATCTTGTTCCTAGAAAGACAAAAAAAAAAAAAGGGAAGAAAAAGAGATAAAGAAAGAGTGAATTCGAAGTAGACTAAGTGTTGCAGGTCATTTAATTTTCTATCTACAGTCAGAATTTGTGTTTGAATTACGCAGTTAGCACATGGGATGAGATCAAGGCCTGAACAAAGTAATTGCATAATGAGAGAGTCGCACCAGTGCTCATCCCAGTAGATGGTGGTCTCTGTTTAGTTTCCACAAGCTCCATGCAGTGGGGTCCGGGCTGGATGTAAGTGATGAGAGACTGCACGGCAGTAACACAGCAGGCATCCCTCTGGGAAATGCAAGCCAGAGGAGGTGGTGATGGCCATCACATTTGACACACAAAGCAGAAACTTTCCTGCAGCACAGGAACCTAAACGGCCCAGCGTGTGGGCTGTTTGGGTCCAAAGCCTATTGGTAACAAGGCCAGTCCTTCCTCCACTGATGAGAAATGTCAATTCTTGCATGCCTCCTGTGCCACTTGGTAAGCAAACTTTACTATCTGATGGTTTCACTCTCCAAAACACATTTTCCTCTTTTGTGAAATCAAGCAGCAGGGCAGCTAATACCCCCTGCTTCCCCACTTGCACAAAAATACACAGATCCAGAACCCACCTTTCCTCCTAGCTTTCTGTCTAAAAACCGGTACAGAAAATGTTAGAAGATAATTTTGAAAGACTCTGACCGGACACAAAGCAGGGCCCTGGCATTAGTGCTGAAAGCTTTAAAGTCCAATTTGGTGCAATTCTGCTGTCACTAGCAGAGGGTGCCTGGAGAGGCTCAGGGACTGACTCAGCCCCATCTCACTCCTGTTCAACCTCTGGGTGCTTTCAGAATCCGGAACCAAAGATAGTTCCTGGCTCTTCATAGCTGAAGCTCCACTGCGATGTTTCACAGGTCTCCCTGTTTACATGGAAACAGTCTCAGTTTGATATATTCAAATGCCACTTACTGCCTGGCAGAACCAATTCAGAACCCCCAGGGAACATCAGCAGTTGTGTAGGTGGGGAAAAAAAAAACCCCTCCATAACAACCAACAAAACCCTAGGGGGAAAAAAAAAAACCAACAAACCAACCAACACCACCAAAAAAATCGATGAACTCCAAGTTGAAGAGGACCATGTCTGAGAACACTTTTCTATCAGGTCAAGCCTAGTGCACGCGGATGTGAAGACACTGCAATGGAAAGGAACAAGCTGTTTCTTTTCCATCTCTTGAGACTACTCTTCCCTTAGTGTTTCTGAATCCCTTTGCTCTTGCCCTGAAGTGTGCTTTTTGTCTGTCTTCTGCAGGAAATCCAAGCTGCAGTGGAGAGCTTAAGGACACAGACAGCTGAACTTGGTGACAGAATATATTTTACCAGACAATCTGAAAAGGGTTGGGAATTTCCAACGCTCTCGTTCTTGATTCAGATGAATATTTTTTCACTCTTTGTCTGAAAAGGGCCTAAGTAGGTGTTTATAAAGCTTTCCACTATCAAAAAAAAAGTTAAAGTATCTGCTAGAAAAGAGTGGAGAATCAGAACACCAGTATGGCCCAAGATCTCTCCCAAGTCTGGCCAGCAGACTGTGCTGAAGGTGCTCGAGGAGGATGTGCCCAACAACTTTTGTTCCCATCGCCTGCTGGTTAGGTTTCCATAATAATCTGGGGGCGTGAATCCGCATTCAAGATGATGTCAAAAACACCCAGCCCACATTGCACCCATGCCTTTCGAGCAAAAGCAAAATTCAGTACCATGTAAGCATGCAAAAGACTTCTTGTCTCCAAGAGGAATGCAAACACCTCCACGGGCTGGTTACCGTGCTTTCTTTTTGGGTGAGAATAACTGCAGTGGGTGAGAGTAGAAGTCCCTCCAGCTACCAGTAGTAATCACAAATATGCTGTTCTGATTTGGAAATGTGCAGATGGGAAGTAGGTGTCTCACATGTCACTCCCTAGCTGGGAGGAGATGTACCAGAGAAATCAGAAATCCAGGGTGGCTGGGATGATAAAGCTGAGAGAGCTGCCAAAGCTCAAACAAATGCTGGCTTGAAGATGGAGATGAGAAATGGGCAGAGAGGATCTGCAGGTTCTGAATAAGCTGCCATGGTGTGTTTGGGGTTTGCATATTACAGCCATGGCCTCGCTGCAAGAGTTGTCTCAGTCCCTGACCACACTCTGCATGGAAAGGTCAGCTGAGACCATGATCCTTGGGAATTAAATAATAGCATTGGACTTAGTGCTTCACAAAGAAAAGGCAAACTCTAGTTCTGGCCAAAGAGTGGACTTTTAAATCCTGTTCTGACACTAATTTTAAAACATAAAGTTGTATTAAAACACAGATTATTTCTCTGGGAGCAGATCATTTCTCTGGGAGAAGCCAAAGCAGCACCACACTCCTCTTGGGCTGTGAGGGGTTTGATCTTTGGAAGGCTGCATTTTCTTGCAACCCAGATGCTGTGTGTGACCCAGCTGGTTAGCCAGCATCTTTGAAAGGAAGAATATAAACAAAACGAGTGGTGGGAGGGGGCAGTTGGTGTTTATAAATGCCTATTCATGAAACTTCATCTTTGTGACTGAGTACAGCGCTGAGATTGGGAAGGCACTTCTCCCCAGACTAGCTCAGCAATGTCCAGTCTGGGCCAAAAAGTGAATTTTTTGTTCTGGGACTGCAAAAATAGGAGGTCAACAAAAAGAACTAGTGCTGCCACTCAGCGGGGGAAATCCAGGGAATGCATGTGTGGCTCTCATCCTAGTGCTATAAAAAATGGAGGATGAACATCTTTCTTCTGAAGTTACCTCCTTTTCCCCCACAGTACATGCTCTTAACTAGTTGACTATGGAAATTGCACAGTAACTTCTTCAAGCCTGTTGCTCCTTCCACCACATTTAGAATTCAAGCCTTGGGAGAAGCACTGAGGAAGAGGAGTTCCTATATGTGGATAACTTACTGTACAAATGCTTGCCAAAGGCATCAGGTTCTTTGAGCCATCCATTGCCAGCATTCATGATACACCCAAAGGATTTTCTAGAGGGACCTTTGGGTGCCTTCCATGCAGGGAGACAGCTCTTCCAGCTTCCTTCAGCAGCAGCTGTGATGGTCTCCTCCTACTATGTGCTATCATTGACCAGGAGGATACTTCAGCAGTTTGTCAGTCTGCTTCTTTAGCATTTTGGTGTGAACATTAACCTTTACTCTCATATTTTTTGTTCCATTTGATGAATTTTGCACCTTTCCCTCAAAAGCAGGTGGATTCAGCAGGAAACGCATCGCTAAGGCTCTCATGCAAATTCTTCAGTGTCCTCATTCGGTGGCAGCCTGCAAGTTGGCAACAGCAAGCAGCTGCCATCATCAGAACATTCCCCATGCACTGGCTGGGGAGGCGATGTGCTTGGACTCATCCAGATCTGAAAACTAAGCCCAGGTCTCCAGAGTCCCCATTCAGTGGCTTGGTGGATAAAGCACTGAAACCACACTGCCTTTGCCTTGTAGCCACTGGTATTCTGGGACTCGCTAGAGCATGGCAACAACAAAAAAAGCTGAACAGCTGCAAAAACATGTTTTGCTGGCTGTCTTTGGTGAGCATTGATGATTTTCCCTCTGTTTCCCTCTGCTATCTAGCTGAGAGCTTACCCCTCAGCAGCACAATTTTTGTCTGAACTTACATTGCCACCACAGCAGTTAATGACCATGAACCTC
Organism: Calidris pugnax; assembly: GCF_001431845.1. Taxonomy (NCBI): domain Eukaryota; kingdom Metazoa; phylum Chordata; class Aves; order Charadriiformes; family Scolopacidae; genus Calidris; species Calidris pugnax. Next base: position 2,096,447 of record NW_015090794.1, read on the forward strand.
AACAAAGGATGACTAAATATAATTAAGGCATGCTGACTGATATCTTATACACTTGTTTTGGTATTCTTAATTAATGGATTAATAAAAAAACACCTCTAGGGGACTTTTTGTTTTCCAGGTTTTTGTCCCCTTGATGTTTGATCTCCAAGACATCACACTGGTATACTTCCTAAATTATGTGCTTTGTGCTTAAACCACATGAACCAAAAAGGCAATGGAGCTAAGAATAGAGTATCTAGAGTAGTAGGAGCTAATCCAGAGGAATCACTGGTATAATTCCAAGTTCCCCTTTTGCAGAGCAGTACCCTGAAAAAAAAAAAAAAAAAAGAGACATCCACTGCAGCTGAACATATCTGCCTGCCTGTATCCCTGCCCAAGAAAGCTGAGAGAAGAAATTGCAGAGGTGTTATGGTACAAACCAGTCTGCTCAGAAGAAAGTATTTAGCTTTTCTGAAAACTTCTCTAGCAGATATCCTAAACAAACATGTTTTACTGGGCACAAGAGCAGGTACTCATCTAAAAGCTCACAGCAGTCCATTACTGACTGAAGCATCATCACAACAAAAGGAAGAGCAAACCTTAAAACTGTCCAGGCAGATCAAGGTTGAAATTCTTCCTGGCTGTGGTTACAATAGCAAAGCAAAAATAACTCTATAAAGTGCAATGCATCAGAGTCAAAGCTGGGTATAGCTGGGATCAAGAAGAAACCTAATTTTATGAGTCAAGATTTGATCTCTCTGCCTATTTATCACTGGAATCATAATTCTCTCTTATGCAGCATCAAGCATAATTGCTGTGAACTACAACAGAACAGCAGATTACTTGTTCCAGGTGCAGAATACCTAGCAGGAACAGACAAAATGGTAATCCAGACAGATACGCTTTTATAACAGATGGTCTCGGTAAAAATGGGAAGAAAAACACCTGGGTAAGTAACCAAGAAGTATCTAATACCAGCAGAACTTCGTGGGTTCCCCCCACTCCATCCCATGGAGTTGGATGCGATGCGTTAGTGGAGCAATTTGCTATAACAAAGCAAAGGAAAACTCTCCTGGTTCTTTAGTAAATTTGCCCTTTTGGGGGATGAATGTCCATCACCTGCTCCTTCAGCTACAGCCCGGGGAGCCTCACGCTTCCCGTTTGCATGGATGGAGCAGGCAGAGCCAAGGGCTGCTGCTGCAGGAGGGAGAGCGACCTGCTGGTGGAAGGGGAAGGGAGGGAGGTGATGGTGTGAAAGCTGGTGTCACCTGGCAGAGCAGCTCTGAAATAACAAACACCCCGACGGGGCTCTGCATGAGGAGGAGGAGGGAAATGCCAAGACTTGCTTCAACTTCTTACAGTTATAATAATGTTCTTATACTAAACCACTATTTCCCTGAAAGCATAGAGATCTCATCATTTCACATGCAAAACTCTTGTGTTTCCCCACTCCCTACCTTATTCCACCACCTGGGGTAAAAAAAGCAAAAGGATTCAGCTCAGATGGGAACTTTCTCCTTGTTAAAATCTGCCATTTGATATGGCTCAGGTGTGTTCCTCACTCCAACAAACCGAGGAGATTGATTTTCCTCTACAGTACACATAACAGAACAACTTTCTTGCACTAAATTAGTTTTTGGTTTTGGTGACTAGCTGTGTTGGTACTAAACACCGATCAACTGAAGTCAAAATTGAATAATGTCTTGCCACTTCTAGCACTATCAAAATCTTTAGGAACTATATTTTCAACTTTGTTACCACCCTGCTCAGGCCAACCTAGTGTTTCCTAGAGCACTCTGCTGAAATGATACCTGATGACTTGGTCCTATTTTTAGTTTGCAAACAAACAGCCCATAAAACACTTTTGCTTTTGCCAAATATTTGCTAAATACTTTTTTTCCCCAAACACATTTCAGGCTCTGTTATGCTCAGAGATTACTCACTTTGGCTGAGCTGGTCCTGTCACACAAACAGTCCTGTAAGTCACATGCTTCTGATTTTTCTCCCAGATCAGTTGATTAAAGCAACTTCAGTCAGAGAAAAGTGTGGAGCCCAAGATCTCTGTGCTCACACCTGGGCAGGTGAGGCTGGGGCTAAACTCCAATGACTGCGCCGGTGCATCACTGTAACCAGGGTTTTTTACCAAAATGTTTCTCTTCCGCCCCGCTCTCCTCTGCGATCCATTGGCATCAACTGATTTCAGGGATGCGACAGATTCAAAACCAGCTCAGTTCAGGAGCATTTAACTATGGGCAGCCTCTGCTCCAAGGCTGAGAGAGAGCTGAAACAACCACAGATCCCTTTGGCTCTGTCACCCCTTCCAGGAGAGCCCAGGGTCCAACCAAGCTCAATAACAGTTTCTCTTGCTGCACGACGAGGAGCAGCTTCGGGAGAGGACCTTCAGGGGGGACCTCCCAAGCTGAGAGGTCTCCAGCTTGGGAGCACCCCACACCAGCAGTGCTGATCCAATCTGGCCACCGAGCCCTGCTGATCTACTCTGACCACCAAGCCCTGGTGGCAAAGTCCCCCAGGAGCTGGGATTCCCAACACAAGCACTAACAGACCCATCCCAGCACCCTAAGTACTGGCTCCCTGGTGTGACCTGCATGTCTCCACCCCCACAAAACTATAAAAAGTCTCTAGTTTACCCCAACGCAAGCCTGCAAGTCCAAAACACTTGAGCTGGGTTGTTCTTTCCCTGGTCTTTAGCCTGGGCACAGGGAACAAGCTGTGCCTGAGTCTTCAGGTACTGGGAGCTGCAGCAAGCCAGCAAGACCAGGGGTGTTCCTCCCAGCCCTGATGGATGGTGACTCCCAGGACTCTGCTTTGACCTTGCCCATCCACTTCTTGCTGACCACCTTGGAGTACATCCAGCCTCCTGCACTTCCCTCCCTTGTTTTATCAGAAAGGAGCACGGTGTGCTCAGCTCTACTCCCCCCCCAGCCATGGCTTTCTTTACCCCTGGACCACGCTGTGCCGGGCTGGGCAACATTTAAGGCTCTGCCACCTTTTTTGGGTCACTGTGGTGCTCCAGCAGCGCCGAGCGGGTGGCGTGTCAGGCTGTGCCTGCGCATCCCTCCCGCAGGTGCCTTTCTCCTCCCTTTTCAAGCGGCCGCTTTAAAGCAACGGTAAGGCTTAAGTCCCGCTTTAAACACCGCATCCTCCGCTCGGCCAGAGGGTCTTCTCCCCGCCATCCCTCCAGCCAGGACGGGGTCGCTCCGCTCTCCAGCAGCACAAGCCCCGTAAGGAGGGAAAAACTCGGGGTCGCCGCTTGTTTCGGGGGAAGCTGCGAACGGGACCTGAGCGCTCTGGTGCCTCGTTCATCCCAGAGAGCTCTCAAAAGCGGGGTGCGCTTCGCGAAGCCCCACTCTGCCCCGTCCCCATCCCTCCTACCTCTCCCCCCCCTCATCCTTTTGCGCTCCCCCAGCCCCGCTCGCTGTTCTTCTCCCTTCTCTCCCCCCGGCAATGGTTACCTGCAGCTCCAGGGACTCTTCTCCGCCGGGTGGAGGCATGAATCTCCCCGTTTCCCCCCTTTGGGCTGCCTCGCTGCTCCGGCTGCACCCCCCCCCGCCCCCCGAGCCGGGAGCGCACCCCGCGCTCCGCCGCTTCCCTCCGGCGGCGGGCGGGGACGGCGGCCGCTCCCCCGGGGAGGAGGGACGGGGCTCCCGGCTGGGGCTGCCTCCGGTGGGGAGGGAGGGAGGGAGGGAGGGAGAAAGGAAGGGGGGCGAAGGGGAGGGAGCCGCAGCCCGGGGGGGACAGCCTGCGGCCACCCACTCTGCAGAAAGTTGGGCTGGAGGGAGGGAGCCGTCGGTGCTGGAGGGAGCAGCCTTCCGCCGGGATGCTCTGCCCCCCCCAACCCTCCAAGCTCAGGGCTGCCCTTACCTGGCTCTGTCGCCCCGTCGCGGTGCCGGTCCCGCTGCTGTGCCCCGTCCCTCGCACCCCGAGGAACCGGCAGCCCCCCCCTCTCCTCCACGGGTGCGGGGTCTGCGCTTTGCGGGGGGAGCGGCGGCTCCTGGGAGGGGCTGGGAGCACCCACGGAGAAGGGAAGATGGGTATCACAGGAGACCTGCATTTCCTCCCCTGGTCTAGCTCCCTTCCAGCCCCGAGAAGTCCTTTTAAAGCCTCCTGCAGGCTCGTCTGGAGCGAGCCCCCTCCCCGAGCGCAAGATGGGTATCACAGGAGACCTGCATTTCCTCCCCTGGTCTAGCTCCCTTCCAGCCCCGAGAAGTCCTTTTAAAGACTCCTGCTCCTCGTCTGGAGCGAGCCCCCTCCCCGAGCGCGGGGGAATCACTACTGCTCCTCCGAAGGTGCAGAAGGGACTGTCATCTTCAGCACATTTATCTTACACACCTGTCCCCGGGCACTGAGCATAAGGGAAGACGGAGTGACAGGGTCAGGACTCAGCATCCTGCCTCCCCCCGACGGAGAACAGGAGCTTAAATCCCATGTGGGGATGTTTTACTCCAGCTGGCTATGAATCAGGCCCTAAAATTACTCGCTAGTGGAGAGATGCAGGGCTTAATATCCAGGCTGCCAGGCTAAACTTGGTGTTTATTTTACTCCCTCCTAAATTGACTTCACCAGGGTTCTGCTGGACGAGAAGGGGCTGAAAGGTTTTGCCCTTTGAATGCAACAAGTGAAGAAAAGTCGTAGCCAGCTCTCCCCCCTCTGCCCTGCACCCTCCCTCTGCTATTACATATAAAAACACCGGTACCAGTGTCACCTAAGCCCCTTTGCTCCACCACTTGCCCCCGTGTTCACCGTGGGGCTGTGTGATTAGCTGAGTGCAGGGCTCCCAGCCCCTGCCAGGCACTCCTGTTTTCATCAGCATGCACGAGGCATCGTCCTTCGTAATAATGTATATGATCTTAATCCACTGCCGAGGCTTTTCAATTAGAGATCTGTGATTGAGTCAGATGTGTGAATGCAAAAAAGAGAAGGAGAAAGCTGCTTTTGGCATGTCACTCTCTAATTCAATCTGCTGATGTATTTATGGTCATGTATTGCTAAATTGAACTAAGACTCCAGTCTGCTCTTGCCATGACAATGGGGAGAGTCATCTGATAAAAATAGAGTTGGGATGATAAACAGAAAAGAAGAGGAGATTTTGATTACCTTCTTTGAAAACACGCCAAGCAAAATGTGATACAATAGCCCCACTGTGAATATCAGCTTGAATCAAAATAGGGCTAATTTAATGAATTTCCCTCATATACTTTATTAGCATTTGTAATATTAAAAAAGTTGCTGAGAAAACACGGTGGTCCCTAAGTTTCCCTCAAGAAAATACCACTCTTCCTCTAAATAAACACCTTGCCAAAAGTATTTTTACCAGGATCTATGCTGTGATAGAAGCAGGATTTGAAAAAGGTCTCAAGGCTTGTTGAATTCTTTACCCACTCAAGTCAACAGCGATATTCCGTTTCAGGGCTGAATGGAGGGAACACAAAGGCTATCTGAGAATGCTACCTGTTATCGTGCTTTTAATGGCTAATGCCCCTGGGCAGAGACCAAAGATCAGTTACACCAACCATAGAATAAACATGGGAGGAAAAATAACTCCTGGCACACAAGTGCAGGTGCAGATACCCGGCGGCGCAGCTGGGCACGCAGACCTTCAGAGGCACATGGGAAGGGTGATGGCCCAGATTTGTTGGGGGGGGGGTGTCAGTGTGTGAGTCAGATGAGACCTATGGAGGAAAAGCACACAACTGTGATGGGACAGTATTCTTTTTTAAAATCCTAATGGGTTGGCCCTTTTTGCTGCATGTAGTATTTTATAATTCTATAATCTGTATATCTTTCACATTTTTTTGACAGAGAGGAGAGAGCTCTAATATTGAGCTAAGACTCTCGAACTGCATGGTTTTGTTTTGTTCCACTCTGTGGACAAACACCTCTCAAATAGCCATAATTCGGATACAAGTCTATTTATTTTGCCATTCCTTGTCACATACAGAACTTCAGTGTCATAACACGATCCCTGAACGCTGCGTTTCCTACTGTAATGATGAATGGTCATGAAACTGCTGACAAATGTAATGGTAGTAATACATTTTAAAATGGTGCGTGTGTGTAACGTGGGGGAGGTGACGGCTCCAGGGGAGCTGTAAAGCCAGGTTGCATGGGAAGCTCCTCCTGTGCTTTTGCAAAATTCTTGTCACAATTCAGCTGAAGCAGAAAGGATGAGTTGTGATCAATGCTTTTAGAAGGAAGAACTCCTGGGGAACTTATGTCGACAGCTTCTCCTGTTGAACCTGGCAGCAATGAACAGAGACTGATTGCTGGCAAGGGAGGAATTCTTAGTGTGTAAACCATCTCAGTGACAGACTTGGGTCCCAACCTGGCTCGAACTACATGGAGGTGTTGAAACTGAGACCCTGGGGTTGGATTGCCTCTGACTAGGACTGAAGCAGTGCAACCTTTAAGACTCAAACGAACAAAGAAATGGAGGAGGAGAAGATGTATGGTTTGCTCCTAGTTTGTTTCTGGAGCCATTGTTCTAAAAATTGATTGTGTACTAAGGATTAGACCCAGAATTTTCATTACCACAAGAGAACTAGTGTCAAAACCAATGAAATCAGTATTGAAAAGCCGGCAAGACTGCGTAACTTTGCCAGGCTGGAAGTAGACTATTCAGTGCTTCAGAATATTTCCACATGGTGAAGGAGTGTCTTTAATTTGAAAAATGAGAGTCAGAAGCAATGGCAAACAGGGAAGTATGTTCTTGGTTAAACAGCCAGTTGGGGCTGAGAGGCACATTCATTCTTCATCCCCACGAGATGCCTCAAAGTGCAGGATGGCCATGTTGTGAAGGTGCCCATCCCAGGAAGCTACAACTCTGGGACTTGTGGTGAATGAAGTTTCGGCTCCCAAGACTCAATTCCAGCCTCTGCCTGAAGGTTACAGTATGTTTTCCTCTAACACATTACCAGTTTTGAGAAAAAGAGAAATGTATGGGGTAAGAGCTCTAGTGTATTACCCTGAAAGAAAGTCATTGAGCTTGCTGGATGAGAGTGGTTGCTTATCACTTGGAGTTTTCAAATCCAGCTGAGATTTGGGCTGTAGCATAGTCCTGAGTTATTCATGTTACCATAGAAATAAATGGATCCATTTTCTGCCCTTCACTGTTCAAAGCTTCCGACTACACTGGCTACAGATATCTATCACCCCTCCAGCTCACGAGCCCTGGCCACGGCCATCGTGTTGAGTTTCCAATCTTTGCTTCTCTCAGAAATTCCACATGTAGCGGTGACTTTTTTTTTTTTTTTCCCTTTTTCTTTCTTTTTTCTTTAATGATTGGCTTGCATTCAACTCAAGCATTTTTGAAGCTCACAGAAAACATGCTTCAGCTCAGCTTCTAACTGGAAGACAGTTACTCTATTCAATTACATTCACAGTTTGGCTGGCTGAAGCCGAATGTTTTCACTTTGCCTGTAGAATATGCTGTGAAAAGCCAGGCAGCGGGAATCACAGTGAGGTTGAGGTGTTTTCACTTCTCTCTGTTATTCTCCTTACAAGGAAGAAAAATCAATGCTTTTCAAATCAGTGCATTAAAAATCTCTCAAATGGGCTGTAATTACAGGCCCATCTGTTGTCAAATTGTTGAATTGCCTGCAGCAGAGATGCGTGAAGATCTTCCCAGTTGGTCATTACTGAGCAGCCCTGGGTTACTCCCCACCATGGTGATGCACCAACAGTCCTCTCTGCCTCTTGGAAGCTGAGGAGGAGAAAGCACAGGCCAAGGGGCTGGGTTTGCTCATCACTACATTGAGCAAACACTACTTGTCTATTTGCAACTTGGTTGGGAAAGAAAACTGCATTTCTTTCCATGACTTTCAAATTAGCTGTTTTCAATAGCCATGGAGCAAACTCATTGTTCCTTCAGCCCTAGGTCTGGTAGATAAACTGTTATTAAAGCCTTCTGGTGGAAATGTGGATCTTTACACAGAGCTTATGCCTCTCTGAATAAACCCCATCTACTACTCTCTGCAGACACTGTTTTCCCAGCACTGAATAAGAATCACGAGTCTTTAAGTGGCAAAACCACTTTGTTTGTACCAGCAGCATCTTGTGGTTTTCAGCTGATTCTTCTGGCAACGTAGTTTTTCTATGAGAAGCTCATTTTCCATCAGGAGGACTTTGCCCAATGGGATTATTTTTTTTAACCAACCATCACAATCAATGAGCCCTTACTGCTGTTGGGACGTGCCTCAGTGACAGGTATTCAAACTGCTTGTCACTCAGTTCATTGATGATGAAGGGTTCTGTGACCCTCCAGTGCTTGGCTGGAGGGACATGTTGGTGTCATGTGCCATTGTTCCCCATCATCCCTATCCCTCCTCCTTCTCCCATCCTTGATGGATCATTGTCCAGCAACACAACTGGTACCGAGAAGACAGGAATGGTCCTGGAGCTCTGACTCTAAGCTTTTTGGGGACCACAGTTTTTAAAGATGAATAGTTTATTAAAATCATTTTGCCCACATCCTGCTTTTCTCCATAGTCTTTAACTGGCATCCTGTAAGAGTCTCTCAGACAGACTAAAGTGACATTTGAAGAGAATTTCACTATCATATTGAAATGAAGAGGACAATGGCAGGATTCCAGCTGCAAAGCAAACCCTTTCCAAAGAATTGCTGGGTTTCATAAAAGGGGTGAAACAGGGAAAAGCATTTGTGGTGACTAATGGTTAACTGGAGAGTATTTGTAGGAAGACATTTGTATGTGCACATTTTTTCCTGTTTTAAAGCAGTGTACTTCTCTGTATTGTGTTTAGAATTGTTTGTGTAGGTTTTTTTCTGTTAGGCTATAATAAAGCATAATTAGATGCATTTTCATCTAATTAAGGTGGTTTGTTTTCAATGAGATGAGGTCCAAGCAGGATATTTATTTCAGAACGTGACTTTCTTCTGTTAATCTTATGTTTACATCTGTTAGGAGAAATATGAGATGTATTTTGAAAACCAAGGGATTTGCAAATCTGTATCTCAAATGAAGATATTACTCTGGATTCTCATAATGTTCTGCATTATCCACCTCATCCTTAGGCAGCACTTCTGTAAAAGGTTCTGTTACTCTGCGTTATGTGGCCATCCTCAACAAGTGATAGGACCACACACAAGAACAGACTGATTTTCCATAAAAATTTCTTGTCTTCAACTGCTGCAATGGACGGACCATCATTATTAATTAATTAGTAGGAAGCATGTAAACCTGTCCAGCTATTTTCTGAGGAAAGTTCGCCATAATTCTTCTAAGTTTAGCTGTGCAAAATACATGGCTCACATAAATGTCATCCTCCCTAAAGCATGTTGATGCTGCTGAGGTGTTCAAAAACTGAAATGGAGATTGCACCGGTGCTGGCATTTTCAGAAATGTTTTCTCTGGGCTGAGGATTGGAACCAGTGAAGTCAACAGGTCTCTTGTGACCTCTGTGGGTGGCTTTTTGTTGTACTGCGGTGACCAGGAAGCAAAGTGACTAGGTGAGTTACTTAATGATTCATTATTCATTTTGTAGTTATTAATGTGAGCAGCAGCCAGCATCTCAATCCTGCAAACTTGTTTGGTTTTCTGCCAGATTCCTCATTATGCACATGTAAACACAGGCAAATCATTTAATAGAACAGTCTTTATTAAATAAGGAGAGAAGATTTATTAAATAGAAAGCTCCTGAGCTCTGATGACAAATATTTACAAGCTTGGGGACTTGTTGCAGGATTTGAAGGGATAATAGCAGCAACTTCGCAAAATCAAGTATTTGGTAAAATGCTGCACGTTTTACGATTCAAATCCAGAACTTGCTGCTCTCTCCAAGGAGAAGGGTAGGAAGAAAATCTTTGACTTACAAGTGCTCTCCAGCGAAAAGACATGGAATGTGAAAGTAATAGCATTCCCTGGCATCTGATATAACTGTAAACAAGTGTTTCCTTCATGTTCTCTGAGAAATTCTCAAAGCTGAATGATAATATTTCTCTTGAGCCAAACCATTTTTTAGAAACTGTTGAGTGAGAAAGACTTGCAACATTTCAGTTGTTTCAGTGCAGACCAGGAAGGTTTTCACACACCCTGGGCTGCTTGTGACAGACAAATCCTTAACCTATTGTCACTATCACATAGAAGCAACAATAAAAGCTTTTCCAAAGAATGGAAATAAGTTGGGAAGTAGGAGAAGTTGGGGGTATTACAAAAAACTGTGAAAAATTCTGCATCTTTTGTACTAGGGTTGCATCGAAGACACTTGAAATAGCTCAAATCTGCAGTCATGCACTGTATGTCCTTCCACCACACTAAGACCTTAATGTGAGTCATCTCACAGAGAAAAGTGAGGAAAACAAACCAGATTTGTCAATGCCGATCACTATCTGCTTTGTCCAGCATGTCAATAAAGAGGTGGCTGTGCGCTGGCAGAACTGGTGTCCTGTTTTAGGGACAAATAGTGCCTGTGAGGATCAGCTGGTATTTTCAACTTCTCTCTCATCCTTGAAACAAATGTCTGTCTTTCTTGGGAGAGGTGGGAAAAAGGTATGTAACCTACAACCTTAACCATGTTAGCCCGAGGTGTTAATGATGGGAGGTGGTACTTTCCCTATAGTACTGCTTGCAGATCCTTCTACCTACCTGCAGGTTGACACAGAGGGGACATAAAGCATGAGAACCATGTAGACACCCATTTAGAGCTTATTCCTGTCCTAAAGCAGCAATTTAGAATAGAATAATGTAGAAGAGAAGGAGAAAGAGAAAGAGAAAGAGAAAGAGAAAGAGAAAGAGAGAAAGAGAGAGAAGAATAATAGAATATTTCAGAAGGGACCCACAACAATCATCTAGTCCCACTGCCTGAACACTTCAGGGCTGACCAAAAGTTAAAGCATGTTATTAAGGGCTTTGTCCAAATGTGTCTTCAATGCTGACCAGCTTGGAGCATTGACCATCTCTCCAGTAAGCTTGTTCCACTGTTTGACAACCCTCTCAGTAAAGAAATGCTTCCCAATATCAAGTTTGAACCTCAGTTTTGAATTATCCTTGTGGATCTTGGACCATGGTGGACTGCCCGTGTCCCTTGCATTTGTATCTCCTGCTCAGACAAGCTGGAAGCAGTCCTTCCCACGCCTATAATATCTGCAGTATAATATGATTGAGGTTGGGTTTTCTGCGTGTACTCTTTTTCATGGCCTCTGCTAGCAGTTTAGCTGTCTTCTAATGGAAATAACTTGCAGCCTTTGGTCCTGTTAGGAAATTAAGTCTGCAGACAAATTCACTTCAATTTATAGCTTGGCTTTTAATGAGAAGCAGACGCAAAAAAGATGAAATATTAAAAACAATGTCTATGCGCATGTGCCAATTTGTGGAACATAATAACCTCATTATTAAATTCAACAGTCAAATTCGCTTTGGTGCTGAAGTGAGCCAGTCTCATTAGGAGGCTCACTATTGCTAGTAAGTGTTTGGCTAATGGCTAGAATATGTCTTCTTGGATTCTTCCGGGCACTTTGCGTGTCTTACTGTATGAAGAACAAACATTACACAGGTGTTTTTTTTTTTATGTCTTGTACTTAAAATATTTCAATTCACTCTTTTGAAATGCTCTATCAATACTTATATAATTTCTGTCCCTGGGGAGTATTATGCCCGTTTTGCTGGCACACTGTGTTCTGTGAAGCCTTGACTGTGAGTTGATAACAACACTGAAAAAGAAGCACTGATACCTTTCCTCGCACTACAGAACAAAAACCAGCTGTTTACTGAAAAAAAGCTCTATGACAGTGACCAGCAAGTTTGGCTTTAACGTCTGCAGTTTTTATGAGATTAAGATTTTTGAGACCAACATTTAGAAAATATTTATTTACTTTTTATTTACTTCCTTACAGTCACAATGTTTCCTTTGTGTTAAACTGGAAATTCATATTGATTTCTGGTGAGGTTTTGTTTTGATCCTTGAAACAAACCTCATTCCTGCAGCTCTCGTTTTACCTTTTTATTTTCTGCTTCAGGGAATCGAAAATGCTCCCATCAGAGAGACAAAACTTGGTGGAGATCGATATATTTGTGTTTTTAATGCCACATTTCAAACCATGACTCAGGTTGGTCAACTTTAAATGAAATTTCTTTGGAACAATGTACCCTCTAAAGTATCCAAAACTCCCACTTCTAAAAACATACACCAGTGCATTAGCTGAGATTATCGCCGCTATTAATGTACAAGAGAGCAGGGCTTAACTCTACTTTTCAAAATATTTCTGATTTATACTTCAGCAGCCTGAAAACACATTTTCTGTCCTCCCATGTTGATAGCCTGCCTTTGCAGGTGGGTTCCAGCATTTGGAAAACCAACTGGGGGAAATCAAACCCAACCTCAGACACGGAAAACAGAACCTATACACACTGAAAAGTTTGATGGTAGGTGAAGGACTGATCTTCAACAGGCTGGTCATAATTTTCCCAGAAAAATAACAGACAAGGAGGTGCAATGCACTTATTTTGCCAGGGTTGTGCCTGGTGTGAAGCATACAACCGGACAGTGTTTAGTAATCACTCCACCAACTCAACAAGATTTGAAGTGATTGCTGAAAACTGTTTAGTTAGTGAGCTTCGGCTGAGGTACCTGGTCTCCTCAGAAGCAGAAGGATGTGCCTGTGTCATTTGTTGTGTACCAAAAATGGAAACGACTTGGAGCTTGTCACTTAAACTCACAGGGTCCAGCTGGCAGCTGGACAGGTTGGGAGCTGGTAACACAGCTGATAACACACAATCACATGGAAATGAATAGCTGAAATTGGGATTTGATCACGACAAATTAGTTGGACAATGTTTGTCATGAACAACGTAACGTTCCCTCATTTTAAGACAGTCCACATGTGCTTCTAGCCCTGCCTTACAAGGCTTTGATTTCTGTATCTTGGAAATGCTGTATACATGCCAAATATCATGATTACTAAGGTCATTCACACGGAAGAGAGTCTTAATGAAAACATGAAGAGCCATGACCTTACTCCAAATTATCCAGGCTGCAGTAATAGAGAAGTTCAGGCAGAGACATCTCTCACCCTTCGTCCCAGCCTGGATGTGAAAGTAACACTTATTATGTCCCTGACAATGAATGAACAAGCACCTGTGAGACTGCGACTCATCCTGGCTCTTCCCTGGGTAATTAAATGGATTTTTAATCTGTATCTGCTCACTGTGGTGTCTCAGGAATATGCTTGATGTTTAAGCCGTATGTAATTCCCAATAACTTATGTAGTCACCTGCTAAGGAGTCCTTTGAAAGTGAGCCACTTGCCCTCCAGGACTAAGGCTGGTGTGAAAGGAAAGAAGGGAGGGATGCAACTGTGGTACATGTGGAAACCTGCAGGTTTTATGCTTAAAACCTCTTTCTTTTGCACTTTCCCTTCCCGAGAAGGTTTGCTCTCAGCTTTCCGTCAGAAAGCACTACAGCTGGTGGCAATAGGAGCTTTTCCTCTCCTGGGTTATTCAGCACTGCTCTTGGGCAGCCAGAGGTGAGGGTGCACCTCTCCAGCTCCTCACTCCTGGGAGAAACCAGGATAGCCCACAGGAGTGACCACCTCCACTGGAGATGATCCTGCACCGGGGCAGCCACTGGAAGCTGAGATGATGTCTCCATCAGAGCCTCATCAATAAAAGGTTTAATAACTGAACTTCCTCCTCCTCTGCTGTGGCCTTTCTGAGGTCTAGGTGAAGCTTAACCATGGTCTAGATGCAAATATAATGATATAATGATAGTGATATAGTAGATATTTCATCCAGTCATATGATTGGCGTCACTGTTTTAGCGCTCAAGGCAGAGCCCTAAACAAGCATTAAATCAACTTCATGATGGATGTGAGACTCCGGAGAAGGGTGTATCTTGCTATGACCTTTTTTTAAGGCTTATCAGCTTTTCTTTACTGTTTCTCTTCTTCAGCTTCATACTAGTTAAACTCCCCCCCTGGCTGCTATGCTTGAGAAGTAAAGTAGCTTTTCCCTTTAATAGAAAAAAAATGCTCTTGGCAAGTAAGATTTCTTGTCAAATATGTTTAATTTGTGGCTGTAGCATCCTGCGTAAGAGCATGGAGATTCATAACTTACATAAGAAGCTTGTCTTCTTCTCTGCCCTTGTTTCCTTCTTATTATAGCATTTTATTGAAGAATGCTGGGTTGGTAATTTTACCACTGCTTGTCTTTGTGCAGTTTTTAACAGATTTTTTTTCTTCCTTCCACAGAACAAATGTCAGAAACAAGATGACAGATTTCCCAGCAAGACTCACACGCAGTCAAGGCAACAATTTCTTGTAAAATAGTGTTTTCTTTAAATACTTCAGTGTTTGCAGCCTTCAGCAGAGTATTTCATCAGGTGTCAGAGGATTTATTATAGTAATTTTACTTACCCATTTTAGAAAACATTCCTACTTTGCGTTGATAATCTCTGTGGTTTCTCAAGAACATGTAATCATGGTAAACTTACTGAGCGGTGCAACTTCTTTGAACAACCATTTTCTGTCCCTTCTTGGAACTCAGGATATGAATGAGCAGGGTATTAATTTCTGTCTCTTTTCCCAGACTTCGCACCTAGTCAGTCCTAACCCTTCTTTATTTTCTGAAGTGGAAGACACAAACTATCTAGAAGCTTTTGTGGCTCTCAGTGTGTCAGGATTTGGGCATCTTGCAGCCACTGATGTTATTTACATGCGACTCTTCGGGCTTGGCAGACTGTTCTTCTCTTTGACAGACAAGGGAACAACGTGCAGGGTACATTAATTGATCTCCCCAAAGTCACACAAGATTTTTCTGACTTATCACTGCTTTCACATCCTTCTTGGTTAGAAATAGCAGAGAAAATTCCCTTCTCTTGCTGCTCATATATGCAGATGACATGCAAAGTAAAACAGCACTGAGAATTCTGGAATTATTTAATCTCCAAAGATTTTACAGGAAGAAAGATGTTGAGATAGGAAAAAGTTGGGGCTTTTTTTTTACCAAAATATTATAAATATAAAGATATTTTGGAGTAATTTCCACTTTAGCACTCTTTTGACGTTTCTTTTCTAATTTTTTCCTCATCTGGTTTTCCAGTAGCAGGAGAGACACCTCCACTTTCATAAGAGCCGAAGCACAGCCAGTGAGAAAGGGAAGTGTGGGGTCAGATCCTGGAGTGGTTTGCACTTCGCCACAAATGGACTTTGGCTTTGGAGCCTCCACCATGAGCCAGGAGGGAAAGATGCAGCCTCTTGGAGTGCAGAGGTGGGGAGAAGCTGCCAAGGTCATTTCTTGCTTTCAGCATCAAACTGTGTAGTTGAACAAAGAGGAGGAACAGGAGCAATTGTACTGCCAGCCTCTCCTGGCAGTTATTTTGGTCCCTTGGGAATCTTTAGTGGATCCTAGGGCTACCCATGCAGCCTGATACAAGGAGGTGGGTTATCTGTCAAGCCTCTTCAGCCAGCGGAGATGCAGAAGTTCTCCAGGGGCTGATTTGGAGAACTTGACTTCACATCTTGCTCCTCAAGGAAGCAAATCTTTCTTTTTGGCTGAAAATGTAGTCCAGTAAAGACTTTTTTTTTTTTTTTTTTTTTTATGCTGAGACCACACTACCTAGCAGCTTATCTGCAAAGTGTAGCTGGACAGGGAGTGGGCAGGAGATAGGTGTGGAAGGAGGCAACTGCAAGGGATGGAGGCTTGGGAAGCCACTAATGCATGTCTGAAAGATCAAAATTCACATCTCAAACTGCCAAAGAAAATATGTTTCAGGGGAAAAGCCTTGCAGGGGAAGATCTTCAGAGCAGTTTTTAGCTCTGTTGGCTTGAGTGCACTTCGTATCTGTCACTTTAGAAACAGCCCCCACTATCCTTCAAGGGAGTGGTGAGATCCTGGTGGCAGGTTCCTCTGAGGATCCTCCTACGAGGAGGAAGGGTGTCAGTGTTCCCATGCCAGGAAACATCAATGTGTTCCAGAGCTTCCTATTGCTCTTCTGTGCTCACCAAGAGGCAGGAACTTTATGCCATCTGAGGATGTCAGAGTCTCTCTCCTGCTCTTTTGGCTTTGCTGTCCAAAGGATGGGATTTATTCTCAGAGAGGCACAATTTGCTCTTCCCAGAGGCAGCTGATTGCCAACCAGGGCCGTGCAGGCATGATCTGCACAGTAGCAAGCACTGGCTGGTGATCCCACCACCTTCCACTGATGTCACAAGCTGTCAGTGCTGAGGTCTCCCTCTCAAGCATCAGGTCTCTTCAGAGCCAATAGTTTGTCTGGCTTGAGACTCACTAAAATGAAAGAATGGGAAAGTGGTTGGAAAAAATTCAAAAGGAATAAAAATCAGGATGGAATATAAATGATCCTCAGATGCCACATCTGAGCAGGTGTGTTTGAAGATACATTTTACAACAACAAAACCTCCCCCCCAATTATTTTTTCCTAAGCTTTTTCAAATATAGAAAGAAAAAAAGCTATGAAAATATTTTTCAGTATTCTGAGCTCTTTCTAGTTCAAAAACAACTGCAGAGTGTCCTACCTACCGCTTGTCTTACCTGCTCCCTCTCTCTCCTTTGCTTTTAGGGGTTACACTTTTGATTTGGGAATTTTTCCTCTGCACAACTAGGATAAGACTACACCCAAGACCAAACAATGTCCATGTTCCACCTGGAGTTCTTCGTAGTATGTCGGGGCTGTAAGTGGAGTTCTTACTTGACACTTATTGACTTTTTTCCTCTTATTCCATCTCAGATTTAGCTTCCTCCTTCACCATTTTAATTGTACACTGCATTGGGAGAGTTTCTGCATCGCATCCACTAAGCTGGCAACACAATCTATTCTAACGTTAACTCAATTTGCTTAATGTCAGGTTGCAGATAAACACACAGAAATTCATCCTGAATTTCCAGCTCACTGGAGGACTGGCAGTTAATACCAGCTGATAGAAACAGGCTTGCGATCACTCTCTCTCCACTTCCAGTAACAACAGATGTTTGACAGCCACAATTATTATCTGCCTCGTTTTCCTTTCTAGCTTTTATTTAGTGTATTGACAAGCTGGATTGGATTTGGAGAGGGGCAGTGAGCCAAGCCTGAGCCACAAGGAGAAATCCATTTGATCATCCAAGTCCCTGTCCAGCTCACTGACCTTCGCTGCTCTCGCAGATGTAACAGCTCAGCGCTGAGTCGATAGTGAAGCAGAAGGAAAGTCTGAACCAGAGGATTCAGATCTAGGGAGCATCAGACGTTTCAAGGTACAAAAGGCAAGTACTATTATCTGGCCTGCAGCATCTCAAAGCAAGGAGTTTCCCCAGGCAAGCCCACTCATCCAGTCTCAATGTAGAGCTGTCTAATGCTGGACAACCCTCCCTACCCTTTGCCGGTTGGTTTCAGCAGACAAAGATCACCATCACAAGAACCTGTGCCTTGTTCCTAGCCTGAACCTGGCCTTCTCCACCATCCAGCAAACATCTGGGTTTGATCTTCAGTGTAATGCATTATAATGGGATGAATTAAATCTTTAAAAATCGGAAGCTATCCCCACACCGCAGAAACCAGACTGATATCCTATAGATATTCCAGCTATGATGGTTAATATTTAATTCATCCTATGTTATCTGTAGCATAAGAATATCCCATTGGCTATTTTTATAAGCATTTTATCCAATCTAAGTTTAAAAATCCCAAGTGCTCAATATTTTCCAATACTTCCATCTCATTACCCCTAACCATATTCTTTTCTATTATGTCATCTCAGTTCTTTCTCATTTGGGTCATTTTTTGCATCATTCATTCGCTATGAAAAGCATTTACCTGCAAATGTGTTGGATTTTGGTCATACATCTTTCTCTTGGAGGCTGACCTCAATGATTAATAACATAGACTTCAAGAGCTTGACAAGTATGAGTAAATGCTCCTCAGTATGAGTAAATGCTGAAGCACACATCAACTTTAAGAAATTTGTAGACCATTAGGTTTCTTTTTATCAAGTGTAGTCAAGCTGTGCTTTAATTATCTCTGTTACGCTTTCCACCTAAATGAATTTCTTGAAAATCCAAGTCCTGTTTGTGTTCTGAGTGTGAAACACCACACTTATTTCCAAAACAAAGCCCAACAAAAGCACCCTCTTATGAACATGAAGAGCCCTTAACTCCGCTTTCTCAAACACTGCCATACACATCTGTAAGATTTATCAAGCCCTAAGGAAGGATGCTGTCTCAATTTCGTGGCTAGCAGCCAGTTCTCAATACCTTAGACATGAAATTAGATTATACTGAGACCAATGCACCACAACATACCTTATTACGTGATTTATAGCCTTGGTTTGAGGGCCTTAATATGGGTATGTCTGTAAGGGGCACTTAGCATAGAGGTATGTATTTAAGAGATTTTAGTCAAAGCCCATTAAACCCAGGACGAATGTTCTTATTCAAAAGCAAATCTGTGGTGGTAGGGAGAGAAGAGGGAGAAAACTCTTTACTTTAACTCTCTAGCTCTATAACTCTTGTCTTCAGCTAATCCAACTCACTTTGTCTGTATATTCTCACTAGAGACACACTGGAAATGTAAGCCCAACACCAAGTATTTAATTCCTTTTTGGGACAGGATTTCTGCTTTTTAAAAGAATTTTGGCTACAAAAATACTTTATCCAGATCTGTACAATCACGGTTAACTGTAGGAAACTGCGCTTGAGGCAAAGAGTTTTAATGTCAACATTTCTCTGCCAAAAGTGAAAAAGGCTGTCCTGAACTATTGCTCATCCACTTTTAAAGCTCTGCTGCACTCAGGGTGCAGAGGTGCTTCATGGTTAGTGTTGAGGGGCAGAGAGATGACAAATGAAGTCATCATCTGGATCACAGCTCTATACATATTACCTGTTTGCATCTAGACAGGACAAGTCTTGTGAGACTGGAACGTTACATTTACTCCCCTGCTTCCAGAGTGAAGAAGGATTCAGAAAAGATATACAGGTTAGAGACTATTTCCTGGTATTTGATAGTTAATTTAAAGTCCATAATAAAGACTGAAAGCTACAATTTCAGTTCAATATAAATGTGAATCCTGTGGACACTGCATGTGTTTATACACATCATCTTAGGTACTTTCCCATTTCTACCAATGCACTTTGGAGTTCACAAAAATGTGCTCATCCTGCACCTCTTCATGATCTTTGTAATTAATATGGTTGTGCAGATGACAGCCTTGTGCTAACAGAAGAATTACACTGTCTGAACATTACAGCTCAAAAGCAATGCAAAGGTATGGAAAGGGGGGTGTTTATGCAAGGTCCATGTGCTCCTCCTGCTCTACTAATACAATGTCACCCCAGGTAGCACTGTGATATAATCAGTTACAGTATAATTACTCTGTGTCTACCTGCAAAGCTTCGAAAGAGTAAGGGAAGAATATCCAATATGAGACACCACACACTGCTGCTTTTATCTGCCTTGCTGATAGTGTTGAAAAGGAAAATGAAACACATCGTGTGTTCCTCCAGCTCCAGCCACTGCAGCTGTCATAATAAAATATTTTTTTAAAGGGATAGAGGCTTCAGACCCAAAACCGAGACAGCCACTGTGTGATACCAAACCAGGCAGGCAAAACTTTCCATCCTAAATAAATTGGAGATGATATGGACAATCTCAGTTGCTCTGAGGGGAACTGATTTGTCAGAAAACACGGGCAGAGCCCCGAGCAGTTTTACCCTGCAGGAGATCTCCACGCCTGAATGTTTCTCTGCTCCCCCTGCCAACCACGTCAGTTGGTCTGAGCAAAGATGTCCCTTCTCCCCGCGTGCTTTGCCTACTTTTGGCTGAATGAAAGGCGATATAAAAAGAAGGACATTCTCCAAGTGACTAAAGGTTGCACCTGTCATTGTCAGCGCTGGTTTGGGAGGCAATTTAGACATGTCAGGAACTAGACAGAGCAGCTCCAAATAGGAAAAGGAACAAAATGAGGACGAACAACACCCTGTGGACCAGACCTTTGATGGTGGCCAACAGCACAACTCCCATTCTGGGACTGCTACACTGCCAGCCAGTTTTGTCTTCCATAAATTATAAAGGTTGAAAAAATAAGCTCCAAACCTAAAATATCCTAATCTTTTCTGCTGGTGTGCAACAACCTCTGCTACCCTCTCTATCAACCCTCAGGAGTATAATAGGTATTACACAGCAACAGAAGACCTTCTGCTAGGGGAAAAGGGAGTGGTGATCCTCCCAGGAGAAGCTGGACTTGCTCTTGTGTTCTCTGCTGTAATGCTGCTGTTAATTGTTCAGGCAGGAGACAGCCCTGGTGAAGCCCTACTTGGAGGGCTGTAGGAGTTTGATGTCCATCATTCTGAACATCGATCCTGTTCTAATATGAGTGAGTGATTCTGGACAGATGAACTGATCCATGGCAAATGCTAATTGTATTCATGTAGAAGCTTCCTTGTCTCGAGGTCATCACAAAACCTGGGGAAAGAGGAAGATATTAATAATGGCAATGGAATCTATGAGCTTGTCAGGAAGCCTCTGCCTGAAAATATCTCTGTGGTGGGGTTTGTCAGTGTCTGATTTGGAAAATGACAGGATGTCCATTCCCAGCAAAAAGCCTCTCTGACTCTGTCATGCACTTGACCTTCTGTAGTCAGCCCCTGCAGTAAATGTCCACAGTGTAGTATTGCATATTTGATAATCATGCACAATTCAGAATGGATAAGAAATAGAAAGAAAAAATCAATAGATTTTACTTTTGAGTTCAGTAAGACTTTGGGAAAGTTCAGATCCTGTTCCTCAGCTGCATCTCTTTGCTCTGAAGCAAAACTTTCAATATCCACTTCAGTTATTTTCAGAAAAGGCTTTCTTAGGCTCTAACCTTAAATCAAAGAGGCATAAATCAGATTGTTGCACATCAGCTGAGATATTTGTGTGCACTTTCTTCAATTTGAAATCAGCTTACTTCAGTCCTCATTGGCGAAGGGACAAACTGAGTTATGTTATCCCACAAAATACTACAACTTTGAAAGTGTTTAACTGAGGAGATTTTCCACTGAAAAAAAAGCGCGCAGCATACAAGTCAGCAGTGCTAAGTTGTTATGAAAAAAGCAAACTCAATTTCAACACATGAGTATTATATAATGTCTACATATGAAACTATAAGAAGAAAATACAGCCTGTTAAACATAGGAAGGAAAGCCTTATCTGGAATAGTGGGTATGATTTGAGCATTTTGTTTCAAGCAAGATGTGAACTGATTGGTGAGAATCCAAGGGAGAGACAGATGGGAGGCCCACAAACAAGGCCAGCAAAGAGTGTCTAGAATTAGTATAAAAATAGATGACTGAGAGAAGGCATCAGAGGAGTCTCCTAATTATATACGAAGTGGCTGGTCAAAAGTGGTCTTTCAGAAGAGAGAGAAGAAAGAAAACAATCCCATTTGCAAAACCTCACAACATCTCCTAAATCCCCCTGGGCTCTCTTCTACATCAGGAGACACTGGGGAGCTCTCTCAGCAGAAACTGCTCATGTCCCTGTGCCCCCTAACAGCTCCCCAGCTGTCCATGCTTTCACTGCTCTCCACCCTCACTTCTCCAGATTTTCCCACTGCAGTTGTAGGACTGAACTTCACGCTCTCAAGGATGACAACAAGGATGATAAAGTCCTCCCTTGTCCCCTCAGCATGCACTTTTCCCAACCTCATTAAGGCATGGACTGATTTTAACAATATGGTCAAATGCAGATCTGGAAAATGTCTTAAAGAAATGTTATCCTACAATTCCACCCATAACACAAATTGAGTTACATTAGATAATGCATAGACCTCTGTCAGAAATTCATTCCTCTTTTTTCAGAACATTTCTCGGAATAAGTGCAAGATGGCCAACTAAGTACAGAAAGTCCTTCAGCAGTGCCATATAAACCAACTTGTTTTTCATTTTATTTTCTCCGTTCTACATGTTTTCAGACCGTCTGAGCTGTTTGTATAAAGACAATATTTTGTCCAGTGAGTCATATGAGAGTTACCAAAATTTTTATTTAAAAAACAACAACAACAACAACAAAAAAACTAGTGAAAGGACTGTACCTATCCCATCTGTTTCTTCTAATACACTTGCATCAGACTGTTCAGGATGTTTCTTGGGAAGAGCTAGTGATATCAAGAAATGTTGTGATTGAGTGATGTTGCTTGAGTGCATGGCAGCTGACTTAAGAACCATATGTCTCATTCTGCTGCCACAACTGAAGTAAGGATGAGACGTACTCCATCAAATCAGACATGACCACAGGTTTTTTTTTTTTTCCTCAGCTATGCAAAAAGTCCTTACAACTCAGCCAAAACTCATTCACACAAGGGGAAATTCTTGGATCTACCAGATGAGCATAGCAAACTCAGCAAGATTCCACAGGCTGAAATGTGCTTTTGCACTTGGTTAGGAAAAATGCTGCAATGCTTGTTCTATTTTTATATTTTTATGTTTTGATCTCACCAATAGTCAAAAAATGTAGGTCAAAGAACTCTTTCTGGGGTAAAAAAAGCATCAAAGAGGTATTTTTAGTATGTAGTTGTAGATTTGGTTAAAGAATTCCATCCTTACTTATTTTCCTCTTTCTCCTCTGAAAAAGACTTCAGTAATAGCTCAATGAATGCCTCCCAGAAATTCACTACTTACAAGAATGGGAGAAGTGGTCACAGTCTTATCAGTGTTTTCAAAATATTAACAGTATTATTCATTGTGCTCTTGGGACTCAGTCTCCCTAAAAAAGCAGATGACCTTTTTGCTTCTGTTTTTATTTCTTCCAGTAGATCTCTCTTTCCCAAGTACATTTGAGATGCAATCTTATTGTTCTGAGAAAAGTCACACAGGAGCTCACAGGGGGTAGTTAGAAAAAAGCCAGTGTATTCTGATAGTCCTATAATTCAAAATTCAAGTGCTTTGGGTTCTTATGCCCTTGGATATATACATACATCTTTTCCTGCTTGCATAAATGAGTGCCTGAGAGATATTGATAAGAGCCAGGGTATTGTTTTCCTTGCAAGACAGAAACATTTAACAGATACATTGCAAGTAGCTCTGCAAATTTAAGATATCCCCAACAAGCAGCATTTTCTACTGCTGAAGATAAAAGCCAGAGTACAGAAGTCATTTGCAGCCATGGTCTGCGGAAGGGAAATCATTCTGCAAGACCATTTCACTTGCAAAAGTTGATAGCCTTTCTTTAGTATTATACAAAGAGGAATTTCTCCCTGAATATGGCATGGGAATCGACAACCTGGTGTTACCAAGCAATCCTTTCCCCTGCAGCAGCTGCTGAAAGGTGAAGACATTCTTGACACTGACAGCCATGGGAATTAGGGGCAGCAGGTCACTGTGTGGTGACTGAAGACACCCAGTTTAAACCAGTTTGAAGGATTTTGCCATTGAAGGACCACAAGACTATTAAGAAGGGGTCATGGTTTGGTTTAGATGGTGGCCCTCTGATCTGGGCTGACCTTGCCTCCAGCCAGTCTTCAGTCTGTGACAGCCACCCCTTCTCTAGCAGGGTTGCACCTTGTATCCCAACTTGTTCTGACATTCCAGATCACTTGTGGAAATAGAACCAGTCTGTTCACTCATCCCCAGTGATGCGCAAATGTCAGAAAACCTCACTGCAAATCAGTTTTGATGTGAAGGCACACAGGGAGCTGTCATCTAAATGTGTCAGTAGGGAATCATGTCTCAAGTCTCTCTCCTGAGGCATCAAGAATAGTCAGTCTGACCTATTCCACTTCCTTTTGACCTTTTGGCCAAGGAGTTGAAACTATGGTCTGTCTATTGTCCATCACACATCTCATCTACACTCTCTTAAGTACCTGAATCAGGACCTGCCTTTCTTCCTTATGTTCTCACCTAGTTACAGCAAGGCGAATGATTGAGTTGTCAGAACTGGCTTCAAGATTGCTTTTGTTGCATTTCTTTTCACATCAGTTTCTAACGAGCAGGATTTGTTTGGTGTGTTTATGCTTTGAGCTAAAAATATTATTACATTGTTGAATATGAAAGCAAATGTTCATGGAAGGTCTGAGCTTTACCATCTTGTTCAACACCATAATTAAATGTCACTACCTTTATCTATGTAAGTGTTGTAGTTTGAAGGAGAAAATTAATAACATTTTGGGTCTTCTAACGGTATTATTTCAGATTTTAGAAACATGGTGGCCTAAGTATTTTATAGATATATGCTTAAGGGTCAAATAAACTTCAAAAGAAAAATGATTTTCGACTGAAAAGAAGCTAAGCTAAAGCCAAAATTTGAATAATAAAATAACAAGCTGTTCTTTGCCAAAGGCAAGCAAAAAAATCCCTACTGCTATACCTATTGAAGATCCAGTCCTTCATAGGCCTTGGTTTTTATCATTTATTGACACTTCCATTTCCAGTGTAATTTAGTAATACTTCATCCTGTCTGTTGGATAATAAACATTAAAAATTATGGTATTAACTTAATTTAGATATTAGAGACTGTAACTGACCCTATGAAGAAATCTAGCATAAAGCATATGAGTCATTTAAAACTCTAATACTGTCATTGTGAGCATTTGAATTTATTCCCTTCCCTGCGAGCTAGGACAGAATGAAACCCCGCGGGGTTGTTTCCCAGCACAGGCACGGTGAGACAGCTTTCGTAACGAGCACTCGTTGATCTTGCCAAACTCCAGGCTGTCCTAATAATCGGATTTTTAAAGCGATAATCTTATCTATTTCTTTGCCACTTGACGGATTAAATATTCATAATTTAATTCCTGGATTTTCCTCGACTGCCTCTAGAGGTGATTGAAGACCCAAGCAATTTACTGGGTGGCTGGAGAGGGTGGGGTTTGTGGTTTAGGTTGGAAATAGAAGCTCCTCCGCTCTCCAGGGTGCTGCAGCAGCGCTGCCTTTTGCCCAAAGATGCCTCTTTTGGCCTCATTTGTACATCAGCTCCGCCAACCAGCAGCGGTTTGTCTCCAGTCTCAAATCCATGTTTTCCCATCACCAGCCCTTTGCAGGACAAGATGGGCTTAAAGCACAGCAGTATCTCCTTCCTGCTCTCTTCGTGTGCCGTGACAGCTTTAAACCTCACCAAACTGCATATTAGCTTTAAATTTAAAATATGCCTCCAGTAAAAGTGAATTCCTAGATGGAGTTGTTCTTTAAAAAATGTGTATTGTGGTTGAGCTACCTAGCACTGCCATTGAACATTTTTTCACCCAAAATTTGAATATGGCTGTTTGTACCCAAAAATAGCTGATATTCAATGTCTCATGGATTGTACTTTCCAAAACAGCAAAACTGAGACTCATTTTAAAAAACATCCTTTTCAGAGGAACTTCTCTTCAGATCATCAGGAACATGGTGACACTTTTGGAAGTATATCTGTTACTGTGCCAGAGACTTAAAAAAAATCAATTGCAGTTGTACCCTTAAGATACAATGTGCAACTTCTTTCCTTCTGCATCAACCAGTGTGTTTTAGATCATGGCTATTTGCATTCAAACCCAAACATTTAATATCTGCGATGCCATACCCTCATGAGACTATCTACTATTGAACAGCTTCAAGTCTGGAATGAAGCTTTAATTAGATGATTAGTACTTTCCAATGAAATTCAAGATAATTCAATTGGGTTTTCCCAGCTAAAATATCTAAAAAGATTGCAGTGAATTTTCACAAGGACTTCTTTTCTGCTATACAGTAACAATTTTAAATGAGCAAATTTACTACTTCTGACTCATTTGGTGATGGATAAAACTTCTCCTTTAAAAGAAATAGATTAATTCCTTTCTGTGTGAAAGCTGGGATCTGGGCACTTCTTTCTGCATATGATCTTGTGGATAGACCCTGTTTTCACCCACTATTTCTACCACTTGAGCTGTAGAACAGGGCAATGCCTTTTTCTTCACCTTAATCTGTAGTTCTGCTTTAAACCTTTCTTACTAAAGACCTTAAATCAATATGTGAAGCTTTGAAATAAAGCTATAATTCAATTACATACTCAGTCATACAAATAACTATACTATGACTTCGGTGGGGTTGTGCACATGTACATGGTGACCATTTGCTCATCTGGACCTATTTATTGTATATTGTGGTAGGGTGTAATTGTGGCCGGATTATAAAAAACAATAAATAATTTCAGTGGATTTTCCTGAGTGAAAGTTGATAGACTTGATGCCCTGAGGGTTTCTTTAGGAACACTCTTATGGATTCAATCATCAGCTTCTTAAAATCACAAGAGTGGGAATGTTCTACTTTCTAAAACATGTTTAAGAGGTTCTGGGAAATCCTTGTGCTTCAGATTTCAAACATCACTCACCTCAGCATACTTGAATATGCCTACAAGCTGTACTAATATGGCATCTGTACCTGCTTAAAATCCAGGTGCGTGTCACACTGAGGTTTCCACAGGCTCTCAGAGCACTTGAACACCCAGGTCTGTGTCTCTGCCTCACTAAGGAAGAAATAAGCCCAGGCATTGGTAATTACTTTAAGCTCTCACTTGAGAAGTGTCCTAAATTCAAATCCCAGCTTCAAATGGAAAACCTAGTGCTATTTTGAGCTAGCATAGTCACTCAGATTATTGAAAACAAGTGTGTGGGCATCTTTGAGAGAGAATAACAGGAGTCTATGAAAACATTCTGTGATAAATGTTTTTCCTCACTGGAATTTTCAATTAATTTGCTGGCCTGAGGCAGTTTAGATTTTCTGGCTTGTGATAAGAACAGCAAATGATGGAGTAGTTTTTGTCTCAAGTTTGTTACCATTTGGTGCAGCGCCCAAGGGCCAGTTGTAAATTGACTACTCTGAGGAGCGACAAGATTGTAGTCACTTAGCAGATGTATTATTGTAGGACTTTCATCTGATTCTTATTTTCTTTTAGTCTCTGATGATGCCAGAGATGAATACAGGCAGTGCTGAGGCACTGATATTAACTTACAATCATAAAAATGTACATAAAATTAAGAACGATCCAAAATGAGCAATTGACTGACATAGGGGAAATGAACCTGTTCTGAAGCAAGATCATCTTTTTACCCGGGGAGCCACTTAGTGTCTTCCATCAAGCTGACTGTAATCAGGATGCCCCATCCACTCACATTTTGCAGTATGAAAGTCACACCCTGAACACAAGTTCCTGAGAGTATCTGTGCTTGTCTGGGGAGTTGACACAAAGCCACAGTCACACGTATCAGCCCGTGCACAGAGGGCATGAGCCATGCAAATCTGTGGAAATGCTTATTTTTGGTGGCATAGCCTCTCATTTAGAGGCTTCAATGTATACAAAACTCCCATTCTTTCTCCTGAGACTTTGTATCCTGGGAAACCTTGTCAAAAAGTGATATTCCTGGTATTCACTGGTGTATGCTCAGGTGGTAAAAGTAAAAATACTTTTGGTGCAAAACTTCTGAAAAAAAGAAAAGGCACAAAGGGACTAGATCCAGATATGCTTATAGTCAGACATATGATTCTATGTTAAAGTTACCAACACCTTGGGAGCCAGGATGGACCTCAGCCTCGGCTGTAAGGGAAGAGGTTATGCCACTCTATAGCTGAAAAATCAGATAGATAGTTATGTGCATGTTCCCTTTTCATGACAGCATAACACAGAGGCTTCTCTGAATATAAGCTGGTCTAAAATTTGCTGCTATTACTTATCATTATTTTCAAAGTAAAAAATTACTTTGAGAATTCATTCTCATCCATTTGTCTCCAAAAGACAAAATGCATCTCATCACTTGTATGCTAAACATGAAGACCGACTTAGCAACATCTTTACCATAATCAAGAAGAGTTTGACCTGAATAATAGGGTGAAAATTAGTTTCACGCAGAAGGACTATTCTACCAATATAGTCATTCAAGGCCATTATGCTGTCAAAATGGGACTGAGGGATTTAAATGGTCTGTAGATTGTCCTGTAGACCTTTGCACAAGAATAACTTTGATCCATAGAGATTTACTGTGTTTTACATCTTACCAATTGTCTACACAAGGTGAATTTCAAACAGAACAAAAGTGACTTGTGTGTACGTGCACAGACTTTGAGGAAATATGGTCCTGGTGTTTGTACTGAGCCTCTTGTTGGTTCATAACATTATTCAATTCTTTATTCCTCAGAATAGTGCTTCAGTGTAAGGTTTTGACTGAATTTTCTTCAACATTTATATGAAGGAAATAACATAACCAATACATTGAACTTTCTCCATCATTGTTGTTTTTAGGTAGTCTACAATTAAAATAGCAAAGCCGACAACATCTCAAATTTTAGTGAAATCTCTTTTAGGATCAAGTTAGTCCCTATGTTCTCTTGTTGTACACAGATAATCTGAAAGAGATCTTCACAAAATTGTTAATTTAATCCTCTTCTCCTGTTGTCATCCCTGATTCATTCTGGGCTGGTCTGATGCCCTCAGCTTCATGAAGTCATACCCCCATGTTTTTCTCATTTTATTAAAATTGGTGCAGGTAGATGTGAAGGGTTTGTAGTTAATACGAATATGAAAGTCAAAATAGAAGATGTGATGATGCAATTTTATTCAAAAAAATTTTAAAGATGTGTTTGGAAAAGTAAAAATGAGCAATAAGTAAATCTATTTTACATCTCTTTTCTTGACACCAGTCTTCGAAAATGTCATCTTCCCTTCTGGAATAAAATTCAGGCTAGTCTTACTGGAATAGCTCATTATCTAGTCTCACGTTTGATAGGAAAATTAGTGGCTGATTCAGAACATTCTTTTAAACTTGCAACAGGTTAAAAACTGAGAATCACTGCCAAAATTCATGAAGACTCATTAATTAAGGACCTAAAAAGAGCTTTAAAATTCACCCTGCCCTCCTTGGAGGGGATTCCAGCCTTGCAAAGTAAATGTCATTGAAAGAGTTTGAGCTCATGGAAAAATAAATTCTCTCTGACAGAAGAGAAAATTTGAGGGTCCCAAGAGTGCAAGAACATAAAGTCTAGCCAGAGCGAACCAGATCTGCAATATATTAAGCCTGAATCATAGTACTGAGTCATTCTTCACTCTGAAGGAAACCAGCTATTTAAAGTTAGATCATGAGGTCCCCATGCTCAG
Organism: Calidris pugnax; assembly: GCF_001431845.1. Taxonomy (NCBI): domain Eukaryota; kingdom Metazoa; phylum Chordata; class Aves; order Charadriiformes; family Scolopacidae; genus Calidris; species Calidris pugnax. Next base: position 2,125,462 of record NW_015090794.1, read on the forward strand.
ATTTTACTCGAGTAATACTCTCATTGAGGATTACATGTAATAGGTTTACACATTTGTTTAAACTTACCCACTTGCCGGCCATAACCCCCAGTCTGAGTAAGCAAGAGTAGGGATTAATACTATTAGATATCAAAGGCCTCTCAGACAGCATAAAGCCGAGGTGAATGGAGAGATCCACATCTTACCCCAGCCTGGGGTGTGTAAGTGTCTCAGACCCTCAATCAGAGCAGAGGGAAATAGGAAGATAAGTGAATCCAGGAGAACTCTGTATTTCTGTGCTTTATCTGCCCACAGAGATTGTGCTATTATGTCTTTATTTTCTAGATTTTTTTTTTCCCCCTCCTCCCTACTCTTAAGCTATGAATTGTGTTTTTACAAAAGAATCTTGGCAGGCTGAAATTCAGCTTGCCAGCATGGTTTCCTTTGACAGCAGCACAATGCTTGAATTAAATACCAGATGTAGTCTCAGTTCAGTCATTCTCCTAAGCAGATTGGAGACCCAAATTTGAAAGTGCTCGTGTTTTCGGAATTGGATTGTTATATGCTGCTTTCCCATATCTACTGTTTTTATAGCTATCTCTATTTATTGCGCTGAGTGGTTTTAACCTTACAGAACTCATATACATAAAAAGTATAGGGATATATGTTTACGTGTATATATGCATATCATTATATATGATTGTGTATGCATACATGTAAATGTATTTAGACAAGTTGGCCTGTGAGGAGCAGCAAAACTTACACTCATTTTCCAATGTCTTTCCACCTTTTTTTTTCCCTGATATTTAACAAAACTCAAACCTCCTAACCCTTCTTCTATTTTTGATTGCATCTGTTTTCACAAGTTTCTTGAAAATGATGTCTTTCCACCTTTTTTTCCCCTGATATTTAACAAAACTTAAACCTCCTAACCCTTCTTCTATTTTTTATTGCATCTGTTTTCACAAGTTTCTTGAAAATAAGGGACTGAATTGATGTGGGTCCTCTCTCTTTCTGCTAGGTGTGATGCAGATTAAACAATGGATCCAAAGGTTATTGGAATTAGAGCCAATTTTTATTCATAAGCTGAGCAGACACTGTCCCACCCCCATGCAGGACAGCACTGATATGTGCCACTCTGTACACCTATAGAGTTATTGCACAATTTTTTGGTCACCTTATTGCTAAAGAGACACTTCAGCAAGGGAAATGGTGGCTTAGGAAGCATTTTTCTAACATCCTTAAAAAATATCCTGGTTTGTTTCAATCGTCCAAGGAGCTGCTTTGTACATTGCTAATGCAGCATACGTTGCAATCATCTAATCACCATCATTAAAAGTTTGATCTCCACTTACGCTGGATTTGATTCACTCCTAGGCAGTAGAACCATGAAGGAGGCATGAGGCTACCTTAGAGCTCTGGCTCCAACTCTGATTTCAAGCAGGTTAAAGAGTTCTCAGCTGTCTCAGTGTGTCAGAATTTACCTCCTTTCTTGGTCAAGAAATAGAATTTTAAATTCTTTGTGGCTTTCCCCTTTGCTAATGTTGCAACATTCATAGCAGGCTAATTACTCTGCTCTTTAAAGCAGAGTAATTAAACTGCAATTAAACTGACACCCAGAATATGGTCCTGGTCAAATGCAAACAGCATTTCATTCAGGTCACCTTGTCTAAATCAGAATCTCAGCACACATCAGCCTTAGCAAAAAGGGATAAAAGCAGTCATGATGGCTGATTGGCACGAGGAAGCAGAGGAAACTCGCCAACATCCAGCGTGTAAATCCGAGCTCTGCGATATTGGCCACCTCACAGCAATGTGTGAATCCTTGGATTAACATTCTCTGCTTCAGCTGTCAAGCAACATTCAAGGAAGCACCACGCAGGTTTATTAAAAATCGTTTCCTGGAGTATAACAGGCATCACTGTCAGTGCCGCCGAGCACGGAGAGCCGCAGCGATTTGCAGTGTGTTGTAGGGATGCACTGAGCTGTCTCCTTCCCGGAGCTTCAGAGGTTCCCAATCCCATCCCTCGGGGAAGAGAGCCGGGACCTGCTTGTCACCTAATGGGTTGTTCTGGTGTTTGAGTCAAGTGCTGTAACGAGAAGTGTAATTGGACTGTTCCATGGCAGCCCCACTGCCTGGCAAACGACGATGCCATTATAATAATATTCATGGAGGGGAGGCATGAATAAAAAGCCATTAGTTCATTAAGGGGACAGGAAGGGGCAGTAAAATCTGCAATTCTTTCTCTTGTTAATGGAGATTAACTCACAAAACTAATATCTGATGTTACCTAGAGAGTTAAACAAGAAGTGGACCTGTCCACTCTCCAGCCTGCTGGAATGACTCCCTCATGTGCTGGGAATCAGGATTAAAGTCTTCTGGACAAATTAATTTGATTAAGTAGACAGAAACTCTGTTTGTACAAGACTTCTCATCGTACCTGCTTAAAATCCAGGTGCGTGTCACACTGAGGTTTCCACAGGCTCTCAGAGCACTTGAACACCCAGGTCTGTGTCTCTGCCTCACTAAGGAAGAAATAAGCCCAGGCATTGGTAATTACTTTAAGCTCTCACTTGAGAAGTGTCCTAAATTCAAATCCCAGCTTCAAATGGAAAACCTAGTGCTATTTTGAGCTAGCATAGTCACTCAGATTATTGAAAACAAGTGTGTGGGCATCTTTGAGAGAGAATAACAGGAGTCTATGAAAACATTCTGTGATAAATGTTTTTCCTCACTGGAATTTTCAATTAATTTGCTGGCCTGAGGCAGTTTAGATTTTCTGGCTTGTGATAAGAACAGCAAATGATGGAGTAGTTTTTGTCTCAAGTTTGTTACCATTTGGTGCAGCGCCCAAGGGCCAGTTGTAAATTGACTACTCTGAGGAGCGACAAGATTGTAGTCACTTAGCAGATGTATTATTGTAGGACTTTCATCTGATTCTTATTTTCTTTTAGTCTCTGATGATGCCAGAGATGAATACAGGCAGTGCTGAGGCACTGATATTAACTTACAATCATAAAAATGTACATAAAATTAAGAACGATCCAAAATGAGCAATTGACTGACATAGGGGAAATGAACCTGTTCTGAAGCAAGATCATCTTTTTACCCGGGGAGCCACTTAGTGTCTTCCATCAAGCTGACTGTAATCAGGATGCCCCATCCACTCACATTTTGCAGTATGAAAGTCACACCCTGAACACAAGTTCCTGAGAGTATCTGTGCTTGTCTGGGGAGTTGACACAAAGCCACAGTCACACGTATCAGCCCGTGCACAGAGGGCATGAGCCATGCAAATCTGTGGAAATGCTTATTTTTGGTGGCATAGCCTCTCATTTAGAGGCTTCAATGTATACAAAACTCCCATTCTTTCTCCTGAGACTTTGTATCCTGGGAAACCTTGTCAAAAAGTGATATTCCTGGTATTCACTGGTGTATGCTCAGGTGGTAAAAGTAAAAATACTTTTGGTGCAAAACTTCTGAAAAAAAGAAAAGGCACAAAGGGACTAGATCCAGATATGCTTATAGTCAGACATATGATTCTATGTTAAAGTTACCAACACCTTGGGAGCCAGGATGGACCTCAGCCTCGGCTGTAAGGGAAGAGGTTATGCCACTCTATAGCTGAAAAATCAGATAGATAGTTATGTGCATGTTCCCTTTTCATGACAGCATAACACAGAGGCTTCTCTGAATATAAGCTGGTCTAAAATTTGCTGCTATTACTTATCATTATTTTCAAAGTAAAAAATTACTTTGAGAATTCATTCTCATCCATTTGTCTCCAAAAGACAAAATGCATCTCATCACTTGTATGCTAAACATGAAGACCTACTTAGCAACATCTTTACCATAATCAAGAAGAGTTTGACCTGAATAATAGGGTGAAAATTAGTTTCATGCAGAAGGACTATTCTACCAATATAGTCATTCAAGGCCATTATGCTGTCAAAATGGGACTGAGGGATTTAAATGGTCTGTAGATTGTCCTGTAGACCTTTGCACAAGAATAACTTTGATCCATAGAGATTTACTGTGTTTTACATCTTACCAATTGTCTACACAAGGTGAATTTCAAACAGAACAAAAGTGACTTGTGTGTACGTGCACAGACTTTGAGGAAATATGGTCCTGGTGTTTGTACTGAGCCTCTTGTTGGTTCATAACATTATTCAATTCTTTATTCCTCAGAATAGTGCTTCAGTGTAAGGTTTTGACTGAATTTTCTTCAACATTTATATGAAGGAAATAACATAACCAATACATTGAACTTTCTCCATCATTGTTGTTTTTAGGTAGTCTACAATTAAAATAGCAAAGCCGACAACATCTCAAATTTTAGTGAAATCTCTTTTAGGATCAAGTTAGTCCCTATGTTCTCTTGTTGTACACAGATAATCTGAAAGAGATCTTCACAAAATTGTTAATTTAATCCTCTTCTCCTGTTGTCATCCCTGATTCATTCTGGGCTGGTCTGATGCCCTCAGCTTCATGAAGTCATACCCCCATGTTTTTCTCATTTTATTAAAATTGGTGCAGGTAGATGTGAAGGGTTTGTAGTTAATACGAATATGAAAGTCAAAATAGAAGATGTGATGATGCAATTTTATTCAAAAAAATTTTAAAGATGTGTTTGGAAAAGTAAAAATGAGCAATAAGTAAATCTATTTTACATCTCTTTTCTTGACACCAGTCTTCGAAAATGTCATCTTCCCTTCTGGAATAAAATTCAGGCTAGTCTTACTGGAATAGCTCATTATCTAGTCTCACGTTTGATAGGAAAATTAGTGGCTGATTCAGAACATTCTTTTAAACTTGCAACAGGTTAAAAACTGAGAATCACTGCCAAAATTCATGAAGACTCATTAATTAAGGACCTAAAAAGAGCTTTAAAATTCACCCTGCCCTCCTTGGAGGGGATTCCAGCCTTGCAAAGTAAATGTCATTGAAAGAGTTTGAGCTCATGGAAAAATAAATTCTCTCTGACAGAAGAGAAAATTTGAGGGTCCCAAGAGTGCAAGAACATAAAGTCTAGCCAGAGCGAACCAGATCTGCAATATATTAAGCCTGAATCATAGTACTGAGTCATTCTTCACTCTGAAGGAAACCAGCTATTTAAAGTTAGATCATGAGGTCCCCATGCTCAGATTTTACTCGAGTAATACTCTCATTGAGGATTACATGTAATAGGTTTACACATTTGTTTAAACTTACCCACTTGCCGGCCATAACCCCCAGTCTGAGTAAGCAAGAGTAGGGATTAATACTATTAGATATCAAAGGCCTCTCAGACAGCATAAAGCCGAGGTGAATGGAGAGATCCACATCTTACCCCAGCCTGGGGTGTGTAAGTGTCTCAGACCCTCAATCAGAGCAGAGGGAAATAGGAAGATAAGTGAATCCAGGAGAACTCTGTATTTCTGTGCTTTATCTGCCCACAGAGATTGTGCTATTATGTCTTTATTTTCTAGATTTTTTTTCCCCCCTCCTCCCTACTCTTAAGCTATGAATTGTGTTTTTACAAAAGAATCTTGGCAGGCTGAAATTCAGCTTGCCAGCATGGTTTCCTTTGACAGCAGCACAATGCTTGAATTAAATACCAGATGTAGTCTCAGTTCAGTCATTCTCCTAAGCAGATTGGAGACCCAAATTTGAAAGTGCTCGTGTTTTCGGAATTGGATTGTTATATGCTGCTTTCCCATATCTACTGTTTTTATAGCTATCTCTATTTATTGCGCTGAGTGGTTTTAACCTTGCAGAACTCATATACATAAAAAGTATAGGGATATATGTTTACGTGTATATATGCATATCATTATATATGATTGTGTATGCATACATGTAAATGTATTTAGACAAGTTGGCCTGTGAGGAGCAGCAAAACTTACACTCATTTTCTGATGTCTTTCCACCTTTTTTTCCCCTGATATTTAACAAAACTTAAACCTCCTAACCCTTCTTCTATTTTTTATTGCATCTGTTTTCACAAGTTTCTTGAAAATAAGGGACTGAATTGATGTGGGTCCTCTCTCTTTCTGCTAGGTGTGATGCAGATTAAGCAATGGGTCCAAGGGTTATTGGAATTAGAACCAATTTTTATTCATAAATTCAGCAGACACTGTCCCACCCCCATGTAGGACAGCACTGATATGTGCCGCTCTGTACACCTATAGAGCTATTGCACAATTTTTTGGTCACCTTATTGCTAAAGAGACACTTCAGCAAGGGAAATGGTGGCTTAGGAAGCATTTTTCTAACATCCTTTAAAAGTATCCTGGTTTGTTTCAATCGTCCAAGGAGCTGCTTTGTACATTGCTAATGCAGCATACGTTGCAATCATCTAATCACCATCATTAAAAGTTTGATCTCCACTTACGCTGGATTTGATTCACTCCTAGGCAGTAGAACCATGAAGGAGGCATGAGGCTACCTTAGAGCTCTGGCTCCAACTCTGATTTCAAGCAGGTGGCTCTGGCTCTGGCTCCAACTCTGATTTCAAGCAGGTTAAAGAGCTCTCAGTTGTCTCAGTGTGTCAGAATTTACCTCCTTTCTTGGTCAAGAAATAGAATTTTAAATTCTTTGTGGCTTTCCCCTTTGCTAATGTTGCAACATTCATAGCAGGCTAATTATTCTGCTCTTTAAAGCAGAGTAATTAAACTGCAATTAAACTGACACCCAGAATATGGTCCTGGTCAAATGCAAACAGCATTTCATTCAGGTCACCTTGTCTAAATCAGAATCTCAGCACACATCAGCCTTAGCAAAAAGGGATAAAAGCAGTCATGATGGCTGATTGGCACGAGGAAGCAGAGGAAACTCGCCAACATCCAGCGTGTAAATCCGAGCTCTGCGATATTGGCCACCTCACAGCAATGTGTGAATCCTTGGATTAACATTCTCTGCTTCAGCTGTCAAGCAACATTCAAGGAAGCACCACGCAGGTTTATTAAAAATCGTTTCCTGGAGTATAACAGGCATCACTGTCAGTGCCGCCGAGCATGGAGAGCCGCAGCGATTTGCAGTGTGTTGTAGGGATGCACTGAGCTGTCTCCTTCCCGGAGCTTCAGAGGTTCCCAATCCCATCCCTCGGGGAAGAGAGCCGGGACCTGCTTGTCACCTAATGGGTTGTTCTGGTGTTTGAGTCAAGTGCTGTAACGAGAAGTGTAATTGGACTGTTCCATGGCAGCCCCACTGCCTGGCAAACGACGATGCCATTATAATAATATTCATGGAGGGGAGGCATGAATAAAAAGCCATTAGTTCATTAAGGGGACAGGAAGGGGCAGTAAAATCTGCAATTCTTTCTCTTGTTAATGGAGATTAACTCACAAAACTAATATCTGATGTTACCTAGAGAGTTAAACAAGAAGTGGACCTGTCCACTCTCCAGCCTGCTGGAATGACTCCCTCATGTGCTGGGAATCAGGATTAAAGTCTTCTGGACAAATTAATTTGATTAAGTAGACAGAAACTCTGTTTGTACAAGACTTCTCATCGCTATTTAAGGGCCTGATTGAGTTGGCATTGGGATTGAATCAGTGAGAGATTTAAATGAATCAGTGATTAGGCAAATGTGGATAAGAGAGAGCCATGAGGAAGCCGTCCAGAGCTGAGCCATGGGAATAGTTTCAATAGGAAATTGGTTCAAAGGAAAGAAATGACCCAGGAAAAATCACTGTGATTTATGAACGAATCTCAAATCTATGAAGGAGAGCTATGCCAGTGAAGTCCAAGAAACAATTCCGTAAACAGTGTGTCAGTTCTAAGGACTAAGCAATAAAAAACAAAATAATTAGCCTCTGTGTCTCTGCAAAACTCGGTGTGTGCCAAAGAGAAAGCAATAAACATTTTCTGTCATTGGACTGCAAGAAATCTGCATAGCAGGGCTAAATTATCAAAAAGCAAAGGAACATGCCCAGAAGAGAGGTCACATACAGCTAACCACAGGTTGGGCTGAAAACAGCATGGAAACAAAAATAAATTTGGATGAGAGTTAGACTATGTTTCCTGAGTTTCAGCATGAATATAAGATCTGTTGACTTCAGGGCTTGATTACATCCAGAGACATTTTAAAATAATTTGTTGAGTCTCAGTCCTAGCACATATATCTTTAATAACACTGCTTCTTTGGAAATCCATCTATAGACATACAGTTAGTCTGGCAGCAAAACACAATCAAGATTCCCTTGTTAAGATGAGTGTATATTCCAGAGGAAGAGAGGACGAGAAAACATTCCCTGACTGACTGGTTAGGAAATCCTTTGCTCTGCCAGGTTTTGCTGTTTGTTTCCTTCTGTCTCAAGGCACCTGCATTTATTTTGTGCTTTAAATTCATCATTCCCTTCTGGGGAAAGTTGCGTCTTCAGCCTTTTATGCTCTGTGACCTTCCCAAAGGCAGGACCTGGAGCCAAGCTTGGCCGCAGGAAGCCCAGGTGGAGATGCTGAGGAGGCAGAGTGAGTGTGCAGAGCACATGGAGCACCCAGAAAGAGTGTGTAGAGCACATGGATCACACAGAAGGAGCACACAGGGCAGGCAGAGCACACAGACCATGCCTTCTGCTGAGCCAACAGCACCTGGGGTGCTCTCACCCAACAGAGGAGCCAGAGGCACTTCCAAAGCCAAGGGAAGCTCCATCACAACTCCATCAGTGGGTTTGGGAACCATCCTTCACTGCAGTCACTGGGCTCCTCCACCAGAGCCCGCTTGCTTCAGAAAATGTTTCAGATGTTTCAGAAAATCCATCTCCCAGATAAGAAAGCATGGTAAGCTGGCTACATTAGCTGGGATTTCCACAGGAATTAAGGGATCAAGCGATCAGAATCCCTTAGGCTCCAGTGCAAACAACAGTCCTTGTACCTTGCATTTAACAGCATTACGACTTTTTTTTTTCCCAGCAGCAAAATAAAACAGGTCTTATAAAAAAACAGATATAACAGGGAACAATGTGTTTACCACCTTTGCAGATTTTTGCCATTAAATTTTTATTCATACTGTGTTAGATAAATGTAGCCCACATCGTCCTAGGTTAGGTTTCATTTATTCGCAAAAACTGTGTTTATTTAATTCTCTCCTTTTTTCCACATGTGGAAGATCTCCTTCCCGCTACCTCTCAGCAGCAGATGTTCACTGAAACCTGATAATATGGTCGCAGCAAGGAGAGCTGCTACCTCACATGTCGCCATTCAAAGGAAAGGCTTGGGCTTCATTTGCTCAGGTTTCACCTTATTTAACGTTCCATTTTTGTATTAGACACGTAGCAAGAGCAATCCTGAAAGAAGCTGGGCTTTTTTTTTGTTCCGGTAAGAAGGAGGTAGAGGAAAGGCAACAACACTGTGTGTGGCTGAGTCTTGATACAGGAACCGACTTGGAAGAGATGAAACACTCTCACAGCCCAGCTCTACCACGGGTGTTTATACTTCTACCTGCTCCCGAGGAAGCCAGGCATCCTGAATGAATGACTTGGTATGACAGCTGTGCCCCCAGCATGGCTATTGCAGGACCCATAAGGATCACAGCTGCATCCTCTGGCCCATCTCCCTCCCCTTGGGAAGGTGCCCTTTGCTGCAGCAGGGAGCTGAGTGAAACCTGCACCACCTTCCCCAGGGATTTCACAGCCCTCCTTGAGCTCTGTGTGTGCCTGCGAGTCCAGAGCAAACCAGAGATCCAGCAAGAAGCTTTGTAGAGCCATGACCCGCATCTCCCTCCTCCCCTCCTCCTCTGCCTCACCTTCCCTCCCTCGCAGACCTCCCCATCCCACCGCTCCTGCTATTTAACTGTCCGTTACAGAACACAAGCCGCTGCTTTCCTTTATTGCTTTGATAAAATCAGTTAATTTCTGATTTTGGCTGCTGATTTTGCTTTGCTCCAAGATGCCACTTTGGATTAGGAGAGGGGAGACAGCTTGCTAGCAAGGAAGAACATGAAGCCAGGTTTGTCACGCTTGTACTGTTCCTGAGCACCACACGAGCTTCAGCTCTAGGGACAATTTTACCATGTTGTTCAAGCTCCATTCTTGCTTAGAAGAAAATTGATTCAAAAAGACACATTAAACCCAGCCTTTTTAATCATTAATGCCCACATTTGGACACTCTTCCTTATGGTTAAAGTAGCCAAACAGCCTCTTTGGTTTCCCACACCAGCTAAAGCAGGCAGGTTTTGCAGCAGCTGGCCCAAATTGTCACCCCCCTGGAGAACCCCCACATGTGGGGGTCATTTCAGCTGTGGCTCTGTGGTCACCCCTTGGCTTCAGAGCTGCATTTGAACCCCACCTTGAAGGTGCCACTTCTCGGCTGGAGGACAAGGTTTATTCAGCCAGGATTTCTGAGCATTCTTCAATTCATGTTGTTGTCACCAGGAAACCTGGTAGATCACAACCAGGAGTAGCAGGGTAGGAGTTTACTGGTCCATTTGGTAAAATCCTGAGATCTCTGATATCTCAGGGCGAGGAAGGTGCAATTTATGGTCCCTGCAGCCCATAAAACTATAGCGTTCTGCATGCACGGGAAAGGGCAACATGTTTCTCTGACGCCTGGTCCTGTAGCAGCTGATCCTTGCTCTGTGGAGGATGCTCGCCCCAGGACTGACAAGCTTCACGCGAGGCCTGACATTTAAACTTGTCTTGACATTTTACTCCTCTAAGCAAGAACAAGGCAGACGTACAGTAACACGGAGTCAACAGGAATCTGCCTGAACCTCCAGCTCTCTCAGGGAGGTGTTTGCCCTCAGTGCTTAAGGCTGAATTGTTTGCGATGCAGAGAGCATAGCATGTTCTCCCAGTACAACAGCCAGTAAAAAAAGGGAGAGACATGGATCCAGCTCCTGCTCTGAGATAGAGACATGGAAATGACACCCAGTTTGCTGGACCTGAGCACTGACTTTCCTGTTAGGCAGGGCTGTAGGTGACAGTAAGATATCTGTGTCAAGAAATGCTGAGAGGTTGCAATGAGCATCAGCTGAGGCAGCTGTGTGTAGAAAATGCAGGCTTTTTAGCAAGCTGGCACATGCCAGGGATTCGATCCTTTATACCCACGTGTGACTGGGATGCTGTGACTCCCGTGGAGCGATGCGCTGTGCCAGGTTGCCCTCTCCTTTGCCTCTGTTGAATAAACTCATTGCACCCACCTCTGGTTTAGTCCTACATGGAAGGATTCGGCGGGCAGACAGAAGAGGAAAACCACCTCCCTGGTGGCCTGTTAAAGTTTGGAAGATCCCTCAAATGAATGAATAAATGGCTTTTGTAGAGGTCAGCTCTCCAGTCAGCTAGGCACTAATACAGCTGCACAGGGGTTTGTGTCCAGGTGGGAGTCCCCTTGTCACACACTTGTCTTCTGGGTTATAAAAGAGGACGATGGTGGCTGTACACGGGTGTGCAGCCCTGTGTGACACACAACCTGTGGGTAAACTCTTATGCACTCCGGGAGAACTCCTCCTTCCCCCCATGCCTCATTTCATCTCTACACGGCAGCATTGCCTGACCTCACAGGGGCAACGTGGAGATAAACAAGATTAAAAAAATAATAAATATTATGTTATACTCATTCATCATAGAAATAGGAGATGACAAAAGAATTCATATTAATTTTTTTTTTTTTTATATGCATACAAAGTGTGGATGTGATGGACCTGTTAGGACTTTCTCATGGGAGCAAGGCTTCATCCAGCTATTTGCTGGTGCCTGCCAACCTGATTTTAGAGTGGTCCAAATGGCAACATTCCCGGGCTGCTCAATGCAATCAGTGTAATGGGACGGAGCTCTTCAAAAGCACACAGAGACTGGCAAACCTGGGCCATTAGTCTTTCCCCAAGAGATGGAAATGGGTGGGCTACACAGGTGTTTGCACCGCAGCTGTATTGTGCCTGTTACTGATGGTCCATCTGCAAATGCGTGTGTGCATCACAAGATTGATATTCTCTCTTTGGTGACGTTGGCTGTAGCCAGTTTTTGTAGTCTTTCCGTGGCTTCTTTTCCCCTTTGAGTATCAGTGAGAATCATTTTCTTCTATCCTGCCAAAAGGGGTCTTTACTGATGATGTGAAGTGTTTATAGCAAAAAGAATCATTTAAGTACCTAAGACAGACAACATATCGCATCAGAAAAATCATTTTGACACATACATTTTGTAGCCAGGTGTCCTACGTGCAAGTCTAGCCTGTGATATGCACTGTGAGTGCTATTAAAATGCTATCATTTACCTTTCCCCAGCTGTTCTTTTGCTTTAGAAGGAATTCCCTAGGCTCCACACTGAATAAAGAGGATTTCTGCAGCGCCACAGTAACACTCTCATCCCCAAGTGGTGAGCCTAAACATTTGGTTTGTGGCTAAAACCCCATTTTAAACACAGTGTTTGATTTCAGTGGAGTGGTGCTAAAATGCCACGCACTATAATTTATGTCTCATTTTCCCCAATTACTTATTACAACTAACTCAGCTTCAAAGATGAGCACCTGCTCCATCCATCTCTGTTACTCATGCTTAGTGTTTATGGCTGTGTCTTTAGCCCAAGATTCTTAAAATGCAGGTCCTCATTGTTAGTTTTCCCATTTTTATGTGTCAGGATAGCATAAGGTGAGGCTTACCCTCTTATTAGCACCCACTTGGCCTGAGCTACCAGAGCCCTGATACCTGCACTGACTGGCATTAGGATCACTCACAGCTTGCCCATACTAATCACTTTGGAGACTGGCTACAGGGAGGGCAGCAAAGTCCTGCCCAGAATAGATGGGCTCAACCTACAGCATAGGATTAGAGGGAAGAGAAGGGTCAGCTACAGTAAGAAGGAGGTTTGATAATCCTCAACATGATTTTTGTTATGTGCAGTGGCCAACAGTGCAGGAGGTTGTGATCTTTCTCTTCCTAACTCACAGGAGTACGTGGCTTCATTTTATTCATCTGAAAGCCCTCTTGGCTCCTCTGCTCTGATGCTAAAAGTTCAGCTGTGCATTTAAACATTGGGCTGCACCTGAGATGGAATAGGCTCTGCGGCCACCAGCTCTGGGTTTCCATCAATTCAATCAATGTAGTTGTTATTAACTTTTGTCGGTCCTTTGCTTCACCATCCGGGTTTGCCTGTATTTTTGCTCCCAGCATGAAATTAAAAAGCAATTAGGAATAAATTTACAAGAAAGCAACAGTTTCTTGTAAAGCCCGGGCATGGAGATCCTGGAATTCACTTTTCTGACTTTCTTGCCAGGTTGAGTTTTAAAAGCTGAATTTCCTGGAATTTTTCCTTTCCCACACTTCCTGCACCTAAAAGGTGGTGCAGCAGACAAGGCCTGTAAAGGGAGTGAGGATAAGTCTAAAGGACAGTATTGATGCTGCAGTGTATCACACACAGGCATAAGGGGTTGGACTGGAAAAAATGGCAAGAAGTTGCTTTACTCTTGCAGCTCTTAACCAAGGGAGAGTCCCATGTGCCTCTGTAGAGATGCTTTGACTTCCCTAAAGCCATCCTGCCATGGGTGACCTGCACTCTAATGAGCTTGGCAGGAGGGACTCTGTGGGTGCAGATCAGGTGGAGGAGACCTTGCTCAGCTTCTCTGATGTTTTCATCCTTATTTTCCAAGTGTCTGCATTATCTCTGGCATGTATCATGTATATTAATGAATTTATCCTTTATCCTGTGAGTTACAGGAAAAGAATTATCATTATTTTAGAGAGAGATGATATTATTTGCTTGACATCCAACAGGGAACTGATCTTTGATCTTCTGCCTTCCAGCTCCGTGCCCAAGCTGTAAAACCTGCCCGTGTCCTTTCTCATTATTTTCTGTGCTTTGTCGCAAGCAGAGTCCAAGCTGGTAAACACAAAGTCTAGGTATAACGAAGACGGGGTCTTCTCCCAAAGAGGTTATGGTCTGAGTTTGCAACAACAGCAAGCAGATGGCTACAGCAGACAGATGGGTAGCACAGGGTTTGCTGTTGTTGCTTGCAATGTTTTATTCAGCCCATGTCAGTTATCATCTGATCTGAGCCTTATCCTGAATCTTAGACATGGTCAATTGTGCTTCTGATTGATTTACACCAAACAGGAAAGCTTCTACTTTACACAAATCTGACTAAAAGGGCAAGGATGTGATGGGAAACTGGGTAAAGCCAAGGACAGAGAGAAAAAAAGTGATGTCCTTGGCTACTCCTGCCTTTCAGGGAAAGCACAGGCCTGGGTTTGGAAGAGTCTGAAGTGCCTCCAGTGAGCTCAGGGTTCTGTGCCTCTCTGGTGCTTGGAGTCAAACCACATCCCTGAACGTGAAAGGCAAAGTGCACTCACAGCCTCCCCATGCCCCACGTAGCACCCCACGGCAGCAGTGACACACAGCACGGTGGCTTTGTGCTCTCACTCTCCCTGGGTGGTACTTCCCATGTTCTTACCACCTCCATACAGGTATTAGAAAACACAAGATGCTTAAAATACGTAAAGCCCAGCTCTTCCTCTCTCCCCCACCCCAGCAAAATACCATGTAATGATGAAGGCTGCCTCTTTGGAAGAGCCTCGGATCAGAATTAATTCAGAAAACACAAGATGCTTAAAATATGTAAAGCCCAGCTCTTCTTCTCTCCCCCACCCCAGCAAAATACCATGCAATGATGAAGGCTGCCTCTATATTTATCTTTGGAAGAGCCTCGGATCAGAATTAATTCCTGCGAGCTGCATTTATTAAGAGAACACTATTTCAGATGGGGAAACAACGCTTGCAATTATTTAATTAGAAAGCCGGTGCCAGACAGCAGAACAGGATGTGCCCTGGGCTAATAACTGCAGGTTTCACAGCTCCCCGTTCGCGTCGTGTCCCCCCCTTTAATGTGCCTCCAGACAGACACACTGGAGGGCAGGACCAAATGACACACAGCTACAAACGCATCACGGTGTGTTTCATTCCCCAGTGAGCTACATTCACTTCCAGCCTCCTGTATCTTCAGTCATACCTTGTGATTGAATTCTGCATGACCTCACCATCTCGGAGGGAGAAATGAGGGTGTGAAATGGGATGGGCTATTGCTGCACAAACCTTGTTCACTTTAGATGACACACCAAAAGATGCTCGGGTCCTATATTTTATTTTTTTGATATTTTTAAATCCCTGAGAGGACTGGGGAAGACCCTGCAGACTCAGTCTGAGTTACTCCAGAGCTCATGAAGAAGCTTCTTCTGGGCAGGTTTCCCAGACCAACTGCAATGCTTCGGCCAAAAGTGACTTTGTGGAATAGCCAGAGCTCCTCTTTTGCGGGAACAGCTTGTGCGCTGGAAGGTCAGGGGAAGATCATTGTGCACCTGAGGAAAATGGAGGTGGGTCACGCATGGTGAAGCGCAGTCTGGGAACAGCTTTCCCCGCTACGAGTGAGTGGTGGAGAGTGGGCAGAGCTTCCATGCTTTCCTCCCTCGCTTCTGCTTGTCAGCCTCTGCGGTGAGCGAAGATGACCTTGCTCCTGCAGCCATCAGCTCTTCTTCCCCAAGCCCCAGACCTCCAAAAATGGGTCTGTTGTGCTTTCTTAGGGGAAATTCCTCCTCTAGCCTGGTCTGGAGCACAGCTTGGGGACAAAAGCCTGCTGTTCCTCCCACAGACCCACCAGTTAAGGTAGGGTCATCACCATTGTTCACAGGATGCTCCTGCAGAAGTTTGGTCTGGTTTTGCGACACGACATAGGCACTGGGTCACACATCATGGGGATTCATTGTCAGGGCAAAAAGTTCCAATTTTCAGCCAACAAAGCCAGATCTAAACATTTCTATAAATTGAGGAGCCTGAGGAAAGATTGCTATACAACTTCTCCTTCCACTTCTTTTTCCCCTTTGATTGAATGACTCTCACTAGAAAGAAGTGATGCTTTTTGTGAGATGCCTGTTCCTGATAAGGTCTTGCCAGTCTGTCAGGAAGCACCCAGCCTCACACAGCCCTTCTCTTCCATTTTTGAAAGGGAATATCTGTCATTTGCTGCTTTGCCCAAATCTCCAGAGCAGCTCTTGTCATTGTCTTCCTTGGCATCATTATTTATCATCATTTCAATTCTTACTGAACCTGAGAAAGAGAGCACTGTAGTGAATTGCTAGGCAATTTCACAAAGCAGAAGGGTGAAATTGGCAGAAAAAAAAAAAAGGGGAAATAAAGCAGGAATAATCAAAATAATCACCTGGAGTGATTAGCACAGCTTTTGAGAGAGTGGGCACCGATCGCCATCCCCAAAAAGCTTGTTTCTCAATGCTTTAAGACAATTTAATCGGGGATAGTTTGTCTTATCAGATGGAAATCAAAGCCTGAGGCTCCAGCTCAGACTTTTTAGAGTGTTTCTCCTGCTACCGAGGTTAAGGTGACAGAGGCAGAGGGACGGTGTGAAGATTTATTCTGGAATACACTGACTTTACAGTGTCCTCTGTAAAGTGCTGAGATGACAACTCTTCAGCTGGCCCCTGGAAACGGGAGCAAACCAGGCACATGACATTTGCTTCACTGCTTAGATATTAAAAATGGATGCTCACAGCTGGGAAAAGGGGTTACTTATAAAGTGCAGGAGTGCACAGCTTTCCTGGGCTGCTCTATCCAATCCATGGCAGATTAATCTGTTCCCTTTCCCAACTAGGCTCCTGGAAATAAAGTGCAATAAACTCTCTTTCAAAACAGGATGATAATTGCTAGCTAGGGCTTGAGTAGTGTTTTTCCCAAATGCTCTGATCTACTCTTATCCATATCAGGGCTTATTTCCCCTCTGCCACATGAATGTAGTTTTTATTGCACATTAATAGCAGAGAAGGGTCTCCAGTGAGACCAGGAAAAAAATGGGAATGACTATCTGTTTGCCTGGTGGAGGTGGGGAAGGGGAATAGGAGAAATGATGGATTGATAGGAGAAGACATAACTAGATTTTTTTTTTAAATAAAACTTTCATCCAAGGCTTAATTTTTTTTTTAAAATATATTCAGAATTAACTTTATCACCTGTTGTAATAGTAGCTGGCAAGCCTCTTTACAGCACCAAATAAATATCCCAAAAGATACCAACTTACAATTTCCCTAATTTTTAGTGTAAAGTTAGTTTAGCGGAAAGCTCAGGACTGGTAAGGAGCAGAAAAGCTGTTGGGCAAAGAGGTACGAGAGGGCTGTATTCCCAGAAGAGTTCTTCAAGTTCTTAAATTGTCTTCTAATTGTGTTTTGTTACTCACTAGTCAGGCTGGGCACCTGCATAACGTATCGTTCCCATTTCCCTGCAGCAGACGACACCACTAGAGGACACTGTTGTAATTTAGAAAAGCATTTCGGGGTGAAATAATGTTAATTCCATCAGTTATTAATTTTTTAGTGAAGTGTTCAGTAGATGCAGACCATGGAGCCAAGAAAAGGGATTTTATTTGTTTGTGTTTCTTCCCTTCAGCTCTCAAGACAGAGTTTGCATAATCAGTTGGAGGATTTGCAGGGAGGGTTAAACAAATGCTGTTGGTTTGGGTGTTCAGTAAAAATACGCATCTTGAAGAGCCAGCGTTGAGTTGCTCCTGGTTGTCACTGAGGATCAAGGGCTGAATGGTAGTGGCAAAAGGCACATCCCCAGCTGCACACGTGCCAGCGTTCACACTTTCCCAAGAAAAAGCCAGGCTGGTGACACCAGCACACGGTAACACTGGTACGTGGCAATAATGGCACACGCTGCAGCACAGACAAGGGCAAAGGCTGCCTGCAAGGGGAAGAGGTGCCATGGGATTTTCTCTGGTTCACTTTTGCTGCTGGAGTCAAAGCCAATGCTGGGATTTGGGGAGTTCTGGAGGCAGCTTAACCAGAATTGCCACAAAAGTTTTTAAAAAAAGATAAATATTCACATTTTATGCATCAGGATTTTCCCCCCAGTGTTATTCCCTCTCTCCCATCCTTTCTGGATTTCAACACCTCACTTTTCTTCTGGGGTTGCTTTAGAGGCCAAACCCAGCAGAATTGGCCCAGTCAGATGGTGCAGGAGGGTTCCCAGTCCTGGAGCCCCAAAGCAGAGAGAGGGGCTGCTGCATCGCCCGGGGTGGTTCTCTCTCCCTGGGCATGTGGAGGGGGCACTAAGGGATTATGTTGGCTCAGCTCCTTTCTCTTACAGGATAAAAAGTCACTTCAATCTCAGAATAGTTTCACTCCAGCAAATTTCTCCCCAGGA
This sequence comes from Calidris pugnax, assembly GCF_001431845.1. NCBI lineage: Eukaryota > Metazoa > Chordata > Aves > Charadriiformes > Scolopacidae > Calidris > Calidris pugnax. The sequence goes on from NW_015090794.1 coordinate 2,143,558, forward strand.
TCCCCTCAAGGCCATTTTCTCATGCAGAGAAGGGGGGGGTGTCTCACCATTTTGTACCCAGTTACTCTCTCAGCGCTGCTTCAAGACAGGAGATGCTGATTCTGGTAAGCTGCCCCTGTTCCCCATTAATAACTTTTCTTTGCTGACTCAAAATGACTTCTGATTTCATGCTACAGTGAGTGACAGGCAAATCTTGTCCAAGACAGTGTGCAGTGATGCCTATGCTCATCCTGGATGAACTGGTGGCTGGAAATGCCACGGTGGTGCACAGGTATTTGACCTCAATATTTGAACTCAGAGCCTGCAGAAGCAAAGCAGAGCCCTGCCCACGCAGAAAAAAAAGTCTGACCCCCGAGGAAGAGATGTCTTTTGTAGATATGCCACTAGAGGGGAACAAAGATCTATAATATTTCCCTAGATTTGCAAGGAACGCTGAAAAGCCTCCTGCAATCTGAGGGCAACAGCGCCTGCCTGGAGATAGTTCTGTATGCCAGCACCATGCGACTGTTTTTCCCTCTCTTTGACAAGAAAAAACTCAATCAATGTTATTAATTGCATTTATCGCAAGTGAAGAAGAGCAAAAGCAATTTTTCCTCAGGATCTGTGAATTTTACTAAGCACTGACTCTTACTCCAGGTGAAAAATGAAGCAAATAATATTGCCTTTTGGCAATACTTTTTCTGATAACGCTATCTCTAAATTGAGTGTTTGTGATATACACGGGAGGTACATGTGTAAAAACTAAAGAAATCAGCTCCAAACCATTCATACTTTATGTTGAGAGCTTCATAAATGAAGTGCACGATCATTTCTTTGCAGTTTGTCTAGAAATAATAAAGGTTGATAATGTGATTATTAGGTTATTCATTATGGATGCATCATTCATTTGCAGTAATCTGGAGGCGTTAAAGCTGAAGATCTCTAATTATGATGCTTTTAGAGGAAACATACATAAAAGAAAAGTAGGGGGTAGCTTGTAATTCTCTCCATAAAATTAGTTCCTAGATGAAAAGGAAAGGTCAGAACATTAGTTAGTGACTTAATTAGTTTAGAGAAAAACTGTAAATTATCTGAAAAAATAATGTTGGAAAGCTCTAGTGCACTGAACGGGCTTGCAATATGCAGAATCACAGCAGAAATTTGAATTTAGCAGTGATTAGATTAGTGTGATGGAAACACTTTAGGCATGAAGAGGGGACCACTGTCATTGATTTCTCTCAGGGTCCATTGGAAGTTGAGAGGATGGCAAAGGAGTACGTTGCATCATCAGACAGAACAGACTCAGTCCTCAAAGGTCAGGAGACCTCTTCTGCCCCAGATGCATGTGGAGGAGAGCCCAGCAGAAGTATTCTCCCCAAATCCTGCAGCAGGACTTGGCTGGCATCCCTCCTCCAGGTGCTTTCCTGCCCTCCACCCCAGCTGATATCAGAGACTGATGGTGATGCCTCATTTTTTCAGCCAGCACAAAGGGAAGGTGTGAAGAAAACGTGTATACATGTAAAATAACCCAGTTCTATCTCTGTGCTGGGTTAAAACACTCGTCTCAGAGGGAATGTGGATTTGTCTCTTGCTTTAGCTTACTGCAACATCTAATGTCATGTTCAGGAGGGGGAGGCTGGGTGTCCTGGCTGGATCAGCACAAAAGGGAAATATATGCACCTGTCTGGACATAAAAGTTATGCAAAAACCCAAAGGGATACTCACTTATGGTCCAGCTGATTTCTTTAACAAAATGTATGTTTCTTTCCTGCTGTGTCCTGGGAAACCTCTGTTCCTGGTGGCACAACAGCAGGACTGGAAGCCAAGAGGAAGACCAAAAAACAAGGACAGGCACAGCCTACTGCTGGACTCAGTTTATGTCCACTACACAACAGGAAACGGAGTCGGAATTTATCTCTATTTGGTGTGTGACAAAGCAGCAGATCACCTCATTGAATCATGAGCTCCCCAAACAGCTTCAGTTTGGCAGCCCCTCGTGCCCAAGGTGGAGTTTGGACCCACAACCCGAATTCTTAATGGTTCGCAACACACAGAGCAGGGACATTCCTAGACTGGATAAGGTATGGTCCATCTCAGTCCAATGATGTCACCTCTCTAAATTTAAGAGTTGCACACTGAAAGTTTTCTCCATTTATTCATATACCTCTTCCTCAAAACCAGAGAGCTTTGTTCCTCCCAAAGCATTTAAGTGGCTTAAGCTAAACCTCCAGAGCTGGAAAATACCCACAGGTTAATATAGTGAGGTTTTCATCTGTGCTGCAAACACATCTTAAAATTCTCACAAAAATAAATCCCCGTGGCCGTGATTAGCTTTTTTGAGCCTGAATTCCCTCCTCAACCTTTGTATTACAATTGCCAAAAAAGCAGTGAGCAAAATGACCCGTCAGAAGTGACTTTTGTTCCTTGCACCTTGTTGAAAATGTTCCTTGCCCTCCTGCCAAAAAGGGGTGACGTCCTCCAGTACCACCCTGACGGGTGAGGACACAGCACGTCTCTTCCCTGACCACGCTAGACATTTTTATTTGGGACACTGAAAGTGAGTCACCACAGAATTATGTTTCCCCAGAGGACTGAAAAATAGCTGGACACTAAATCTCAACATAAATCAGACAAGAGTTAATGTTTATCTTTTATCAGAGTAATGGGAAAAGTTCGAGCAAGCTGGTTAGATTCAGGGTGAAGTCGAACTCCCAAACTTTCTCTTAAATTAGGCCCAGCGGGGGCGTAAAAGCATCCTTAGGGACCACAGAGCTCTGCAGGAAATTATGCCAGCTCCACCAACTCGTGTTCATTATCAGTGTCGCTCACTCATGTCACCTCCACAATTATTTTAGGACCTGTCACCGGTAACGTTCTCCCACCAGCAAATGTTTCCAGCTCGCTCGAATGGGGAGGCTGAAGTTCGAAGCAAAAGTTACCTCTGCACCTACTCCTTGGCACTGGCTGCCTTTTCGTGCCCCTGCTGAACACAAAGCAGCCCAAGGCTCCTGCAATCCACCCGCCTTTGGCAGATGATGGGAGGCACTTTAGAGTGAGGGGGCTGTGCAGCTTCCCCTGCTCGAATAAAGGAGCTGGGGGAGGTGGGATGGATGGACAGTGTCAGGCTCTGGGAAGCAGGCTCAGGGCTAAGCTGGGTTCTGTAATGCACAAACTTATACCACAAACTCCAGAATTGGAGGGAAATTAATGTCAGGCTCCTGTGGGGGAGTTAATGATGTAGGGAGAGGACAAAGAGGAGATAAGCAAAGTCTACCCTATTGTAGGGCTGTCATCCAGATCCTGATGGCTGATCAGCTTGGATACACATTTATTAACTTTCAGATTCTTGGAATATTGTGGAAGATGACAGAAAAGACCCAAGTCACACAAGCACACAATAATACAGGTTCAAAGGAACCCCACAGGTCTCTAACCCAGTCCCCTCTGCTCAAAACAGATACAACCTCAGGGTGAGATGACATTGTCTGGAGCTTCACTTGGATGAGTGTGCAACAGCTCCAAGGATGGAGTCTCCACAGCTTTACTCTGCCCCTTGGCCAGGACTTAACCACTCTCGCTGGGACCATTTTCCTACTCCGTATCTAGATGCAGGCTGTGCCTATTGCCTCCTGCCTGGGAAGAATCTGGCTCCATCTCTCCTAGAAGCTCCCCCTCACCCTCTCCTCTCCAGCTTTGGATCACCAGCAGTTCCTCCCTCTGCCGGTGCAGGCTCTGTCTCTGCACAGTGGCAATTTGTCCCACGCTTCTTCTTGGCTACTTCAGCTCTGAAATAGCAGAGGTTGTGAAAGGCACTGGCTGCAGCTCGAGTTCAAATGTGAATATGCCAGAAGAGCCACCATCAGAGGCTCCAGGGATGAGCCATGTGCTGGAAGGGAGCTGCTTTGATTAAGTGGATTATGTTGAAAATAAGCACCAGACAAAGCAGTGAAATGTTGACATGAGCTATAGCAATGAGAAACGGCAGTGATTAATAAGCTGCAGTACTGTAACTAATCAGTGTTTGCAAGCACTTTGGACCTGGGAAGCATCTGCTGAGAACTGTTCGCTGTGAACATTTCCTATATGATGTTGACAAATCATATTGATATCTTCACAACAGGGAAAGGGGCCAACGACTCCTTTGGTAGAAGGGATGTTTTAATGATGTTTTCTTCAAGTAGGTACACCATGTCCTCATCACAGGCTGCAGGAGGTCACTCATTCCCTGGGCAGTGGTTTTGTGCCTCCATGTGCATTAGGGTTCAGGCCATGCCTTCAGCCCTCAACGTGCCTCCAGCACACCCAGACCTGCATGGGATCACAGGCAGGCAGGGTGGCTGTGAGGTACATTGGCCCACAGGATCCTCCATGTACATCAGCTGGAGCCAGGATTTCTGTTGCATCCCTTCCAGCTCCATCATCTCCCTCCCATCCCATTCTCCAGCCAGCAGACAATTTTCCTGGGTCAGCATGAGCAGTGCACACAGATCAGGGCCTGTTATCAAATTTTCCTCCATGCCAAGTTGAGCTGGAACTAGATTTTCTAGAGAAGAGCATACAACTTCATTACTGTATAAAGCAGCAAACAAAAAGCAGCTTCCTCGAGAAAAATCTCCATCCTTCTTGGAAATATTTCCGGGGAAAATAGTCCTTGGAGTCGACCTGATGGCCCCGTCTTGTCACTGCCGGCACAGACATCCCACCTCCTTCCCCAGACACCCTGTCCTGAGACAACAGGTGAAAAGCAAGTTCACTGAGATTTTTTTCTTCCTCCAGTTTCCCTTTTTCCCCCCGTCTCACCCGCCTGCTTTTTATAGTGTAACACATGTCAGGGTTCATGTAACAAAAAGAATTTCCAATGTCAGGCAAATAATTTTTCCATCTGTGGGTTTTGGTTGTTTTTTTTTTTTTTCCCCTTTTTTTTTTTTTTTCCCCTTTTTTTTTTTTTTTCCCCTTTTTTTTTTTTTTTCCCCTTTTTTTTTTTTTTTCCCCTTTTTTTTTTTTTTTCCCCTTTTTTTTTTTTTTTCCCCTTTTTTTTTTTTTTTCCCCTTTTTTTTTTTTTTTCCCCTTTTTTTTTTTTTTTCCCCTTTTTTTTTTTTTTTCCCCTTTTTTTTTTTTTTTCCCCTTTTTTTTTTTTTTTCTCCCCGTTTTATATTTTTTTTAACGGAAGTGGCATCTGCGAGGTGCTGGCTGTAACCGATACGTCCAGGAGTTGCGCAGTTCATTACCAGCAGCCCGCTGTCGGCGTGCCATTTTTGGCTGCTCCAGCTGTTGTTATGGAGAGGGCATGCATCAGTTCAGCTGACAGCTGCAGGCGCACACAGAAAATGAAAGTTGTTTTCTCCTGTCCAAGCAGTTGTCTTATCCTTCCCAGCACACCCTGATGGGGTTTTCTAGTAATTGGCTAAGGTTAGAAATCATGAAAAATATGCACAAGTGTCATCTTGATATGGGGTCAGGTTTTGGGTTTCCTCTTGCCTGTTTCCAGAGCGGTGCATCCTCAAAGATGGTTGGGTGTGAGCCTGATTTACCTGGTTGGGAAACAGTAGGGACCCTGAGAAGGTATGAGCTGCTCTGGGCTGTAATAGTTCACATCAGATACTGAAGGAGCATGATGAGAAGTGAGCACCGGGGAAAGAAGGTCCTCCAGGTCCAGTGTCTGAAATGTTTTTGCCAAAATCAGCTCTGAGCAGCCAAAATTAAGGAACATGTGTTGTTTCCCTGGAAAAACATTAGAGATGGGCTTTACTGGACAGCCCCTACCTTTCTTCCTGCCAATGCCGAACCATCCAACTGGTGTGTAGAAGAGGTGGTGGTAACCCTGACAGTCCCATGGCCATGCCATTGGTCACCCACACACTCTTTGTTCCCCTATCCCTAATCCTGGGAAGTGCCCTCTGGGTGTGTAGGACCAGGCAGGGCTTTTACCCATCAACAAATCAAGAAATACAAAGGATGACTGGCACAGGTATGGGCTCATCACCTGCCTACATGAGCTAGTGCTCACTGAAGGGAAGGGAAGGAAAGGCTTTGTTGGACCTTGAGCAACATGTGTGTGCTATTAAAGGCATGTTAATGAAGATAAATCTTTAGGTACGTACTGAAACCCTACCTGCACAATATAACAGCAACAGCAGCCGTGGTCTGACAACCCTTCTGCTTGCACTGCCGTAATGTAACCAGATCTTATAATCTGGCCGGCTGGGATGCTGTTACCCCTCATGGCTCAGCACCAGAGACGTCAGGATCCCAACCCAGAGCCCCGTGTGGGAGCCGGGGGGGGCGACAGCATCCTGCATCCCCCCAGCCCGCCCGCATTGCCATCGCGTCTCTCCCCTCGCTGCAGGCACCCGTGGGTGCCACCCCGGTTACACAACTCCAAGCCTTGACAGCGGGTCCTTCGCCTTCGAAGGAGGGCCTGATTTCTCGTTAAATGCCTTGTGGAGGTGGAAATGCTCTTTCCATTGCTTTCCTGCCCACGCTCCTCCTGTGAGATCCCACACATGTGGCAATCAAAGCTGGGAAGCCAGCCTGACTTCTCCGAGCATTTCTCAGCACTTTCTCGCCCGTGGGGGAACGTGGCAGGGGGAGAGAGCACCAGGGGATTTACAGCTCTCCGTGCCCTCCTCTGCATTTCTCAGAGGTGTCCAGGGGCTTGCACCTACGAAGGGAATGGCAAATTGAGTGGTATCGCTTACTGCATCCAGTTTTTGTACCTGCAACATGGATGCAGGAGGAATATTCCTCCCTAGCAGAGTATCATAAGGCAAAAATCAAGAATATTTGTTTATCTTTCCAATAAAAGCATCATGGGAAGGATAATTTCCTACATGCTAAAATACAGGCTGTATCACACCAAGAAAATTGAAGGAAATATTGCTCATCTATTCCTCTTTAACTGCCAAGGCATTTTCAAGCATCCTTCTTTTATTAAATGCCACATGAGACCTTTTTTAATACTACATGAAAGAAAGGTACTTTATTAGGTAAATATAATGAAATAACCATGTGTTGTTTCTCACTTCATGGCAAATGTTTCTACTTCCTGACGGTATTGATTCCAGATCGAAAAATGCTGCTTTATCCCAGTACCACTTACCTTTCACACAATCTGTTAAACTCAGCCTAAGAGCTGTGTAAAATTTCCTTCCTTGACTTTTTTAGTACAATACTTGCAGAGTAAAAAGATCTGGTTCAAACTCAAATATTATGTCCAGGGCAACATATTTTCTCTTTCTTTTTTTTTTCCTTTTCTGTGTCCTACCATTTGTGCACCCATGAAGAGAGAATTTCCAGCTTAAATTGTGAAAAACAAATGACAAAGTACATTTGGTGGCAACTTTGTTCAAAATCTGCAAGATGCTGGTGCTAACCATGCATCACCCAGTGAAGGACTGAATGCACTAAGGAAAAGGTGGAAACCATAAAAATCTTGAGCGTGGAGTGCTTGCAAAATGCTCCTCTTGCAGGCTGAAATACTAAGAAGCTGTAGCTCGATGGATACCCTGGACAAGCAGAAGAGATGAGATTTCCTCATTCTTTTTAAATTCATTACTTGAAATTACCACATCCACATCACTTCTAATGAACAGCATTATTTCAGGAGTACGTTCTATCAAAATCGCATGAACAATTTCCCATAGAAACCAAGTTGATCATGTTGCTGATGGAAACGAAGCTGAATGTTAAAGCCTTTGTCATATCTACTGAAAAAGTGTATTTCAAATGGCGTGGGATTTTATTTTCCTTCAGAAACTGAAAATAAAAAGTGCTTGCAGAAAAGAAAAATAAAAAGGAAAATTTCCTCCAGAAAGCCAAATGTTCGTACAGATTTGCACAAAGCTGATTAGGACATCAGGAAGGAAATCTTGTGATGGTGAAATCAGGTGCCTTCCCCAAGGGAATCTCAGTGCTTCATGATGATTTCTGATGAAGAAAAACTGCCAAGACTCTTTTTTTTTTTTTTTTTGAGGAACTCTGAACAAGGAAACAATAACTTTGGATTGCTCTGCACACTCACTCCCTCTAAAGTCATTGGGGAAATCAGGGTGTGCCCAATATCTCCAAACCACAGTAGTACCCAGAAGGGCTTGGACTCAGGATGTTTCTTTGTTGCTGCAGCACCTGCATACAGCAGAGAAGAGACGGACTAAGGGAAGGACTCTTCTTTTCTGTTTGGCTTCTGATGCACAGTGATGCTTTGCAGAACCAGGTGCAGGCACCTTCCCAGCTACAGTCAGAGCTAAACCTCTCATATACCTCTTGTATTGTGCGAGGAGACACAGGGTCAGCTCCAGGTGAAGTCAATGATGACTTAGGATCCAAAAAAGTGTGGAAAACCAGCTGCTACTTCTCTCTGTCACAGCCCCAGGCTGCATGGCTGGCTCCTGCTGCGGAAGGCAGGGTTAAGGTGTGGAAGGAGGTGGATGCTTTGGATGACAGGGGAACAAAACAGCCCTGCAGCATCTGTCACCTCCCTCACCTCTCCCAGTTCCCATCTGGCCAGGAGCAGCAAGCTCATCCGTGTAGATTGCTTCTTCCAGTTGGCCACTTCTGGATCTCCTTTCTGACCTTCAGGATTTAGTTGGCAAACTCCAGGCATGGATGCAAGATTGAGAAGAGCTGAGTCATCTCGGGAAGGGTCAGAGGACCCTGGGATTACTGCATGGAATATGTCTCATACCTTGCATACCCTTGGGGTTTACCTCCAGCTCTTGCTTTTGCTGCCAGGCACAAGGAGACCAGTCACCTCTGCCTCTGCACAGAGTGGGTCTTTGTCACAGCAGGTCCGGGTGATCCCATTCATGTTGGATACCCCTCAGCCTTTCTTGGCAACTACTGCTCACGTGTGCAACCAAACATGCTCTGATCCATACCCTGTGCTGCATGACATAATCCCATATCAGTTACTGCTTATTTCCTTCTTTTTGTCCCTTCTAGCCCCATTCAGACACATACAAATCCTTCGCCTCCTACATCAAATGCGTTGCGACCCACTTCCTCCAGACACTGACTGGGAAAAACTTGGCACCAAGAGCCAATATAAGCCAAGAGCATATAAGATGATTTTTTGTTGTTGTTTTAAGCTGTTGATTTATTTAAGGCTTCACATCTTCCCAGCATCACCAAACATCTGATGATTTTATTTCAATTGCCTGGTTATTCATGGCCAGCCTGCTTTTCCACTCACCCAAGCCTCTTTCAGTTATGAAAAAAATGAAATGGTGGATGTTTATTTTATCTCTTTTCCCCAGAGAAGGAGTTTAATAATTTAGCAGCAGATATGAAACTGCTCCATGAGGAGTAATTTGTTTTAGGGGGGAAAAAATGAGATGATTTTTTTTTTCTCTCTCTCCCAGATCCCCATATATAAAGGTATGGTTTGCTTTGGATCATATTCACTCTCTGAAGACTTGGTTTTGCTATTAAAATCTTTATTTCACTACAGATTATTCTACCATTCCTTTGTCTCTCTGCTATTAGTCTGCTTTTGGTATGCAGCTGTCACCCTGGCTTTTAGTACCCTGCTTTCTATTGGTTCCCAGAAATGGTTTATATCCCCTTAGAACAAGCCAATAAAGGATTTCAGGTGCTTTTTAACCTGCCAAATGCAGCTCATCAAGAGATGCATGGAAAGAAAGGGCAAGAAGAAACAGATTTTTTGTCACAACTTACTTACTAAGCCTGTACTTTGAGTTTATTTCTTGCTTGGTCTTTTCAAGATCTTTTTTTCCCTTATGAAACAGCACCTTTATGCTTGTAGTGACCAACCCAGGGATGGACAAGTCCAGTGTCACCAGTGAAGGATACCTGTGCCTGCTGCCCATGTGCATCCAGAAAACGAGCCCTGTGGTCCCTTCCACAGCAACTGCAAGAGCAGAGCTCAATAAACTGCATTTCCAAACTGGGGACTGTCAAAGGCCCTTATACATATTTCTCAGATATTTTAGGCGTTTAATGGCCTCTGAAATCACCAGGATCTTCCAAAGATCTATTCTCAGAAGACCTGTAAGAGCTCGGTATCTTGCCAGCCTTGGCGTCTCTGTCAAAGGGGGCTGAAGTTGACTGAATTATTGCAGGAGAGGCAGACAGACGGGCGCATTCACGGCAGCCGCACAGGGCTCCTTTCACCAACCTGCTTAAAAAAAATAAATCCAAACCCTGCAAGTCCATGCTCTGATTTGCCACAGGACCCTGAGCCCAGCCCTGATATGTGGGTCCCCCTTGTTCCCAAATGTGGGACCCCCTTCCCCGAGAACACCCCACCACCATGGGTCCCCACAAGCTACTCTCATCCTCCTGATGGGAAAAGTGGGATTAAATAAATAGCAGGTTCTGTAACTGCTAACTCCTAAGTAGTATCACTTTTGGCAAAGCTGTTCCACGTTCTGACCAAATGGAAATTCTTCTTTATAGCAGAGGGTTGGATTTATTTATTTTTTTTAATTTGCTGCTTTTTTTTTTTAATAGTTCTTGCGGGTTCCCCCCCTCAGTCATTTTTAATGTGCGGCACATAATAGTATGAAGCTAAGGACACTGTTCTGATAATTCCTTGAGCAGCCCTAGCGAAACACTATCCAGATGTGTTGCTGTTTTTCTGCAGGGGGAATGCATTGTGCATGTCAAAAAAAAAAAAAAAGGCAATTTTCCCCTCGCTTGGCCTTCAGTTTTAAATGAAGTGAGGTAGGCCACCATTTTGGGGCCAGAAGATGAAAACCAGCACACCCAACCCTTCCAATAACCTAATGAGGAAGGATCCAGAAGAGTTCATTTGAGGAAGAAAAAGCGGGAGAGAGAAAGAGAAGGGGGGGAAAAAAAGTATCCAGGCTTAGGAATCAGGAGCAGAAATACGAGCCTTGTTCCTTGTAAGCTTGGATAATCTAAGTCAAAAACCACATGAATCAATTCAAGCTGAGTCCAGACTGCTGTTCTGTACACACATGTACACACACACACTGCATTTGCTCCCTTTTATAACATTTTAGTGGCTGCTGCTTTGTTGGGAACTGTTGGGAAACACATTTGCTCTGTTCCCACTCACGAGGAGGGCTGAAAATGTTTTGATTTTATAATAATTGGACTTTCACACCCCGAGTGTTTTCAAAGCACTGCACGAGCATTATCTAATAATCCTCAAGGCAGCTCAGTGAGGTAGGTAAAAGTCAGCATCATTATCCTCATTTTACAAACCGGGGTGAAACCAAGACAGGGGTGATATATGCCTTGCCCAAGGCCACACAACACGTCGATGGCAGAGATGGGATTAGTGCTAAGGAGCTGCTGGCTCACGGCCCGGGATGGGGGCTCCGTCCACTGGCCCGGGCTTCCCCTGGGATGGAAATACATTTGTGCCTGAGCAGAAAGAGGGGAGACAGGGAGGGGAGGGCAAGATGTGCAGGAAATACACACCATAATGAATAGCACAGGGGCATTTTTTTGCACCAAAAGGATGGGCTCAGAGAGCTCGATGGTGTTTCAGACATCCTGTCTTGCAGGCAGAGCCGATGCTCATGCTCGGCTGGAGGGAATGAGTCTTTCCAAGGCAGAGGTTGGTTGGTTGGTTGGTTCCTTTCTGACCAGCCTCCTTTAGACAAAAAGGAGTTGAACTCAGAAAGGGAGTGAGCAGCAGGTCTCTGCTAACGGGGCTCCTCCGGACAGAGATGGATGAGGGAGCGCTGACCCCGGCGGCTCTGCTGGCAGGGGAGCAGTGACAAGCAGCTGGTAGTTACAACTACCTCCCCTGAAACAGCTGGATCTGAGGAAGGACATCTGGATGCAGTCTGGGTGGTTTGCGAGAAACAACGTCCACTGAGTCACCAAAGAGAGTGAACCTGGGTCTTCAGGATGCAGAACACGAGACATCCTGCCTTCGTTACGGAGATGGGCCTGCGGGGCGATTGTGGAGATGGACTGGGCCTCCCACGGCGCAGAGGTGGGAGGAATAACTGCGTTAAGGGGTTATGCACTCCGAACCCTGCCCCGGTGTCCAGGGACTGTGGCAGATCAGAGTTGCATGTGAATCACCAAAAAATAAATAGATCTGAAGGCTTGCACAGAGACTCCGCATCCCGCGAACACACGAGGGCCAAAGAGCCAAACAGCCACGTAACAGGTGGATTGAAGAGATATTAAATCTCTCCAACCCTTCCGCAGTGCCTGCCAGGCCCAGCTTGGCTAAGCTGCTGGAGGCTTCTGGAGCTCAAAGAGGCCTTTTTTTTCCCATGCAGAGGTGGGTCTGCAGAACCCACATCCCACCACCAGCCATGGCTGTGCCCAGAGCACGGTGGGTGACAGGACACTCCAGCAAAGTACCCGAGGAGCCCAATCTCAGGGGTTTTCCAGACCCCTCTCTGGCTTTCAGCAGCAGATGAAGGTGAAGGTCCACACAAGGCATCATGACCACCTCCCCGGTTTCCTGGTGACTGTTTTCTATTGAACATTTATGCCAAGCCATGCTGCATTTACCCAATTCACGGTCACTTCTGTCAAGCTTCCCCTGCTCCAAAGCTACTGCCTGACTTCCCAGAGCAATGTCACAGTGCAGCATACCCGAAAAATCTCCTGTAGCATCAGACATCAGAATATCCAATTAGTGACCGCCTCTGCGGGTGCTTCATCAGGGAGTAAAATTAAGTCAAAGCTTGCACCTTCTTAGACATCAAAGCCTCAGAAGAGCATGAAATCAGCACAGGAAACCAAGTTTTACTAGTTCTGGTGCTCAGAGTTGTTTTTTACCAAGATCATAGAAAATACCCTTGGGGTGTCCTTCTCCACCAGCAGGAGCACTGGTTACAGGATTAAGTCCAGCTCTGTTTCCTCCAAAATTTTACCATCTGCAAAGAGGTTACATGGTTTGCATTGAATTGCTGTGTTTGCTCTAACTGTTCCCTGTTTCAAGAAGCCTCTTCCTTCAATCCCAGGTGACAGAATGCAGATGACTAACATTTTGCCAGCCAGTTTCCAGACCCGTGAGACACATCTGTATTTCTGAAGTCAGTTACGGGACCATAATGCCAGATCCACCGCCCTCTTCAAAACTGGCATCAGAGCCCACACCAAGGGCAGGTATTTATTCACTACAAGTGCACAAAAAGCCTGTGTTTGCTGGGTACCCACCATGCCCAGTTTCCAGACCCGTGAGACACATCTGTATTTCTGAAGTCAGTTACGGGACCATAATGCCAGATCCACCGCCCTCTTCAAAACTGGCATCAGAGCCCACACCAAGGGCAGGTATTTATTCACTACAAGTGCACAAAAAGCCTGTGTTTGCTGGGTACCCACCATGCGAGGTGTCCAGACCCGTGGCCACTGCACCATGCAGCTCCTGAGAGTCGGAATCCCTTCTCCCAACTTTGGCTGGAAGTTCATCTCAGTTCATAACAGTTGTGTTTTACCTTTGTTCTGCTTCCCTACGCATAAGCCTGTGGCCTAGAGGGAGAAACACTGCTTGAATGTGCAGGAAACCTGGGCTAGATTCCCGTTCTCTTGCTCCTTCAACTACTTTAAAAGGAAAAGGAGTGGGGTTTTCCAGCCACATGCGTGTCACATTCATGCATCTCGTTAATGCAGCATCGCGGGGAACTTGCTCTCCAAGCCTCATTACCTTTTGTTTCCAGTTCCAGGAACAGAGCAGACGGTTGCCAGACCGTGGTATGCAACGCTTACCCCTTGAAAATCTTTAAAGAATTTAAACTTTGCACAGACGTTTTAAGCAAACCCAGCTGCCAATTCCACATGAGACAATCCTAAGATAAATGGATGTTTGTAATCATCCAGGCGCTGGCGAAGGAAAGAACCACCATTCAGGTAAGCAGCTTATTGAATTTACCGGCATGCCCTGGGTGATTGAGCTACAGGGTTCACCCGTGTCTGTCCACACTTTCTTACAGTGCCATTTCTACTGTGCTCAACGCTGCAATTAGCTTGATTTATATTAAACATTGTTACCGCTCCCTTTTCTTAGGTTCCCATCTTTGGGAAGCCTGGAGAGTTTTGACAGGAGTAAACCATAACTAATGGGAGCGGAAAACGGTCCAGCAACTGGGGATCTGGGCTCTGCTCCTTGTGATGCCACAGACCTCTTCAAGGGGGAGCAGATAGGCTAAAAAAAAATGAAAAACTGGTTTGGCTTGAGAAAACCCACAGCAGATGCCTGTGGGTGCTCCTGGCTCCTGCAACAGGGAGGGAGTGACCCTCTTCAGTTGCCCCTCTGGCAGCAGAGCACTTGGAGCAAGACTTCAAGCAGGTAGAAATCACCTGGCGTGGGGATTTCACGGCAAACCCATCTCTTGGGCGAAAAGTTTGCTATGTGGGGTGAATCTTTCTGAAGTGGGATTTGCTGCCGGGCAGAGGGCCAGCCCCAAACTGCCAGAGCCCTCGGGGCTCACTTAACCCCTGCCTGGCACCCCGAGTGCCGAGCCCACGCTGCCGCTCGCCTTTGATATGGCCTTGTGCCCCTCAAACAGCACACGGGGGCATCAAACGAAAGCCCCCGAGCCTGCAGCACTCAGCCCTGCCCGCCCCTGCCCACGCTGCCGGCTCCGGAGCCCACATAGAATCCTCCTCCATCCTCAATGGGCAAGCCATCTATCTACCAAGGGCCATGGGCAGATTTTGGGGATGGAGCCTCACCCTGCCCTGGGAGAGCACCCTGCAAGGTCCACTCACTGCTGCTGACACCAGCAGGCTGATTTGGTGGGATATTTGCAGGAACCAAGTGCACCGAGGGCAGCCAAAGCAAGTGAATCCAGTTAGAAGAGTTTAAGGAAAGGCTGGTGGAAAAAGGGGCTGCCACTGTCACCCAGCTGCAGCCATGACCTCACTTAACCGCGCTTGGCCTCCTCTGAGCTGACACCTCGTGGCACTTCTCCCGTACGCGCTTGAGCTCAACTAGACTGACTAAGCGATAATGCAAATTTACTGCAGCCAGACAAGCCAGAGATGAGGAAAAGATCTTGTGTGTTCCCCGTAGGGCAGGACTGAGGAGGATGCAGAAGTCACTCCTCTTGTGTTGGGACCTTGCACTAACCACGGACGAGCTTCGGAGGGTGGCACTGACCCTGTGGACAGGACAGCTAGCCTGTGAGGCTTGGGTTGCTCTCCTTGCCCTAATCCACACTGGATCAGCTGATTTCATTTCTAATTTCCTCACACATGTGCTCAAGCACAGCTGTGGAACATGAGCCGAGTCTGCAGAGGAAATCCTGAGATTTACACAGGCCCCAGTGGATTATAAAAACCTGGAAACCGGACAGATAACACTCATGTAACAGACTCGAAACATGCTGAGGAGAAAAAAAAAATCACAATAGATTAAAACCTGCTGTTCTCTGCAAAATGTAAAAGTGTCTTTTCCAACACTTTGAACTACTGTGTTAAAACTTTGTAGGTAGCTATCGTTTCAAAGGTGTAATCTTCAGGAGGATTTTTTTTTTTTTAATGGATTTGGTAAAGTCGCAATAAAAGAGTTCTTAAAAGGGCTTGACCTGAAGGGCTGCAAGCTTTTTGCCTAGTGAGGTTCATTTCTAAACTGTGTGCAGCTTCCAGAGCTTCTGAGAACTTCCAAAATCTGGACTGGCTGATGATGTTAAATGCACAGGGTAGTGGGAGTAAGAAGTAAACATTTCTTGTTGGGAGATGTTACGTTTTACATCCCAGTGGAACCAGTTGGACACTGTGTGGGTTTCTGACAGGGGACAGATAAATCTACTTTCCCGTATTCTCCCTGCCTACAGAAAGCACAGACTTAGTATCTGGGAGTTTGACTTTACTGCAGCCTGGGAGATGACCCAGCTAGAAAAGATTTCATTCGTAGGTTGGATGCTCAACTGATTTCACAGTGTGATTTCACTACAGTGGCTGTATCAGTCTACACTGTTACCTGTATCTCGTGCGTTTGTAGCCTGTTGCATAGATGAATGCTTTTCTTCCCAACTGCAAAGCAATAATAGCCATACCCACCATTTTCTTTATGAAATGCCTTTGTCCTGGTTCATGGTTTCATCTGTTCTGTACACATTGCCTGTTTCTCTGTCTTTGCTCTTAGACCTTTTTAATAACTAAAGATAATGATTGATCTGGAAGGGGTGGCCACTGTCCCGGAGAAACATTTTCATATTCCCCGTATCAGTAGTGTATGAAGGCCTTTTCCCGTGTATTTTCCAGTTGGCTACTGTCTCAGACCTGCCATTTTTGTGCTCATTGAGGTCTCCAGCTGCATCAGTGGGATCAAAAACAGGCACAAGGTCAGACTGTTTTTTCTTAAGCTGTCAAATGTGATTTATTGCTTTTCTCAGGATCAATGACTTAAGAATTTGGGTTGCCAAGCTGTGCTGGGTCACGTCCATCCAGGGCAGTTCACAGGGCCAGAACCTCTTATTTCGAGGCCCCTTCTTCCCCCAGGACTTTTTGTGAATCTCAGTTCCATTTTATCTTGGGCATCAAAAGAATTTTGAGGAGGGGTCAGATAAAAGTTTGGGGAGTTTCCTCCGTCATTTCTATGAAGAGCAAACCAAGATGGTTTGGGGTTTGCGAAAGCAAAACCAGGTTGACTTGGATCTCAGATCTATTTTATCTCAGTCACCAATCTTTCATTTGAATTTGGGGTTTCCAAACCAAAACCCAGCTAAGACTTTGTAAAAAAACAAACCTGAAATCCAGCCTCCTCCACACATTCCAGGCGGTTGCTGAGAAGAATTCTCCTCCAAGTTCATTTTAATCAAACTGTGACAAGAAGAAACCTCAGCTGACATCCACCTCCCCCCAGAAGGAGCAAATCCCGTCCTCAGAGGGGCAGAAAGAAGAACAGAGAAAGGCATACAAGACCTGACTTGGTGTCTGCACTACCAACATGCTCCAAGCTGGAGCTATTTAAATGCAAAGCAAGAACTCCAGGCATCTCACGACCTTTAGCATGGCTTGAGACACTGTGAAATGATGTTGCAAGTATCATATGACAAGATAGAAGAAACACTGCTGAGATCTGCCTGGACTGCAGAAGCTATTGGAGTAGTCAAGAGAATAGAGTAGTTTGAGCCTTGGTGCTTTACCAGATGGCAGGGAAAGCGTGAAGGTGCAGAGTGCGTTTCCTTGAAAGACAACTGTCTGAAGGACGTGGTAATGTTGGCCTCAAAAAGGGAGCCACTTCCATCACAGATGGGGTTAATATTTTAGGATGCATAAACCTGGGGCATGTAGGAGATGGGGCAGTGCAGCAGCTCAGTTTTCAAAGGTGGGGTTGCAGGATTTGTATTTTGAGCCCTTCTCTTAATATCCAGAAAAAATCAGGTCTTGGCAGATGGTTGGTGACAGAAAGAAGGAAATCAGTCTCTGCAGGTCATTTTTTCCACCAGTAATGTGATCCCAGAGAAAAAAAAAAAAGTAGTTTCCGTCCTCCCCCCCAGGAATCTGTGTCTCTCCTATTGGATCCAACTCTTTAAAAAAATTGCTTCCCATTTAATAAATGGATTTCCTCAACTCAAAGTTTGTATGAAATCCCTTCTACCATGATTTCCAAGGTATCTGTTCTACTCTGAGCGTCAGCCATCATTCCCAAGGGTTTTGTGACACAAACTGTGACTTTTGACCGAGAATCAAAGCTTTCTGGGGTGAGTGCTGTCTGTTTTCTTTTGCATTTTGCAGTTCTTCCACTTCGGTAACTAATAAGTAGCCAAATGAAAAACTGCCCATTCCGTGTAGCTAAAACATGTTCATGCAAATGATCTTTTATCTTTTTTCTTTTTTTGGGGGGGTACCTTCTATAGCATTTATTTGGTGCATGTCATAAGCCAAATTGAATGGGAAAGTGGAATGAATCAGAATCTGTGGTGCTGGCTTTATTATTTAGTTCAGCCTTTTAAAGTTACACTGTGAATAATCCTGAGAGAAGAGAGTCTAGAGGGCAAATAGTCTAGAGAGAAAAGCCAGTGCAAAGTCAGGCACCTGAATGAGTCCTCAGAGAGGGCTGTGCACACCATCCCTTTGATTGCTTCTTCAAGACAGGGGCTGGCACGCCCAGCTCTTGATCTTGCACTAGCACACGTGTGCCCTCACATGCACACCCACCCGTTCATGCCCAAGGTGCAGACAGGTCCACAGGGGACACCCCTTTTGCAGACAGAGACCCATGAACCCCCAAATGTGATCCATTCTCGTGCCCAGCCAAGGGGACTGTCCCCAGACGAGCACAGCCCCTGCCCTCTGTGGGCACTCACTCACCGACACACGCGTTCGAGGCCCTGCACTTTCTCATCCATCCGAGGGGGATCGTAACACACCGTAACAACCCACCAGCAAGCCAAAGGCCCAGACTTGGGGATTTTATTGGACCGTTAACTTGGACAACGAAATTCTTCAGGGAGGATATTTCTCGAGACAGACAGTTTCGTCAAGCAGTTTTTTCCAGCTGACCCTGGGCCCCGAAAGTAACGACAGCCTGAACACAGAAACGCTGTTTGCTGATTGGTACCACGATCCCGTGAAAGTCAACCATGAGCCTGGTGAATTTTCCTCTTTAATTAGGTGTGAAAAGTCAACGGAGCCGCGTGGCTCTCGCAGGGGAACCATAGGGAGGCTGTTCCATGGACAACCCCTTTCCACCCCGCAGCGCGGCAGGCCTCAGCCCCCTACAATCGCCCTTTGAAAGCTGTGCCACGGTTATAGCCCTGGCTTTTCTTCGCCTGATGGCAAACTGTGGAGAGCCTGGAAATCCTGTAACCCCTGGAGAGCCAAACAGTGCCTGGCTACATCCATTCCTCAATAGTTTTCTCTGCTGAGGGGACTCAGCCACCAAAATCACTTCTGGGCTGGTTTTACTTTGCATTTCAATGCCTCTTTGCTGTCTGAGAATCGGAAAGCACTCTGTGTGCAGGGTGGATTTTGTCCTGTAGTGCTCGTGATGCAGCTGGGAGGATCACGGCCGTGTACCGGAACAACACAGGAGAGCCAGGCATTGGGCTATTCATTATTTCAGGGTTTCCAAAGAGCTGAAATGCTGTTTAAATGCATTGGGATGCTGGGATGCTGTGGGGTGTGCTCACCACGTGAAGCGGCACAGCACTGAGCAGTGCCAGCTCCAGAGATAAAGTGTGCCATCCCCTCCAGAGCTGAAGTGAGGTAACAGGAGAAAATATTTTCACTGGTGCTTATTGTAGAGAATTACACCTTAAAGCAACCTGCACGTTGCCTTTCTTGGGGTTTTCCCGTGTAGCCCAGTGTTTGTATTACGAGTCTGAGACATGTGAGTCCCAGCAGGAACGCTGCAGTAGATAGCTCTTAAGCTCAAACAAAAGGACAAACTCTGGGGATTTAAGGCAGATCAAAGTGATTTCACCCAAATTGCTTTTGGCAAGTCAGTGGCACAGCCAGGAAGGGATCTGGCTCCTTGACTCGCCAACCAGATCCCCAGCACCAGCTCAGATTTTTAGGCATTTGCTATTTTCTGATAAATTGCATGCCTGCAACAATTTCAGGTTGTACAGAACAGCTGGCAAGACTGAGGTGAAGCAAAAACTCGTGAGCAGGAGAAAGGAAGAGGAGGAATGGGAGAAGGAACACTTTTATTCACCAGCAAGAGGAAGGATCACAGAATTACAGAATGATATGGGGTTGGAAGGAGCCTCTGGACATGATCTAGTCCAACCCCCCCTGCCAGGGGTGGGGGAGGCAGAAGGGGGTAACTGGCCGCCCCCACCTGATGCTCTGCAAAGGGAGAGGCTCTTACTCCGTCCTGGATGGGTGAAAGGAGCAAATAAAATAATAAAAAAGGGGTTTATTACTCAAAAACCCCATTTTGCACTGTGGGTTTCTGCAGCACCCAGCACAACAGCTTTCTAGCCAGAACGCTAATGAGCTGTGACCATATAAGAAGAGAGAGTGGGAAAAGGAGGAGAGAAATTAGGTCACCGTCCATGCAGGGCTTAAACACCAGTAAGAGATCTGCTAACTGGCTTTGGCAGCTCTCTTCAGATAAAAACCTTAAATCTTACAAGATTTCAGGTCTTAAGCTGCTCAAGTCTTCATGAAGGGTCATCCTTGCTCTACCAAGTGGCCTGTTGGGCAGGCAGTTACGTTGGCAATATTAAAATGCAGTCAAAGTATCACAATTTTTTCTTTAAAACAGGCAATTTATTGTTAAGATCAGACACCCTCACCTCCAGACACAGCAATATGTGATTGCTGGAGTTAACCTTCCACGTGTATCTGATGTTTCGATTCAAGTTGTAAGTGGCTTCCGCTGCACCGGTGGGGAGAAAGAGCAAGCCAGCAACAAAACGCTAGCAACCTCATAAATTTATAGAAAACTGAAACTTGGAAGGGTTTTACGTGGCTGAATCCAAAACGATGTGGTGTGTGCAGTGATTGAAACACTGCATTACAATTAGACAAGGAGGATATTTGGTAGTTCTTTCAAAGTTCAGTCGGAGAGCTTGTCTGCATGGCACGGTTTTGGGCAGCAAGCAGCAAGGCTCTAACCCAGTTGTGCTCAGTTTTGCTATAACCCAGCTAACCTGAGGACAGAAATAAAGACAGCTACACCACTCAGGCATCTGCCTGACCCGCTTACCTTGCTGTTGCAGCTGAACAGCTGCTGCTGCTGGAGCAAACACCGTTATTACCACTATCATTAACAGCAGCAGTGCACTAATTCCTATACAAACATCCCTCATGCAACATAAGCCAATACTGCCCCAAGGATACGCAGCATTAAGACCTAAGGGATAAAGCAGGGAGAAGCAGGTTTCTGCAGAAGAAACAATGCTAGACAAGTATGGCGAAATCTCAGAGCAGGTTGCTCCGATCATGGGATAGGACATGTCTTGTGATGGCAACCAGCTTCCACTGTCCACAGTGTGTGTTCAGGTCAGGCAGCTGGAGAAGGTTGCAGAAAATGAACAAAAAGCTATTGCCACATATCCACCACAGATAAAGGCTCCAGCATTGCTGCCAGAGCTTGCAATTTTCCAAGGAACTGCCACAGCAATGTCTGGTCACCAAACCAAGTGTTTGCAAAGTCTTCCAGAAATCTTCCATGGACCACACCGTAGGCTTCCTGCCAGGAGATGCAGTGCCTCTTGCTATCTTCCAACTGTTTAGGTGTCTAGTTTAATGTAATTCGGTGCATGAGAGGACCCATCCAACCAAAGAGGAGAGAGTTGAGACTGAAGCCACAGTCACATTCCTGATACAATTTGACTTGGATGGTGCAAGCACTCACTGCAGCTACCAACATCTGCCCTGGCAGCCGAGTGAAGAGCCACCAGAGAAATATCTGATGAACTAATGATAAATAATGAATCAGAAAGTGCTCGTGATGCATGCCCGAAGAAAGCGGATACATGGCTCAGCAGCATCCAAAACATGGTCCTCTGCCATGCGGGAGAGGACAGCGATGGGGAGGTGCGAGCACATCTGTAGCCTCAGCCCCAGCTAGGACCACCCCAGGGGATGTGGGAGCAGTTGCTCTTGGCTCTCATTTTTCCGTGCAGGAAATCGCAGGCAGAAATATGATGCATCCACCATACGGCGAGTCCGGTGCGTCCTGGACAAATGAGCTGCTCTCCGTGGCCGGGTGTGCGGGGTGGAGCTCGGCCCCGGTAGCCCCTTTCCCCACTCCCACCTCCAGTGAAGCCGCCCCACCATCAAACCGCGGCACTTCACCAACACAATGAACTCAAACATTCCTCTTCCGGAGAGGATGTGGTCAGTCACCACACACATCTTCTGGGGCCCGACCACAGATCCAAACAGTCTGGTCACACATCACATGTAATCTTAACAGCAAACTTTCTGACATGCAGTTCAGACCTACCCCTGTCCTTGTGGGATATTCCCCTTATATCTCCATGATAATAAAGAGTGAGACTTGTTCAAAATATTAGTATCTGGGGAGAGAGAAAAAACGCTTCAGCAGACTATGACTCACACAAGAATTCCCTGAACCTGAGATGTGGGTAAGTCGTTAGGAAGAATGAACTCATCCCAGCTCAGAGGTGAGGAGTCAGGATCTCTTCCCAAGCTGAAGCTCCCAAAGCGTTCCCCAATGAGGCCCTCACTAGGGGATTCATTTTGGATTCACACAGAAGATCCCACCCCATGCAAGGCTTTGCTGGCTGGGAGATGCTCTGAGATGCCATGATGGAGGCAAGGACCATCCATAAGATGTAGCCTACTGAACACATCTCATAGCAAGGGTTATTCTTGCTCCAAATGGCTCTAAGGCCACCATTTCATGCTCTGTGGCAGGACATCAGTTTGAACATGATACGATAACTCCTGGAGGTGGTGGTTCCTCTCCCCTGTCTCCCACCTTGGGGACTCTGAGCTTCAAATTCCTCCTTTGTACGCTGGCCCAAATGCTCCTGCAAATTCTGCAGCACCAGCAGCACGTGCCAGTATCGTCTCAGCTTAAAATGGGCAATGCTTTGTACAGCAATATTCTCCTGAAAGGATTGCGGTTCAATTTCCAACATGTCTAAGTACATGAGAGTGTATAAAAAGAGCAGAATGACATTCTTCCAGTCAGATTTTTTTGGGAATAAAAGAATGACTATGACTAAACCAAACTTTTCTAATTTTCCACTTTGATTAAGAACTCCGGATGTATTTTATAAAAATAAAAACAAAAACAAGGTCCCTTGATTATTTTTTTTTTGACTGAAAACTTTTATGTGGGGCAAAAAGTAATTTATTTTAAGCCTGAACATGAAAATTCCTTTTTTCCTGATATATATTTTTCAGGAAATATATCAGGATTTGGGGTTTTTTTGGTGAAGCTTTCTGCAGTTGGGTGAAGCATGTTTTCCCACCAGCTGTGGAGCGTGTATCAACACCTTCGTTTAATCAATCTGAAGCCTCCCTGTTTAATATCTCCTGGTGTGTATTAAAATCCAATTGGTACAATACATAGTCTCCATCTTCCAGCAGTTAGCACAGAATATCAGTAATTTATCAGCATTTCCACCTATGCTTGGAGTTGCAGATATCTGCAGTAACTATTTAGTAATGATTTTCTTATGGCTTCTGTGGCAGATATAAAAGCTTACAATGTTGAAATGATTGTTTTTTATCAGTCAAAGTATTTTCCAATCTGTCCCATTTCCTCCACCCACATATTTTGTTTTGTGTGAGGAAAATTAAATAAACAGGATCCATTTTTCCAGTGAAAACAAAATTAGTTTGCAAGCCAAAAGGAACTCGGCTTGAATGCAATTGGGCTGTGAGCAATTTAAAACTATTTCTGTGCTTGTGTTAATGAAGAAATTAAGAGTTTAGAGGGAACAAAATCACCGTGAATGACGCATTGGAAATAGTGTAACTCAGCTCTGCAGGATAATGCCTATCATTTGGACATGGCCCCAGTTGTTGATAACATCGCAGAAGCATAAAGGGCATGTGGCAACCAAAGTTTTGGAAACCAAGGGAGAAACCAGCCACTTCCATTGCTCCATGTCCAGCTGCTCAGGAGCCAACAAGCAGCACTTGCTTCTCTTTGGCCTCACAAGCAGCAGAGTCGAAGCAGCAGCTCCTGAGCCCCAGAGATGGTTTGTTGCAGCTCATGGACATGGCTGGGAGCCAGGAAGGGCAGAGTGCCGGAGGACAACGCAAGGACAGTGAATCCCAGGATGCTGTCTTCTGGACCCATGGCTCCTTCTGCAGCTCCTGGAGATGGAGAGAAGATATGAACTTCCCAGTCTGTGAGCCACGCACTCTCCTAACTCTCTGGTCCCTCCTTAATTTCTCCTGGGCTCTCATTAGTGCTCACCCCAGAGGAACTACCCTGGCTACTAGCCCCCATCCTGCTCCCAGCAGCCCTGTCCACAGCTCCTCCTCTTCACATGCAGCAGATGATCATCCAGTTGTGTTCACATCCCTGCTTGAAATTTAGAAGTGGCTCATGCCCAAGAAAAGGTCACTTCCCCCAAAACTAGAGGAGCCAAGTGCTTCTGCCTCCCTGACACTCCCACGTCGCCGGCCAAATGCAAGTGGTGATGGATGACTTTTTAAATAAACACGGCCAACAGCCCAGCGAGCTGCAACCAGCCCTGCACTGAGCCCGAAACACATGGCATTGGCCAGCAGGTCCCCAGGGAGGATGCTCAGCAGTCCAAGGGTTTCTTCGAGAGCTCCTCGCCATTCCGGGCTGTCCCAGGGTATTTCCCAGCCAGTCCTTCAGCAGCCAAGGAGAGCTTGCATGGAAGCAGAGGGCATTCCCATGAAGAAGGGAAATATCTAGAAGCATCTCTGAGGGCACAGGAGAGTTGAGAGGGTTCAGAAGCACGATGGGGGCTGCGGGAGGGAGGGCAGCAGCAACAGGTTGCCTCTGGGTTGCTGCTGGCACATGCTCCCAACCGCCTGTTGCTGTCTCCGAACAGATGTGGGCAGTTTCTCAGATGATGAAGTATTGAATATGTTTCTCCTTCAGGGATTATTACTACTAAATAAATCTGCAGGTTTATATGTTTAGCAGCTGACGGAGATTCTTTTCCCCTCCCCTTCTCCGTTATATTATTCCTTGCAGCAAGAGCCAAAACAAGGCTTTTAAGCCAGAGAGCGGAGAGAGAGCAATCAGGATGTGATTTGGGAAATTTTAGAGACAATGCTACAGCAAATGGGGGCAAAATATCCTACCCAAGACATAGTTCATGTATACATTTAAGCTTGTTTCATGGTGTATCTTGGACTCCATGAGCATTGGTTTAACCACCAGTTCATAAATTCATCTGGTATCTTTAGAATTTGTGGCCTGGGAAAAGATCTTTCCTTCTTTCCTGGTGGTATTGGATTTATTTTTTTTTCCTTTCTTTCTTTTGGAGTTGACTTTGAGCAACATAGGGCTTGGATTTACAGTGTTTTAAGTTCCATTGAAAATATTCCCTGATCAGCCCCAAAATGAAAGACAGAGAGTGTGTGATGAAGGACCCTGACCTGTTTGCAAGTGTGTTCCAGCTCCTCTTTCATAATGGCAGGTTGATCCAAGGGCATGAGCTGAGTCATGCAGTCTTGACATTTTGATGTCTACTCTTTTGCTAGAGGGTCTAAACTTACTTGAAGGCACCTCTAAAACCAGCCAGGAGAGAGGCTTATTGCTGTTTCTGTGGCCTCTGTGGCTCCTGGGTGTCTGGCACCAGAGACACCCTCCCAGCATCGTTGCAGGACTTTGCTTCCTAACTCCTCACTCCATTTGCAAACTTTGTTTTGTTTCATAAACATTCCATTCTGACTGCCCAAAAGCCCCAGCTCTGGAGAAATAATGGACATGCAAGAAACGCTTGCCCACACGCTGAAGCTGATGGCAGCTGATGCTGCACCTGAAAAGATCCAGGAGTGTTTTACCCATGATGGGATATCGCTCAAGGGGATGCCTGTGAGACAGCACGTTGCTCAGCTGCTCTGGTTTAGGAGCCCAACCCCATACTCAGTCCCTGCACGTGGGAGTGAGGAACCCCACCGCGTGCCTAAGGGTGCCTGTGTCCTGACACTTGGCCATAATAATCATCATCACCATAATCCCAAAAGCACTATGAAGAGAGGAAAGCGGTTATTAATTCAGCTCATCCAGGGCCTCAGGAAGCCAAGGAAGCAGATCCCACTTGGGTGGAGCAGGAAGGTGTATCATGCTGCTTGAAACTCCCTGCTAGTTTGACCGCAAATTTAATAGCTGAGATCTCTGCAGGAGAAAGCGGGGAGGAGGGAGCGAAGCATGGGGCAGGGCTGCTCATTTGGAGAAGGATGAATGCCATGAGCCGAGCTGGCAGCACCACCTCTGTGACAGGGGACACAGCTGGCTTCAGGCACTGCTTTTCTCAGCTGTTGCTTTTGGGATGGGGATGTGGCCGTGTCCATCCCACCCCTGGGAACACAAGGTCCGGGCAGCCTTTGCTCCCCTCCCAGCCCCAAGCCCAGGGGAGCTGCAGGTGCTGCACAAGCCCAGGACCTGGGGAGTTTTTAGGAAAAAAAGAGGATGCTTGGAGTAAGGCTGGTACAAATCCCTGCTCAGCTGGCGGGTTTTCAGAAAACACTCGCTGCTGCCTTTTCTGCCTCTCAGGCATGAGCTAATTAAAACCTGCAACGAGCACGGCGTCAGATAAAAGTAACGGCATCCAACGCGGAGACGGGGAAGCGGTTGGACTGATGACTGTGTTTCTGATTCCTGGCTCCTAGCTGTGGTCAGCCCGGGGAACGTGCCTCTGAAGGTGTCTCCTTGGTGCTGGCCATGCTGGGAGCATATGCTGGGAGCTGGGCAGGTCCAACCCTCCTCTCTGCTGTGAGACTTCGCTGAATCACCCAGCAATTAGGTAAGAATAAAGCTGAAGTGGGCTCTCATGTTACCAGAGAAAAGCCAATGCAAGTAGTACAGAGCAACTTACATCACAAGTCTGAGGTTAATGTGTTTCACAACAGCACATGAAAATCATTTAACAGATTGTTCCTTATTTAATGGTTAAAATGGAGGGAGGGGGGGAAGGTGCTGTGTAATCCCACGGTCGTGGGGAGAAACCTGCTCTCGGACTCATCCCCCCACATCCCATTGCAAAGCTGAGGAGGAAAGAAATGTTATTTGTAGTGTGTTTTCAAAAATATATTTGGTTTTTTTTAATTTTTACGTCCCAGTTTGCGTGAATGAACATGATATTACACTGGTTTAAGAGAACTTTGGCAGCTTTTTATTGCTGTTTTACAGCACAGTTGTTCTTAGAAACAAAAGGTTTGAATTAATGGTGTTTTAATGTACAGGATATGACAGAAATGAAATGCAGAAACAGTTGGCTTGCACACTGGGATCCGAGTCAAAATAAAATTTGGCCGCAAGCCTGCAGCGCTCCTCTGGGACACCCAAAAGGGGTGTGAACATTAACTCATACAGCAATAACCCTGGCGATCATGAGCCTGCTTCAGACTCCCACTAATGCAATAATTGAATAAAAACCATCTTCAATTGTTGTATTAAAAAGCAACCTTGAACGCTGGATAAAGACACAAAAGCAGAACAAACCGCGTGTCCTGAGCTATTCAAGGTTCTGGTTAGCTACAGTTTTCCTGTTAAAGGTAAGTCTCCAACAGAGTCCGAAGCTTTGGTTTGTATCTATTAAGATTTACCAAACTACATTTAAAAAAAAAAAAAAAAAAAAGGCACTGCAGATTTTGCTTTTTTGTTTTTCCAAGGCAGTATAAATTCTCCAAGTACCCAAACCAGAAGGCAGGGGTGATTATCATCAAAATATCTCTGACATTTCCTTCAGGGTTTTTGAAATACTCAAGACCTCTTTCTATCTTTGTCAGTGTCTTCCTCCGCTGCCTGCAACCACGTGCCTTAACTCCTCCATCTCTCCAGCCTCCAACTTGTCTCTGATGTTTCATGCAAGAAGGATGCATTGTGTAGTTGACGGCTGCTTCGTTGTGGTGCCAGCTTGTTCCACAGACTCAACTATTTCTTTCTTTTTCCTTTTTTTTTTTTTTCATTTTGGTAATTGGGAACAGGCAGAAGTTTGGGTATTTAAAAAAAAAAAAAGAAAAAAAGAGCGTTCCACGTAATTTAAAGAAGTTAACAAAGCGTGAAACTAAATAAAAAACACCATCCGGTGCTGATCTCAACATTTATATATGCATGAGTGCGTATAGCCGTATAGAATATATTTGAACTAGATCCCTGCTTTCAGAACCAGCTTGTTGCTGTTGTTCTGACACTGCATAGTATTTTGAAGACTTTTTGACATCATTTTTTTTTAATCATGCTATCTGCTTGAATGCTTCAGGTTTCCTGTTTGGGGTACTTTGCCATATTACTGGCATGTCTCTAAACTATCACAGCAGTGTCTCAGAAACGCAGTCCCCTGGGCATTTTCTGGAGGTTTGATTAGCCAAAGTGGCCAAGTTGGATGGGGTCTCCTTGCCTTCTGCTCTTTTTCAAGATTGGAAAGTCCTACAAGGAGGAAGATTTAATAGGACAAAGGAGTCAATGAGTTAAACTGCCTCCATTGACTGATGTTGCTCTTGCATGAGAGGATGCAGAAGCACAACAGCGGTGCTGTCAGCCTGAGGAGCTAGAAGCTGGGAGGTCCAGAGCCAGAAGCCATAATTTGACATTGTTACTGAACGAGATGCCACCAAGGGGAGAGGAACCAGTAGGTTTCTCCAACAGATTTCCCAGTGGCCACATCCATAAGTATGATCATGTCCAGAACATCCTTTGCCTACACGGACCATGTCACTAATGTCCCTGCCATTGACTTCTCATCTCTGGAAGGATGGAGCTCCTTGGAGCTGCGGGTGTCTTGCCAGTGGATCTTGGCCCCAAAGTGCAGAGCAGTTCATTCAGGTTATGCCTTAAGCATTGATACTGGCAGCTGGCCTGTGTCTGTCAGTGTGAGGCTCAGCATAACATGGTAAAAATTGATTCCTTCTATGTTTCTTCTGTTCCTACCCCAAGCCCCAGATTAGACACATGCCTAGCCCTTCACTAGCAAAGTTGATTTCCTGGTTGTGATTAGGAATGGTTTACATATATTTCCTAAAGTTGTTTTCCTTTTATTACTATCATTTAAACAGAATTCTGTGTATCATTGCTTTCCCGAGACATCTGCACTTCAAAAGACCCTTGCCAACTTTGGTCCTGAAATGGGGTGTTGAAACCCACGCAGCCAGGAGGACGTGCACTGGCTGAGGCTCTGACCCAAACTTCCTCATGTGAAGTCTCAACCTCCCTGTCATCCCACCACTTCAGACTCGGAGCTACAAGAGGCACTGCAGGAATTAGAGCACATTTAAGAGAGCACTTAGCGGAAAATGCAATATCTTAAATGACTACGTGAGAAACAGCCACCACGATGAGTAATAACGAGGTGTCTGTCAGACTGTCACTCCTCCTCTCCCTCCAGATGAAGGGTAGGATGGAGCTGGGCCAAGGTGGGCACAGAGGGAAGGAGCTGTGGGGCTGGGTGTACAGGTCCTTCTTTGCTCACCCTCCCTCCAAGGAGAAAGCTGACAGCTGCTGGGCAAGGTTTGCTGCAGGTTTTTTGCCTCTCCTCCCCAGCACAACTGGCCAATGCTTTCAGCATGAGTCTAACCCTCCCCTGCCCATTCTCATGTCCACGAGGAGTGAGAGGGAAGGTGACAGGGAAACTGGCAGTCCTCATGAGCTCAATTTTCTCACCTGATATTAAGTCATTACTGCTGAGTTAAGAGGTAAATTCACTTCTTCCGGTAGTCCCCGGCCATGCTACAAGGAGTGAAGCTCTTCCCTCCAGCAGTGAGCAGCTCTGTGTTTGGGATTTGGCTGTCCTGCATTTCAGGTACATCTTCAACTTCTTCAGAGGGGCTGAGGGAGTTTATTCCTTGCTGAAGGCAGAGCAGGACTTTCGGATGCATTAGGAGGCTGCACGTTAATGTACACCTCAGTCATTTCTAATACAAGGATGATGGAGTGGCCTTCAAGGGTAAAGCACCCCATCTTCTGTGAGAGGAGAGTGGATTCAGGATCAGTATTTCTTCTACCCAGGCTGAACTGGGAATATTATGGGTATCACTGCACCCACACGTCATGGGACTATATAGTTTTGCTCAGACCCTGACTCAGCTGGGAATCACAGAGCAGTTGGATTCTGGGATTTACCTCCTTTACCAAAGAAAAAAAAAATAGTCAAAATATTTCAACATTGTGTCACATTGTGAAAGTCCCACTCATGCAGCCAAAACAAAATGTTCTGACCTTATTCACACAAAATTGCGTCATAAGCTTTGATTCCTCCTCCACTCTTCTTGAGACTGTAAAGCTGAGTCCTTTTCCTTTGGCAGCATCCTTCTGGCTTTATGAGGTCTGGGGGGCTTATTAATGTAATTCCTGACTCCCTGACAATTCAAGTGGTTTTCCCAAGAGAAAACCAGCCCTCAGATCCCAGCCAGCCCCACAGAAACAAGTGTCATTCAGACAAAAATAGTGCACACCTGAGCACTATCCTGTGCTGCTTCGGAGGGATGCTGCAGCTTCCAGGGGCTTTGCTCTGAGCCATTACTCAGCAGCAGGGAAATGTCTAAGCATATCTCCTTGTTTCAAGTTCTCCTCCTCTCCTCCTTTACTCTACCATCCCTGTTTGATGGATAACTGCCTGTATGTTATCAAAAAACCTGGTTATTCTACCACGAATTTGAGCAGCTGCCGAGAAGTCTAAGGCTTAAAGACTCTGACTTCCTCTGTGGTTAAAGGAGGTTAAAGATGTAGGTGTGACAATTAAACTATCACGTGCAGAGAGGAGGGTGATTGCAGCTCCTGTCTCCCATAGCTACTTAGGGAGTCAGAGCCACACAGCCCTATAGACACAGTGGTTTAAATAACTTTGACATATATATACACCTGTGCCTGCCCTGGATTCACAGATAACATCGTAATAGCCCGTGCACCTTCCCACAACCAGATCTTAATTCTGTGAGACAGAGCAAGGTGATGCCAAGGAAAGAGCAAGATGGAATTCCAGTAGTACAGATGCAGTGGTATTGGGCAATTAAGGGGACACGTACCAACAATTTACAAATAGGCATTTGTGCAGAGATACTGGCATCACAAATCCTCTTTATTGTAGCCCAGTGAGGTCTTATTATACATAGGTACATCCATCCCTCTCTTGAATTTTACCATCATTGACCATCAGTGTTGTGGTCCAAACCATGACACAGGTGACTAGACTGAAATTGGATTAGTTACTTGTTCCTTCCTAATGACTTCTTTCCAACCTCTTTCCAACTTCCATACCAAAATGGCAAAGGGGGAAGGAAGACCTCACCAAATCAGACTCAGAACAGAAAGAACACCCACATTCTTGTCCTCAGCATCCCTTGCTGGTGTGTCATGGCAGAATTCATCTCTTTTCAGTGACCCATCCATAGGAAAAGGGATGGCAGCATAAATTTATAGATGCCACAAACAGTTAGGTTCTCTCTTTGCATTTTGAACACATATGCGTAAAGGGGATCTCCCCACACATGTTCATCAAATGAATGTGAGATCCTCTGGAAAGCAAGATAGAACTGAGAAGGTACTAAGGCACAACCTGCATTGATCTGGAGCCAGAGAAAGCCTCCCACTGATTTTGCAAAGGCTGATGCAAAGATAACCCAGCACTGCCTTGGGCTCTTCCACCACTCAGGGTGGGAGATGCAAGCCCCAGGACTGCCTTGCCATGGCAATGTGCTAGCAATGTCCTATTGCCTCTGCACATTGCCATGGCAATGATGTGCTAGCAATGTCCTATTGCCTCTGCACACTACATCCAGAAACAACAGTCACATTTTTTAAGATGTAAAGTTCCACAGGCCGTGTCCATAAAGGATCGATACTGCCCCGATGAGGAGAGCACTCAGTGGAGAACATAGTGTTATGTTTGCTGTAGCAAAGCAACAGTAGCTACTGTGAAAGACCATCCCAAGGCTGTTTTTTATTACTTGAGGTCCTTTGAATTAGAGTTTTAACAAGCATTACTGAATCAACCGGTAAACATGGTAACTGTTGCTAACAGCATGCAACAATTAAACAAATTAATCTCAACACAGCCGCATGCAGTCGTGCTTACAGGCCTGGTAGTCTGACTTCCCCTATGAAGTCAGAAGGGCTTTTTGACCCTTCTTTGATTTAAGTGATGCTGGTTTTTCCAGTGCTAAAATTTTGAGCGTGGTTGGCTGAGATGCCTTCACAGCCTGAAGTGCCATAGGGAAAAACCTGCCCTTCCACGCAGGGAGCTCATAAATGACAAAATGACAATGGTGCAGAGGCAAAATCTTGTCCTTCTCAGAGGTCCTGTCAGCAGACCAGGGGCAGCAGAAGAAGCCATTGTGGTGTTGGTGTTCATTACCTTCCAGGCTGTTGTTACACCTACCAGGAATCATCTCTCATTCACCTTTGAGTGCTGGAAATGCTGCGAAAGTGCTGGTCAGGCTTCTGGCATAGAAAACTGTGTGGACATTGGGGCTGCGACTGGAGCGAGGACAGGGACCGATGCTATCAGAAAGTTTGGTGTTCAAGAAAACACCATAATGGATCTAACTCCTTTACAGCAGTTTTCCTCGATCTCTGCAACTGAGGCTTTTCATGGCTCCGCATATAGGCTGCAGTAAATCAAAGTGCCCAAAAGCCAGAGTCATTTTTGGCAATGGAAAACACAGGATCAAGTGGCTGCCCGGTGCCAGGGCTGTAGCTCAGCGGTCGCTGACATGCAGGAAGAACATGGACCTGCCAGCTGTGAACATTCACCACAACCCCATCACCCTTCCTGCCACCAACAGCCAGAATGAAAATGTAATTTTATTTAAACCATAAATGAGGCCAAATGAAGCAGATAAATGTAGAGCTGACATAGCCCAGCTCAAGTCCAATAAATCGCCCTGAAAAATACCTGTTACTAACTACTGGGTTTCAACCAAAGAGAAGCCACTGACAAAACCACAAGTGACAGAGTGCACAAGTGGGCATGAGAAGACCCTTGGAGGTGATGCATAGAATCATCGAATGGTTTAGGTTGGAAGGAATCTTAAAGATCATCAAGTTCCAACCCCCCTGCCATGGGCAGGGACACCTCCCACTAGACCAGGTTGCTCAAAGCTCCATATAACCTGGCCTTGAACACCTCCATTGATAGGGCATAAGTGTCATTTGCACCCAGCTCTACCATCCCTGCCATTTTGCTAAGCTCTAGTCAAAGAAATGCCCCGCCACTGCACAAATATCCCAGTATGGCCCAGTATGCAGCTCCTTCCCCTGGACACTGTATTTCTGATGTCCACTGAGACCATGAGGTGAATGAGATTTTACTGCATCAATACCCAATATCTTTCTCTTCCCAACAGAGAAGACCAAGGTGGCTTGTGGAATGAAATTACAGAGAGCTTGGTCAGCCTTCCCAAGAAACCAGAAGGCAGTGAAATCCAACCCAGCTTAGCAGACTCAATAAAGACTTCAAATGATGCTTCATTTTCATTACTTATAGAAAAACAGAAAACCCAGACATGAAGAGCCAAGACATTTACTAGGAAATTCTTGGCATTTCTTCTTGGAACGTTTCATGATCATTCTGGGACATGGGTTTTCAGGAAAACACAGAGAGGAAGGATACATTATACAGGGAATGTTGCAATGCCACACAGCTTTGTGACCAGTAGTATTTACAAAATACAACTTCAAGAAGAAATAAAAGAAGGAAAATAAAAAAGCACTGCAGTCTGAAGGTGGGGAAACTGAGGCACGGGCTCATGTAGGCGAGCAGGAGAGATGCAGATACTTTGCTGTGGTCTGAGAAGCTGAGCTTGTCCAAAGAGCTGACTGTGCATCTCTGTCCTCCTCGTGTGGGTCCTGCACAATGCCTGGATGTGACAGAAGTGACCAAATGGTGAGAGCTGGAGGCTGCAGGCAAATCTGGAGACAGCCCATCGCTGGGAAGTCAGAGCATCCCCTGGCAAAGAAGGGGCGGGGGTGAGAGTCT
The DNA here is from genome assembly GCF_001431845.1 of Calidris pugnax. Taxonomy (NCBI): domain Eukaryota; kingdom Metazoa; phylum Chordata; class Aves; order Charadriiformes; family Scolopacidae; genus Calidris; species Calidris pugnax. The sequence continues at coordinate 2,177,001 of NW_015090794.1, forward strand.
GACAGAGCAAGGGGCTTTGGAGAAAGTGCTTAGAGATGAGTCAGGCCACCAATCCAATGGGACTTTGGTCTGCAAAACGGCTGAGAAAAGGCTTTGCTATTTGGCCCATGACAATAGAAAACCATCCAGATGAAAATCTGCGGTCAGAAGCTCTCTAGCTTGGAGGTCTGCACTGGAGCAAGTGAGCTTTTCAGCAATGCAACATGAACCTCGAGCAGATCAGCAAGGAAATCACTCTGTGACAGTAGCTAAAAATACGCCGGAGCAGAAAACATTTCAAGGCAGGCCAGGGCCGGCTGGAGCACCCTCTCCCCGGCAGACCTTTCCAATCACTCTAGTGTGCTTCCTTTTACCGTTTTTCTTCTTCTTTTTTTTTTTTTTTTAAACTGAATTGGACGGGACATGACTTCCTATTGCGATCAAAATTGCTTCCGTAGGATTGTGGGGGAGAAACCAGAAAATAAATATGTTAATTTTTCCTCTGAGGCCAGAGAAGAATATGAAAAGAGAGGCTGGATATGCAGATGGATAAATGATTAACCAGACACTGTCCTTTATCTGTCTGGAAGTCCTCCGAAAAATAAAGGTTAAGAAAAGAGTACAGAAGCAACTGGCCATAGACCTCATTAATCTGTCTCTTTTTGTTGGCACCAGCCAGGTAGCTGGACCCCCAGGGGCTATCAGCATCCACTCTCAACATATTTCTTTGATAACCAAAGCAGTTTTTCATGTCCAGCAATGACTAAGTGGTGGGTTTTGCACTGTTACCTTACCCCCAGTGTTTTCAGATCACAGGACAACACAATAATCAGCTTGGCAAAGGAGCTTGGCCAGGCAATGTTTTTAATATGATTTCCAGAAAGAAAAAGCCCTCAAGTTTGTATGAGAGCCTGGGTTTCTCTAGAGTTAAATAGCAAGGGAGAGCTGAAAAGAGAGGAAGGCATCTGAAAACACAACTCTCCTTAATGAGGGAGTCTTGACCAGCATAGTTGGGTTTTTTCCAAGTATTTTCATTGTTTTGCTCCATTAGAAAAAAAGCAGCCTATGATCCCAATATGCCGTACATACAAAGTTGAGAAAAACCATCACAGGGAGGTTCTTGAGGCAGCTAACATCATCCTCTCCTGCTCACCAGTGTTGTGCAACTGTACTTTGCAGCTGTACTTTGCACTTCTCCAGCAGCCCTCATGCCAAGCTCCCCAAATGCCTTCGGAGGATTAATACCCCAAGGCCATGCCCACACCACAGCAGGTTCCAAAGGGGGCAGCCTGGGAAGAGCAAACATACCCAGGTGTCAGGGTCACAGAATCACAGAATAATATGGGGTTGGAAGGGACTTCTGTCATTTAGTCCAACCCCCCTGCCAGAGCAGGGCCACCCAGAGCAGGTTGCACAGGAACGTGTCCAGGTGGGTTTTGAATGTCTCCAGAGAAGGAGACTCTACCACCTCCCTGGGCAGCCTGTTCCAGGGCTCTGCCACCCTCAAAGTAAAGAAATTCCTCTCCATGTTTAGATGGAACTTCTTGTACTCAAGTTTGTGTCCATTTCCTCTTGTCCTGTCTCTGGACACCACTGAAAAAAGACCAACCCCACCCTCTTGACACCCTGCAGCTAAAGGCTGCACCATCCCCCCTAGTTGGGGGGTCCAGAACTGAGGAAACTGGGGCACAGACTGGGGATGAGCACAGAAGGGGTGTGTTATCCCGTTTCATAAATCACTGAGCCAGCACACTCATTGATTCAAAAGTTTGACAGGGGACAATAAGTAATGGGCAACGGGGGAAAGAAAAGCAAAGCAAAGTAAATCCACTTTTCCTTTCATTAGGGAATGTGGCAGGCAGCACACAGGGAGAGAAGAGAACGGGTTAAAGTGATCTATCCAGCCGGAGATCACAGGAGACCCCCCTTTGTCAATCTGGAGTGCTTGCCAGATATTGGGTTGAATAATTAAACAGCTACTTAACCCTCGGACAGCGTGTCTCCCTCTCCCTCCCCTGCTCCTGACAGCCTGCACTTAAGTAGCTATGGCAACGACTTGGGCGCCAGCCTGTTGACTGAAGAATATGGAAATCACAAGGATTTAATTTTGCTGTGGCACAAAAACTTGTTTGATCTGAGGGTTGTGGCTTTTCTGCAGCTTTCAGCAAAGAATAATTTCTATATTCATATCTCCCATTCAGATGTCAGTTAACAGCTCAAAAAAAAAAAAAACAAAAAACCAAAACAAGAAAAAAAAAAGGCCAAAAGATTCTCACAAAAAAAAAAAAAAAAAAAAAAAAAGAAATAAAATCATCCCCTTTTTCTGGGCTGAATTAACACTTGAGATGCCAGCCGGTGGGAACTACCTCTGCTTCATCCTGACGTCAGAAGGGCTGGAGCTGCATCTACCCCGAGTGCAACCAAAGGAGCAGGGCAGTGGGAAGTGTGTTGGGAACCACCACAAGGGAAGAGCCAAGGAAGGCTCAGAGGACACAAGAAAGAGCCAAGGAGAAGAGCTGTCTGAAAAAGTCCAGGGCTAGAAGGGACTCAAGGAGCACCCAGGAAGGCTGTAGCAGAGGAGGCTGGTAGGGTCAGAGAGTCAAGGGGATAACCAAAGACCACAGACCATCTGGTTCTGCAAAGGATGGAGGTAAATCCCCAAAGCGGGGGCATCCCTGCAGCTGCATCCACTCCAACGCTGCAGGGAAACTGAACTGGAGGCAAATGGAAGAGCTGAGCCACAGCCAGGACACGGAAAGTCAGCACAGAGCTGCCAGCTGGGGAGACAGGATTCATCCATCACCAGAAGTGGCCATCACAGAGCAGGCTGCAGGTGGACGGATCAGGTGCAGATAGCCCATCCGCTTGGAAAATGCTGTTTCCAGGCCAGTTATCTGGGAGCTGGTCGGGTTATAGCCCATGAGGAAGATACAGAAGGAAGAGAAGATATTAAGGACAAACAGAATTCTGTTTTCATCTCATCTCTTTTACCTCAACAAAAACTGCCTGGCAGGAAGCTCCTGTGGGGGAATCTATTTATGCTCAAAGACCAGAGGCATTTCACTCTGGCCTTGGGGAGAGAACCTGGGAGTTTCACATCACTGCTTTTATCCTGGTTTTCCCTCTGTACCAACTCGGATCTCTCTTCCAGGATACTTTCCTAAAGGAAGGTGATTGATAACCTGAGTTAATGAAGGAATGACAGAAATATACAGGCATCAACTGTTTGCTCAGGTGTTGGTACCGCAGAGCCAAAGGGACTGGCTTAAACTCTTCTTGCTATATTTGTTTTATTTTTATTGAATGACAGTGGGGTGGAGGTTGAAGCAGGGAGAAGAGGTTTGAATGCAAAAGCTGAAATTCAAAACACATGGTGTCAAAAAAAGTCCCATGCATCAAAGTGTGCACGATTGTAGCCTACTGAAGCCAACAACCCTTGGCCATCAACAGTGATGGGAACTGGACTGGTCCCAGTGCTTGTATTACAAGCTACTGCTGATTCATGTAAAAAGGGTCTTCCCACAGTTCTTACCTTAGGTCAGCTGAGGCTCGGAGTCCTGCAACCAGGACTATTCACCCATCTTCTAGATGTTCTATTTCTTCTCCATTTTCAAAAACTCTAGGGTATGAAGAAGAAATAATGCTGCAATTTACACACTGTCTAGGGCCAAAAGAACCAGCACCCTGCCTGGCAAGAAGGGAGGTGCCCAGCAGGACCCAGGTTTCCCTGTAGAAGACCTGCAGGGAAGGTCTATCACAACGTAGCTCCTTAGCAAGCAGAGCCAGAAGGCATGCAAGGAGCCAAAGTACCTGTCACATCTGGTCCTCAGAGGTCAGGATGGGATCAACAGGGTGCAGGTAGCACCTTCATGAGCTAAACTCTGCCCGTGGGGAGCCTGCTTCACTGCCAGGACTGTGTGATGCTGAGACTGGTGAGAAGAACTCAGCCCTGCAGAAAGCTACTGCTCTTAGTGCGATCGCTCATGTAGACAGCCCCTTCAGAGGCACAATCCAGGGTGGTGGGGCTCATAAGCACTACAGAATTACAGAAAAATCATAGTCCTGGCACTGTGGCTTCTCACCAGTGGAGCTGGTGGGCAGCAGCTGACTGTGCAAGCTGCCAAGGGAGCAAGAGGATATAGTTAATGGGAGAGCTAAAGCTCATTTTTCTCATCCCTGGTAAATCCACTCCTCAGTTAAAAGCTGTAACAGCTTGAACCAAAGAGCACAGGCTCTGCAGCTGCTGGCTGTGACAACTCGTGACCTCTGTGGATTGGCAAAGATGGAAGGCTCTTGTAACACGCACTCCAGGAGGTTGCTCTGGCTCCTACGTGGGTTGGGCTCTTCACATCTAGCCTTATGTTGGAGCTGAATTTTAAATGCTTAGTGTAAAGGTTCCCTGGGGCTTGGGGGGTTCCTCTGAGGTACTGCTGCAATGCAAGAAAATCACATGTCTTTCTTTAAAAATAGACTACAGAAGTGACAACTTTCACCAGGTTGGCTCACTGTTTGGACGGAGGTTGATCTGCAGAAGCATGCAAGTGTCTGTCCACATCTCTGCCTCTCCTTTCAGCCGTCCAGATTCTAAAGAAGTCAGCTGGGTATCTCACAAGAGTAGGTTCTCTTAGGAAAATTCAGACCTGGTTTGCCTTTCAGAAGCAAGCAAGAGAAACCCCAGAACAGCTCTCCTAGGAATAACACAGCAAATTTTTTTAACTGGTCCAAAACCAGACAAGCAGAATTGTGCAGAAGGCTTTGGTGGATGTATCAGGAGTGGGGTGGAAGGTAGGACCTGAGTGGTGTTACACTTACCCAAGATTTTCAGAGGCAGTGTGAAAAAGCAGCAGAGGTTTCTAGACAAATAGTCAGTTCTAATGTCTGCATCAGCTATTTCATTCTTAGGATGATGGAAAACCCTTAAGGCTCCCAGAGTTGGTTCTGGTCCATTGAACACATAAATTATCCTATGTTTCAAAGTTGTCTGAATAAAGTATGCACAAATAGCCAGCTGGCCAGAGGACACTAATCCCATGCTGTAAAAGGTTTTCCCTTCTCAGCCATCTGCCTTTTTTTGCTGTCCATAACTATCTGTCAGCTAAGTGCAGAATGGGTCAGGTTTGGTCATCAGCCATCCTTGAGCAGAGAACTGCAGGAGAGTACCTCACTGGCATCCATCCAAAAAACTCTTTTTCCTTTTTATGAAGGCAGCAAGTCTGGGCCATGGTAAACGTCCTTCTCAATTCCCTGTCTAACAGCTGGTGAGGGCACCTCCCCGGCGCATGGTGGTGGCCTGAAATGTGTCAGCTGCAAAGAAAGCAGTTCAGCAATTAAATAGAACTCGAGCAATTAGCTGACCTTGAAATATCTGCAGTGGTAGCGATCAGAAACCTTGGAACAAAGTCATGCAATCATGAAAACATTGACCAAGGCATTTGCTGATGGCCTCTAATTTGCTTGAACAACCCCTAAACAATCCTACCCACAGACCCCCTACCTGCCACTGCTGTGAACACTCTTCCACCCATTACTGGAATAACTGGGCTGAGTGGATCACACTGCATGGGAATTAGCTCTTTGGGATCAAATTCCAGAACAGACTCCTCACAAACCTAAAGAGACAAGCCTATGAGCAGAGCCAAAGTCAGAACAACTAAATAAATGGTATAGAAACTTGTTTCTAAACACAACTATTTACATTACAAGAAAACCTATTGATATTTAAAATTTAAAAATCCTAAATAAAAAGTTTTATTTATTACCAAGAAATATGGGAAGTTGGAAAAAATCCCTGTTTTTACTTGAAAATTGCTATTTCAGTGAATTCCCAAATTTTATGAGAACGCCGTTTGAATCAGTATAGTTCCAGTGCCATAAAGAAGAAGCAACCCAAAGCAACTTTTGTTGACCCTTTGATACCCAGAACAATTTAACTTCCCTGTCACAAGCAGCTCAGGCTTTTCCTGAAAACAAAATCCCTTAAAACAATATTCAAGAACATTTACTCAAAAAAATACCAGTAAGTAATACGATTTCAGCAGAGTTTTTTCAGTGGGCTGACATATTTGTAAATGCTACTCTGTCCATGGTGGGATGAATTTTGCCTTTCCAGACTGCAAGTTTATTGTCCATTAATAATTATCAATATCCATTTCATTCTGTAGGAATGAAGGGATTTAAGCGCTAATGTGTTACTGTGAGCAGCACTTTGCTGTTTTCTTGAACTGGAGAAAATTATTCTGTCTCTCCTTGTCATCCTAGCAAGGCTGGGGTGGATAGATTACACCACGCCATGAAAATCGCTCACAGTTCAGGAGTTTAAGCATGTGCTGGGCTGTGGGGGAAACCACCCGCCAGGCTGCATTCTGTTTTCTGGCACTGCAGCTCCTTGCTTGTGTGCAGCTCCCCATCGAACATAGGAAGTCTGCAAGACCATGGAAGAAATCTTTTCTTTCCATGCCTTGTTCACACACTTCTAAACACCTTTTATTTTTCTCCTCTCCAAACTGATCAATTTCATTTGAAATCTTTTAACATCTTCAGTCTCTTTTGTTGCCCATTGCTGGACACTTCCAAAATCATAGAACAGTTTGTGTTGGAAGGGACCTTTAAAGTTCATCTAGTCGAGTCCTCCTGCCGTGAGCAGGGACATCTTCAACTAGATCAAGTTGCTCACAGCCAACCCCCTTCCAACCTGACCTTGAATGTTTCCAGGGATGGGGCATCTACCACCTCTCTGGGCAACCAGTTCCAGTATTTTACCACCTTCGTTGTAAAAAATTTATTCCTTATATCTATTCTGAATCTACCTTCTTTTAATTAAAACCTTTACCTTGTCCTGTCATTAAAAACCCTACTAAAAAGTCTGCCCCCATCTTCCTTATAAGCCCCCTTTAAGTAATGAAAGGCCTTCTGTCCTCCTAGAGACATGGAAACTGAAAGGTAATGCAGGATTTAAGCACAGTTCATTCTGTGGCATGACATTGAAATACCTTGCTGGGCTATTAGGTGCCAATACTGGTCTCAGCAGAAGGAAAGGGCCAGTCCTGCTGCCTGTGCAGGGTCCAGTGCAGCTGAGCAGAGATTATCAGGCAGGACCGTGGTGAGAAGTGGGTGGGTTGCAAAGGCTGTGATTAGCCTTAGTTCCCAGGGTGGAAAAACTGCTTGGGAAACAGGCTGTGATTTTGAGTTGAGATTCCTGGAAGGCAGGATTGTCCCTGTTCCAAGACTGGTATCAATAAGATAAATTAAAAAAAAAACAAACCCAACCAAAAAACAAAACCAAACAAAATAAAAACCAAAAACCAAACCAGCCCCCACACTCTGTATTAGAGAAACAATCTGCAAAGTCCCGCATTTCTGTTGCAGCTCAACGGGGTGGAGTGACAGGACAAGATGAGATACCAGAGGAAAAGACCACATGAATTAAAGTTTGCATCTTATTAGTCATTTAGCAGAGACAACTGTGAAATTTGCCTTCACTTTAATAAGTTTTAATGGCTTTTGAACGCTAAAAAGCTTTGGCAGATTTGTAATCCTCTGCCTCACTACCTGTTACATCCCAGGGCTTCACATGAGCATTTCTCTTAGCTCTGGGAGCACAAGGAGCACCCATGAGCGTTGGACTCTCCTTCGTGGCAGCCAGGCATTTTCCCTGGGTGACCCAAGCCACCGTGACCATGATCACATGGAGAACTCTCTCCAGAAATTCATTGCCTTGCGCTGCGAGGGGTTTCGTTTCACAGGTCATTGGATGGTGGCTCCTTCCAGCTGTGAAGCCATTCCCTTCCCAGCCGTACCATGGCACAAGAGGCCACAATCAGCCAGTGCTGTTTTTCTTGCAAAAAGACGAAGAGCAGAAGGAGCTGCTGTGCTCCGCTCTGTGGCAATAGCTCCCCAAGGCAAACTTTGCTGGCTAATCCTTGGAGCCTGTCAAAACCTCGCCGGAGCCAAGCCGTGCCGTGGTACGAGCCTCAGCCAGTTCCCAAAGGGTCTGTTGCTGCACAGGGAACAAGAGATCCTGTGACACAGATTAAATCAGGAGATCTGTGGGTTTTAATTCAACTCTAGCCTGAATTGTCCTTTTTACTACTTTTTCTTAAGAGCCAGGGGGGAAAACGCTGCAAGTTCTTTGAAAGGCTCCAAGCCCAGCTGTAATTAGCTGATAAGTTTCTTTATCACAAGTCAAATGGCAAAGGCTTTGGCTGCAGCCAGGTTAATATTTGGTCTGCCCAGTTATCTCTACACCAATGCCAGGTACAGAACTCTTATTTTTTACTTAAATCGCCCCATGGACTTGAACAGCTCAAATTCAGGTTTTACCTGTGGTCTGCTGTGTGACATCACTGGGGGCTGCTGGGGGAAATGGAGCTCGGTGCAGAACAATCACCTGGGCAGAACACTGGTGGGGCAGGAGGCACTCTCAGGTCCAGGATTTAGGGAAAACCAGGAATGGGACATTCAGGAAACCCTTCTTTATCGTGCTAGGGAAAAGACAACAGGGTCACTTTGGAAGAGAGGCTTTGGGAGCCCAGGACTCCAATGGACCACTCAATGCCCACACCAGTTCCTTGACTTTTCAGGAAAACAAGAAGCATTTAGTCCAGGAAGGTTCACAGGGCCCCCATTCCCCACATCCCCCATTCATTGCTATCACAGAAACCTCCAAGCACCTTATAACACACAAAACCACCATTGTAATGTGCAAGAGCATCAGCAATGTCAAGTTTTCTGCAATAGGAGGGAATTTGCTGGGAGAAATCCACGGTGATCCTCTGCATGCTCCGAAGTCCTCACCCTTCTGACCTGAGAAGTCATTTCTGCACCCTAAATCAGACAGTTTGTTTAACCCAAAGCATGGAAAAATGATCTATCTACCAGGCATCCAAGAGATTTTAATACCACTAGGAGCATAAGTGCTTTGCTCAACATCCTGTTTCTAGCTCTGGCCAATTTCCACTGCTTCAGAGGAAACAAACAAAAAAAAAAATTAAAAAAAAATATCTCAAAACCAGAAGCTAAATCATGCTAAAAGGGTCAGAAAGAAGTACTTCCTGGCCCCTGTGGATGAGCTGTAGACCCCCTGAAGAATGGGATTGATATTATATAAAAACAGAGCAAACAAATTTGAACTACTATCTAGCAATTCTCCTTTAACATCTCCTCTCCACTTCAGGATACATCAGACAATAGGATTTTATTAAATCAGAAGATAATCACATTTTTAGATTTTTTTTCAGACTATCTTTATACAAAATAACCTGATTTGCATAACATTTAGGGTAAAGAGAACAACACGTAACTGGCCACTTTCCTTCATGCATAAGCTGGGCCCATGTGTCTCATCCTCATTGCCTCCACCAAGCCAACCAGGTATCTTCTGACCCCACCCCAGCCATACATGCATGTTTCAATTTGCCTTTTGAGGTTAGATATACAGTGAACATCACCTAAACACGGTCCTCTTCCTCCATAACAGACCAACTCGTCATTTCTCTCGCACCTTCTACAATATGTATTTTATGGAACTAAAGAAATGCTCTTTGGATACAAACCAGAGGCAATTACCTTCAAATCTTGAAAATCCCAATTCTTTGTAACCTGGCATGCATCCCACACCACCTCATATACAAACTAGGGGAAGCTCGGGCACCAGTTCCTGCTGCTCCTACTCAGGAAACGAGGATCATTCATCCCTTCTCTCTGCCCAGGCACCCATGAGACAACAATCGTGACTTTATCTGTTACCCGGGGGCCTGCAAATGTGGAGCTCAGATGCTAAAACAAATAGATAAGAAATAGGCAGATAAATATAGTTCCGTTTCCCAGACCACCCAGGGCATATTTTCAGAGTCCTTGTAGTTGGTGTTTGAGGGGACCTGCTTGAAGGTGTGATAAGTCCAATAATATTATGTCTACTGCTGTACCTATATACAGATACATCCATGTGTGTGTGTATATATATATACACACATATATGCATACATATATATATGCATGTAAGTGTGTATATCCACGCATACACATCTATAGGAAGTAACCAGCAATTACAAGAGAAAAGCCACAAGTTAATGTATGTAATCATGTCAAATCCCCAAAGCAATAAAGGGGAAACCGCCTCTGCTCGAGGTTTTTGCTCGGTGAAGTCGAGCAGTCAGCTGTGCAGCCGAAAGCCTCCCCGAGACACCGCCGTTCCCATGGCAAAGCTCTCTCCCACCCTCCAGCCACCCACTCCTCCCTGGTGCCACTGGGCACATCTCAGCCCAGTTGGGCCCCAACCCTTTGCAACCACTCTCTTGGCTCCCGTCTCCTTCCCAAACTGCTCCGGGACCCTGTGGCCAAAACCTTTCCCTCCAACTCTCTGCATAACCTCCTTCCCTAACCCTCCCCCCTCCCTCCTTCTCCCCGGCAGAACAGGGTAATAAAAAAAATAAATTAAATTAATGGGACGTGAGCTACTTTCGGAAGCTGCAAGCCTGGAGCCTGAGGTTAGTGAGAGAGAAGAAAAAAACACACCTAATTATAAGTGTGCAAAAAAGAGTTCGCCTGTAGGAAATGGGAAGATTACATGCTGAAGGAATTGCCAAATAGCTGCAAGACAGGCAGTCTGAAATGAATTATGTCTCAGCACGACAACTCCCCACTTGTAACTATTTTCATTTAAAATCCTTATTGTCTTCCTTCCTGATGATTGTTCAGGGGACTCCAAATCACCCCTTGCCTAAGGAGCAGCATGGAAATTACTGTCCACGGAGCAGGACAAGGGGGAAGAGGGGATGGACAAGACATTTGGTCCTTCCTCTGGGCCCTCCTGGTTAGGCAGAGGTGAAAAAGACTATCAGGATGGAGCTAGAAGGGAAGGTTACAATACCCATCTACCTGTGGTACTGCTCTGTCTTTCCTCACCCAGAGCACAGGACTGTGCCTGCATCCCAGCCAGGACCTCGGGGCTGCATCTGCAGCATCCCTGCCACGGCTGCAGCCAGTGGTGTGAGAAATACAGCAGCAGCACATCCCCAAACTGTCCCCACACGACACACACTGGGCTTAAGGTTCGCAGCCATCCCAGGTACAGCTGAAAAACATTCCCAGGCACCTTACTGGGCTGACAACCCCTAATTAACCACCTAGAGGTCAAGTTAAGTTTGGAGCTAATTGAAGAAGACCCCACCTAATTACGACTTACCTTATTAGGGCAGCAGAGCCTTTTGCTTGAAAACATCTCAATTTGCTGTAAGCCTGAGCAGGCAAAATAGTTGCAATTAGACATGGCCTATATTTTCACACTCTCTCGAACGCCAGCTTCTCTGCAGTGTCTGCCAGCACAACTCAGCTCAGGGCTGCACTTGCAAGAAAAAAATGCTCTTTTGGTTGGGAACCTTTTGCATTCACTTTAGGGCTTAATTTCTTTTCGGTTGCCTGGTCATTTCTCTTCTTTTAAACAGAAAGGAAACAATTCAGCCAGCAGACATTGCAATGATGAGCAATGGAGGAAATGGATAAACAGCTGGGTTTGTGTATGGTATTTTTATGACCTCTGTCTTACTGGTATTCTCCTTCCATCAAATAGGGGACTCCAAATCACCCCTCGCCTAAGGAGCAGCATGGAAATTACTGTCCACGGAGCAGGACAAGGGGGAAGAGGGGATGGACAAGACATTTGGTCCTTCCTCTGGGCCCTCCTGGTTAGGCAGAGGTGAAAAAGACTATCAGGATGGAGCTAGAAGGGAAGGTTACAATACCCATCTACCTGTGGTACTGCTCTGTCTTTCCTCACCCAGAGCACAGGACTGTGCCTGCATCCCAGCCAGGACCTCGGGGCTGCATCTGCAGCATCCCTGCCACGGCTGCAGCCAGTGGTGTGAGAAATACAGCAGCAGCACATCCCCAAACTGTCCCCACACGACACACACTGGGCTTAAGGTTCGCAGCCATCCCAGGTACAGCTGAAAAACATTCCCAGGCACCTTACTGGGCTGACAACCCCTAATTAACCACCTAGAGGTCAAGTTAAGTTTGGAGCTAATTGAAGAAGACCCCACCTAATTACGACTTACCTTATTAGGGCAGCAGAGCCTTTTGCTTGAAAACATCTCAATTTGCTGTAAGCCTGAGCAGGCAAAATAGTTGCAATTAGACATGGCCTATATTTTCACACTCTCTCGAACGCCAGCTTCTCTGCAGTGTCTGCCAGCACAACTCAGCTCAGGGCTGCACTTGCAAGAAAAAAATGCTCTTTTGGTTGGGAACCTTTTGCATTCACTTTAGGGCTTAATTTCTTTTCGGTTGCCTGGTCATTTCTCTTCTTTTAAACAGAAAGGAAACAATTCAGCCAGCAGACATTGCAATGATGAGCAATGGAGGAAATGGATAAACAGCTGGGTTTGTGTATGGTATTTTTATGACCTCTGTCTTACTGGTATTCTCCTTCCATCAAATACTCATTATTGAATTCTGATGCCTTCCCTTCCATATGAAACTGCAATTATTAGCTCTGCCTGAGAATAATCCACAAATATGGAATGTTTGAGGGAGTTAGAAGGCTCAGAAATCACTGAAATTCAAACACAAAATGTTTGCAATGATTTGAGCCTTCCCAATTATCGATGTGCATTTAAATACGAACTATCGCTTTAGCAATAGGTCCAATAGCAGCTGCGTGAAGAAAAAATGCAACCCTGCAGGAAGCCCAGTTCTGAGCAGAAATAACCACTCCGTTTCATGCAGCAAGACTGGGAGGTGGTGGGCAATCTTTTTTACTGCCCAAGCAGTTTCTAAGTTTCTCCAGCCAGCAGTGGCAGGGACAATCTGAGCCAGAAACAGCCACAGCCTAATTTATCCCATGGACTTACCCCTATCATTCATAGAAAGAAACCTCCCCTACCTTGGGCACCGCCAATGGAGAGAGTGGCCCTCCAGCTTCTTGTGGTATTTTGTTCTTAGCCAAATGCTCTACTGCACAGTTTAGCACTTGCACGACAAATCCCAGATTTAGATGGCAGCCCCTGGACACGGCATCGTTGGCTTACAAATAAGGCACAGTTTGGGCCTCTAGATGAAGGCACTGCAGGGCCAGAGTGGTTTCTGGACCATAGCAAAGCACGTCTGCTCTGCTGTGACGTGTGATTTAAAGAAGGGTTAACTCTGGGGAAGGAAACCACATGCCAGAGACCACTGATGGCAATCCCACCCTAGTAACTACAAAGCCAGATGCATCTGCTAGGTGAAGAAGCTCTGCAACCAGCATCACACCACAAACCGTATGCTGTTGTCATTGAATGATGGAAAACAAGGCTGGGAGAGACCCGCAGAGGTCATCCCACCCAAGCCCCTGCCCTGGACTGGAGCAGCAGCTCTCCAGTGGTGCCTGACAGCTGTGGGTCCAACCTGGTCTCAGCGAGCTTCCAGGATGACAACATCATTTTGACCCCACGCAGTTTCTCCCGGTGCTTAACTCCTTCCAGTTAGAATGCTTTTCCTAACTTAAATCTCCTCTGCTGCAGTGTAACCCATCACTTCTGGACCTCTCCCCAGTGGGCACGGAGAGAAGGGCTGTTCCCGGTCGCAGCAATCTCTTATATACTGGAAGCCTTAATAATACAAAGGAGTGAACTCTTTTTGGCCTCAGCAGGAGATTGGCTTAATAATGACTATTATCATTGGCCTGCAATTCATCCTTTCCTTAGTACTCATCTCCTTCAAGTGTCCCCCAGGGATATATTTTCAAATTTTAAAGCAACAGGCTGTGAATCCCAGAGCCACGTCTGCAGGCACTGCCTCCTCTTCGCCCTCCCAGCTCCTGCTCCCCACACTGCGGCCCTCGGTTCACATGTCCCTCCCCATTTGTTTGTCGCTTTATTTTTAGAGCTAAAGAAAAGAAAACGCTACAGAGGCGTTATTCTTCGCAGAGAAGCTGGTTTCTGCTGGGTGGAGGTGCCATCTGTGTCCCCCACTCGGGTCGCGGGCCGTGGGCTCACATACCAGCGAGGACAAGGAGGGGTTGTTTCGTGGGCTTCCCGAGGGCTGGCAGCATTTCGGGGCAGTTTTTTGCCTGCCCATGAACCAGCACAGAAAAGTCAAGTGTTGTGGGCTCCCGTGAGCCGAGAGCTGTAGATGTTGGGACATTTGGCCTCATTCTTCGCAAGCCAAATGCGTCTTGATAAATCAGAGCCAACCTCGCATTGGGGACGTGCAGGGACCGTAGAGTTTGTGTTTGTTTAATTAATGCATCTGGTTTTGCTCCACTTTGGCTCTTTGTTTTTACTTATCGGAATACGAAATAAAACTAGAGCTTCCCCAGGACCCCAGAAGAAAGGAGGAGTGTGTTTTTCCAGGAGAGGGAATCTCTGCAGACCATCAGCCTATCTGCAGGCTGAACAAACTGGTACAGCCCGGAGGTCAGGCAGGATAAGGTCAGAGCCATGTCTCATGTAGGAGGGAGAGAAGACCTCTATAAACACTATTTTGCCCCCCTCCAGGGCTCTGGTCTTGTCTGAGCCATGCAGACCCCAAAGGCTGCCTGCAGCATACATTAATGCCAGTCTCTTGTAGGGAACTGGATGTAATCCTGTAGTTGCTTCCATGCCTTGGGATGAGTCAGTGGGAGCAAGGCTGGTGGGGTGTACCTGGTGCACATGGGGTAACAGCCTGCTCCTTGCAGTTCTGCCATGGAGACATCCATACGCAGAAGGTCTCCAAATATGACACTGCACAGATGGGAACCTTTAGCTGGAGTTTGACCCTGTATGCAGAAAGAGGACAACTTAATAGTTTGTTGGTCAGGGATTTCAGGGGCTCAAGGCCAAACCTGTCGCTGAGGCACCATCTGAGCTTCAGGAGTCACTTCTGGACAAGCTTGCAAAAGCAGCTGCTGATTTTGTCACTGACTCTCAACTTGATCCACACAGACCCCATCTGCCAGACTTGTATATCTCCCTGTAACTTTGCTTGAGTTGAGAAGACTCCCGGAAATCCCTCTAAGGGATGTCTAAGGACAAGGATTGCAGCTGGTTCTGCTTGGAGGGAAGGGATTTGCCTCCTTCTGGACAGGGTGCTGAGACCAGCCTAGCTCTTGGGTGAGCAGAGAGCAACAGGATGGCATTGTCACTCCAGCTGGGAGAGAAGAGGGATGCAGCAGCATCCCAGCCCTGCCGGCGCTGTGCTACCCATGGCTTTGTCAATACACATTTTTGGCATGACATCCTCTCCTTTGACTGACAGCTCTGAAGGAAAATCTTTTTCAAAGATTTCCTTGATGTCTTTAGGTTTCGACCAAAAAAAATCCAATCCCAAACCAACAGTACAAAACACCCCCCTTCCCCCTG
>NW_015090794.1:2192309-2215849 GCF_001431845.1 Calidris pugnax
TTAGAGCAGAATTTTGCCAGAGCAAGGATGGAGAGCGCTTGCCAAATTATTTGTTGTCATTAAAATAAATTAGGTATCAAGTTATAAAACAATAGCGTGGTGACAGAAAGCTGGAAAGCAAGAGTAACCCTAATCAAAGGCAAACATGCTGCGTGTTCTGGAGCCGAGAGCACGGCGCTGTGACAGGATCCTCATCCGGTGCGGGCGACGCAGATCTGCAATCCATCTGCCGGTCCCGACGGCTGGGAAATTAAATCACAGGGACTAATTACCCCAGAAATGGAAGGTGGTGGTGGGGGAAATATATCTTGCACTGTTTTCTCAGAAGATCTCAAAGCACTTTGGGAAGAGTGATGGTGATTTCAGTACTGGTACCTCCACGCTTGAGCCC
The DNA here is from genome assembly GCF_001431845.1 of Calidris pugnax. Lineage (NCBI taxonomy): Eukaryota > Metazoa > Chordata > Aves > Charadriiformes > Scolopacidae > Calidris > Calidris pugnax. The sequence goes on from NW_015090794.1 coordinate 2,192,701, forward strand.
AAAGACATACACGCTGATGTGGACTGAAGGGGTGCAGCCAGGGATGACATGAGGATGATGAAGCATCTCTACCTTCTGCTTTGCAAACAAGGATCTGACAGGAGAGTAAAGGATTTATTGACTTAAAATTGTAACCGTTCTGTACAACACAATGTGCTAGGGATGTCCAAAGAAGGAATCACAGAACCAGAGAATGACAGGGATTGGAAGGGACCTCTGGAGATCATCTAGTCCAACCTCCTGCCAAAGCAGGTTCACCCAGAACAGGCTGGACAGGAACGCATCCAGGTGGGTTTTGAATATCTCTGGAGCAGGAGACTCCACCACCTCTCTGGGCAGCCTGTTCCAGGGCTCTGCTACCCTCAAAGCAAAGAAGTTTTTCCGCATGTTCAGATGGAACTTCCTGTGTTCCAGATTATGTCCATCGCCCCTTGTCCTCTCACCAGGCACCACTGAGAAGAGCCTGACCCCATCCTCTTGACTTGAGGAGGCGAGGTGGAGGATGAGTAAGGAGAACCGGAGGCTTACACACCTCCTGGACCAGAGCCCAGCTGCATCCTGTGGGTGAGGACCACAAACCTCCATCGACGGCCCAGTTCCTCCTGCGGGTCAGAGGATGCGGGGGAGAGGGGGGGTCCGGGCCATCCTGTGGTGGGGGGCCCTGGCACCGTCCCGTCCCCCCTGGCCCCTCGGCCGGGCAGCTGGCGCACGGCGTGTTGTGCAGAGGGATTAGCAGTGGCGCGCATACAGCTGCGCTGATCCGACACACAGGGCTTGCATTCGAGACGGGCCGGGCTGGCAGATTCCCTGGGAAGGGCTGGGGGAAAGGACACCCACAGTTGTTGCCCGAGAGTTCGTCTCTATCCACCGGCACTAATTCCCCCAGTAATCCCCCTCCACAACAGGCGCAGTGTTGGGGGCCGGGCGGCCCCCTTGCCTCCCCGGCTGACCCCCCGGCTCGGACCCGCGCCAGCACTCCCTGCCCCGCTCCACAACTGGATCCCGTCCCCGGGGAGGGGGCGACGGGCAATGGGGGCTGCAGGGGCAGGTGGCCCGGCCAGCTGTGGGTTTTCGATTTCCCATTGGTTTGGTAACAGCCCTCAGTTGTGTCAGGAGAGCAGGAAAGGCAGAGCGGGCTCCGGTAAGGATGGAGGAGGTGGCTTCTTCAGCTGATGTCGAGCCTACGGGTTACGCTGTCTGCCACGGTGAATGCCTGTGGTGCCTCTTCCTGCAGATGCTACTCAAGATCTTACTAGCCTGCAAAAGTAGAAAGTCAGTGGTGTTTATCTTCCATTTCTCTCCAGGACCTCATTTTGCTCCAAAATGGGCTCCAGGAGCCAGCCGGTGTCTGCACGTCATCTTGCAGCTAAAGGTGCATCCTCACAAGTTTTGTTGATGTCCTTTCTTACAAACACCTCTATATCTATTTTTATTTTCAGGTACCTTTGCAAGGAACGCGGCACCAATCTTTGCCCAACTTTCTTACTAAATGTAGTCCTGCACTGGCCAATGCCCTCTGTGCCCTCCTATAGTGCCCACAGGTATTTATGACATGATACATTACTCTCCAGAAATGTGTGACGACCACCTTTAAAAGACCAGCTGAAACATTGTCCTTGATCCAGTTTCAGCATTAGCAGAGGAGGTAAGGACTGGGCCAGCCCCAAAACCTGTACAAATGCAAAATCTCACTTTCTGGTGTCCACCAAGCAGCTGCTGCTCTGCTGAGCCAAGAAGTTAAAAAACAGCCGACAAGCTGGAGTACCACCAGTTTTGGCCACAAAAACACCTTAAAAGAATCTGATTTTCAGAGGCAGAAACTTCCTGGAAAAACACAGATCTTCAATGAAGTCTGCACAAATCCGAGACACTTAATTCTGCTGACCAAGAGATGATCTCAGTGTTGCTGAAACAGTTCTTCTCTGAACTGAGATTTTTATTTCAAGAATGCTCAAATGCTTATATGATGCGTAGACTAGAAACAAGGGCAATGAGGGTACTGGTTTTCTCTGAATAGAGACTTATACCTGGTATCCCGGATATGTGCAGTAGAATTCAGCCTTAAAAAAACGTATTTGTCTGGGAAGGAGCCAGATACAGTTTTAACATACCCCCATCAGGGGTCTGAGTCATATAACTCCACTGGAGCATGGCACCGTGTCCAAACAGTCTCCTGGTGGGGAGGGAAGCTGGCAGAAGGACTCATCACTTGGCATGTGAAAAAATAAAAAATAAAAAGAGAAGAAGAAAAAAAGAAGACATTCCCAATACACACAGGGAAATAGTAGCCAACAACTGATGGCAAATTCCCCTCTGGTGTTTTAGCTGCATCCCTTTTGTATAGAGACCAAAAGCTTGTTGGGTTCACCTTTACCAGGCAACATCTCTGGAGAGTGGGAAACAGGATTGGATTTTGCATCAAAACAGATGGATCTTTCAGTGAATTTCTCAGTTTATTTCTGCTATCAATTACGTAGAGGTCAAAATTTAGAGTTATTTTCCCCTCTTTCAGAAAAAAAGATATTAGTGGATTTTCGCTTTCCCTTGCAGAATCTTTTCTACATCCCTTTTTTTTTTTTTGCAAATTTCCCACATCCTCTGACAACAAGAACAAGGAAGTGAAAACGGCTCAAACTGGCCAGACAAGTTTCACTGCCCGAGCTAAGTAAACTTGTAAACTGGTTCAACAATATCCCTTTGGCCAAGGTAAGTTTCTGTAGATCCATGCAGAGGGTCCCTGCACTCCCCATTGAATTCAGTGCCCTTGCTGCAGCCGGGGCTGTGCTTTCACCCTGCTGGACCGAGGACACTTGATTTCCTACCTGCTTTCCTTCCTTTGTGACACTGTAACACAATCTCATTGAAGTCTTCTCTTTAAATTAGTTTTTCATACCAGAGCAAACAAGAATGAGAATAGAAGGAAAGTGATTAAACAGGACATAACAATAGCGATGGTTGGTAATTAATAAATAAATAGAAAAGGAAAGTACCTTTATTAAGGGAAAAAAAAGAGTTCTCAGGAATTGAATTTCTTTTGAAGTCTCTGTTACTGAGTCATCTGCTGACCGGTAGGTTTATTTCATAAGGGATTTGAGAGGTTTCCTGATGGAAGCCTTGATGAGACATCAGGAGTACAAGGCAGTCATATTGACCTGTCGCTGTGATGCTTCAGTGATGCTATTGCTTTCCTGACTTAGTCTGGGAAGGGAGAAGGACCTGTACAACAACACCCAGGTGACCCATCCTGCTGAGACAGGTGACATTCATTAATTCAGACTGACTGCGTTGGCTTTCTGTTCAATCAATGACTTGAGATACTGAACCTTTCACCATCATGTCTCACCACTTTTATTAAAAGAAGACAGGCTGAGTTCCCACCAGCTTTCACAACTGCAGATGTGGGATGTTCAGGATGTGTTGCTCCTGCACAGGCACCAGGCTTCAGCCCAGTCCAGTTCTTGTCCCCAGCCCACCTTGCAGCATGGGCTGCTAAACCTGCATTCACCCTTTGGATGGGAGACAGCTCTGGTTCCTTGCACTCCAGCTCATCTTGACTTTGGTGCTGACCTCCATAGCTGGTCCTAACCATGAAGGCCAGACAGTCCTTTCCTTGTGGTAGAGATTCCATTTCAACATAACCCAATTTCTTTAGTATGCAGAGACCTTTGGAAAGGAATCTGGGTTAGGAACAACTAAGCTGCTTAGCACTTTCAAGTAATAAGATGGAGGAATGGTTGGGGGAGAAGGTAGGCAAACGCTGCCTCTGTGCAGAGCAAATCTTGGTATTTGGAAGCTGTTTGAAGTGTTTTGTGTGTTGGCTGGTTGTTGGGTTTTTTTTTTTCTTTCCTCAATGAATTTCTGTGGAATGCTCACTGGAGACAGGAATGTTGGTTTCCCTGCTGCCCTTCCCAAGCGTGCAATGGCATTCGGATAAATTACACACACAGCACTTTTTTTAGCTCTTTTTATTCTTTTTCTAGCTGGGTTTTGCTTGGAGTTGGCCAGCAGTTTGGACTAAAAGCAAGACATAGCTCCTCTTTTGTGGGGGTTACTCAATTATAGCAACCAGTACACCAAGACTTCCAAAAATATTAACTGTTGACTAAGTGGAAAACAATAAAAAGAGTAAGAAATATTGCTGCTTCTTTTCCCTTGTGAGTCAAATGGTGATTAAAGGTACCAGATTAAGAGCCCTGGAGAGGGAAGCCTTATTTTCTACAAAACGGCATTGCAGAAAATTTCCCTACCAACGTGCTTCAGCCCTGAGTAGGAGACCTCAGCTTTAAAAACCCATGTCCTTTTTGTCCTGCTTTGTTGAGTCTGATAGCAGAAAGGAGGGTGGTGATGACGGAGACATTTAGGAACTTCAGTATCATGAGCTCCAGGTTGTTCCTCTACCATTTCTTCCTCTGTGAAGCCCTTCTGATGTTGTCTGTCTAAACAGGGAGGGGAACACACATCTCTGAAGTGAAGTGACCCACATCATCATGCCAAGTTCAGCCTGCCCTGCAAAGAATACAGACAAGAAGAAGTCATAAAGGGACTTCTTCATGAAGAAGTGCTCTTATCACAGTCCAGCTAGTAAGGCATCCAGCACATGGCTTCTTTCTTGGTGCTAGGTCTGGCTTTGGTATATTTGGACTATTCACATGTTTTTATGACTAGTTTTCAGTCGGTTTGTCTGAACTGCTGTCAGACAACAAGACTTGTAATACTTCCCCAAGGTTTCAATGCCAGGTGGATCTTTCTGGACATAGCTTTGAATTATTGACCAACAGTAACTCCTTACCCTTGCATGAGTTGGCCCCAAGACCTGAAACAGGCCATCAGATTTGCCCCGCAGGCAAGGGCATTCACCCAGCCTCCCCTCCCAGGAGTGCAAGGAAACAGGAGGGACAGATACACCTGCTTATTTGGATTTGATTGAGGCCAAAGCTTGTTTTCTCCTCCAAAGCCCATTGGAAATTGTAAAATCACTTGTATCTGCAGAATGGAGTAGGGAAGTCGGGGGGCGAGGAGGGGCAGTTTGTCATCTCTGGCACCTCCTACTTATAACAGAGTTTCTTTTAAACTCTTTCCAGCATAATCCTCCAAACTATGTGATCTTTGTCTCGGAGGAACTGTGCTGTTTCTATGGAGTTGCGAAGATACTATCCATTTTCCCTTTGATTTAATTTAGTAGGTTCAAGAACCCAAGTGAAATAGCAAAGGACGAATACAAATACTTGTTAGAAAAACGCTTCGGAGGTTGCACAAGTGGCGAGAAAGGTGCACGCAACAATAGGTCTTGACTTTGCAATTCTCTACGCTTCGTACCCCACAGGGCACATGTCAAAGGCTGAAGATTAACACCCGCCGAGCTCTCTGCTCACATACAAGGCCTCCCAACTCATGGCAATAAAAGTTCAGCCTTAAATCAAAAGCTAAGCTTGCTGAGACTTCAAAATAGCTCACAGCCCGGGCCCTCAGCCCAAACTCCACTCAGCAATGTGCAGCCTTGTGTACAGGTGTGAAAGCCCGTGCCTATTGCCAGGATAAACCTCGCCAAGGCTCTGCAGGCAGCTGTCTGAGGGTGGTGTGAAGCCACCAGAAATGCACAACGTGTCCCTGTATTGGGTTCAGCCCCTGGACCCTTCTCTGCTCCTGCTTCCACCTCTCCCAAAGGTGGCCAGAAGCACTAAGGCTCCCTGCTAACACACCAGCTGCATCCAGCTGAGGTCTCCACGTGGCCTGAAAGCCCTGAAGTTCATTATCTCAACCCTTCTACCAGACAGGAAGTTATTAACTGTATTTTAATGTGTAGAGAAAGTGAAGCAGGAAGGCACTGAAGGGAGCCACAGGACTTCATAAAAAAAGGAGGTTTGGGGCTTACTGGCAATTTTGAAAAACTAAGGAAAAAATTATTTGGGGCTGGATCAAAACGAGGCTTTTTTTTAAAAAAAACTTCTGGCAAATCACAAACTGAAAGAAAAGTAGAATGGGTCATATAAAATGTTACATTTCAATCAAATTGAAACCATCCCTCTCATTGATTTCTTGAAAATGTCTTGGAACCACTTATACAATTAAAGGAAAGCTTGAAGCAAGAATTGAAATGGTACATTTCAAAAAATGTCACAACAAGACCTTTGAGTGCTTTTTCAGAGTTATCTGTTTGCTTTCTCTAGAGCTAATCACTGGGCAAAATGATCAAAAATTCACTACATGTTTCAGTGTGATGGAATTTGCATTTTCCATCAAAAAAAAAAAAAAGGGGGGGGCGGCTTTGGGAAAAGAAAACAAGTTTTTCTCCAGATGCAGCCAGTCCAGCGGGGAGGCTGGAGCAGAATCCAAAACTCCTCCTTCAGCCCAGTCCAGAGGGAGAGTTTGGGTTTGGGCTCAAACCGGAATACACGCCTGGAGACAACAGAATCCCATGGGTGCATCGTTGGTCTCTTTTCTGGATCTTCCCCTTGGCCTTGCTCTTGGATTTCATCCTCCTCTTCCTCCCATTCTCAAGAAACCAAGAACATAAATGTTGCCCTGTGCTGTAGAGCATTTTGAATAACAGATGAAAAGCATGAGTACCAAATATTAATATCTTCAGTGTAATAATCTTCTCTGCATGGAATAACTCTTCGTATTTATGGGGTAATTAACTGATGATAGATATTATTGAATATACAATATGGAGCCTGAAAACCTGCAGCAATGAGGGCCCAATCCTGCATCTCTGACCCTTACAAGCCACTCAGTGAAGGAAATTATTCTCATTAACTTTAATAGAGCCCTTAACCGGAGTAAACAGCCCTTACACAATCAAGTCTTCCTCACACACAAGGAAATGCTCCATCCCTCTACTTACAGCCTTTCCAGTTCCACTGGTTCACGCTCTGCAAACCCATGGTTTGTTTAAGGGCTCAATTATATCTAAATTACAAAGACTCATCTGTAGCTGCAGTTCCGCCATTTCAAAGCCATATTAAAAAATGGAGCTCTCATTTAGTATTTGAATCTGCAGAAGAATTTTCTAGGTTCCCTGGATGATTTGATTTTGCATAACTGGGACTAGAGGGAACCCAAATCTGAGACACCATGGGGTTGGGGGTTGAGGATTGGGGTTTTTTCCCACCTGACTGCAAAACCAGCAGCACGAAACAAGACCACAGAGTGGCAATTAAAGTAATTACAAAAAATTAGATCCCTCCCTCTTTTTCCCTCACATAATGGCAGGTCATTAAAGTTAATAGTCAGGATCACATTTGTACATGTCAGCAAAAAGTCATTGCAGCATCTTTCATCTCCGCTACTGCATGCAACTTTCCTCCCATTCCTTCGGTCTCCGAGGGAGCAGCACGGTATGTTGGCTTCTGGGTTTGGGTTTTCTGTGTGTTACACCTGCTGCTGGGACTCGCCAGCAAGGGCTTCAATGTGCTAAAACCAGTCTGTTGGGATAGGAAAGCTTTCAAGTGCTCTGAATATTTCAAGGTCGGGGAGGAATTTGTGTTAGATGTAACCCCAGAGACAACTCTGTCTGGAACCGGAGGTGGGTATTCAGCAGAGCAAGGGGAAAACCAGCTTGAAGTGCCTTTGATGGTGATGTGCCATTCCAAGAGGCTGTCTCCACCCCAGTGAAGCAGGTCCATCCCTGTGCCATGCTGCGGCTGCCACACATCCCTCCATGTGGGGGTGGCTTTGGTCTGGAGCATCTTTCCACCACCACTTCCCACCAAACCAACCCACTCTTTCCTGAAAAAAACCTGTAGGGTTTCCCAAAAGGAGAGACCAGAGATTTGCATGGCAAAGGTTAGATCCCAGCCACCAGTGCCAGTGCTCCATGAGGCCATGTATTTCCTAAAGGTGGAGTAACAGCTGTACAGAACAACCTTTAGTCCCCGTGACCGCTGATGAGACCTGCACATGCAGCGTGGACCAGGTACAGCCCTGTGCAGGACTGGCCATGAGGGGAAGTATGGGAACTGAAGGTCAAAGGAGCCATTTTATTTCAGCTTTTTCCCTCACAGTGCTGTGAGCACAAACCAGACATGAGAATAAATGAAATGTGTCTTTTGGGTAAGGGATCTAGGCAGAGGCCTAGATCAGGGCCCATGGGTACCACACCTACTGTGCTCAATCAGCACAGAAAAGGGCCCATTCTGGCTACAGACACAGGTGTCTTCACCATAAAAACTGAGTCTATCACAGTTTGTGGCCTGAGGCTCCCCATCAAGATGACGGCAGAGTCCAGCCTGCCTTCCTGAGGCATCAGAGGGCAAAAACAGCTGGAAATCAGACACAGTCCTGCCTATATCCTCCTGTGAGCAACAGAAGATCCTCTGGGGTACTCTGCCTTGCCCCAAAGTATAGAGAAGGACTGATGGGTGTTCCTACAGGAGCCAGGCCCTCCTGTGGGTGTCAGCACCTCAGTGGACATGTATACAGATATTTAGGGTTGCCTATCAAGCCACTTTACTCCATCGCAAGCAGCACAGGCTGTTTTTCCCCTCCTTATGCCTCTGTTCTCTCCATGCACACCAAACTGTTCACATTGTGCTGCTCATGGTGAGAAGCAAAGTCCTTCCAGGGGCTCTTGGCAGTCATCTTCTCTCTTTTACCAGGCTCATTTTGACTTGCAGAAAGGAAGGATAAGAAGTGGGGTGCAGTTGGGCTTGTCGCAGTCATCTGTCTTCTGCTCTTCTGTCCGAGGACGAAGCTTGCTTCTCTTCCCTGCTGGCACTTGTGTCTGGAGCAGGGAGAAAGACTTTGTCTAAGAGACAAGGGCGTCAGGGAGTAATAATCACTAACAAAGAGAAACTACTACATGCAGGGAACAAGCAGAGATATTGCTGATTTTATAGCAGCAAATGATACTAATAAATACGTGGGCGCCAGGGGAATCTGCCGTCACGAGGGAAGTTCCAGGTTTCAAACCACCAGCTGCTCCGGCTGGTCTGGTATCAGAGCATGACCCAAAGAGAAAAAAAAAAAAAGGATTCTTATTTTACATTTGATCCCAGAGAGATGGATAGTGTCTGTTTTTGCTGAACTCATCAGCAGGCCTCTCTCGACGGCTGAGTATGCCAGAGGCTGTTGAATGATGCAGGCTTGATGTTATCCTAGGAGAAAATTTCATTTCCCCATTTTTACGCTGGAACGTCTCTGAACTGTTCCAGCTGTTTGGGAGTGAGGGTTCTTTGGGAATGATGCGCCTCAGTCATATTCCTTTTCCTCTCCACAGATCGAAACTAGCAGTGACACAACAGCGAGAGGCTTTCTGGGAGGAGAAGGGAAGAAGTTCCTGCCATGGTCCTTTTGGACCGAAACGTACTGAGTGCTGAGATGTGTGCCCAAAGGGGTGGAGAGGTCTGGAGCTGCTCTCCCGCCTCCTGCCACCTTTGTGTAAGGGCTGTACCTCCCTCTGGACCTTTCTTGCCCTGCATAGATGCCAGGAGCCCCTTTGGAGAAATACACTCCTTCCTCCATCAGAGGAATAACCTTGCACGGATTCAGCAGCACACCGTGGATTCAACGGCACCCCTTCCAAAACTGAGAAGAGACAATGGTTTTGACCCCAATGTGATACATTTCAGGTAGCCCTCACAGGGTGATTGCCCCCAGAACTCTTGTTGAAAAGCTTCACTTGCACCCACCCAGCTTTGGGAGAGGGCTCACAAGGGGCTTTGTCACTTACCTTCTCTTCACACCTTGTATAACAGAGTATGTCTTTTGCAGCCAGGACTTCAATAGACAGTTGCAAGTCTGTCTTGTGGCTTCCAGTGTCCCTAAAAGCTCCAAATAATATATGCTGGAAATTCCCCAGCCCTGCCCCTGCTTTCCCCGTGCAAGTCGTAGAACCTCCCATATCATTAGTCCTCCTTCGGCAAACTGCTATTGTGCATTTGATACTTTTATCTTTTAACAGTTTTCCTTTACATTTTTCATCTGCTAAATTGCATTTTTGTGGGCTTCTCTCTCTCTTTTTATTTTAGTTTATGTTAGTTCTTTCCCCCGTGTAACTGTACTCTTAGGAAGATTTTAATTACCTTCCTTTAAAGCCAAATGACAAGTAGAGCATGTCATTTGTAGCTAAAGTATCACTTGAAAATGCAAAAGCCCCGGCTTTATCAGGCTTAAAAGCTTTCCTGGAATATGTTCAAAAACTGCTGACTGGGCAAGATTAAACATCGCAATGTTAAGTAAAAGATCTCCGCATGTGGTATTCTTTTATTCCCCCGGGTGATCAAGTTAAACTGCAATGCAGCCCTCAGGCCTTCTTCTAAAATATTATTAAATTTTTTTTCTCCTTTGTGCAATGGGGAGAGGGGCTGGGGCTTTGGTGATGAGAATCTCAAAACAACTATACCCAAAAGCACAGGGGAGCTGAAGCCACGATGCTTTCAAAAGAGATCAGGTGTTTCTAGAGCAAAGCAGCGACAACAGAGGGCACCTGGGGAACAGCCCTTGTGCAAAGACACCTCGCCCTGAGCTAGAACCTCCTGCAAGCCTGGAAGGACTCGTAATCCCACAGCATGAGAACAGTCTGACCGCACCAAGGCGTTGAGGGAAACCATTTATTACTATGATTTGTTGTGGGGGGGTCAGCAAACCCAGCAGGGGACCCACCTCTTAATTGCCAGGACAATGATGGAAAGTAGGACTGCAGGATAAGGTGAGTGGGCCAGTGTGACAGCAACAAAGGTGGCCACAGTACTAGCTTCCTTGCCTGCCTCTGCCTGGGGAGACTGGGGCTTTGGAGCAAAGCCCCAAGATCCATATGTGCAGAAGGGACCTGCCTGTTTGGATCTGCCAAGGGAATGCCCATCCACCCTGCTCCCAAGGCTGCCAGATCTGGGCTGCTCATCAGCACAACCTATATTTTCTGGGATCAGCAAGCAGGGAATCTCAACCTACAGTCCTTGGGACCAGTGATGGGGCTTGCACCTTCCCCCCAGGGTAAGATGCTGCATGCAGCAGGGAAATAACCTAATGCAACAGCACGAGCTGTAGAGCAGCATAGGGTCCTTGTAAGGATCCAGGGAGGCAGAGAGCCATCAATGGGAGAGAAAAAGCCATGGTGATAACCCAGATACCCACGTATACCTGCAGACTTGCAGAGGTGGCTCTCACCGGGCCCTGAAGCACAGCAGTGATTTGTAGGTATTTGTGGTATGAACATCCTTAGATGTCAGCAGTGTCCAAGCAGCATCGAGGGAGTGTCTGCTCCAGTGTAATGGTCAGCAAGCAGCCCATGGCAGGGTATTTCAACCAGGCATGAGCATAAGCCACCCAGGCACAGCTACTAGAGCTTGGAGGCATGATCCATGCTGGTGAACCCTGGGGAGCCTGGGGGTGGGCTGGGGTCATCACCCCATCAGGGGCAGAGCCTTCACCCACCACCCGCAAGGAGCACTGGTTTGGATTACCCAGAAGGCTGCAGGGAGCAGGCTATCTCTTAATTTATGGTAACAGGTTTTTCCCCCTCCCTGAATGCAGCAAGATGACCCTGATCTGCTGGCCAAGAGCTCCTTAAAAATCCTTGGAAAGGAGAATTCTGGGATGCGGAGGGGAAACACTTATGGTTTAAAAGGCACATTGGACTTCCACGTCTGTCCAGATTGTCTCTGAAGAAATCCTCTGAGAGTTTGGATTACTCATTTTTAATATGAACAGGAACCACCTGCCTGCAATCACACACATAAACTGTTGGTTACTTTGCAGTGGAAGAGCAGCTTGAATGCTTTTTACTGTAATGTTTAACCCACTGTGTGTTTTGGAGCTTTTTCTTCTTTTAATTGAAAACACACTTTTCAGATGTGCACTGGGCTGGCCCCTGTCTCCCGCAGCCTCCCCAGGATGCAGGAACAAATCCCAACCCTCTCAGAGGGTGCTCTGTGGTTTGAAGCGGGGGGATTTGGGGTGATGGAGCGAGTTGCAGGACTCGGTGTGCAAACACCACCACGGCAGGGCTGATAAGGGGCCTGGCTCACCCGCTGCATCACTGTGGTATGTGATCCACCACACCTTTGCCCGCTTCACCTGCTTGCTGCCAACAAGCCCACGCTTGGCATCCACCTTTAGCTCCCTTTGACCGGCATCCGCATCCCTTTGAGCCACTCCTAACAGCACAAACACCAAGCTGCTTATCCCCTTTGCCCTCTTCCTTCCCCAAAATCCCCTAGGTTAATAGAAGGACACATCTTCATTTCTCCCTCCAATTGCTGAAGCCTCCCAGGCTCAGATCTCCCAGGCAGGTTTCTCAGCCAGCAGCTGGGAAATGCTCTGTGCACCACGTTCTACCAGCTCCCAGGCAGGAGCTTGCAAAGAGAGGACAATTCCCAACAGATCACCTTCCTCACCCTCACTAACTATTTTGTATCACTCAAAGTAAATCTTAGAATGTTTTTTTTTTTTCATGTTTTTAAAATTCCCTTCAAAACCCACTATAAAAAAGAAAGCAGCTGACCAAACGGCGAGAGAAACAGGCAGAGGTCGTGGAGAAAGTCACCCAGAAACATTCCCATTTTCCTTTCTGCAGATTTGTTGAACCTGGTCAAGTTTCCCCAAAAGCACCAATTAAGACTTCTAGATCATTTTTTCTTTTTTGGGGGGGACAGACAGACCAAGCAGCGCTCATCACCCCAAATTTTAACCAGCTGGGAAAATGCAGCTCTCAGTTTCGAGCCAAACTTCCAACGTCGGGGTGTTTTGTTGTTGTTCCTTTTTGTTTTTCTCCTTCCAATCAGGCAATCGCAACAGTTTTGCATCCTTGACCTGTGTGTGTGGCTGTGGGTGTCTCAGCAGCTAGAATCGCCTTTTGTCCCGTTGGGTTTCCATAGGGACTGAGCATTCCCTTCAATAAAGGGCTCCAAATGAATGTAGCCTTCTCAGGGATATCATACAACCAGGCCTGCAAAAGCCTTTTATTAGGACATTCACCTCTGATGGGATAATTTTACCTATCAGATCACATAATCTCTTCCCCTGATGCTGAGCCAGGAAATGAAAAAAGACCAGTGGGGAGATTTTTGACTCAAGAGCCAGGTTCTGCTGTGATGACAGCCTTGATTACTTGGTCACAGTTGTCTTAAAAGACGAGCACATCGAACGCAGCCTAAAATTACAATGAACAACTAGACAATAGGTGGGGCAAAAAAGAGAGCAGTGACCAGACACTTTTAGATCAAATTATCAGCGTTTAGTCTACTCATAAATATTTTAGCAGGTTAGTTAGCTGATGGAGATCATCAGGCTGGAAGTGAAGATACCTTCTGTTGCTCAATTTTTTGCCCACGCTAGTAATGTTTGATATAAACACAGGTGACTGAAAAAAACACCGAGGCTAAGAGGATTTGGGAGGAGAGGATCGAGATTAGCACACAAGCAAACTGAAACGTTAGCCTTCCTCTGCTCCCCGTGCTCTGACTTGTTACCACATATCCTTTTTCATGGGGTAACATAATCATAGCGAAGTGAAAGGCTGTGCAGCCGGGTGGAAGGTAATTAACAAATACCTGGTTGCGAGAATAAACTGTTTCTACCCCAGAGGAATGGAGCCGAGGTTTCCGCTAAGCCCTTTGGGTGCAACTCATCAAACCCATGAAAACAAAGCTACCGAGAGGCTGATGGAGAGTGCTCCCAATGCTCTCTGCCCGGGGAATGGGAAATCGTACTGCCACGGCATCAGCCCCAGCAGCAAGGAAGGGCTGAGTTAGTCCCTTCTGCCTGAAGGCAGGATCAGCTTCTCTGCTGTCTTCTCTTCACTGTCCTTTCTGGCCAATCTGCTCCTAAAACAGACAAACCTTGACAGAAGATCTCTAACACTGCTTCGCTGTCCTCCCCCCTTGTCAGCTTTCAGCAAAATTCTGTCTGAACCTCTTTTACTGAAATTTAAGCCCTCCCTTCTCCACCGTGCATGTGGAGAACTGATCATTCCCTCTCATTTTTACGACAGTGGTTTGAAGATTGCTCTCATCTGCTTTTCCAGTTCCCTCTTCCTGAGGCCAAACACCACTCGTCCCTTCACTTTCTCCATCAGGCTGTTGATTCATGCTCAACTTGTGGCCTGTAATAATGTTCAGTCTGTTTTCTGAAGATCCAGCACCTGCCTGGCTGTTTTCCATCCTTTCCAATTGCCCATGGGTTATTCCTGCAGAACCTCACACTTATTCCTTGGTACATCCCATTTTGAGGGTCACCTGTTCAAACTTGTGGGACCACTTTGAGTTCCAGCCTGTCACCCAGTATGAGGCAGTCCCTCCAGCATAAGGGTCACCTGCTAATCTAGTAAGCATACATTCCGTTAGGGTATCCTGATCATTAATTAGAAGACTGAATAGCATCAGACCGTGGGCAGATGTCCCAAGCCCATGGGATCCAGCTTCCTCATCCAGGTGAGCCACCACTGGCTTCTCCCCACCAAGTTCCTCATTTCACACCCACCCTACCATGGACGGTGGTTTTAAAAGGCCAAATAGCAAAGTCTTGTACATCCACCAACAAATTAAGTCCAATGTAAGTAATCTGCTTCATGCCTGGGCTTCTGTCACTGCACCTGAACAATTCGGCTTTTGAAAGATAAGGCAGAATGTCATTGTATTGCTGGAAAACAGTGGCTCACACTAAAATGTCACCGTTGTTCTCTGAAAATAACTTATATGCTTGTATAACTTATTATCTGTATCCACTGAGCTGCTTGTCAAAACACCAGTTGTGCTCCCACTAGCCCATCTGAAACAGCTGGGTCCTGTTCTTCTATTTTTCACCATAAATAAAATTACGTTTTCAATATGAAATGCACATTATGGTCATGGAGTTCGTGTGACTCCTCAGTTAGGAAAATATCCCATCCGGTCTAAGCAAATATGCCAGAGCAGGGTGGCCAGCCTTCCTCACCCCATGAACCACGATGCAAAATCTCCACCACAGCACGAGCCACGAGGTCCACGTCACGTACAACAAAAACCCCGAGGGGGAGAAAGAGCTCTGGGGCATCATAAGGACTAAAGGCCGGGGAAGCAAAAAGGAGAACTATGAAGAATTCGTCCCTGATGGAAACCAGTCCTTTGACCCTGGCTGGAGTCCAGATCACCCACCCCAACCCCTGTGAATTCAAAGGCATGACTCCACATTGACAGGAGTGCCACTCGATTGAAAATGCTTGTTTATAGCTTGTGCTTAGGGGAGGAAAGCCCTCTCCTTCACTGACAATCTGTACCTATTTATAGGGATCTGAGGGGCAGAAGACAGAGGCTCTCTTTGTGCTTACCTTGAGATGATAATTTCTGGGAATTCCAACTTTCACTTGCCCTACAAGTTCATTATTCACTTATTATGGGGAAGCAAGGCAAGGCAAAGGCATGCGATCCGCTGACAAGTCACCTCCTAGGGTATTTTCTAGCCAGAGCAGGAAGTTGCAGCTGGGTTGGTAACAAAGACATCTTCCCTTTGATTTTCCCCCTGAGCCATTCCCTGCAGCCTCAGCTTGTTGCTTCAGTGTTGATCTGCCATTTCACCTCC
This sequence comes from Calidris pugnax, assembly GCF_001431845.1. Classification (NCBI taxonomy): domain Eukaryota; kingdom Metazoa; phylum Chordata; class Aves; order Charadriiformes; family Scolopacidae; genus Calidris; species Calidris pugnax. The sequence continues at coordinate 2,208,196 of NW_015090794.1, forward strand.
GCTGCGAGCCTTCCTCGAGAATATTCCTACATGAAAGAGAAAGAAAACCCACATGGGACGTTATTCTCTTACAGCCAGACAGAGCCATTATGATCATCAAGTCTGACTTCACACGTAATACAGGACATACCTTTCCACACCAAGTTTATAAGCCCTGTGTGAGCCGTAGCAGATCTTTGTGAAAAACTCCTGGGGTTAAAGTCTTCAAGTGACGGAGAATCTGCAGCACACCTAAGTAATTCCCTGCTTGCTCCTACTGGTGCCTGCAGCTTGCAATTCCTGGAGAGGGGAAGGACAAAACGCAGGCACAGATCCTCGTTCCTCTGCATGGGGAAGGGTTAAATCAGCTGATGGGCGCTGAAGACGGTCTCCATCCCTGGAAAGATGAGACGATCAGGCTCATTGCTAAGCTGCATCTTATTTATCACACAAAACCAGCATTTTTGAGCTGTTTGTAAACTAATCCCTTTTAAAACAAAAATACTCCTGAAAGTCAGTATTTAAGAAAACCCTGTGGTGGAAAGGAGGAAGGACCAGAATGAACTAGGAGGTATTTTCCATGCCATTTCAGAAAGAGCCAGAGCTCTCAATACCTGGGTAGCAAACCAGCCCACCTGAACACCACAGACCCTTAACTTACCCTACAATTTCCTCTCTCCCCCTCATTGCCATCCCCATCAATTAACAAGCCAACAGTTGGGAGGAGGGGGAGAACTGCCTCACTGAGGAGCTGCAGCAGCATCGTGGTGCTGTTGGAGGATGCACAGATCCACACACACCCCCTAATCAATCACATCCCCCGAGCAGGACATCACCAAACTTCAGCTTATTGTCTCCCTCCTCTAGGACATCCCTACACTATGCCAGGAGTGAGTGATAGGTGCTGAAAGGGTTAATGGGGGCTATCTGCTGGTTCCTCATGGAGGCTGGAGGTTGTATGCCAGTGACCAATTAATCAGACAGACCACTTTCTTCACCAGCTGGGCTGTGTTATGATCCTGACCGCAAATAAAGAAGGCAAGGAAGGAAAGCCCAGGCTTTCAGGCCAGCAGATAACTCAGCCTCCATTCCCAGGCAGATCCCCCCAGTATCAGGCCAGAGAGAGGCAGATCACCCCTTCTCCCGGGGGGGGGGTTCAGAGTTCAGGCTCATTAGCGCTGTCTTGAAGGAGAGTTAATCAGGGAGGAAGGGCTGATGTCAGAGCCCCGCTCACCCTGCCCTCTTCTCTCCGGGGAGGAGAAGCCCTGGGCTCCCACACAGGGGGCACGGCCATTAATTAGCTCATTGATGAGCCCTGCCCTGGCACTGCCTCTCCCGCGCCCTGACCCCGGCGGCGATGGAGGTGTGGGGTCCCCACGAGAGCCCCCCACCACCTGGCGATGTCAGAGGGGAAAGGCCACATCCACAGGTTTCATCACAGGTTGGCTCGAAGGAAAAAGTCGTGTTTCAGGTGAAACACAGCCTTTGTAGAAGCTGAAGGACTGGGAGGAAGCGTGGCATTCATTAAAGTCAGCGGCAAAAAAACCGCACCGACTTTCCCGAGGTTGGGATTTGAGCCTGGAAAGAAGCCAAGGAGCAAAGCAGAGTGACTTCATATCATTCATGTAGAGCTGGATTCGTATCATCCTGCGAATGGTGCTTGCTGCTAAAGATGGACCAAGCTCCTCCTGTAGGAAAAGGGTTCATCGCTTTGAAAATCATTACGAAAAGTTGGCACGGTGGAGCAGTTTGGTCCATAATAGCTTAATCCAAAAAGGACCAGTAAAATGCACAATTTTGGGCCAGTCCAGCTGGGTCCTTGTGTTGCATTTGTCACGGTGGTATTGGATGGTGGAGCAAGGGAGTGATATCGGGCGGGGGGGGCAGAGACAGGACTCCCAGACATCTGCCGTGCAACCCATACACAGCCAGTTGGGAGCAGCCAAAATCCTGAATTCATTGGACAGGGCAACAATTTGTGAGGTTCAACCCTGCTGCGGTGGGTTGCTCAGGTGAGCTAGGTCTCTGCAAACACCTTCTCAGCCCAGGGGAACTCCCAAAGTCCTGGGTCTACACACCAGATTCACCTGCAGCTGGTAGGACCCCAAAGAGAGCACTGTGCCAGACCAGCCTGGAGCCAGAGGAGCATCATCTCACTGCTAAAAACACGCAGGGGAAGGGCTGCCCCTGGCTGGGTACAGATGTCCGACTGCACCCGCACATTCCAGGCTGAATTCAATTTTCTGCTCCTCACCCAGGGCCCTGGAGAGCAGCAGCTGCCTCGGACTGCACCTAAGATGCATATAAATAGAGGCATAATACCTTATTATAAAGGAATGCATGCCTAAGCAGGAGATAGTGTTACCTTCTGAGGAGGAAGGGGGAGGAGGCGAAAATGCTGCAGAGAGGAAGGAAAAGTAGGCTGACAGAGATCTGAACTGACTTACAGTAACGAGATGCTGTCAAGATAAAAAAAATAAAAATAATCACATTAACCCCCCTCATCTTCTTCTGCAGCAAAAGAAAGGGCCAAGCCCTGGCACCCTCTGCTGTGCCGTGCTGGGGGAGGACCCAGGTTTGCCCAGGTCCAAGATGTTGGAGCCCTACGTCCTCAATTGTGCAGTAAAATCATGCAGGGTTCCACTGAGCCCTCTGCACAGGGACACAGAGCAAAACGGGTGAACTCTGGAGACTACCACCCCTGCGCTGCAGACTTGAGGTTAGGTTTTCATTCGAGGGCTGCAAATTACTTCGGCCATAGGGGAGCATTTGATCCATCTGACGTGTTCCCGGGAATCCTGCTGCAGCGGCATGTCCCATGGCCCCCAGGAACTGGTACAACATCCCTGCTTTCTACAACATCCCTGCTGTCCAAGATGTTGGGATGAGTCCTATGTCCTCAACTGTGTGGTAAAACCGTGCACGGTTCCACTGAGCCCTCTGCACAGGGACACAGAGCAAAACGGGTGAACTCTGGAGACTACCACCCCTGCGCTGCAGACTTGAGGTTAGGTTTTCATTCGAGGGCTGCAAATTACTTCGGCCATAGGGGAGCATTTGATCCATCTGACGTGTTCCCGGGAATCCTGCTGCAGCGGCATGTCCCATGGCCCCCAGGAACTGGTACAACATCCCTGCTTTCTACAACATCCCTGCTGTCTGTGGCAATCCCACCCTGTATGTGGAGCGTGGCCACCACCAGGCTAAGTGACATGGCAGAGGCCGTGTGAGCAGTCAGTGGCAGAGTGGGGCCCTGAGCCTGGGTGCCCCCCACACACACCCCAAAATCTGCTGTTTGTGCAATTTTGGGACAATCCTGCCCCTCACTTACAGCCAGCAAAGAGACCTCCATGCTTTGCCTCCAGACCTGGCAGAAATCCTGCCTGACAAATCAGTGGGGAAAGCAGAGCAGAGCCAGACCCCAGCTCTCCCCGGCCCTGTGCCTTCTTCTAACTCAGCAGCCCTCGAGGACCTGGTGGGTTTTCTGGAGGGCTGCGTTATAATTCCATGGGTCCCTGCAGAGCTGTCCCACTGTCCCCTGGCTGTGCCCCGGCACGCCGCACGCATGGCTGCTCGGGTGGGTTAGAGCAGAAACCAATCTGTGTCGGGCTGAGCTTGCCAGCGCTTGGGCTTTGATCTTCCCAGCCGGGGATGTGATGTAACACCTGCAGAATTATACAGTAACGAGGGAAAGGAAGGTTTCTGGCAATTAAAAGGCACTGAAAGAGGTTGGGAACCCGTCAGGCAGCCCTGGCTCAGCGCAGCGCTCCGCAGGTCTCGGGTTTAGGGAGCTGGTTTTCAGAGGGGTTTTTGAAGTCTGTTTGTTTTTCCGAGACCTACTGCCTCGACTTTGCACTTGTGCTCTTGCATTTGTCTGATCACTGATATCCCCTGTTAGCTATTGCCATCACACACCCAGATGCCCCTTCCCGGGGCCGCGGGCCAATGGCCGTGCCCACCCACGCTGGTGGCCCCATGGGGAGGCCAGGGCATCGCTCCGCTCCTCTGGCCAACTTCTGAGGTTTCCTAGCAATATTATGTGCTACCTCAGACCAAAGAAAACACATTTGTGGAGCATCTACTTTAGAACAAGGACGCAAACCGGTGCCAGCAACCATGGAAACCCCAGAGAAAACAACTGAAATTCATGTTTATGTGCAGCTCTCAGTAGCTGCAGAAATTGGATTCCCACATGAAAGGGGACCTTCGGTGGCCACGGTACACACTGACAAACCCTCCGGCTGTGACCTTCCATGGATGCATTTAATAAAGCCAGGGAGAGAGAGGGGAAATGTAAAGCTCTGTGCTCATTAGTTAATGTTCACCAAAGTACTTGGTAGGCGAAGCTGAAAAGCCTTGTACAAAGGCTGGGTATTCATCTTTTAGAGATATTCCTCTGCAAACTCAGGTATCAGTCACTTTGGGTTAGACAAGGACTGACTCAATGGCATTAGACAGTGGTCCCATCACAGGACCTGGGCCAGTTTAGTCTGTGGGACTTGCACTGGCATAAAGCAGAGGGATGGGAAATGCGCTTGAGACTCGTACCAACGGTGTCAGAGAGGTCAAACTTCCAGATTGAACCCAGCCAGAGCAGTGGGTCCTTATTCCCTTGCAGCAAAACCGGATGAAGCCAAACTCTCCAGTCCAGGTATTTCTATGCCCCTGACAGTGGATGGAGATTGTCATCAGGAGAGTCATACAAATTTACACCACCAAAGACATGGCCCCCAGCTGACGGAAGCAAATGTCCTGAGTCTGGTTTGTCTTTGGGTTTTGTGAGAAGGCTTTTCAGGGAGAGGAATTGGTTTTCAGGTTAAGAATCCTTCCATTTTTGATGATTTGTGACAAGCATAATCCCATACTAATTAGATTTCAGTGCATGTGTTGAAAGCACTGTGCACATTTCGATCGGCTGGGGTTTATGGAGACTCTTGCTTGTTCTGCACAATTGTTTCAAAATTAATCCTTGGAAGCCAAAAAGCTCAGACCAGATAGAGCAGCCAGAAATCCAACAACAACAACAACAAAAAAATCACTTTTTGTTTTTTAATTCTCCCAGGCACTGGGCAGGTTACAATTCTTGACATTACCCTACCGCTCAAAAATGTCCCAAGCTGTCTACTTTCATTGCATCAGTGATATCAGCTGTGTTGACCTGCTCTTAGAGAGTTTTAATTCTGTTTGCTCTTGGCTAAACTCCATTCCTAATCCTATTTTCACCCATTTCTATCCAATTTAATACAGCTTCTGTAAGTCAAAATTAATTACTCCATGTGCTCTCCCAGCCCTGTGGTCTAAAGGAATAATAGAGAAATCCCACCTCATTGTTAATGGCACTTCATGGCTGCTCTCATCCAGGGAAGCTGAGAGAGGGAAAGGGGGTTGGATCTGAAAATCATAACCCTTTGCCCATTTTTGCAATCGGTATTTCATCCTCGTGGCTCTCTCCTCAGTGAGTCTCCACATGCCCATTTTCTCCTTATTAGATGGTGATACCCATGAAGGAATGCTGATCTCCTGGGGCAAAGAGGTAAGTCAGCACCTCCAGGTCACCTTCTCCCTTTTCCTTCACCTACTCAAAAATAATTCGTTTGCCTTTCATTTCCAGTATTAATTACTCCTCCTGTCCAACCTTTGCCGATGGGGCTCCCAAGGGGCGAAAGGATGGTTGTCTGGTCACACGTGTCTCAAGTTTCTTTAGTCAGGCTTCCTGTTTTATGACTTACCCCACCTAGAAATTGGGTTTGTTCTTTGCAGAGATGCTGTAGATATGAATTAACTGAAATTTATAAAGTATCCTAAAGATGTAAAGCAGAATTCCTGCTAAACTCTAAAATAATTATTTTATTCCTGGTCTGTAGTCACCCAGGGGCTCTCCTACATCTATGATGATATTTATTCTAGCTTTTTATTTCTAATTGTTTTAGCCTATGTGCGTTCTCACATCCTTCTTTTTCTTCTCTCTCAGTGGATATCTCATCCACACATTACATATTTGAGAGGTATTTGAAACTTGGGGGCTCATTCTCCTTCAAGTCAAAACTCCCATGGCACAAGAGTCAGAAAATGTGCCACACCAAGGACACAAGAGCTCACCCATCTGCTTACACCTGTACAACACATCTGCACATCTGCAAAAGCACCCAACCACCAGGCACCTTGTACAAGAGCAAAGAGTTGAATAATATAATATAATATGTTATTAAAGAGACTACATATGCAAATGTCTTTTCTCCTTCACACAGACCACCAGAAGATTTTTTCCTTACACACAGCCCATGTGCAAGCAGTAAAATAGCATTATGGATACTAGGTAATCATCAGAAGTTCAGTCTGAGTATCTTTGCGAGAGCAGCACAGCATTTATGTGATATTTATGAACAGCACACAACTCCAGTTTGCTCTTAGAATAAATGCTGTGGGCATAATTTTGCCTGTACCTCTGCAGACTTCTTACTCCAAGGGCTTTGGTGAACATACTTGTAATTAAGCTGTTACAAATAAATCAGAATTAAGAGCAATTAAAGAAGAGAGGTTGCTATGCCAAGAAATTACTTTTCTATGCAACATATGAATGTCCTGTAGCTAACTATAGGAGAGGCAGATACTCATCTCAAGTCACTGCAGTGTCCCAAGTACTAAGGAAATTATGTTTGCAGGCTGGAAATCATCATTTTCCTGTAACGTTATGCTAATTCATGTCAGAAAATTGAAAAAGAAACCTTTTCAAAAATTAACTTGAATTCCATCACTTAATTTCCTTTATATATGCTGTGTTCTATTCCTTTCAGCCTCAGCAAATTGTTCCTCTTTCAATTTTTCAGTAATTAGTGCATCTGTAGGTGTTGGTCAGGAAGTTGTTTTGGGATTTGCTTACCTCAAAGCAGTAAGACAGAAACACGCGGAACAGTATTGCAAGGCGTTGTGCCTTTCCTAAGCGCCTGGGTCTTATAGAAAATAATAACATACTGTTGCTATTTCTTAATAGCGTTACCCCTTTAGCTTAGAAGAAGAAGTTCATGTTGCAGCACTGACGTACTTTGGGTAGGACTGGCCAAAAAACTATGTTCCTTCCTAATGAAGAATGTCAAGGTTTCGTAAGTCTTTTTAATCCCCACCAAGGTTTTTGGAAACTATTTGTGAAAAAACCCAAAACCCACAAAGAAGAGAAAGACCCAGATTGACCCACCCGTGCTACAGAAGCCAGTAGCTTTCCTGGTGGTAAAGCATCTCCCAAGGGAAGCAAAGGCCAAAACTGCTTGTTGTATTTCATCTGCTAACGGAGTTGTGTTCCTAAACGATGATATGTAAGTGCTAAAATACAGCAAGCACAAAGGTGCTCTTTCATTCGTGGAAGCCATCATCTTAAAGTAATTAACTGGGGATTAGTCAGAAATGATGCCCAAACAAATGAGATACGGAAGGGCAAGAAATTGTATTCCTCCCTTGAACCTTGCATTAGGTGGAGTGCTGCCAGTGCAAACAGCGATGAGAACAGAGCGTTATGTCTTAAGAATAATGAAAAAATAAGATTGGCAATTAGAGCTGGAGGGTTGTTTTCAAAACAAAGCGTCTCAGAGGGGGACAGTGCTCTGCCTGCCACCAGCACTGTCATCTCCCTTTACCTTTCCCCTTCCCTTCCCTTCCCTTCCCTTCCCTTCCCTTCCCTTCC
>NW_015090794.1:2215881-2256812 GCF_001431845.1 Calidris pugnax
AAGAGTCTCAGAGGGGGACAGTGCTCTTCCTGCCACCAGCACTGTCATCTCCCTTTACCTTTCCCCTTCCCTTCCCTCCTCTCCCCTCTCCAGAAGGATGCTCAGGGGGATTGCACGGGACTTGCTGCAGCTTCCACAGCTGTAAATCAAAGCCTGTGTCAACAGCGTGTCAGCAGCATGAAGGAGTAGCACTGCTCCTCATGTGAAGTTTTCTTCTGACAATCTCCTCCTTCCATTTGCCTTCCCGGGGCCGGTGCATCATTGAGGAAGCAAGTGCAGGAGCAGCAGGTTTGCTGGGAATCAAACCGCGCCAAGCTCTTGCCTGGGGAAGCTTTACTGCTGCCAACCACCCCTGCAGCAGGGCTGGGCTGCCCTTCCTTGGAAGGGAGGATAAGAACTGCTTGAGCACCCTGTCCAAGAGTTGGTCACATCAGGTTCTTCATGGAATAAAGCCCCAGCCTGGTGTTGCCCCCACCAAGTGCAAGGCTGGCCCCGAGCTCCCCCGGGAGCTGTAAGCACAGTGCGGAGAGAGTGCCCCTGCGTGAGCTGGAGCACCCCAGGGAAATCATGAGTCGAGCCAAAAAATCCCAACCCCACTCCCAAACGAGCCTCGTGGCTCCCCCAAAACCCTTGGCGAGGCGCATGGTGAGGCCACACCTCGAGTATTGTGTCCAGTTTTGGGCACCTCAATACAAGAGAGATATCGAGGTGCTGGAGCGAGTGCAGAGGAGGGCAACGAAACTAGTGAAGGGCCTAGAAGACAAATCACATGAAGAGCGGCTGAAGGAGCTGGGGCTGTTTAGTTTGAGGAAGAGGAGGCTGAGGGGAGACCTCATCACTCTCTACAACTACTTGAAAGGACACTGTAGAGAGGTTGGTGCTGGTCTCTTCTCACAGGTAATTAACAATAGAACGAGAGGGAATGGCTTCAAGCTCCAACAGGGGAGGGTTAGATTGAACATTAGGAAGGAATTTTTCACTGAAAGAGTGGGAGGGCATTGGAACAGGCTGCCCAGGGAGGGGGTGGAGTCACCATCCCTGGATGTGTTTAAGGGACGTTTAGATGCAGTACTGAGGGATATGGTGTAGGGGAGGACTTTGTAGAGTAGGGTAGATGGTTGGACTCGATGATCCCAAGGGTCTCTTCCAACCTCAATGATTCTATGATTCTATGATTCTATGGGCTGCTGTCAGACACCGGCAGCTTGTGTGTCCGCTCCCTGATGTCCCGATAAAGGCTGAATTCCGTCCCTCGGGAGCAGCCAGCAGCCCTGCCGCTACTGAGGAACGCCACAACCCAGCGCCCCGGGGCTCCACGGGTGGCTGTAAATCCTCCGACCCCTGCCACCCCCCCGCTCAGCAGCCACCCTAGATCCCTCCTGTGCTTCCCTCCGCCGCAGCCGGGCTCCCCCGGTAAAAGGCAGGCGGTCGCCTCGCAGACACAGGACATGACACGGCGTCCTGATTGCTCCAGGAACAAACCCGCCTTATGGCAAAGCCCATGTGGAGGAGAAGGAGGCAGGCTGTATAACCTGAGACCAGTAATTGAGTGCCTGTGTGAAGTAACTTTACAGCCACGCTTCGTTGGGAAGCCAATAAAAGGGCAAAAACACAATGGCTGGGTTTTAATTAAGAAGCCAACATTTAAATGAGGTGCATCATCTGTTTGTATTAAACGTGTTTAATTTAATTTGTTATAGCGCACTTATTAAATAAATCAGCTTTATTGAATTTGCGATGCTGGTGGCACGCCGAACAGAAGTGAATGGAAAGAAGCCGAGTCTGGAATTTTCTTTTTAAGTCAACTAAGGCTCTGTCTGCATGCAGCGACACTCGGGAAAATTAATTCCAGTTAATTAAAGGTGTGAATTTAGAGCAGATCAGTTCAGCCACCCTAAAACTCTGAGCAGACCTCTTCATTCAGAATTCAAATGCCGTTGATTCAGCTCAGCTCGATTCGCTTGGCATGTGATGTAAGAAATTGAATTAAGGCCATTTTAAATCTGAATGAATGTCTGCACCAGCCTTTCTTGAGGTTTAATTTGTCCCCTTCTTTTTCCTGAGCATCTCTGTGGTGACCAGAGGTTTGCAGGAGCCGAGCAGGTTGGGTCAGAGGTGTCCCTCTCCCAACCTTCAGCCTTGTTAGGAGTCACCAGCATCCATATAGCCGGTGGCAATCACCTCCCCTGGCTGGCAGCCAGAACAGCCGGTGGCAATCACCTCCCCTGGCTGGCACCGTGTGGGTGATCTCTGTCCTGCTCTGTCCTCTCCCATCTTCGCTCCGCTGTGGAAATGCAATATTTCAGTTCATTGCTACGGGAGATCCAGTCGAGAGCTATTAATACAGACCAGCTGGGAAGAAATTTTCCTGCAAAACGTCGGCCTCTGTCCAGACCGCAAATCACTGGATGCAGCAGCTCCCGGGGACAGGGCTCCGGCTGCCCACAGGTACCCGGCCTCGGGCTTTGGCATCTTCATCTCCATCAGGGATGCTCTCACACCTCGGTTGGGGTGCTGACAGACCCCCAGGTTTGTTCCTCAAGGCACGGGGCTTAGAGAGGTATATCCAGCACTGCCTTACCCAAACGTACCCCCCAGCATCTTGACATTTTGAAAAACACCGTTACGGGGCTCGGTCTTTTCCTGGCTCTCCTCCATCCCTGCGCACACTCAAGTAATACCTACTTATTTCACGGGGCGGCCAGGAAAGTTTCAAAAGCGGCTTTGCGAGCCCCTCTGAACTCCCCGGCCAAAAGCGGGGAGGCCGGAGCGTCGAGCGTCGGGGACCCCCGCTCAGCCGGCACGTTGTCTCCGCTCCGGAGGGAGGGGAGCAGCCGCCACCGGATCCCAGTTCCCTGGGGGGGGACAAGGGGGGGGACCGCACGCGCCGGAGCCCTCCCGCCGCCGCCCCGGCATGAAAGAGCCCTTGTGCTCCCCGCGGCCGCCCGGCCCCTTGTCATCCCTTCAACTTTGTGCGCGCTTTTCCTGGGAGGAAAATGAAATTCCTGCCTCGGAATTGGCGCCACCGTGCCAGAACGGCAGTGACCTCTGTAACCACACAAGATTTAGTGGTTACTTTATTTCAGCTGTAATGAGGCTTTGTAAACCGCTAAAAGGCAAATGTTTTCTTCTCCTTTAACTCTTGGTGGATCGCGCGAAATAAATAACGGAACAGACGTGCCGTCTGGGCATGAATTGAGAATTCACTTTAAAATTACCTGGCGTCTGAAGTGGGCGAAGCGGTGGTACTGAGAGCAGGTAGGTGCTGAGTGAGAAGTTATTTGCAGAAATGAGCCCTGAGCTCCTTCCAGCAGGCGCAGCCGTGGCTGGTTGGGGGCACTGGGAACGGCTGTGGGAGAATCCCGTCTTCATCCCTGCTCCGAGACACACACCCACGGGATAATTTCCTCCAAGCTTCGCTCAGGCACACGTGAGGGGTGACCCAAGCTCCACCAGCATCATGTCATGTCGGTCACAAGAAGCATGTGCTCCTCCTTTTGATTTCCTCTACAACCTGTGTCTGCAGGAAGGCTCGTTCCCATTAAAAAGTGGCCCTGGCTGCAGTTCACCAAGCAACACCACCTGCCTTGAGCACCGAAGACAGACACGGACTGATAAATCAAGTTGAAATAGTTAGAGGGCATGTTTTTAAAGGTGAAACGCACTTTCTTTAAATATACTCCTTATTCCAGAATCTGCTACACCGCACCAAAAAGCATTAAAGATGGGGATGATCGAAATGCGCTGATGTGGCTGTGCTTTGTAGGGAACTTCTTCATCCTCTGCTGCTAATAAAAAAACATAAAATCTGATTTTTATGCAATGGAAAGAGTGTCCAAATGTTTCCCACTTCCTAACCAGAGAGCTGCGAGGGCTGCCGGGATGGTGAGATGGGTTTTTTTGGATGCAGCAGAAGGATTGGGGAGAGGCAATGTCCCCTGGATGTAGGTGATGCCACCACTGTGCCACCACCATTCCACTGTCACTGGGAGCAACAGAGCCATGCAGGATTCAGCTTGGGCAACCCAATTAATTTGGAACAACTGGAAACGTCTTTCTCCAGGTTTAATTTGCTGCATGACTGAATACCACTTGTGTGATGATTTAATGTGGGAGAGGGGCAGGGCCCCAGGCAGGATGATGACATTGTGTCGTGGAAATGAGGGCTCATCTCAAGGTCCTTTCCCCAGATGTGCCATCTCAGGGTGTCGGGAGCCATGTGGCACCTGGTGACCAGGCTCATTATCTATGAAGCTACAGCACAGCACCTGGTGCAGGGCACCCAGAGACCAGGGATCTGCTGCACAGCCTGCACCCAAAATGAGAAGGACATAACTTCTACCTCCTGTTAGTAGAAACAGGCTGCTCGCTGCATGTAATTACTAATTTATCAGAAAACAGTACCTTCTGCTATCCAGACAACTGCAATGAACCGTGCCCACTCCTCCTCCCCAGAAGGTGAACTCAGCTGCACGACTTACCCTCTGTGGTGGAGATCAGCCCTTTGGGGTGGAGATGCCAGGAGTCTGCAGAGGGTGAACTGAAAGTCAGGATTGCTGGTTTCAACCCCCAGCTCAGCCCTGAGTAAATAATAACAAGGGAGTAACAAGCTTTCATCAGGAGTCTGATCCACTCATGCTCAGAGAAGATCAAGAATTTCCATTAAATTCACCTTGTGGGTATTTTGTGCCCAACCCTTTGCCCAACCAACGCCATGCAGCAAACTGTGGCTGGAACAAGGGGCTGGTTTCAAAGTGTTGGAGGGATTCACCAGATTTTTCCAAACACACCGTCTCTTTGTTCATTTTCTGGTGAACTAATCTAGCTTGATATTCTAGTTTTTGTTACAGCCATGACCTTTTCTATTCTAATTCACATTAGAAAGTTTAACCATTTTGGCATCTGTTAAGCTATTTGCTGTAACAATAATCTTGCATCAGTAAGTTCCACAAGTTTATAACCTATTGTACTGCACCAGTTTTATTTAAATAGATAAAGTCAGATTCTCACCTGCGCTAAGTTGGAGTGAAGTCAATTTATGCCATCAAAAGAGCTGGCCCAAAGTTTTAATTTCATCAAACACCTCTTTGATCTTCTATTAGAGGAAAGGGAAAATAGAAGCACTTTATAACTGGAGGGGGTTATGCCACACGTTTTATCTTCTTCTGCCTCTTGATCGTTCAGAGTGGAACTGTGCTGTCCCTTTTAACTGTTCCTGGTTAATGACTCCCAACACTGACTCTCTGGTCTGTACTGATGATCAGGAAAGTCCAGGGGATCACCCCTTCGGTTTGACCCACAGGACAAAGCTCCTGCTGGGTTATCCACTATGAGAGGAGAAGACACCTACACATTGCAAACATGTTTTAGGAAAGACAACAATTAATTCCACACCTGCAGGGTGCCTTGCACCTCTCGGCAGTGTTGGGTGTAGGACAAGATTCTGCACTACATGGACATGGCCTTATCTAATCTCACTGCTCTCAGGTTAAGGAAGGACCTTATCCTGTCATTTGCTCTCTCTACCAGGAAGAAACATCTTCTCTGCATCCATGGTGTTCACACATAAAAACAAACAAAGGTTTTACTGTGCAATACCCAGCAGTGTTCTTCTCACCTTCCTCTTTAGTCCCTCCCTTGACCTCCCGTATTCCCTCAGATGAACCAGCTCTCGTCCCATCAAGCAGCCCTTCTGCAGCCAAATAAATTTCCTGTACATGTTCCCAACGTGATTTCTCTGTGATATGTCCTTTGGGTTGAAGAGAAACCTGGGAAGTTTTCTGGAAAGGTATCTTTATGCCTCCATTGTTGAGTGGGCCAAGGAACACCATGTAAGAAGGCGTTTTTCCAGTTAGAATCCTGTTTTTTACACTTTTTTTTTTTGTTGTGAGATCAGTCTGAGCTACCAAAAGGGCCTGAAAGCTCAAACTAGGTCAATGTGCAATGATTGCATCGCTGGATCGCTGCCTTGGTGATATGTATCTCACTGAGGACAAAGCCACGTTGCCTTGGCAGGCCTCTGAGCTATCATCTAAAGCTGATCATTTTCTATCTCCACCAGCCAGGACTGGATCAGAAACCCCAGGCAGTGATGGATGCATAAGCTGCCTACTCCGTAAAACAGCTTACCTTGGAGCTGCAGGAATCCCCACGCTGGGCTTCGAGCGAGGAATTTAATCGAGTTGGGTCTCCCTCATCTTCAGGAGTGACTCGGGCCAACTGCTTGAGAGGAAAGTGTGAACAGACAGCCGTGGGCCAACGTGCCCAAAAGGGAAGTTTTGTCCTCACCCTTGTTAATCAGAGCTTTGCAGAGCACTGAAGCATGAGGGTTTATAACCTTTCCCAACTATTGCTTCTGGGTTTCTCCCAAGGCTCTCCTGCTCAGGGTGCTGGTGTTACACTGCTGTTCCTGCTTCCCCCTGGAGCCCTCTGCTCCAGCACAGCTCGGATCACCTGCCATAGCACAAGGCATCAGCAAACCCAGCCAGAGGTTGTGCAATAAGCTCTTGGAAACTCTGAAAGGCTAAAACATCCTTATAAACAGAAGAAGAGCTGTACAAGTTGTATTTCCAACCCTCCACCTCTCCCTGGGTGCCTTTGAGTCATGTTCTTTACAGCAAGGCATAAAAACCAGAGCTTCTAGTACAGACTCTCTGTACTGAGGTCCACCCAACATTAGGAAGAGGGTACAGGGTTCTCTTCTGCTTTTACAGATTCTACATGTGACCACACAAGATTATTTATAGAGGTTCTGTTAACAGGGACAGGACATAGATGTCAAGAAATACTGATTTTTGGCATCTGACACTAATGCAAAGTTGCAGCCTTGCTCTGCGGATGTGGCCAGTGGGAGTCCTGAGGGCTCAATGTGGGAAACGCTTATGTGTATTGCACCCAAGCCATGTAGTGAGCTCAGCAGGGGCATGTAGATGTGTGAATGAGATGTGTGAGTACCACCTGGATGAACAACAGGTAGAGCATCAGGGCCAAAGGGAGAATGAAGACAAAATCCCAGAGCATGGGTGGGCAGTGGACTTCTGCATCCAGCCCAAAGGCCTGCCCAACAGAAGAGGAACCCTGTATTTACCCTCCACCCCCTTTGAGTTGACATAAATTAGTGAATCGTGGTCCAAACCCTACCTGCTGACCCAGTATTGATTCAGCATCACCAAAACAGCTCACACTGCTGACGTGTCCTACGCTCATTTTAGCTGAAGCTGAGCTAAAGCTGCATCTCCAGAGACAAAACAGGCGAAGTCAGGCCTAGTTAATTCATTTTAAATAACTTTGACATAAGTCTGATTTTTTTCTTTGTGTAGGCAAAAGCAAGAATGGACTCGTTCATGGTGTGTAAGACCATTGCCAGGCATACACCTGGAGCAGCAGAGGCTGCGACAAGAGCATGCAGGCAATTACCACATGAACGTAGCTGTGACCCACAGGAAGACCCTACCAGCCAAGAGCTGGGAGTTGCTCCCTGCACGGGAAGGAAAATCCATTGCAGCCGTACATGAAGTAAGCCTGCACACCGAAAGAAAGGTGTCTGCCACTTGGCTGTGCAGCAGCAATCGCGACAGAAGTCCCTGGCTTGTGAAGTTGTCAAACTGTAAAGTTAATGAGGTAGAAATGAGAGTTCGGTGCAGGCGTCTGAATGTTGGAATTACTCCCCAACGGGTTCGCCCTCCTCTTATTGCAGCCTGCGTAAATGAAGTGACTAAGGGTCTCCTTGGACCCTGGCCAACTCGCCACTGCTGCTGCAGAAAGCCCGCAGCCTTGTTTTGCCGATTAATAAATACGAAGTTGCCGGTGAAGGAAGAACATGTGGTTTCTAAGAACTAGACAAGCAGGAAAAGCAGACAGACATTACACTGCTCCTTGTCCCCGGCGAAAAAATAAAAGCCATACAAGCCACGCAGGCACAACCAGCCCTCCGCCGAGCACGGGAAAGCAGTGCTGGTGTGAGACAAAGCAGCGGTGTTTGGAGGAGGCTGGGGGATGCTGGGGGAGACAAGGGCTCAGGTGCTAGGTGGAAAATGTTGGAGATCCTTGTGCTTCGCCACTGAAAAAGGAACATAAACTGGATGAATTTAGTTGGAGTTGAGGCCTGCTATACCTGTGTGGAGGGACAAGTTAATGAAGAAACATCTGGCATGCCAGCAGGAGAAACCACCTGGTGAAGACCTTCCCTTTTGGTATGGGTGAGTGGGTGGATCCATGGAGAAATTCTCAGTAAGCATAGGTGTGCCTTCGTGGGAGCCCAAGGGCAGCATGAATAACACCACAGGTGGAAACAAAATCAAGAAACTTAGGTGCTACGGAAAGGTGAGGGACGAATTGAGACATCTGCAAACAGCCTTGCTGGCTGAGTAACACGTATATCCTTTCCAGAGCCCCACCAGCTGACCTGCAACACTCTGTTGAAGTGTAGGAAGAATATTAATCGTAGAGAGCAAGCGGTAGAGCTAATCCCACAGAGACATTCGTGTCTAAGGCTTGAGACTATGAGATTTTTTGTTTCTCAAAATCCCTCCAAGTTCGCCTAGAGAAGTGGGCCATGGTCCTCATCATGGTCCTAAAAAGAATTATGCAAACCCTCCATGAGCAAAACCGAAGGGAGAGAAGAGCACACGCTGCAAATTTTGAACCATTTTCTCAAATGCCAAAAAGCTTAGAGAAACACGGAGCTGGAGCTTGGGTGCAGCTTGAAGCCCCTACGTATCCAGAAAATTAGAGGTGTTCTGATGATTTCCATGAGCTCAGGAAAATACCTTGCTCTTGAAATTAGTTATTTCAAATAAATCCTGTCTGTCCTTTCCTTGCTAAAGAGGTGAGGGGCCCCATTACAAAGCAGGGGCTCAAGGAAAAACTTCTAGCTGAGGATACAAGCGAGTTCAAAGGGATTTGGAAGTTGGAACAAGGGCTGGGACAGGCCTTTCACTCCTATTAAGACCACAGGAGTGATCTAGTTAGATTTAAAAGAAGATTTGGACCCCGTTGCAGTGTCTACTCCACACCAGAGGAGCTGATCCATATGTCAACTCTGAGAATAGACATCCCAGCAAACCCAAACCATTACCGACGTGCTGATCGTCATGTAAAATAGGCCAGACTCTCACTGCTGACATCTGTACGCTCTGCGTTATCAGCACCATCAAGTTTTCTATCCTTTAGGCTGGAATCCATCCCCAGTACATGTTATTTTGATAAAGGAGCATCTGTTTGGATGCTGTATGGTATCCAGTGTGCAGACAAACACATGTAATGGCAGCCCAGGAGTACTCTGCTCTCTGCTGATGACACATACAGCAAGGGGGAAATTGTGAAGATCAGTTTTACACCTAATTTAACATGAGTTAACATGTCTCTGTAAGTTTCCTAATGGAACACAGTCCCACTGCGTGTCACTTACAGCTGTTTCCTTTATTTTGTGACTTCCAAAATTGCCGGCTTGCGACTTTAGGAAATTGCCAAGCTGTGACTTTGGATTTTGCCGACTGGCGCCTTCCAGGAGGCTCTGGAAAGGCTCCAGGGAAGCTCTGCGACGGCTCTGGAAAAGCTTTGAAGTGTCTCATTAGGAACAGGGATGTCTGAGATTATTCTAGAATATGTTGCCCAGGGAAGTTGTGGATGCCCCATCCCTGGAAGTGTTCAAGGCCAGGCTGGATGGGGCCTTGAGCAACCTGCTCTAGTGGGAGGTGTCCCTGCCCAGGGCAGGGGGGTTGGAACTAGATGATCTTTGAGGTCCCTTCCAACCCAAACCATTCTATGATTCTATGATTCTATGATTCTATGATTCTATGTCCAGAGAAGCTCTCAGGTATCTCTAGGACCAGGTCTGCCTGGGCTCTAGAGAGGCTCTGGGGTGCTTTTAGAAAGCCCCTATGAGATCCAGGAAGGACTGTTGAAAAGGGCTAGGACTGCTTCAGGAGTCTTTGTGCTTGTGCTATGGGGATGGCTCTGTGGAACCTCTGGAGAGCTCTTGGTTGCCTCTAGAAAGTCCCTGTGGTGCTCTGGAAAGCTCCAGGGAAGGCTTGGGTTTCCTCCAAAGCAGCTCTGGAAAGACTACAGAAAAGGTCTGGAATGGTTCTTGCAAAGGTAATGGGGAGCACCATAATAGGTCTAGAAATGCTGCAGCTCCTGTCCAGAAAAACTCAACTTTATTAGCTCCTGTTCCAGAGCTGGAGCTTGGGGTTGGGTTGTCTTTTTTTAAACGCGGATTAAATGCTGCAAGGAATCAAAGTGCTGCTTCTTCCAGCTGTCCTAATCTTTGGAAAAACAGCGCAGCAGTTTCCTCCTCGTGCAGTAACTGAGACTTGTTTCTGCTGTGTCCAAAGCTTGAGTTTATGCCATGTTCCCAATCTTAAATGCCAAAATCCTCCTTTACCCAAAGATACGAATTGGGCACAGTTTGCACTGCCTTCTGCCTCTCCCATGCCTGTATTTTTCCTCTTTTCCTACGAGGGCCTTTTCATCTGGGCTGAGCCACCGGGAAAAATGTGAGCTGCCTCTCGGCTCCTTGGCTCCACTGTATGGATGCTGGGATTATGTTGCAGATGTTGCCTGCTCTGAATGTGTAAGGATACTACATGGTGGTGTCACAGCTGGACATCCCATTAATAGGAACAATATTTGGTTTGAGCCATTTTAATTGAAACCACGGCTGTAGCAGCATGTATTTTTTTTTTCTTAATCGTACGCAAACGTGTTCCTCTCGGCCCTCCCCGCCTCCTGTGCGATAGTTATTGCTCTAAGACATCTGGTTTCACAGTTCAACAAGCACAGGCGTATTTCCACCGTGTAGTTCTTCGCTTGTTGACAGGGCAGAATTTTTTAATATGGGGTTACTATCATCCAGACTTCCTCCACCTCCTCATTTATGTGACGGATACCTCTAAACAGTCCCTCAGCTCCTCCATCTTCAATCTGCTGGCCCAGTTTTATTAGCTCACATACATGACACCTCCATGTCTGATTTCCCGCTCCCCTCCCCTCCCAGGTGAAATCCAAACCCCAAACGTGAACCGGACCTAATACTTTTTTTTCCCCCCTCTTGTTAAGGTCTGTTGTATAGAAACAAGCCCAGCAGCTTGGAGCCTCTTCATCTTGCAAGTAATTTGCAAGTGGATGGAAGGGCAGGATGAACCCCCCTCCCCATTCCTGACCAGGGCTGTGGGACAGCCCAGAGCAGAGCAGCTCCAGAATCTCAATTGTTTTCTCTGTAACCTCAGATTTTGCACAGACATTATACTTTGCAAACTCCTTTGGTACCTGTATGAGTGTGAAGGGTACCGACAGCTACAGGGCACTTCAGGCTTTGGCATTTTGCAGCACAACCAGCTGTTTCACCATCTGCCACCGTCACCAGCTTTGCTGATGTCCAAAAGAAAAAAGAGCCCTTCTCAATGGCAAGGTGCTTCTTTGTAGGGTGGTTTCCAAAGGGGAATTGATTTACAAGGGGAGAGGTGCCCTTTGCAGGGGAGCACCCTCGCCCCTGAGATAGGGACGTCAGTGGCACTTTGTCCCAGGCTGAGCTGCCTCTCCAACCTCCTGCTTCTCTTCTGAACATCAAAAAAAAAGCAGCTTTATCACCAATGCACCCCAAAACACACCCCCCAGTACCTCCCAAAGAGTCGTGTTATCTCTCATCACGGTCCCTAATTTGTGCCTTGTACAACCAAGGAAACCTGTGCCTGCAGCTCCAGCCCAGCTCCTCCCCAGCTTCCTGGAGCTGCTTCTAGTGTTTCCCCATGACACCAGTCAGTCTGGCCAGGCTGGGAGAGGACCTCCCTTTGCCTGCCAGTGCCCATCCAGCTCCAGCATGGGAATATTTGGGAGCCATGGTAGACTCATGGGCACAGTTCAGGGATGCTCTCACCTGGGGAGAGGGCAAAGCTTTTTCTGCTTCAGCCAAGACAGGAATGGCATCGTACGGTGTCACTGTGACATCTCATGTAGTCACGGTGCTCAGCATCACCCTCAACTCAGCTTTGCATCCTCCTGCCTTGGAAGGTTTTCTCCAGGTATGAGTTAGCCCCTCCAGCACTAGATGAAAGCATCGGCCCTGCTTTAGAGTCTGAAGGTGGGGAGGTGACTTGGATGGGGCAGAGGTGGGGTGACACGAGCTGCCACAACAGGGACACACATGTAGACTGCGAAGATGGAGTCAGTTTGCATAGATCAATAAGCAGATGGGAAAAAGCAGAGTTTATATCTCCCTGGACTGCAGAGAGCCCAGGGGCAGAGCAAGGACTGCAAACCAGAAGTCTTTGCTCCCAAAATCATCTTTTTCCCCAGCCTAGAGCTGTGTGTAAAATAACTCCAGCAGACTCCCGTTATCTGAATTCATGCACCACCTAAGGAGGGTTTAAGCCTGGCTCACAGAGGTGCACTTTCACTGGAACAATTGCACCTGCTTGCCCAAGGTGTGAACTCGGCTCTTTATTTTCTTTTTAGGCTTTATTGTACAAAAAAAAGGCGAAACTCAGAAAAAAAAGTAGAATTATTAGGTAAGGTAAAAACAAACTTTACCTTTCATTCTCGGTTTATTGGTTACTGGAAAATAAGTTTTACAAACTATCTCTTGCAAAGGACTTGTTTTCAGCTAGTTTATATAGTAGCTTTTGTTCACATAAAAATTTAGAAAGCTACTTTCCTCTTCTCCTTTCCCCCCCTCCAATACATAAGGGAGGTATTACAGTGTGAAATATATCTACCGCTAGCAGGGCTGTGTTGTGAAGCTAAAATGAACACAGTAAATTCTGAGAAGGAATTTGTTTAACCTATAACCTTAAAGTAATAAGTGGAGTGCTAAATGTTTTGGCTCACACTGATATATTTTTATAACACTTGGCAAGGCAGCTTGGAGTCTGAAAGAAAAACTTGAGCACTGGAGAAACAGCTCGCTGCCTCTCCATCTCCGGGAGGCCGACTCTCGGCTCCACACGGACCCCATCCCTCCATGTGGGCACCGGGAGCACGCGTGTGGCCGCATGTGCACATGTGTGTGCACACCCGTGTGCCCGCAGTGCCCACGGGAGTCCAAGTGTGGTGGGACAGCGAAGCTCGACCTGGCATACCCCCTTCAGATTGCTTGGTTTAAGTTGTGTTAGTTGCTTTTACTTTTTTAAATTTAATTAAAATCCCTCGGGAGGGTTTTGGAGGGAGCTGGGGCACCGGGAGTGGGTGCTTGTGATGGTGTGGGTCCAGTGGTGCTCGGTCCCCTCGGTGGGCAGCCCTGGCTCAACCTCGGCGCCGGCCAGGAGTGACCCCGGGGGGCCCCGGTGCTCCCTGCGCCTCCGTTTCCCCATCTGCCGCTGTGAGCAATAATTACCCTCCTCCCTCCAGCACGCAAACACGTTTTCCCAAAGATTTAAGGGGGATGCAGTCCACAGGCCTGGTTTTCCTTCATTAACACCCCTTTGACATGGATTTCAATAACCTCGCCTCCCGCTCGTGCCACCCCCAGAGCCGAGCGGCAGGAGCCCTGATGCTGACAGTGTTTCACCCTGAATCCCTCCTGCTCTGTGCCAGCCTGAGCGATGGGGCAGGAGGCAGGGGGCAGATCTGGGCTCCCCCACTGCTCCCTCGGTGGAAACCCAGCGTGAAGTGTCCCGAAACCGCCCAGAGGGGGTTTGCACAGCCAAGATGCAGACCAGGATTCAGCCCATCGCCTGGCGGGGGTCCAGGGTACAGTCTAGCCCAAAGCCCGCCTGTATACTTTGGTTGCAAACCCACACGCCGCCGGTTAAAGCAAATCCTTCTTTCTTTCCTGACAACGTCACTCTTGTTGCATCTCAGCCCAAGGTGATATTTTTCCTGGGGAGAGACCAAGGGTGCAGCGTTTGAGCTGGGTTGCAGAGCCATGGCGAGGTGCTGCTGCTGCCGCCCAGCTCAGGGGGGGTTTCGGGGGCTCTGGCTCTGGATCTCCATTCCTGGGGGTCCACAAAGGTGGGGAATGAGGGGGTCTCCCATCTGGGAAACACCCCAAGGACTGCGGGCAGGCTGGATCCTGAGCGAGGCACTGGGGAGGTGGTATCCTCACACAGTGCAGCAGATGGGAAAGTGGATTTTGGGGGGATCATAGGAGATCCAGGAGGTTTCCCAGCCCTCCCAGTGGGAGCTGCAGAGGCACAGCAAAGAGGTCTCACCTGTAACCACTGATGCTACCTGGATAAAGATTAAAGTCTTTTACCCAGCCCCGGTCCCCTCCGGTGCTGGGTGCTGCCAGTCACCCCCTTCATGTAGGAAAACAGCATCTGACAAAGACCTTTCCCACATCCTTAGTTTAAATATTTCTAGTGGTGCCCATTGCTGTAGCAGAGAACATCCATGCCTCTCATCCATGTAGGACGCTGCCCTAGGGAATTAGAAAGCATTAAAATTCTGTGTTTAAAGATGGGGAAACTGAGTCACAGCACTATTAAGTGACTTTTTTCTGTGGCTGGTTAGAGGGTGCCACGTGTCAGGACAATGTGAGAAACTCGACCCACTCTGTCAACCCTCTAAAGCTCATGGGAGACAAGGGGGGGACACATCTGACTGAGCGTACCTCCCCTCCCATTAGCAGCCCCCCAGGAAAGTGCTCTGTCCTACCCCAGTGAGCAGGGACAGTGGCAGCAGGAATGTTTCACACCCCTCATCCTCCTCTTTTTTTTTTGTTTCATTTGGCATTATTAATCTCTGGGGGGGTATAAATAACCTTGCTCACCCCTTCCCTGCCTCCACCTCCCAGATCATTTACTGTGGATTAATATTTGCTAGCTCGTTTGCACAGTAGCCTGTAGATTTTCAGCCTCCTCGCTGGAATGATGTTGACTTGCAGAGAAATTACAGGGGCTTTACCCTGGTACAAAGCAAACAGTGTGTGCTGTAATCAGACTCAACACCTCAGCAAATAATGAAAAGAGATATTATGTGGCTATAATTTCCACGCGGGATTAGGTGTTTGTCTTGTAAAGCATTCAGGTGCCGCCGGGTGTATAAACGAGTGTGTAATTATGGTCATCAGGTTAAACAGAGGGAGCAGGAATCCGACTCGGGGCCGGGGCGTGCACAGATGGGCCTGACGGTAGATGTTAATTTGCAGCTATGAATGGCTCTTACAGGTCCTGGGTATTTGAGTGACTCGGCTTCTATTTATGGTTCTCCAAAGCAAGAGCCCGGTCCAAGGCTCACGCGGGTCTACGGGATCCTCTCCACGGCTCTGCACCGATCCCCCTTCTGAGCAGTTTCTGCTCATCTTATTTTTCAGGGTGAATCAAGGGAAAGAGCCCCCTCTACGGCTGCCCCCTCAGCTGGCACAAAGCCACCTCGTCACACACCAGGCAACCAACCTTGTCTGCCTGCAGGGTTTGTGTTAAATCAAGGAGAAAGACCCAGGATGGGAGAGCACGGGTGGTGTGACACTGCCGTCCCAGAGACACATCCCAAATATGGCTCTTTGGGTACTTTCTGGAGGGGTTTGGGGCACCGAGTGGGAAGGTGTGATAGGACAGAGCACACGCTAAATTTCCTCCTGAATTGGTGCCTTGTTCCCTTAAGGCTGGAGAAGGACCAGCCCATTTTGCCCTGCTCGGCCAAGAGCCGACAGCTATCCCTGGAAAAACCACTGAAGGCACCCAGGGCAGAAATGTCCAACTGCAACGAAAAGGTGGGGTGGTAAGAGCAAAGCCCAGCAGGGTCTGGTGTAGGATACCCAAGGCCCAGAAATGGAAACCAGGCAAAACTCAGACTCGGAATAGCACCTGGTTTGGGCTGGGAAGAAGTATTAGTTGCTATCAGAGACCCCATGGAAAAGTGATGGAATCGGCACCTCCAGATGGATGCGGGGCAGGGGCTGCCATTCTGGCAGCAAGGCCCCATCAAAGCACTCCCTCTTGGCCCAGAACAGAGATAACCTGAGGGTATCTCATGGCCAAGAAGATGCTCCAATGCCATCCCAGCCTCTGTCTCTATGAAACCAATGAGTTTTCCCCTGCTTGGGCTAAGACTACCCAAGCAGCTCAAACCAGCGATCCAGCGTCCAAGCAAGGAGCAGTGGGGACTAGGTGGCACCCAGGAGGCTCCCAGGCAGCCTGGCAGCGACAGGAGCAGCCTTGGAAAGGAAGGAGGACTGCTCTCAGCTCCCGGCACGTGTCCCAGGTAGGCAGAGCCGGGCAGGAGCCCAGCAGCCGGGAGCGGGATGGAGGAGGCTGGAGGAGGAGGCTGGGCTGGCTGCCCGGCCGGGAGGACAGGACGCCTGCCCAGACTCTGGCACAGAAGCTGGAGGCCAAGAGGATGGTTTTCAGCCTCCTGGAGCCATCCCGGCCGCCCAGCCTGAATTGACCCCATGGGGGAAGGCAGGAGAGCAATACACCCCGAGAAATACACCCCTTCAGCACCCCCAGAGCATCTCCTGCTTTTGCCTGCCAACCCGACTCGATTGTGGGGGTTCCCTGCGCAGACCTCCCCCCAAGCATGGTGGGTCAATCCCTGCAAAGACAAGGGTCCGCAGCCCCCACCTTTTGCCCCCAGCCACCTTCATGCAAGAGCAGCAGCCGGGCCAAAACGTCTACGCCGAGCTCACGCCTTCCCTGAACCGGAGTCACGGCTTATTATAGCAAATGTTATTGCAGTGGTGAAAGAGGCTGCATCCAGGAGCAAGCAATATCCTGCCTGAAATGTTCAGGGACCTCTGCCATGTGCACATTCTTCCACGGCGTAATTAGGGTGGCAGGCACTGGCGACAAGCGCGTAGTCTGCTCGGGACAGGGTTGTTGGGTTGGGTTGGGTTTTTTTATTTTCTTTCTTCTCTTTGCAGGAGATTCACCTCAGACGGGGAACACACTAGTTTATTGAACACAAAATGTTCCAGAGGAAATCATTAAAGTGGGGTGGAGTGACAGAGCTCTCGGTTAATGTCACCTAGGAGAAAAAGAGCTTCCAGAAAGGAAGAATTCAGGAAAGCCCTAACGGCCCCACATACTCTCAGTGAGAAATGGGGACGTGAAGCTGATGCTCTCCCAGGGAAAGGCTGCAGCAAACTGATGGTTTCTGGAATCTGGACAAATAAAACGTAGCATTCGAGGCTGTATGGCAGGAGGAACGGAGAGCCTTGCCGAGGGGTAGCAGCAGAGGGGACGTGCCAGCTGAGCCGTGCTTGTGGCTGCCTCCAGCCAGGGATGCAGGTCTGGGGGGAGCTACCCAAGGCAATGCCTTGGCCTCAACATTATTTTCAAATTTAAAGTGTTAACTGTCTCTTTTCAGTGCTGTAAGACCTCTGATTGCAGCAGGGCTGATGCATCCCTCCTTGTTGGAGACTTTCAGAAAAGGTCCTCACAGCTGGAGGTGCTGGAGCCTGATGAGTCTGGGCTCCCAACCAGCCTCTCTGGTCACTGTGTCCTATCTCCTTGCATGCAAAGTCTCTGCTCCCTAGTAGGGGTTGGGTTCAGCTGTTTCCCTTAACACAGCTACGAGCAGCATCTCATAAGAAATGGGGATTTGTACTGTGAGTGGTCTTGGGACCATGCACAGCCTTGGGCTGAGCAAAGATCTGCGGATCTTCAGGACTGCTTGTGCCATAGGCTTCATGGGCAATGAGCTTCACGTGCTCTGAGTGCAGGATGGTGTAGGTACGTGACCCGTAGTGTCCACATGTCTGGTGCCCTGAAATAGTCAACAACACATCTAATAATAGTTAATTATTTAAGTCCACTTCAGCCAGGGAAACACAGACTTTTAACCCAGACTAAGTAACCATGAAGCTCATCTCCTTAGATTGCAGAAGAATTAAAGAGTTTACGGGGAAAAATTAACTACTGAGTAGGTTTGTGTTTGCTGAGGATGTCTGGAAATAGCTTCTTCATTCATTCCATGCTAGGTGGGTACATGGGGGAAATGTGTTGCCCTGAGTGCTGTCTTTTGGGTTTCACGTTAAAGCATATGCTTAATATTTAGCCTGTTGTTTTCCTGTTTCCTCTCTGGGGTGACTGAGTCCCCAGGGAGAAACCTCCACAGCTATTTTGGAGCCCAAGGATGTGATTCACTTCAGGCAACCTATGCAAACAGTAACATTAAGTGTCTGTCATGCCTGTCCCCAGGAAGCGGAGAAGATCTGTCATGCTTTAAGCTCCTTGGTGGGCACACCACTGCATAACAATTTTCTTCCAGCAGCCACATGGATGGGTGCCACGGTACCACTGCCAGGGGTTTGCCAGGGTGATACTCCTCCCTTAGCCCAAGCTGGGTGCAAGTTTGGGGACTTCAACCCACTGGGAGCTGCTCCCTTCCTGAGCATCCATCCCTTTTTGCTGCCTATTTCCTTACAGCCGTGGTCTTCCCTTCCCATCGCAGCAGCCTAGCCCACAGAAAAATAAGACAAAACAACATGAAATATATGTCCCAGAAAAAAAGGGCTGTGCCTTGGCTAGAGAATGAATGGCCACCTCCCAGCTCTGTGCCAGTCGGTTTTTCTGTAAGGGGTCTGGCAAGGAGCAGGGACAGCGAGGGCATCCAGGGCTTGGTGGCCCTGGAGCAACCCAGCACAGTGGGTCGCCCTTTCAAACCGGCTCCGCGCCCCAGCCCGGGCTAAGGCTGAGAGGGAAACCTCTTCACAGCAAAGCAGGGGGGATATTTATTACCACTGTCAGGATCTGGGAGTCAGAGAGTGGCAGTAGAATACAAAATCCAAGCCCAGGCTACAAATTCTAAGCCCCTGGGAGCAGGGAGATTAAATAAAAGGGGCTGTGTCCCACAGGCGAGAGCCCACCTCTCCCTGCTGCTCTACAAAGATGGGTTTCTCCTCTTGCTGCCCGCATGGAGAAGCACTGTAAAAGCAGTAAAAACTAAGTGTAAAACTTGGCCCATGGCTGCTCCTTCCCTCTGCTGCAGCACAGTCCCTGCCAGCCAGCATCCCTCCGAGCC
This sequence comes from Calidris pugnax, assembly GCF_001431845.1. Lineage (NCBI taxonomy): Eukaryota > Metazoa > Chordata > Aves > Charadriiformes > Scolopacidae > Calidris > Calidris pugnax. The sequence goes on from NW_015090794.1 coordinate 2,234,782, forward strand.
CCGGCTCAACGGCAGCACCGGCTTGGGCTGAACTGGGAGGTGGGTTCCGTCATGTCGATGGAGCTGCAACGGGGCAGGGATAGGGCTATCAAAGACAGGGCAGGACTGATTCCATGTTGCCCTGGGCTTTTGTACCCTGCTTTCATCCCAGATGAAATTATCCCACCTTCTGCGGGTGAGGAGCGATCGGTGCCGCGCTCCCGCTCCCCGTTTGCGGCTACACGGGGCTGTCTCCTTCAGGAGGAGCCAGAGAGACGCGAGTAACGGGACCACGGCCCCGTTTGTGCCAGGTTTGGCCAACACAGTGCTGCCCGAGCCCCTCGGTCCAGCAAAAACCCAGGGACCCCCCCAGGGACAACACCCAGCACCTTCTCCAGGACTCGAAGGCAGAAGGAACCCTTCTGATGACATGCTGGGACCTTGGGCGCAGGCCAAGGAGTTTCTTCTGCTGCAGGCAGAAAAGTTCTTCCCTGTTGTGTAAAGCAACAGCATCCCACCCAGTAAAAATGCAGCCACTTCTGGAAATTCTCAGATTAGCCATTAGAAAGCAGGTTTTGGGGCCGCTGCCGAGCCCCTGCCCCAGCAGAGCTCCAGCAGGGCAAGGGACCACAGAACTCGTGGGAGCTAGAGGTGATGCGGAGCTCTGGAATGAAAGGGAAGAGTATATTAATCAGCTAACGTTCAGGTAGTTTCACAGAGGTAATGTGTAAGTCATAGAAAAAAAATGTAACCTGCTAATTGCAACAGATGAAGCTGCATTTGCACAAAGAGCAACAGGATTTTTAAAAAGCGGGTAAGATTGAGCTTTAAGGTCCTTGTCCTTCAAACTCTACATCCAGCAATCCCTTTTGGGCCCAGCAGCAGAGACATTGATATCCACCAAGAGAGCTGTAAAACAATTCCTTCCCGCCCTGGTACAGTTCCAAGCAGCCTCTACATGGAGCAAATGATGCAAATCAGTGTCCCTCTCTTTTGCATCTCATCTGCATGCCTCCTCTTGCACCCTGCCGGTCTGCCTGCACTGCGGCCCTCAGATGGGGGGCAGGGAGGGGGGGGGCAAACAGGGAGGCAGTGCCTAAATGGAATGAGGATAGGGATAGGGATAGGGATAGGGATAGGGACAGGGATGAGGCATTGGTGCCTTCTCATCCAAGGCAGGGCCCAGCTTCGGAGCCAGCAACATCAGCTGATATTTTCCTTCCTTGTCTCCTCTGCAGGAACTGACACACTTCAGCTGTGATCATCTTTTAAAAAATAAATGAAAGTTGCAGGGGAGACTGATTTCAGGACAAGATCCCTGGGTCTGGCCAGAGCAAGAGGGCAGGCAGCTGGATGCTCCAGCATCTGCAGAGACCCCTTCATCTCACCCTTCCTTGTGCCTGTGCGTTGTCACCAGTATCCCTCCTCAGAGAAAAGAAAAACCGGACACTTGCAGCAAAAAAAAAAAAGCCCCTTTGCTCTCAGAGAGGTCAAGCAGCTAGGAATAACTCCAAGGGGGTCCTCAAAAACAACTGCTTCCCTGCTTGTTATCCTGGTTACTGGCTGGGGCAGCTCCTGAGAGCTGGGGCGTCCTCAGCCAGCAAAGCCGAGAGCAAAGGGCTGCAGGAAGCACCAAGGGGGAGAAAAAGCACAGCCCTCCCCCCGGGCTCTCCCCACCGAGAGCCCCCAGCCCACCCACGGCCACCCACAGCCCCCAGCAGGAGTGAAGGCATTCGCAAACCCTTCCGTCGGGATGGTGGCACAGAGTAATAATATTAATAAGAGTAATAAACCCCCGTTCTAAGCGTGCTAGCGAAGCTGGAGTGTGGAAGAAAGAAGAAAAAATTATGCAAATGAGGCTTATCGGCTGATCAGAATAACAAGTGAACTTGATCTGGAAGGGGGCAGCCTTCCTGGGTAATGAGGATTATTTACCCATGATTTCCCTTGCAAATCAGGAGCGGGTTCCCAGAGCCGGGTGATGCTCAGAGCCCAGCTACGCCTCTGCGGGGCCGCCGGGCAAAGCCCGGGGAGCACACGGGGTGCTTGGCCAAATCTTCAGCTCTTTGCAGTAAAATGCTGACTCTCGGGTAGGCGCTTCCCCCCGTGTTGCTCCAGGGGGTTTGAGCCAGGTGCCTATGGGCACATCATTCTGCTTTTCCTGACTGGGTGGTGTGTGTAAAGCAAAGGAGAGTTCATGTCTTCCGCAGCCTCTGCTGAAGAGGGAGTTGCAAACCACAGAAGCGAGTTTACATTTTGGCAATTAACAGTGTTCCTAGTTATTTTCCTCATTATTAGCGGGCAGAGCATCTGTCCTGTATCATGGAACAGCACTCGCCAACGGCCTTGAAATCCTCCGCGGCCAGGCCGGGGTCTCAGCAGGCTGGTTGTCCTGTTTCCTCGGCTCCAAGGGATCGCCCTTTATTGAACACAGCTTCCAAGCTGCCTTCAGAGAGCCGTCTCTTCCAGCTATTTGGGTCTTACCCATGCTTTCCGGGCCAGGACTATTCCCCTATGCATGATCCGTGTGTTCCAAAATATTAGTGTATTGGAAAGGTCCTAACTCAATTTCACTCTGCCTTTTCCAGACATTTATTAAAACAGTGAGCTGTGAAATTCTGCTGTGGATTCCCCCCGGCTCAATTTGTGTCTGGGATGGAGGAACCTGGAGAGGACCCGTCCAGCGTGCACCAGCACAGGGGACACCCTTGCTAGGTGCTAGCAGGGGTCTCTCACAGGGATGACAGTGTAATTGGTGAAGTCAAAGCTTTTTCCCCCTGAATATTTAGTACAGGACCCAAGGAAACCTTACAAATAGCCGGGGCCTCATTTTCTCTGCAAGAGCAATGTTTGTAGGACTTCCAGGAGCATCACCTCTCTTTTTATCGAGTGCCCCAGTTGCCAGCTCCAGCTCACTCTGCAGTCTTCTGCTGTCCCGGGAGGAGCAGATACCTGCAAGAGGGAGCAGATGTACCACAGACACTCTGCTCAAGGTGCTGGAGAAGGGCAGGATGTCAGGATGGAGCCCATCCCAAAACTGTGTATTATCTTCCCTGTACATGCTTCTCCAGGCTTCTGGGAGCAGGATTTCAGGGTGTCACGCATCATTGGCAGGGCTCTGGACCAAGCACAAAGGTGAAAGATCTCCAAGCTGAGTTTTTTGGCGGGCATACAGGTTTTGCAGGGCAGGTTCCTCAGGAGAGGAGATCTTGCCCTCCCAAATCTTGCTCCTGGTGAAGGACCTGCAGTGGGATTGTGCAGGACCTCTCTTCCTTCCTGCTACGGCTCTGCTGGGGGAATTTTCCATGGAACAGTAGGACATGTCTACTTGTGAACAAGGGTTCAGCCCAGAGACACCTGGTCGGGGTGGGCGCATGGAGCTCCACAGTGAGCAATCTTGCACTGCCAGCAGCACAGAGGAGCCACTGAGGCCCTGGTGAGGGCATGGAGAAGTATGAGAAAAGGGGAACAAAATTATTAAGGCCATGTGAATATCTGGGGCAGAAGTCCAAGTTTGGCAGGCTCAGTGTGCTGAAACCCACCACACCCATGCCCAACAATGCATATTCATTTTGGCGTACTGGGGGGCGGAGGGCAGCTGCTCACATGCTTGCTCTAGGACTTTGTTTCAGAGCATCATGCTGTGGGACAGGGACATCCCAGCACAAACATTGTCCCATTGTCCCTCTGCCCCAGTACTCCCACAGTCCAAAGCCGGTCTCCAAAGAACAGATAGAGGAGGTAGTTCGGGGTCGTGTTTCCAACCTTGAGGCCATCTGCGCTGCATGAACTTGCCAAGTGCAGCATTGCTCACCCCAGTAATCTACAGAAGGATTTGCACCATTGTTAAAAACCTAGAGGCCAGCTTGTTACAGGAGGCTGTAGTTTAATTTTGGTGATGGTTTTGCCAGGGGTTGCTGTAATAAAGAGCTCGGTGCTTCATAGGGTTTGAGGACTCTTGGGTCAGGTTCAGCTGCCATTACCCTGGTGCAAACCTGAAGGAACGTTCCCAGTGTTAGGAAGGATGCTGTGTGTTTGGAGGTTTACAAATGAAAATAGGATTTGGCCTCGGATTTCTCCCAACAAACCTTTCTCATGCAAATATGGCCATTTTGCACACGCCTTGAATACCAGATTAGTACACGTTTTACTGCTCTCTCTCACATTTGTCCCACGTAACCCACTCCACCACGTCTGTCGGTGTGGAGTCCTGGCACACTGGTTTCCCTGGTGTATTCTGGTGGTGGTGACCCCTCTCACTGCACAACCAAATTGTTGCTCTTACACCAATAGCGATGTTGACTCATCGGATGGGATGGCCAAGGGCTGCTCATGTGGGAATATTTGGCCATGGAAATGGGGAGGAGCAGCAGAAATTGGGACACGACATTGGACCTGGGATGCTTGGTTGTAGACGAAGATGCCCAAGCATCACAGTACTGGGGAGAGGGTGGGTGTAAAACCCCCCTGATTAGGTAAATGACCGTTAGGCAGAAGTGCTGGAAGAGAACAGCATATTTCTGTCACGCTGGCTGTATCCAAGGAGCAGACCCCTCGTTCCCCAGCCCCTTCAGGTGCTGCACGGGATCGGAGCCGGGGGAATTTACTTTTGTCTGGCTCTGAGTCGTGCTGATCCCACTGCAGCTGGGAGGGGATTTCCCGTCAGCTCCAACCCAGCTGCTTAAAAAACTCTTCCACTAAGTGAGCTAATATTTCATGAATAAATTGAAGTGGTCAAGTCCCATTTTGTGCAGAAAGCACGGTTCCCTGCCGATTAGCCTCCTTGGTACTTTCGAGGATATAAATAACTTCACAGGCTCATTCTCTGCGCCTTTCAAAATAAAAGCAACATTCAGTTATTTGATTTTTTTTTTTAATTTTATGCAAATGATCTTCTGTTCTGTGTTATTATGTAAACGAGCCAACTGAAATGGTAATGAGGGAACCCAGAAGTATGCATATATTAACTGCCGCTATAGAGCTTTACACCTACAGAAATGGCACTGAATTACATTTCTGAGGGAGGGACAGGTGTCCTGAGGGTGAAGATTTTACTCCAGGACTTGGTTACTTCTGAAATCCCTGTGTATGAACACTTCTTCCTACAGAGGATAGTCAAGCATTCCATTCATAGAGCAAGTCAGCACTTCAGTCAGAAGTTGCTTATTTCCAGTGTGGGAAAATGCATTTGTGTTCAGTCACCCTCAGTCTGTGCAGCAGCAGTTCACATCCCACCTCTTGCAACCCATCAAGTCCTGCTCAAATTGGTGTCCACCTGAGTACAGACAGCATCAGGTGACCCACGATGAAGACAGAGCTGTAGGAATTTATCTCTCCATGTGCTCCATTGCAATAGAGGAACCTGCAGGGAAATCATCCCTATGTGCACTGCTCTAGGGCTGGGGAGAAAAGAGCATTTCTGGCATCAGGAGAACCTACAGCATGATAGACATAGGATGATACACACCAAAAGCAACTTTCTGAGTGTTTAAGATAAACATGACTATTTCCAAAGGTCTCCAGTGAAGTCCATGGCAAAATTCAACAGTGTTAAAGAAATTAAAATGTTTCTGCTTCCTAAAGAGCATCCTGGCGTGCTCAGTAGGGTCCTTCACCTACTGTCCTCCAAGGTACCACATGGGACATGCCTCAAGCCAAGATAAACTGCAGTGAAAATAATAAGACAAGTAATGCCTTAATCTCCTACATTTTTCAAGAATATTCAAGGGTTTTAACCAAGGTGAAAGCAGCAGAGTTTCTCACCTTTCTAAAACACCCTGAGAGAGCTGAAGCTCAAATCACAAGGGAGCAGATGCCTCAAATCCCTCCTAATCCCCATGTTTAGCAATGATGTTTGAAGTGATTAGAGGCGCGGTGAGTACCGTTCCCAAGAAGGTAGAGCAGATGTTGTATGCAGGAGTGCACTAAGCTCTCCATTGTGGCTGGACTGCAGAAATGCTGGCCAAAGTCCATCCCAGTATGTGTGACTGTTAGGACTATTTGGCTCCAAACACAGCGGACAGGACCTGTAACATAACAACACGGATCCATTTTTCACAGTTTGTGAACTCACCGCTGTTTCGGGAGCCAGAGTGAAACCCAGGGACCTCCTGAAGGCCATGGGAGTCTTGTCCTTGATTCCAAGACACCTGGAAGCTTAATATCTGCAGCTTCTGTTTAATAATTAAATGAGAACCAGTAAATAATGGATAATTTGTTATAGGAAAGACTACACCCAGTGCCTAGGTCTGATCCAAAAGCCTGTGAAAGCCTTCTGCTGAGCTGACTAGGTTTTGGAACAAGCCCACAGTGGTAATAAAAATAAATCCCTGTAATTAGGCAAAAGGGAAAATCCAAAAGACGCCATTTGAGCCATTTAGGGCACAAAAACTGTGTCCTAGGGTTTGGGCTGGGTGGCCCTGAAACCTCAGGAAATACCAGGAGCCCACAGGAGGTGCGTCATGGGGGAACTCAGCCCTCCCCATGGGGCAGGATGGGTGAACATCTTCTGCACCCCGAGCCTCAGCCTCCCGAAATGCAATTCCCAGGTAAGCCGGGGTGACCTGAGCCTGGGCAGGATGAGGAGACATCACCTGGTTTGGGGTCTGACTGTCCCATTCCCAGTGTCTGGTGTCAGTCCAGCCCCAGCTCTGCCTACATTTCCCTAAGAAAGCTCCATCTCCTCCACTGGGTCTGTCCTTCCTTCCTTCCTTCCTTCCTTCCCGTAGGCATGTGTACAACGGTCCTGTCCAGGCTGCTTCACCATCCAAGACACAAATGTCATTCCAAGTGATGCTACAGCCTTTTCTGCTTTGTCTGCTTCCCCTAGAGTGTTCTTTCCCAGAGATCTAGAAATTTATCACTTGGAAGGCATGGTCCAAAAAGCAGGATTTATTGCTCAGAAACCGGGAAACCCTGACTTTTACAGCATGTTTAAAGTCCATTTTTCACACTGGGATGAGACAAATGTCACCTGCATCAATGCCAGGAGAGTATTGGCCCCCAACGTGGCGTCAGTGACGGGGACAAAGTTCTGCCCAAGGTGGGTATTTTAGGTTTGGAGCTGAAATATGCTACTTGCTTCTAGCCAGGTCTTTCCATCCCAAACTGAGGTCTTTTGGTACAGGCAGTGAAGCACCAAATGGGGAAAGGAGAAGGGAAAAGGAAACTGATTATTCTTGCCATCACCTGGTGTGTCTCACGATACGGTAATCGAACAGAAAGCTGAAAATAGATAAAAAGAAAGACTTCTTACTTTTTTTCAGAGCAAACAGTTCAGCCGCAGAGCTCTGCCACAGGCAGAGGCCAAGAGCAGAGCTGGGTTCAAAGGAGGGTTAGACAAATTCATGGAAAATATTCAACTTCTAGGCATAGCATTGAGGCAACGCAAGTGCCTCACAGTGATTGCTGGTTGCCAGAGGCTGGCAGAGACCAGGGAAAGGGCTATTTTATACCAGCCCTGTCTGTTTCCCTGGTTTGAGGGGGTTTTTATGTTTGCTGCTGCATCACAAACCTACACGTGCCTTTGCAGGATACTCCTGAGACAGACCTTTGCTCTCTTCCAGTGCAGATATAGTCATCTTCCCTCTTTCTTCCAAGTAGATCTGAATATCTATGTAGTTTGGGGCTAATTATTTTAGCATTTCTTTTTTTTTTCTGGGGGGTTTCAGAGGATCTTTCCTGCGTTCCCAGAAATAGAACACAAACATCGACTACTCGGATGTTTTGTTAAGTTATTTTCATTAAAAAAATAAACTTGCTTCCATCTGGGAATTTTGTTAAGTGTTTTAGATATGTTTTTAACTTCTCTGTATCCCATCACCAGCCATGGATTTCAGCCAACCATTCCAGGGCTTGAACACACAGCTCTTAAGGGATGGTCAGAATCTGGCTCTGAAGCTCTCACCTGACTTCGTTCTGATAGACATCGCTCCAAGCTCCTCCTCCGCAGATCTGATTTCTCCCAAATGTTGAGAATATCTGGATACCTGCCCAAATTTTGTCCGTTTGGGTCCAGCTTTATCCTCATCTCCATCTGGTGACCAGGAGAGGCTCTCAAACCAACAAACCTTCTGGGATTCAGGTGGTCCCAGGGCAGAGAGAGCTTCAGAGGGGCAGGAGGAAGATCTGGGGGACCTCCACAGCCTGGGAAATTGCTGCCCACCTGCAGAGGGTCTCATCAGGGGTTGCATTAAATCCTCCTTGTTAGGAAAAAGGAGATGTTTGCAGGAAGAGGTGACTCGCTGGTCTCGAATAGCATGTGGGTGAGTCACAGCTCAGCTCCAGGGGCCAAGATGCCAAGACGATTGCAGCGAGAGTCATCTTTGGTGGCAGAGCAAGAGGTGGTGGCATGTCCCAGCTCGACAGGCCCCAGCACTCCCCGGCCAATGCATCCCTTGTCACTAATAACAGCTTTTCCCTTTGCCTCCTTCCCAGCTGCAGCGCGAACGGAGAAGCGCAAATGGCAGTATATCTTTTTTTTCTCCTTTCACAGTGTTAAGAAGCTGAAATCTCAGGAGGAACATTACAATTTCCAGTGGAACCAGCTTCCTTCCCACCTCTTTTTTTTTATTATTTTATTTTATTTTTGTTTGACATGCATACCTTTACTTTCCCGAATGAAGAGTGCCACTAACTACCTCTTAAAATATTATTACAGAAGGGCTGTATTCTACAGAGAATGGCATTTTTTTGTAATAACCCCATTTTCCTTTTCACTTATTCTTACCTAAAAAGTTTCAGATTGCAGCTCATCCATCTCCCTGACACCCAAATCCCCTCTCACGTTTTCAAATTTATATATATATTGTTAACCCGTTATTAGCCCATAGTACCCCGGAAAAAAAACAAAACAAAACAAAACAAAAAACCAACAAAAGAGAAGCGTGAGAAAGGGCCAGGCCCTGAGCGGATGTGTGGGATGTGAGGGGGGGGGTACATCAATTTGGGCTGCTGTTTGGGGGAGATTTGTCTGCAAATGGGTGGCTGCAGAGCCTGTTTTCTCTCTGCAGCCTCCCCCTGCAAAGGGCTTTGTGGGACACCTTGGTGTCACCATCTCCTTCTCTCCCCAGGTCTTGCTCCAGTGCCTGGTGGGCAGCTCCAGCCTGCTCTGCCCCACATCATGTGGGGGATGAGACTAGGCTGTCCCTAGCCCTCTGGGACAGGAAAACCAGGGACCAAAGACTGCAGAGGAGGAGAAAACCAAACTGTCCCTGCTGTTTCCTCCAGCCGGGACTGGAGAGGTCATTTTCTGAAGGATGTGTGTGTGGGAGCTCATCCCAACGGGGCAGCAGCAATGGACGTGGTGCTATAATCCCCCTGACCTGGGTAGCTGGGGTGGAAGGAGAAGGACAGGGACAGGCTCAGGGTGCAGAGGCAGATCTGGCAACCCCATGCTGTCCATGTGAACTGGGATCCATCCGTCCCAGTCCATCCCAGCACCCCCAGAAAAAGCCAGCAGGATTCAGGCAGGGGCAGCCGGGCGAGGTGCATCACCCATGTGAACTGGGATCCATCCATCCTTCCCAGTCCATTCCAGCACCCCCAGAAAAAGCCAGCAGGATTCAGGCAGGGGCAGCCGGGCGAGGTGCATCAGCACTCGGTGGCTTTTGCTCCTCTATTCCTTGGAATTGTGGGGTTCATCCATGGCACCACACAGCTCCCCAGCTTGCAGCGAGCACATGGGAGTGGAGGTCCCGGTATCTGGGCAGGCTTTGGATTCAAGAGGCTTGGGATTTGGGAAGCAGAGGGCATCTCACATTTGGTGATCAAACAGCAGCGAGGTCAGGCGGCATCCTGAGGACAGGAAAGAGGTTGTCAGAAATGAAGTTAGCCTTTCGAGGAAAATTTAAAATGTAGCCTTTATCGTGTGAAAATCACTACGTTACGTGAAGGTGACAGCTTTCTATTTCCATCAGGCTGTAATGAATCACTCACAGGGAAAAAAAAAAAAAGCTCTATCTTCAGTAAAGTTTCCTTTTTTCCCCTGAAACTTTCAACCAGCTATCTACACTAAAATGCTATTCCTATTTGTTACCCTTTTAAAAGAAAAAGCGCATTCCTCCTCAAAATCACACCTACCCAACGTGCCGGGTTGGTTTTTGTTTTTTTTTTTAATTCTTTCTTTCCTTTCTGTGCGTGTGTGTGGTTTTTATTATAACTCACAGGCAACTGCTTAACATCAACAAAAACAACGAAACTTTGGCAAAAGCCGCCTCAAAGGATCCGTGTGCGAGATGTTCAATGAACTTCCTAGCTACCAATAATTCCAGCTGGCTGCTTTTCCTTGAGCTGCATCCTCCCGGCGTCGGGGTGTGGAAGTGGTCAGTGCCCCATCGCCCGCCGGGGCTCCACCAGCTGCTCGAGGCTTCCCCAAACGGCGGCTCTTTGGGGGTGGAAGTGGGAGAAATTTATTAGCTCTTTGCCTTTTTTTTTTTTTTTTTGCCTAAATGGAACTACTTCTCACAAGTCTAAATATTTACCACCGCTTCTGGGACACACAGACAAAAATTAATAAAACTATCCGTGGAGCGAGATTCGGATTCCCAATTATTTTGCCTTCGTGAAGTTAAAAAAAAAAAATCAAAAAAAAAAATCCCAACTTTGTTTGTGCATTCTTATTGCAAACACAATGCCAACAATGGCTAAATAGACAGCATAATAAATAGCACCACAATGCCGACATAAAGGCCTTTCTGGTACTGCATACAAAATATAAACTGTGCCATGCCATTATTATTCCGGAGCCCTTGCTGAAACAGTGCAGTTGAAATTCCACCCCCAATGTGCACCTAATCAGCCATTCAGAGCCCCTTAATGACTTGTCAGTTCTTTGCCCTGCCATTTTCTGTCCAATTAATTCTTTTATTGTGCACCGGATAAAGGAAGACAAAGGCCTTCCATGCAATAATGAATCATTAAAATTCAGCAGCTCCTCTCTTGTGCTCTTGGCTCCTCACCAGCAATTCAGGCTGTTTCGCATTCGTTATGTGTGTGGTGGTTAAAATTCACTCTACCTCAAACAAGACCTTTCAAAACGCTTAACCCTTTCCTGGGTGAAGACCTCCATCGCTACATTGGGAATTTAGACACACACACACACAAAAAAAAAAAAAAAGAAAAAAAAAAAGGAGGAGGAAAGGGGACGAGCGAGGGGAGGAGAAAAGCAGGCAGAGGTATTTTGGGTAAATGTTTTAATATCACGTCTCTGACAGTCACAATATTGCCCGCACACACATCCACAAACAAATACGGGGAGTGGGAGCCGATGCCAGCGCGGCGGCGAGGACGGGGCTGCGGAGCCGCAGCGGGACGGGGGTCCAGGCACCGGTGTCCCTGCCCAGGCACTGCTTTCCCACCCTCCCCGGCAGCATCCCACCACTTTCCCTAAACCAACACAGCCCCCGGAGCAGGCAGAAGAGGCAGGGAGGGACACCCTCTTATTTTGGATTAGGAGTGGCTTGTTTTTCATTCCTAATTGGTTTAAGATAAACTGGAAGAAGAAGAAGCCGGCTTTTAAACCTGAATAAGTGTGTCCAACTGGCTTTTTTTTTTTTTTTTTTTTTGCAGGGGCTTCACTAAATCAGGTCAAAACCAACACTCCAGTTAAGCCAGTGACACACTGTGCATGGCTGAGCTCCGCAGCCATATGGGAGCAGCTTAATAGGGGTCAGGGGGAACGCCGGCGGCTCTTTCAAGCATGGGGGGGGCAGAGCCCCGCTTTCAGCAGTACCCACCACCTTTTATCCTGGTGCCAAACCATTTCTGAGCAAGAGCCCCTGGGCTGGTGGCAACGGTCTCCCCACCGGTGACTCCTGTGCCACCGTGGTGGCTTTCCTTTGGGCAGCATCACCGGCACGTTGCAGCAGAAGGCTGGGGTCAGTTTGTTTTCTGAGCCCTGTTAAAACTGGGGTTTTTTCACCTGGTTCTATGGAAAGATGCTGCCTGCCCTTCCCCTTCTTGTGCATAAAAATAAGCTCACTTCCCACCTAAGCCCCAAAACCAGCTGCTGCTCCAGCCACAGCCCCGCTGCTGAAACCTGCTCTTCTCTGCAAATACTCTGCGACAGAAGACCCACGTCCTGAGACCCACCATGAGCCGTCTGGGCTTGAGCAAAGGGCTGGCATTTCCAAAAACCCACGCTTGCCATCAGGGAGCAGCCCCTGCATCACATCACATCACATCATCCCATCACATCCCATCACATCACATCACATCTCATCGCATCCCATCACACAAACAGGGATTGCTCCACAGCTTCTGTGGCCCCGGCATTGGCTGGGGAGGCAGGATGGGCAGGAGAACGAAGCAATTTGTAATAAGCATGATTTTTCTGTGGTTTGGGCTCCGGGGGACTATTTTTATCTCCTGCTGACTCATTTGGGAAATGGCTTCCCCTCCTCAAGCCTCATCCTATGCCACTTGGTGCCATCCTTAATTCCTGGGTATAACACACGTAAAGTGAACTTGAAATTACACCACCCCCCGGCTCAGCTGGGTGGTGGTGGAGGAGATGGGATCAGGGATGGACCTGGTCTCCCTGGTTCCCACGGTCCTGTGCAGCTCCCCTCCCTTCGATAACTAAGTTGCCTGCCCCAAAAACACTTGTGGAGCCTCGGCAGGGTCTCTGAGGAAGGGCCTGGCAGTGGTGGCATGGGGCATTATCTCTCCTGAGAGCTGGGGTTCCCCCATCCATCACTCATGGAGTGGTCAGGAGTTGATGTGAAACTCCCTGCTTTCACTCCCCCTCCCCAGAAAGGGAGTTTGGAGCCCATCTGGGGTGAGTTCATGCTTAAGAATATGCCTTCAGACCTAAAAGAGCCCTAAGTCAATTCGGTCCAACCTCGTGCTCTTGAAGGCTGAAAATAGGACAATATCAGAGTTTGTTTAAAGTCTTCCCCCAGGGTCTAGTTTATCCAGACTCCCTGGGGACTGAGGCTGTGCCACGCTGTGTTCACCATGGCATCTCCTCAGCTCACCAGCCATTCCCAGCAGCTAGTGTGGCCACCAAGCCTTCCCCCAGGCTCACACACCACTGCTCCAGCTCCCAAAATCTCTCTGGCTTTGCAGGGCAGCGTAGCTCTGCTCTACCTGGGTCTACCTGGTCTACCTGGCTTTCCCTGCCCTCCTGGCTCTTAAATACCACATGCTCCAAACACCACTCATGCCTCTGGTTATTTTTATTTTATATATACTTGTTTTTTTCCCTCCAGATCACAGGCAACACGTAGCCAGGGGCTGCGAGCGCCCGGCCTTGGCAATGGGAGGATAAACGTGGCAGAGGGAGGGGGCAGCCACACGTCTCCTCTCCTCCAGCATCGGGCTGGAGATGCTGGGTGAGGACAGGCACCCCCGTGGTGGATGCTTCCAGGAGCAGCGTGAGAGGACAGCAAAATCCCTGTGTTCAGATCCCCAGGGATCCCGTGGGGAGTAGGTCCTGTGTGGGAAGGGCTGGGGAGGTCCCTCAGCAGGGGGACCTGTTCCTCACACTCGTGACCCTATGTGTGTCAGGACCAGTAAGCCCAGCTGGAAAAGCCAGACATCTCGGGGAGGTCAGTCTGTAGACAGGGAGCAAGAATATACTGGCACGGAAGTTTATTAAAACTGAACACCCTGGTAGAAATGCCATTTAAAGAATTTCTTTGCCATAAACTTAATACCCAACTGTAAAAAATGTGTAACAAAAGTTGATATCATTCCAGGAAAAATTATAATAAGGAGGATGGGAAGGGACTTTTTCTTTTTCCACCATGCAGAAGGAATGTGGATACGGTCTATAAAATTAATTTCCTCTTTCTTACTAAACAGTACCTTCTGAGCAACTCAGATAAGTAGCAACATTCATTATTCTCTGCCCCAAAAATAAAAAAAAAAAAAAAAGAGGAACTTTTACTGCTTGTGTATTCCTGCAATTATCTTGAGAACCCTTTCATGTTGACAGCCAGGGGTCAAAAGCCGGTCTTGGTTTCACCTGATCTCATTGACTTCTGCAGAGACATTCCAGATTCACGCCAACACAAGAGCCACCAGAGCTGAGCTGGGGACACACAATGCTGCCATTCACGCCAGGGGGACGCTCGGCTCATGGAAAATCACTTCTCTTTCTACAGACGATATCTACACATAAAATGGAGGAAAAGGACAACGCACGAAAACGCATTCGTACCAACAGCATGAATTTCAAATCAAAATGCTCTTCTCTGCCTATAAACTGTGCCCCCAACCAGTGGTTTTCTCCCAAGGAAATGAAACGGGAGACCGGTGTGTTTAAGTGTAAATCTAGGTGTGGGGAAGGAACTTCTGGTCCTCTTAGAAATTTCCAGTGCACCCTAAAGCCTGAGTCACTGGGATTATTCCGGCCAGCCAATTTTACCTGCCTGTCACCTTCCTGAGCATCCATTTTATAATGTCTTTGAATTTTACTCGACAGCAAACGTGGAGCGAGTATTCCCTGCCCTGTGGGATGCCAAAAAAAAAGCTGAATGTCAGCATTCAGCATTAACTATTCAAACAGGAGCCGCTTCCAGGAGCTGCAGAGGGGTCTCCAGGGCTCACATTATTGCTTGGACCAAGTGAAGGGTAGAGATCTATAGCATTTCATTTCTGCAAATATTAGTAAAAGCTAACTTGATTTTGCGAAGCTTATAGAAAGCAAAAAAACAAGCGTGGCCAGAAGCGAACGGATTTAAAACCTGCATATTTTGGACGTGGGTTTCCTCGGTGCAGTCGCCAGGTTGGTGAAGGGGGCCCCACAGCCACCCGGGGCTCCTGCAGCAGGAAAGAATATCTCCCCCAAAAAACACATCCAAGGGCACCGCGCTCACCGGGTGTCACCCCACACTGGTACGATAAACTGGGAGAAGAAGAAAAAGGAGAGAGGGGTGAGCTCAGTAACATTCCCTGAGGTACTGGGACCCATCCTGCTGGGTGCACAGACCCCACCGCGTCCCCACAAGCCAGAGATGCTCCGGTGCAACTCTTAATTTCATTATATTGGGTGATTGACAGACCCACTGCATACAGATATTTTAACTCTGCTGTAAAGATTAATGTAGAGATCGGTGAAGCCACTGAAAGCTTTGCTATTAAACATCAAGAAAGTAAAGATAAGCACTTACATTTCCGCCTTCTCACCCTTTTTTCCCTGTTTTGGAGGGGAAGACCTACCTCAACACGTAGAACAGGCAAAGCCAAAACACATCTATTTTTCGAGCAGGAGTTTGGATTAAGACTTGAAACTTGCATCGTAACCGGAGGGAGGAGAAAGGAGGAAAGAAAGTCTCCTCTGAAAGTTATTCTGCAGCTTTGGCTTATAGCGTAATAAAGTCATTTTGCCAGCAGTTTTGTAAATGAGAGCAGAGAAAATGGTGTCCAGTTACAGACACTCTGGCAAGATAGCTCTTGGCAGATACTGCGAACAGCAAATTTGCTTTGGGACTCTGTTGTTCAGACTTTGTTAATGTTCTTGAGCTTCATTAATTGTCATCACATTTATTTTCCTCATGTTAAAACATTTTCCACAGCGCTGCACTGCAACCAAGTCCCGAGCGCGTCTCTCAGGCTGGGGCGGCTGAATTTCCCTAATCCCAACCCTTTCCTCCCAATTAGGGCCCAGCCTGAAAAATCTTGCACTGGTTTGTCTTGAACGGGTAAAACCCAACTGCAACTTAGTTTATATAAGAAAAAAAAAGTCACAAATGTAACTATTTTAATGACTGTATTTAAAAAAAAAAAGCCACTACATGCAACGTATAATTTTGTTGCTATCATAATTAAGAGGTATTTACAAGGGCTCACCAACCAGAAAACAGAATTTGTTGCTGTAAAATTCCTACGTGCTGCACAGAATAAAATGAATTTGGTCGAAACCCGTGTAAGTCTGACCTCGCAAACCCCTACACTCATGTGAGCAGTCTCAGTGAAATCCTACAAAATCCTTGGGATTACAGACGCGGAAATGTACTTCTCAATGAAGTAAAAATAAAAAAAAATAAAAATTAAAAAAATCTCATAGTAAAATACCATTCAAATACAGAGAAAAGGAGCAAGAAAAAATAAAAAACCACAATAAAACCAAAAACATCGGGAGAACAGAAAACCTCGGTCAAAATATTTCATTCTGAATAGCCCGTCTCCTTCAAAGCTGCTCTCCGCGTTTCTTTTCAGCACAGAAATAGGTTTGAGCAGAAAGAAAACATAACACATACTTGATAAAAAGCAATTTTTAATTTTATCAAATTGATCTGTACAAAAGTTAGCATTGCTTAGTCAGAAGCTAGTGAAGAGAACAGATAAGTAACAGCCAAAGTCTTTCAAACTTTATACAGAAAAATAGATTGCATAAAAATGAGTTTTCTGTATTTTTCCCCCACCCCCACGTCCCCAAAAGGAAATATGCAAAAAATATTTTTAGAAAAAGAGTAGGAAACGTAGAAAAGGTAAAAAGATGATAACCTCTGAAATGTGTTTTTAGATTTACAAAGTTTTTAAAGGCACAAGTTACCATAAAATAGATGGTTATTATATGCTCAGCATACAATGGAAGAAGTAGAAATATATCAATGAAATATTAGTCTAAAACTAAGTACCTAAACATTTTTTAGTGGAGAAGATTTTAGTTTCACAGCTTGATGGATGATATCTGGTCCCTAGAAGCCAAAATTAAAGCAGAAGTTGATAATTTCTCATTAAATTACATCTTCCTATAAAGTAGTCCTGGTTCTGAAAGTGTACAAAGACTCTGCAATGCCTTAAATCCAATTTTAACTCCCCAAAGCAGGTAGCTAGAAAAAAAAAAATAAATTGCCTGCTCCTTTTTGCAACCGTTTTAGCCTCCCAATTTAATTAGTAACTTCCCTCCCCCCCACTGCCCCCCTCGTTATTGTACATTCCCATTTGAGTTTCCTGTTGGTGACCAGGTCTGCGATGGGCAGATTCGTTCAGTCCCTCTCTCAAACTCGACTGCTGCAGCGGTTCAAAACGAAAAAAACCCAAAACCCAACGAAAAAATTCTATAGACTCATAACACCATTTTATTGTATCATCTCCACTATTTTTTTTTATGCTCCCTCCCCACCCCATCTTTAAAATCTTTTAAAATTCTACTTTTTGCACAAAATTACTTCATTAATTAAAAGACAAAAATAATACAGAACATAAATACATATTTAACAGATTTAAAAAAAAACCCAAAAACAAAACAAAAAACACTTTAAGCTTCCAAAAAACAAAAACAAAATGTTAATTACAGCCAAACCTTGCTTAGAAGAACTCTCAACAAAAAAAAAAAAAAAAAAAAAAAATTTAACAGATTTAAAAAAAAACCCAAAAACAAAACAAAAAACACTTTAAGCTTCCAAAAAACAAAAACAAAATGTTAATTACAGCCAAACCTTGCTTAGAAGAACTCTCAACAAAAAAAAAAACAAAAAAAAAAACAACAAACACTTCAGACATTTAATTGGTTGGTCCCACCAGACTCGTTTGTTCCCACGAGATGGTTTCACGGAATAGCCGGGTTTTCGGGGTTCATCCACGTTGGTCCGAGTGAGTTCTTGCCCTCAAGGTTGGTCCGTTCCTCACATTGCAATAGACCCTTAAAGTCTCAAACAGATTTATTTTTTTTTCCTTCCCCCCCCTCCCCAACTTCCCACCCCCCTGCTCCACTTTTGCACGTGTCAACTTCCACGACGAGTAAGTTCAGTTCAGTCCTCACAGAGGAGTCGAATGGTTTTGTCCTTCATTTATTCAAAAGGAATCACCCGTCCTTTTATTTATTTTTTTTTCGTGGTGGCGGTGTCGGGGTGGTTGTTTTTTTTTTTTTAAATTCTTTTTTAATTTTTTTTTTTTTAAATTGTATTAAAGAAAAATAGAGCTCTGTCCTTTTGGAGAGTTTTGAAGCAAGGGGACATCCAGTCGCAACGAGCAGAGTTCCCAGTGGCTCAGGAGGCACTTCGGAAACTATCGCGGCACTCCACGCTCTTCGTCTTCATTCCTTCATTAGTGCATACGTTGGGGAAGCCCTCGGGGAGGGGGACTCCACGCATCCTTTAAGGCCTCGTCAGGGTCGTATAGACCGGCTGGTCCCAGTTAGCGGTGGGGCTGTGGGCCGGCGGGATGGACAAGCCGTTGAGGATGGGCGTCGCGTAGGGACGGCGGGAGGAGTGGAAATAGGGATACTGGTAAATGCTGGAAGGGTAGCCGGGGTAGGGGTTGTAGTAGTTGGAGCTCTGGAGGTCCGTGTAGTCGCACTGGGAGCTGGAGAAGGAGGCGGCGGCCGTGGCGGTGGAGGCGGTGGTGGCACAGGCCTGGGCGCTGTAGGAGCCATAGTCGGAGTGTGCAGGGGAGCCGTGGGACTGGTCGCTGTAGTGGCTGGGGCTCAGCTGCTCCGTTTTGATGTGCGGCCTTTGCTGGCCCGAGTCAGCAGACGACGGCGACGCCGAGGCCGGGCTTTTGTGAGTCCAGACCTGGTTGGTCCCACCGGTGCCCGTGGCCGAGTGGGAGTAGGAGGCGCCATAGGAGCCGGCGGCGGCGTTGGGGCCGTGGTCGGCCGGCATGGCAGCGTGGCCATTGAGCGGCAGGTACTGGTCGAACTCGTGGACGTCGAAGGTCTCCATGTTGTTGATGACCTCGCTGCTCAGCTCTGAGATGTCCACGTTGCTGAAGTCGATGTTCTGGCGGCCACTCTCCACGAGGCGGCGGCCCTCGTGCTTCAGCTCCTGCTTGCTGCCATGGTGGAGGTCGGTTTTGGGGGTGGTGGGTGGGGTGGGTGGCCCGTGGGTCTGACCTGGGGATGAAGGGACAGCAAGACTTTTAACAAGAGTAGCCACAAAACACCCAACTCTTTCAAGGATGATTAAATAAAATGCATGTTTTCACCCCCTCTTATTGCAAGTGAGGTTGATATCTACGGCCCCATGTTGGAGGTGCCTGATGGGGAGCACCAGGGACTGGCATGGTGGCAGGGAGGACATGTCCTCAGCTGGGCTAAACCATGTGCAGCGGGCAGGAGAAGGCAGGGAGCACTCTGTGCCCATCAGGGTCACTCTGGGACATGGCAGGACATCTCTCCAACACACAAACTACCCCTCTCCTGGGAAGCAGAACCTGGGTCTCCAGGAGGGACCCACTCAGCCTCTTCCCACAGGCAGCCTGGAGCCAGCCTGGCTCTCCTGGAGGCAGAGAAGCCGTCCCAGCAGAGCGGGCTGGGGCTGGGATCCCCAGCCAGGCTGGGCAAGAGCGCAGACGCGTCTGAAGCTGCAGGACGTTCGCAATCCTCCTGGAATCTGTCAACACGCACCCTCTGCCAATTCGCAGCGCCGCCGAGAAGCGGGGAGCTCCGGGGGGAAGCCGCCTCTCCAGGACCCGCTCCCCCAGACACCCTTCATATGGCCAATGGCTTATTAACCCTTATTAGCTCGCAATTAATTCCCCCTGCTCACGGGGAAACCGAGATCCCTGCGATTTGGGGATTTCCTACGGCACAGTCAGCTCTATAAGCACTTACTAAAGAAAACCGTGGCCACGTTCACAACCTGGTAAAAAAAACACAGCTCCTGGGGCAACAGCTCCTGCTTTTGGATGGTCCCAATCCCACCAATATTCACTCAGGGGACAGATGAGCCCCGTGCCCACCAGTGAGTTCACGTCCCAAACCAAAGCGCCCGGGACACGCAGGTTTTTCTTGCCCGTGGGGGTCCTTTACCTGTGTGGTCGCCGTGATGGTGGGACTCGGCCATGCCCCCCAGCCCGCTGTCCGCTTTGTAGATCTGCGTGCCCGCGTGGTGGCTGAGCTCTGCTCCGGAGTCGGAATCACTCTGCCCAGCTTTTACACTTTTCCTCCTCCGTGGCTGGTATTTATAATCCGGGTGATCCTTTTTGTGCTGGACCCTGAGCCGCTCAGCTTCTTCCACAAAGGGACGTTTCTCATTTTCGCTTAACAAACTGGGTTTGGATGGATATATATATTTTTTTAAATAAGGAGGAGGGAGAGGGGAAAAAAAAAAAAAAAATTTTGGATGGATATATATTTTTTTTTTTTAAATAAGGAGGAGGGAGAGGGAAAAAAAAAAAATAATCCAAAATTAATGTCTTTTCCCTAGAAGTGTTCAGCCTGTTTTCAGACTCACACATCCCCATTCACCATACACTGATTTGAGCAACCAAAAAGTTAATTACAAAACAGATTTGCCGTGGCAAAAAAAGAGCTAAACTATGCTGCAAAAAATGTTTCAAAACACGAAGTATAAATGCGTGAAAAAACCCCAACCACTATGACTACCCATAACTAAGCAAAACAAAATCCCCCCGCCCCAATTTCAACGCCTTTGCCAAATATTATTCCTATGTTTGTCCTACAAATGTCACCCCCTCACCGCGACAAACAACGCTGCCCATTTTGAGCTTTGTTTGGTGCTTACAAAGAAACCACGAAGGCAACAGCGATGGGATTATTTCTTTCCAAACTCTCCCCCGCCCAGACCTCTCTTTGCAAACTCTTGGAGAGTCTCAAACCGCAGCGGGAGCATCGCTGGCCCAAGCGGACAGGAAAGATGTGAGTTTGGTACAGACGGACACGACCGAATATACCACGCGGTAAAACGTGGCTCGTCGCAGAGCCTTGGAAAGCAGAAAGCACTTTTTTTTTGCCACCCAGGAAAAAAAAAAAAGTTTGCATTGGTGGGCAGCGTTGAACATGCAAGCAGGCAGATGAGAAGGGAAATTAGAAAGCAGATTTAAAAAGCTGCTAAAAATCAGCTTGTTTGGTTTTACAGTTTGTTAAGCAGCAGGCAAGCAAGGGAAGGGAAAAAACTTTCAGAAAAAGCCATTGTAAAAGAAGTAGTTTTCAAAAAAGTCTCAGTCTCCTGGGGACAGAAACACGGGAAAGCCTGGCCAGGAGAGGAAAGGGCTTGGGCTGCACATCTCAGTGATGGAGCAGGGAAAATCCACGCGTGACACAGGCTGCGGGGCAGGACCCACCGGCAGCGGCCGGGCTGTGCCCGTGGCACCCAGACCCCTGAATTTTTTGGAAGCAAGAACCGGCACGTCCTCCGTAGCGGGTCGACATGCTCGGGGCGGGGAGGGGGTGGGTTTGCCCTTCAGTTTGAAACGCTTCAAGAATCCCCCACGGGTGCGGATGGGCAAGAAAAATTTAAAAAGTTTAAAAAAAAAAAAAAAAAAAGATATTTTTAAAAAGCGGTGGGAGGGGGGATTCAGCCACGCAGCCCCAGGCAAAGCTCCCGTCGCTTCCCCGGGCAGCCCGCGGGGGTCCCGCTGGTACAGCCCCGCTGCGGGGGGAGCGAGTGTCTGCGTGCGGATCCCGCGCCCCCCGCGAAGCGGTGCCCGGAGAGAGGACGCGGGGTGCGGAGGGATGGCCGGCCGGCCCGGAGAGAGGATGGAGGACGGGGTGCGGAGGGGTGCTCCGCGGGGGGATGCGCGGCCCGGAGCGAAGATGCGCGGCGCGGAGCGGTACCCTGCGGGGGGGATGCGCGGCCCGGAGCGAAGACGCGGGGCGCGGAGCGGTACCCTGCGGGGGGGATGCGCGGCCCGGAGCGGTGCCCCGCGGAGGAGGGGGGGGAGATGCGCGGCCCGGGACTCACCGCCAGAGTTTGCCCAGGGTCTTGCTGAGCTCGGCGTTGTGGAGATGCGGGTACTGGTCGGCCAGCTTCCTGCGGGCGGCCTGCGCCCACACCATGAAGGCGTTCATGGGCCGCTTGACGTGCGGTTTGGCCTTGAGCGATCCGTTGCCGCGGACGGGCATGGGCACCAGGCTCCAGTCGTAACCCTTCAGCACCTGCGAGACGGCGTCGCGGATGCAGGCGGGGAACCGCTCGTCCACCTCGGCCGCGTCCACCTTAGCCCCCAGCGGAGCGGCGCCGGGTGGACGCGGGGCGGGTGCGGGGGCGCAGCCCAACCCCTCGGAACCGGCGGGGGACAGCGGCGAGTCGGAGTCCGAGTCCACGTGTGACATGGAGCTGGTGGTGCCCGCCGGGCTGCACGGAGCCTCCAGCGCTTTGTCGTGCTCCTCGGTCATGTTGAGCATTGGTGGCGGCGGG
>NW_015090794.1:2257201-2257917 GCF_001431845.1 Calidris pugnax
CCGCGGCGTGCACAGCGGACCCCCCTCTCGGGGGAGGGGGGGCATTGGGGAGTGGGTATGGGGCGGACCGGGGCCGTGGAGTATTTTTCCAAGCCCCACGGGACGGGGCAGCCTCGGTGAGGACGTGCGGAGCGGCGGCGGGACGGGGCGGCAGCAGCCGCCTCTTGGGGCTCCGGTCCGGCGGGACGCACCGGGCGGTTCGTGCCCTGGGGGCAGCGGGTGACTCTTTAAGCCCCCTTTCTGAGGAGGGTTCTGGGAGGGTGTCGGTGCGTGGTAGAAGCACCGGCGCGTTCCGGTTGCAAGCGGGGGCGGCTGTAACCCTCCGGCAGCCGAGCCCCGGTGCCGCCGTGCGCTCCCCGCATCCCGGAGCGCGACGTTTCTCCCCGCTCTCTCCGAGGGGCAAATAACGGAGGGACACGGCGGATGGCTGGAAAGAACCGAAACGGGCCTTTCCGCTACCCCCCGTCTCGTTTCTTCCCGCAGCCTTCCCACCTCCGGGCTCGGGGTCCCGGGCACCGGGGAACTTCCCCGGGAGGGCAGAGCCCGGGCTTCCCCCGCCGGGTCCCTCCCCGACGCCGGCGGTTTTGCACCGTCCGGAGGAGGATGAGGCACTTCGGGGTGAGCCTTGGGGTCTGGGGGCGGCCGGGACCGGGGGGGGGATGCCCGCAAAGTCTCCCCCCTCAGCTCCGGCTGCGGGAGAGCCCGGTGCGAGGCTG
>NW_015090794.1:2257927-2270965 GCF_001431845.1 Calidris pugnax
CGCCCGGTCTGGGACCCGAGGTGGGGGGTGCCCGCAAAGTCTCCCCCTTCAGCTCCGGCTGCGGGAGAGCCCGGTGCGGGGCTGCGGGAGAGCCCGGTGCGGGGCTGCGGGAGAGCCTGGTAACCCTTTCTTTTTTTTTTTCCCCCGTTTTTTAAAAGCTCTGCCGCTGTCTGAGCGCGCCCTGGGTTTTCCAGCATTTATTTGGAGCATTTGATTCTAATTATCCGCGGAATCCAGCCTTCTAATTGCGACTTGGGAAAAAAAAAAAAAAAGCAACTCCCCAAATTCCAGTTTTATCCGTTGCTTCCCCCCTCAGCCCCCCTGCCCCCCCGGAAAAAGGGGGTCAAGTACAAGATTTACAGGGGAAAAAAAATAAATTAGAAATTGCGCGAGTGCTTCAAGCATTCCAGGATTTAAAAAGTAACAGGAACGCGGTGGTTTTGAGAGCATTTTGTTTAATTACTGCGATGTATAATCACATTGAAATAAAGCGTACACATTGAATTTAAATGTAACCCTGTTTAAATGTGGCTGAATGTCCATATGCTTTCTCTGTGAAAATGAATATATTCTGTTAAAGTGCAAAGCAGGATTTTATTTTATTTAAAAAGTCTCTTATTTCCTTCCTAGTAATTTCTCAGAATTTCAGCTTTCAGTTTGCAAAGTCACAAAGTGACTTTGGGCGAAGCTTTTTTAAATGTAATTTTACAACGTGTCTTTTAAAAAAAATATTCTTGTTTTTAAGGCTCAAGGCATGCTATATGTGCTGAAGTTACAAGTGAGGAATAATTGAACTTTTCTTCCAGGGCCCAATCCAAAGCTTAGTGAGATTGTGGAAGAGTTTCTGTTTCCTTGGGTTTTGGACCGGTGGCTTTGCAGTGCAGTTGGACACTCGGCAGGACTATTTTTTTTTTTTCCCTCATCTGACAAATAATTAATGTACATTTCTATAATGCCTGTCTCTTTCAGTTCTCGTAGCTCTTTGAGAAGTTTACCTCACCGAAATTCTGTGAGTCAGGTAAATTGTATTTCATCCGTTTTTGAGGTGGCTGAGTCAACGCAATCATCACTATTTTTAGTCCAGCTTTTCAAAGACAGCCTCTCCGCATGAGGAGTCCCTTCCTTGGAAGATCTGAACCTTGTTGCGTGGCTGAGGCTGGGCAGGGATTTGTGGGACACTGAGAGCTTTTGGGGCAAGCCCAAGGAGGTAGGAAAACAAGATGCCCCCTATTTTCTGATCCCCGCCTTCAACTCCAAATCAAATTCCTGGAAAAGAAGCCCTCAAGGACAGCAGGAGTTAGAGACGTTGGGTTTCTTCTCCCTTGCGTGTTGCTGCCTTTCACAGCTCCCCACTCTACCCAAGGCAGGGAATTGCGTTTCTCAGCCCACACACTTGAATCCCTCTTTGTCCAACGCAGGTAGAAGGAGGAGGACAACTTTTGGTAGTTGCTTCCTCTTACTCCAGAGAAGGGCAGGGGGAAGAGGTAGTGCCTGGAGCCCAGAGCAGGGTACGTGTTCTGCTTCACATCTGCCTTTGTGATCTTGCACAAACCATTTCAAACCGTCTCTGAGCGTCAGTTCTCAGCCGAGCTGGCGGAGGGAGCGGCGTTTCCCTGCCTGGCACACCAACCTGAGCTGGGCAAGGGTGCAAGAAGCTGAGATGACACAGGAAGAGGAGGGAGCTGGAGCACCTGGGAAACTTCAGTAGCTCCGGTTTCCTGAGAAGTTCACTCATCCATGAAATGAAATGAGATTACGCTGGGACAGCAAGTGGGTTCAAGTGGCGTCATTTGTCTTACCGGG
Organism: Calidris pugnax; assembly: GCF_001431845.1. Taxonomy (NCBI): domain Eukaryota; kingdom Metazoa; phylum Chordata; class Aves; order Charadriiformes; family Scolopacidae; genus Calidris; species Calidris pugnax. The sequence continues at coordinate 2,259,731 of NW_015090794.1, forward strand.
GTCTCATGTTCAAATTTTGTATGACAAAGTACCAGCGATGTTTGCACAGGGATGGGCAAATGATGGAGCTGCCGGGCAGGTCTTGCAGTGATCTCACATGATGTGTCATTTAGACCTGCCTTAATGCTTCTCTCTCTTCACCCAGCCTGCTGCAGGGCGGGCCCTGACATCAGGATTTCCAGGAAAAGGTTGCAGATCTGGAGGGAAGAACCAAGATTCCCATTGCCCAATGGAGCCTTAAAGAATATACCCAAGCTGGGTATGTTTAGAGGGGTTTTGGTGGAATAGAGCTGGCTGTTCCTGATGGAGAGCGGGCACAGCAGAGGCCCACCAGCTGCCTGTCAGTATTGGTAATACTGCTTCATTTTATTTGCAGTCTGACAAGGTCTTCAATAAAGTTCCTGGGCAGCTCACACCAGTGTTGTTTGGGATCAGACACTAAATACAAGGTCTGCATGTTTGGCTCCATCACATTTTCACTCGTCACCTGGGAACACTCAGAATCCCCATGGGATGGAGGTGGCTTGACCTCCATCCTGGTTCCTCTCTGCTATACCTATTCGTTATGCAGGAATAAGTGTATGTGTGTGTTTGTGTTGCCTTCAGAGCAGTCAGAGCCCCACTAACGTCAGGGGGGAGAAATGCCATCTTCAGTAGAAGACAGGGAAGGTATTTTCAGAGCATGAGAGCACGTTGGGAACCACTGCAGAGGATGGGATATGCTCTGCAACGCGCACACGTACTGCGCTCCCTCCCTGGCTGGGTGCTGGCCCAGCCCAAAGGTGGGCTCTTATCGCTTAATCTGATCAAGTGACAAAGTTATCGCTTTTCAAAAATTGGCTACCTTTGAACTGCGAGCAGATTTTGCATGGGAATTTCAAAGAGCAAATAGAAAGAGCCTTTACAGGGGAAGAAAAAACAACCCCTGATCAGATAAGAGTAACCTATGCGTCATGTTAAAATAAGCCTCTGACATCTGCAGGATTAATGCTCTGCCCAGAGGATACAGCAGTTCAGTGGCAGCTCTGAGATTGCTGTGAAACAATGTTCAGTCCCTTTTCAGGAAAGCTACCGATATCTGAAAAGAAAGCAGAGACCTGTGGTCACTTTCTACTAATTTCAATTTCTTAACTTTGATTTTTTTAGCAGCAGAAGAGCTGAAAATCTTTGCTCTTCAGAGAAAATGCAGTGATGGGTGCAATCTTACACTGTGCACTTGTGAAGGCTCCAGCACAAAACCAGAGCCTGTTTGCGCTGTTTTAAGACTAAATTTATATTGCTTAGCTGCTTGCAGATGAGTCTACATCCAAAATTTGTCTTCTGTTGCCTTGCTGCTCTGAACAATTCAGGAGTAAAAGGGACAGAAGCTTTTTGCAAATTTTAATTAACACTTGGGGCATTTACTTCTCGGCATCTCCACAGCTCCCACCACTGTGCTTAGCTCTGCTCTTGAAATTCATGTTTTCACCTGCACAGCAGGAGTGAAAAATTACTGCGTGCTGTCATGAAAGTCACTGCATGCTCCCACCACAGCAAGAACAAGTTTTTTTTATTGCACAGCCACATCCAAAGCCTGTCATTAGAGGTGTTTCCATGGATTGTGAAAAGCTGGAGACTTGAGGCTCCCACCGCTGTGAGTGGATGCAAACGTGCCCCTCTTGCGCAGCTGCTGCAGTCTGCTGAGAACAGGGGGAAAGGAGGCTTAAATATTAGTTTAATATTAGTTTTTACTGTGTTAACGGGGTGCTTAGCTCTGACATCCCTCCTTTTTCTGGACAGGAATAGTTTGGCAGCTGCAGGGTGAACAACGGAGGAACATGTCCCCCAGCAGCTCCCTTCCAACCCATGAACATTTACCTGGCGCTGATACAAGAAACTCACCTGCACTGGGCAGGACTCCACTGACCTCTCTCTTGCTTGAAATGCAAGTGGAGAGGAATGCACGGGATTCCAAACCCTTTTCTAGGTTTCACTGTGGCAGCAGATATCAGAGAAAAAAAAGGACATTTATTTTTAGGAAGTCTTGACTTCAGGGTGAGTCAAAGGCAGTGAGGGCTTCATGAAAATCTTCACGTTACATTGCGCCTGGCGTGCAATTTCTGCTAAAATAAAATAATATAGCCTTTACTAACAAGAGCTTTTATCATTATTAATTCTTTAATATCCCAGTGGAAAAAAAGTTAACTAGTGGCTTGTTCTGTGTTTTTATCTTGCAGTTTTCCCAGCCTGAAGTTGCCCACTGTGGTGCCAGCAGCCAAGGACTCGGAGGGGAAACAATTAGAAACCCAAAAGGGACAGCTTTCTCTGTCGGTCTCAGAAAATATGCGTGTGTAAAGACCAAATCCAGTGGGAAGGGAAAGATATGTCAATGTGTTATTTCTGTTCAAATATTCCAGGATATCAGCAACAAAACAAAATTTGCTTTTGCGGGGCCAACACCACACAGGTGTGTGTTATGCATTAAAGGCCAGGCGAGACACTGGCAAAAGATCTCTTTCTTCCTGCACAGCACAGGCAGGACGGCGGCTTTTCAAAATAATGAAGAACCACAATTCTATTCATTATAATTATTGCGGTAATTGTTTGTCCTATGGTACCACTTAAGAACCCCTCTTCTGAACCCCGTCCTTATAGAAGCTGTACAAATACAGGAGGAAATAAAGGTAATTCTTCCTCTGAAAATCCTTTTCAGCCTTAATCTTGCTAACCCTGGAGTTAAAGATCAGATTTCCACAGGGAAGGATCAGGGATTTTAATGGAAAAAATATTACCACTGGAGAAATCTTAACTAGTAGAAGGAAGCTCCTGAATTCTTTGCGAGATCCCATTTAGCAAACGCAGCTGAGTGCTCAGCAGGATTGTGTATAACTGCTTTATACATAATTGAATGTATGTTTTCTTTAGAAGAGTCCCCAAATGTTAATGCTGCTTTACAAAATAGTTATTTCTGCGCACATTCGCTTTCTCTGTTTTATTTAAACCCAATTCCTGGCAGCCAGAGGGGCGAAAGACTAGACCTGAATGAACACAGAGTAATTTAGGGTGCCAGGGACAGCAGGGTTGAGGTGCTGGTGGGGACAGCTGCTGGGTGCTGTGACAGTAAATGCTTGTTTCTCTGTCACTTTTGCAGCTGTTTGGAACACAGCAAAATAGGGTCGGGCGGGGGGACGTGGCGGCGCGCATTTTGTTGAATGAAGATCAGCATCAATGATGCCTCAGCGCCTGCCGGCCGGCCTGACATTTATGAATCGCTTTCCCTTTGAGACTTTAAGGCTCAGAGCCTCCCTCTTAAATGTCTCGTTTGCCCTGCTTGCTTGTTTTTGTTTTTTTTTTTTTACATTGTTTTGTTTTCTGGTACCTTAACTTTGAAAAGAGGGGAACGTGAGGGAAAATCGGGACATGAAAATAAAAGCTGACGGTAAATAGATGAGCGAGCAAAAAACCTGACACGGATGATGGTCCATACAAAGCTGCACACCAGCAGGAACTGCAGAACAGAGAGGGGGTCATTGGGTGTTCTAATCTACCGTTTTATCACACTTTTTCCTTTATAGCTTGATTCATCTTCCAGTAAAGCTAAAGGGAAGGCTTCCATTGCTTTTTATGAGAATTGGACTGGTCCTTTAGAGTAACAACACTTTTCTGCTGTTTAATAGGCTTAAAACTTTGCAGCTTGTATTGTTGAAAGATGCTGTTGACACACGATGTCCCCTGAGCTCAGCTGGGTTGAGGTTGGTGTTCGTTCCTGTGACTGTCCCAACCTGCGCATCTGGCAGACCTCAGCACCATCCTCAGCAATGAAAACCCACACAGATCAGTGTTCCCTTCCCGGGTCCAATTATTCCCTTGTTTTATTTTTTTTTTTTTGCTAAATCTATAGCCTAAACCCTCCGCTTTTCCTCAGTAATTTCCTCAATTATCCAGTTTGTTTTACAGACATTTCCATTTAATGTGGAATTTGCCGTAAAAGTTTCATAAAGACCCCACAAAGGAAACCATTAGCTTACATCTATTTAAATTTATCTAGCCAAACCTCGTGGCTAATCCAAAGGGAGAGCGAAAACTGCAGTATACCCGAGGCCTTTAACAAATAGCTTATTTTTCTTTCCCTATACAATGCACCATTATGTAGGTTTTTTTTTTTTCCAAGGAGAACAATGCGAGCAGCGGTGATGGGAAACTGGAAAAACAAAAGAGGCATTTAGAAGGGACCGGTTTACAGTCTGAAAAGCGTTGAATAATGTTACACCTGATAACAGATACTTTCTCAGAGACCATCGGAACGGTTTAGCGTGGCGGTATTTACTGAAGTGGGATATGCGACACACGACTAAACTCATCGATGACCGCCGAGGCCGCTTTATTAAAGTGGTTTTGCTAAAAAAACAGAGCATTTATGAGCTCAATGCAGAGTCAAGGGCTTGACAGCGATAGACTATGCTAAGTAGAAATCACGGCAACATCAGAAGTGGCAAATGATGAAGGCCTGAGGAATTAAATCTAACGTTTTTATTCAGGGGTTTAACCTAATGTCTTTCCTCAGGGATTTAACCCAACATTTTTCCTCAGGGACGGAGTCCGGGCGCAGCGGGGCGAGCTGAGGGGGCTGCGGCCGCCCCGGCCTCCTTGGGCGAGAGATGGCCGAAGGGGGCTTGGCCCCAACGCCTTCCCATTCTTCCCCTTGTGGGTTTTTTTTTTTAACTTTGCACTTCTTCGCCTTTTTTCAAAAGGGCCGGACCGGACAAACGCCTCTTCTCCAGAGAACCCCCGGCCGCGGTGACCCTGGCCTCAGCGGCAGTGGGGCCAAGCCGCCGCCGCCGCCAACGGGCACCTTCTGGCTGACCCGCATCGTGCTGCTGCGATCCATAGCCCTGCTTTACTGTGAGTCTCCGGGCGCTGCCCCGCGCCTCCTCTTTCTCTCGCCGCTGCCCGGGGAGCGGGTGGGGGCCCGGCGGAGCCCCGGGCTGCTGGAGGCGGCCGGGCTGGTCGCCAGGCAGAACCCCATGAAGTCTTGGGGTTGCCGTGTCCCTCAAAGGCCTTCCCTGCTGCAAAGCCTCAAGTGGGGCAGGCGGGGAAGGGGGGAGTCCCTGGTGGTCCCCTCCCGTGGGGTCCTTGGTGGTGCCGAGGTCCCACCGTGGTGGGAGAGGAGGCCCGTGACCATCTTGGGTACTTGGTGGTGAATTTGTTTGTGGGAAAAGGGGCTGCAGGAGTTTTGCCCCCAGCTCCTGGGTCCGGGCCACATTCTGTGTGGTAGGGATGAAGCAGCTGCCCTGAGGAGCCCTGCCTGCCTTTTACCAAAGCACTGCTTAATTTTAGGTGTTGGGAGTACATGTTTGCGTATGCCAAGCTTGAGGGAACGACTGAGACGTGAAATGGGAAGAGCCGCTTGTTTTCAGCTCTTGCTTTACTCGATGGGACAGGGTTGATGGCAGGGGTGGTGGTGGAGCTCCCGTGTTGGAAGAGCTGGAGTAAGAACTGGCTCACACTGCGAGGCTAGGACCTGTCAGCGGAGCTGGTTGGAGCTGGTAGTCCTTTTTTCTTCAAGGTAGATGTTGTGTGCTAACCGTGCAAGATAGAAACTCCTCATTCTACACATTAGGATCCTGTGTGGGTGCCTAGGCTCCTTGGGTGCCAACACTACCAGTTGGGACCTGAAATTGACATGACCTTAGAACAGTTAATGGTGAAATTGATTTCCAACCTCAGCTGTGCTCGTTTGGCTCTCGCTTTGGCAAGGAACACTGAGAGCCGCGCTTGGAGCCCACTAGTGCTCCACTTAAAAAATATTCACAGTGAAACCTAAACTGACATGTAACACACTACGTTACAAATTCTAAACTTGCCCCAGATTTGTCCACAAAATCGTTAGGATTTGTAGGCTGCCAGCCTGCTTAGATTATTTTGCATCAAAACCATGCAGAAGTTGTAGTTTTGTATGGTTTTGACACGTGCTCTGTTTCTAGTTTGGTTTCAGCTCTCGGTGAAATGTGGGGTTATGACTCTTTCAGTCAAAATGAAAGCGATTCCGATATTCCCCCGTGTGTAAATCCAGACTGCTGAGTTTCCCGTAGCTCAGTTTGCAGTTTCCTTATGAAAAACTGATTAGCGTTCTCCGCTCTGCATTTGATGGAGGCCGCTTCTTTCTGATCACAGATTTGAGGTTATAAATATGCCCCATCTGGGACCAAATTCTCTCCTGTAGGGTGGTGGCGTGTTTGGTGGGAAGGGGCTGGTGGGGAGGTGGGAAGGGAGAGGCGGTGGCTGGAGGGGTGGGAGTTGGGGAGGGGGTGATGAGGTAGAGGAGGGCGAAGAGTGAGTTAGACATATGGGAACTTCTGGGGAGCGGGAGACCTGATTCGGGACAAGGAGAGCAGGAAGAGGAGCAAGTATCCCATTCAGGGTCAGGTGAGTTACAACATGAAAGTGATTGAAACCTACGAGCTGGAGGGAGAAAGGAAGAGTGAGCATTTGTAAGGCAGAGGATGAAGCTGAGATTGAAAGCTGGTAAGTGAAATACGGAGAAGAACTGGATTCTGCACTTTTTGAAAGAGGAAAGAGGAGTGGGAATGCCTGCGAGTAGCAGAAGGGGGGAGGAAACCCCAAAATGCTTCCACAGTCCAGAGTAAAGAAATCTTTTTGAGAGAGGTAGTGCAGAGAAAAAGATTTGGGTACCAGAGCTGGAAGGAACAGGGTAGGAGGATGGCTCTGTCCTTTGTAATGAAGGAGGTGCAAGAAAGGAAAAGTTTACCTGCTTGTTATGCAACTTCAGCTTGATTGTGATCAGATAACAGTGATTTCTGCTGTTTGTTTTGGTTGAGTAACAGCCAAGGGATCCAAAGCCAGAAACCGGGGCCAGATTTGAGACAGGTCGAATTCTGACTTGGGCCATCACTTGCTGTGGTGGTGGGGCTGCAGCTCCGATCCCAACGCAGGGGAGACACTGCACAGCCTACAGCCAAAGCACTTGTGGAGTGGAAACTAATTGCCGTGTCTGAGATGGAGAGATTGTGAAGAGGCAGATTGCTCTGTCAAAGGCTGCAAAACCATGACATGGCTGTTGGGGTGGGATGCTCTCCAGGGAAGGTGGGTTGCCTTTTGATCTCTTCTGAGAGCCTGGGTTTAGAAACAGCAGAAAACAATTTAAAGCCTCTGTGCCAAGCACCTCTTCCAAGCTCTTTTCTGAAGATGGAACCATTTACTCTGACAGATGATTTTTTTTACCAGACGCGGCGATTCTGCACACGCCGAGTCTCAGACTTGCTGAGGAAACGGTTGATGCCGTTGTGACAGTTTGACATTCCTCAGTTGTGGGATGTTTTCCACCCTTCTTTCATTTCACCCTTTTAAACGTAACCCTTTCATTCCTGCTGTCTTAAGCAACAAATCCTTTGGGGGTGTCTTGTGCTAAAGTATCAGGAACGTGGTCACCCCCTGATGATTGCAGCTCCTGCCTATTAGCACAGCTGTGTGAGCTGAAAGCTTGTCTTCTCTCTTTGGTGGAAAGGGAGGGGTGGGAGAGTGAAGGACCTTGTGGATGGGACGGAGATAAACATGATTTGGGGGATACAGTGATTGCTGAGGTGAGGGGCAAAATTGTCAAGTATGATTTGGGGACCTGTCACCTCCTTCCTGCCCCCGGCTCCACTCTTGAGAGGCTGTTTTTATTGCCTGATGTGAGCTGGGGAGATGCTTTCCCTTTGGATCTTCCCCTGTGGAAGGAGGACAGGCAGAGCAAGGCAGGTGTGAAGTGTCCTTCTGTGTGCCCTCTGTTCTCCCCCACCCCTTTTGGTTATAACAGCTTTCCTTTTATTTTTTTCTCCTTTTTTATTTTGAAGGGGGTTTCCAGAAGCAGCCAGAGCCTGGGAAGTCCCTGGCAAAGCAGCTGCTGTCTGAGAGGCAGGTTAGAGATGGGAAAGTGGGAAAGGATCTGATGATTCCTGGAGGCCAGTGACCAAAGCTACACACTGCTTGCAGGAGTGGGAAGGAAGGGGAAAATGCATCCAAGCCGAAAGTGCTCAGTGAGATCTGCTCTTAGCAGCAGGGCTGTGCCAGTGGGGTCCTCCCAGCTGAGCACTAAGGTAAATGAAATGCCTGTCTGTGCAATGCTGGCTTTAATAATAGCTAGTACTGTGTGCTTGTAAATTATGTGACACTTAAATTCTTATAACTGACAGCCCTCGGAGACATTTTCAGATCTGGGACCTCTTTCTCCACTGAGTAAGTGTGAGCAGACCAAGTGGTAAAACCCTTCTGGAGGAAGGAGAAGAAAGTGAAGTAACACAGAATCCAGCCCTGGAGAAGAGAACAATTATGTAGGTCTTACCCTGTGCCCTGCTGCCCAGACCCCTCTCTGTTCTGTAGAGGCATCTTTGTGTGGTACTGGTGTGCCAATGGAAGAGACTTGTCTCACAGACTTCCATCGTTGCTATCTCTCTGTCACTGGCTAATTGCAATCTCTAATACAGTAATTCATGAGACAGGGAGGCTTGGACAAATGCTGTTTTGAGATTTGAAGGTTTTCCGTCCTGGTCTTGCACTGTGTTTTTGTTCTTCATGGCAGGAATTGATATTTTCTAAGTAGAGAAAGTCTTTGAGGTCTTGTTGGAAGTCCCGTTACAAGTAAATAGCTGGTCCCAAAGCTCTTGATATCAAATGTGCGTTATTTGCTCCCTTCACCCTTCTAAATCAGTGGTAAGTGCCCTGTTTGGATGATTACTATCATCAGATTCCAGACGTAGAAGTTTAAGTAATTAGATATCACCCTTCCCAATTTCAGCCAGGCTCTGTAGAGTGCTTTGAAATAAAAGCTATTATTTAAATCCCGTTTATCTTCTTTCTTCGCATGTATTGTTTAATAGTAGTATTTTCTTTCCCCAGAGCTAGAGCTACGGGAGGTTCATGCTACTTCTTCCTAATTCTGAAATTTAAAGCCTTCTCGGGGGGATTTGGCTTCCTGTAGGTTGCTGGCTCTCCCCGGTGTCCTTCCTCTTCGCTCTCTCTGCCATCTCCCCTGCTTTCCCCCTTCTCTTCTCTCAGCTATATTAAAAGGCTCCCAGTAGCTTTCAGCTTGCTTAGTCAGGATTATAGTACATCTTCAGACACTTTTTCTCCCCTGAAAGGTTTTATTTCAGCGCGGTGCTTGTTAGCAAGTCTGCACAACAAAGGCAGTGTGTTAGCACTGTGTCCTCTTAGCGAGCTACATGCCCCCGTTTAACTCTGCGCGAAAGAGCCACGTAAGCGACACAGAAGTGTGTCTGGTCCTGAACAAAACACTTTCACCGTGGGGAGATAAATTCATAGCAAGCAGTGATAGTTTAAGGGAAATGATAACAAGAACTGAGAAGGGGAGGATCTGTCTCCGAGTCTGCTGTTTGCCCGGAGCTGGTTTGGAGCAGAGGGATGTTCTCAGGGCATCCTCCAGCTGCAGGCTGGAATGCCCCTGCTCTGGTTTGGAACAGTCTGGGTCCTACAGGGAAGCTTTTTAGCAGTGCCATAGCCCAGCCTTTTCTATTTGCTTTCACATCATTTCAAACAAAGAGGCGATGGGGTTAGAAGCACTTCGAAAGCCTCCAAAGCAACCACCCCAAAGTCTTGAGCTTTTTTGTTGTAAAACAAAAAAGTGTTAAGAACAGACTACTTTGTTGTGTGGTTGGTTGTGGCCGTGGGGTTGCACGATGAAAAGGGGGTGTTTGGTTTCACTCAGGCTCTTTGCTCAGTACCACGGTGTTGTTGCTTCTGTGTTGCAAAACTTTGCAGGGGAATTTATTGATTGCAAACTTATTTGATTCATTTCTCTGACAATAATGAATATTCTCCCCCTTCTTCTTTTCAGTAGTACAACCTCAGCTTGCCAGCATCCAGCAAAGGGCCTTTTTGAATGCCTTGTTGGGTCAAAGGTGCACTTGATATATGGCTCCAGGCAGATTTTTTTTGTGTGTGCAAGATGTAGTTTGGTTTTCATGCAAAGCTCTGTGCTCTTGGTTCATTTCTTCTTGTGGTTTGGGCTTTAAGTAAAAGTTAAGACTTTTTTAATGGGGGGAGAGAGAAAGCCATATGACCGGAAAGTTTTGGATTTCACATCTTTAAATCTTTACAGAGCATGAAGAATGGGATTCTCTCATTCTCCTACCATGACAGGCTGAGCCTGGACTGGGGGAAAGAAACTGGGGTGACAGGGCAATATGGATAGACCAAATCATTTCAGATGGGTGACTCTTGTGTTGCACGCTTGGGTTGTGGTTATTGGTAGCATGTGGGTTTGAACAAGGGACGTGTTCAGTTTGGGGAGACAGAGGAGGCTGGGAGGGGAGGGAGAAGGTGGTGGTGGTGGGGAGTTAATGGAAAAGTACAGTAAAGCACCTTCTGAGGTGAGAATAAGTAGTGAAGGTCTATTAGCAGTTGATGACAATTTACATGTATTACTTATGTAAAGATCAGCTCGCAGCAGGTAGAGGAGCGTGCTCCCATGTGAGCTGTCAAAGGCTCCGTCTGCCTCCTGAGTGGGAGGGAGCATGGGAATCGCTGAGTTTTCAATGTGCAAAGGAGTGAACAGTCTGAAGAACAGCAAAGTGCTTCAGATGGAAAGAGAGGAGATTGGCAGGGGCTGAAGGTAACACAAATCTGGGAACTATTGGTAAAAAGTCCAGGCAGTGAGCAGCCACAGGGGTGATGGGGTTTTCTGCTGGGTTTGAAGACTTGGAGGTGTGATGAGTTGTGCTGGGAGTCTGCAGGGGATGTCCCTGAATTAGGAGCCCAGCATGGCCTCACATCATTCCCATCTATGATGCTGGAGAGAACAGCTATGGGAAAACATCAGCTTCTGCATCCTGGTCAGCAAAGTGCGTCCTGAACTCTGGAAAAGCCCCCTTCTCGGTTATGCTCTCGTTTTGTAAAATGACAGCAGAAAGTGAGAGTCAGTCTGAGGGGTCTGGCCTGCTAAAGAGGCTGGAAGCAGTGGGTGACTGGATCAGGCCCTGTGTTAGCTTCCTCCACCCCAGGGGAATCCACCATGGACTCCTCGGTGCAGAAGATGCCTGAGCTGGAGGTAGCCCGGGTGCTGCTGGAGGCAAGCTGCCTGGTGCGTAGGAGTGAAAGTGTCTGTGCTGTTCTTGCAGGAAAAAATAAACTCTGGACTGATGGGAGGTGCTGATGAATGCGTTCCCCAAAGTTTTAAAAGCCAGGAGTTGGGTTTGCTCAGGAGGAAAGTGGCTTGTCCCGAGCGAGATGCAGAGTCTC
>NW_015090794.1:2274880-2429155 GCF_001431845.1 Calidris pugnax
GCCCTGCTTTACTGTGAGTCTCCCGGCGCTGCCCCGCGCCTCCTCTTTCTCTCGCCGCTGCCCGGGGAGCGGGTGGGGGCCCGGTGGAGCCCTGGGCTGCTGGAGGCGGCTGGGATGGACACCAGGCAGAACCCCATGAAGTCTTGGGGTTGCCGTGTCCCTCAAAGGCCTTCCCCGCAGCAAAGCCTCAAGTGGTGAAGGGGGGAGCCCCTGGTGGTCCCCTCCCGGTGGGTCCGTGGTGGTGCTGAGGTCCCACCGTGGTGGGAGAGGAGGCCCGTGACCATCTTGGGTACTTGGTGGTGAATTTGTTTGTGGGAAAAGGGGCTGCAGGAGTTTTGCCCCCAGCTCCTGGGTCCGGGCCACATTCTGTGTGGTAGGGATGAAGCAGCTGCCCTGAGGAGCCCTGCCTGCCTTTTACCAAAGCACTGCTTAATTTTAGGTGTTGGGAGTACATGTTTGCGTATGCCAAGCTTGAGGGAACGACTGAGACGTGAAATGGGAAGAGCCGCTTGTTTTCAGCTCTTGCTTTACTCGATGGGACAGGGTTGATGGCAGGGGTGGTGGTGGAGCTCCCGTGTTGGAAGAGCTGGAGTAAGAACTGGCTCACACCGCAAGGCTAGACCTGTCAGCGGAGCTGGTCGGAGCTGGTAGTCCTTTTTTCTTCAAGGTAGATGTTGTGTGCTAACCGTGCAAGAGAGAAACTCCTCATTGTACACATTAGGATCCTATGTGGGTGCCTGGCCTCCTTGGGTGCCAACACTACCAGTTGGGACCTGAAATTGACATGACCTTAGAACAGTTAATGGTGAAATTGATTTCCAACCTCAGCTGTGCTCGTTTGGCTCTCGCTTTGGCAAGGAACACTGAGAGCCGCGCTTGGAGCCCACTAGTGCTCCACTTAAAAAATATTCACAGTGAAACCTAAACTGACATGTAACACACTACGTTACAAATTCTAAACTTGCCCCAGATTTGTCCACAAAATCGTTAGGATTTGTAGGCTGCCAGCCTGCTTAGATTATTTTGCATCAAAACCATGCAGAAGTTGTAGTTTTGTATGGTTTTGACACGTGCTCTGTTTCTAGTTTGGTTTCAGCTCTCGGTGAAATGTGGGGTTATGACTCTTTCAGTCAAAATGAAAGCGATTCCGATATTCCCCCGTGTGTAAATCCAGACTGCTGAGTTTCCCGTAGCTCAGTTTGCAGTTTCCTTATGAAAAACTGATTAGCGTTCTCCGCTCTGCATTTGATGGAGGCCGCTTCTTTCTGATCACAGATTTGAGGTTATAAATATGCCCCATCTGGGACCAAATTCTCTCCTGTAGGGTGGTGGCGTGTTTGGTGGGAAGGGGCTGGTGGGGAGGTGGGAAGGGAGAGGCGGTGGCTGGAGGGGTGGGAGTTGGGGAGGGGGTGATGAGGTAGAGGAGGGCGAAGAGTGAGTTAGACATATGGGAACTTCTGGGGAGCGGGAGACCTGATTCGGGACAAGGAGAGCAGGAAGAGGAGCAAGTATCCCATTCAGGGTCAGGTGAGTTACAACATGAAAGTGATTGAAACCTACGAGCTGGAGGGAGAAAGGAAGAGTGAGCATTTGTAAGGCAGAGGATGAAGCTGAGATTGAAAGCTGGTAAGTGAAATACGGAGAAGAACTGGATTCTGCACTTTTTGAAAGAGGAAAGAGGAGTGGGAATGCCTGCGAGTAGCAGAAGGGGGGAGGAAACCCCAAAATGCTTCCACAGTCCAGAGTAAAGAAATCTTTTTGAGAGAGGTAGTGCAGAGAAAAAGATTTGGGTACCAGAGCTGGAAGGAACAGGGTAGGAGGATGGCTCTGTCCTTTGTAATGAAGGAGGTGCAAGAAAGGAAAAGTTTACCTGCTTGTTATGCAACTTCAGCTTGATTGTGATCAGATAACAGTGATTTCTGCTGTTTGTTTTGGTTGAGTAACAGCCAAGGGATCCAAAGCCAGAAACCGGGGCCAGATTTGAGACAGGTCGAATTCTGACTTGGGCCATCACTTGCTGTGGTGGTGGGGCTGCAGCTCCGATCCCAACGCAGGGGAGACACTGCACAGCCTACAGCCAAAGCACTTGTGGAGTGGAAACTAATTGCCGTGTCTGAGATGGAGAGATTGTGAAGAGGCAGATTGCTCTGTCAAAGGCTGCAAAACCATGACATGGCTGTTGGGGTGGGATGCTCTCCAGGGAAGGTGGGTTGCCTTTTGATCTCTTCTGAGAGCCTGGGTTTAGAAACAGCAGAAAACAATTTAAAGCCTCTGTGCCAAGCACCTCTTCCAAGCTCTTTTCTGAAGATGGAACCATTTACTCTGACAGATGATTTTTTTTACCAGACGCGGCGATTCTGCACACGCCGAGTCTCAGACTTGCTGAGGAAACGGTTGATGCCGTTGTGACAGTTTGACATTCCTCAGTTGTGGGATGTTTTCCACCCTTCTTTCATTTCACCCTTTTAAACGTAACCCTTTCATTCCTGCTGTCTTAAGCAACAAATCCTTTGGGGGTGTCTTGTGCTAAAGTATCAGGAACGTGGTCACCCCCTGATGATTGCAGCTCCTGCCTATTAGCACAGCTGTGTGAGCTGAAAGCTTGTCTTCTCTCTTTGGTGGAAAGGGAGGGGTGGGAGAGTGAAGGACCTTGTGGATGGGACGGAGATAAACATGATTTGGGGGATACAGTGATTGCTGAGGTGAGGGGCAAAATTGTCAAGTATGATTTGGGGACCTGTCACCTCCTTCCTGCCCCCGGCTCCACTCTTGAGAGGCTGTTTTTATTGCCTGATGTGAGCTGGGGAGATGCTTTCCCTTTGGATCTTCCCCTGTGGAAGGAGGACAGGCAGAGCAAGGCAGGTGTGAAGTGTCCTTCTGTGTGCCCTCTGTTCTCCCCCACCCCTTTTGGTTATAACAGCTTTCCTTTTATTTTTTTCTCCTTTTTTATTTTGAAGGGGGTTTCCAGAAGCAGCCAGAGCCTGGGAAGTCCCTGGCAAAGCAGCTGCTGTCTGAGAGGCAGGTTAGAGATGGGAAAGTGGGAAAGGATCTGATGATTCCTGGAGGCCAGTGACCAAAGCTACACACTGCTTGCAGGAGTGGGAAGGAAGGGGAAAATGCATCCAAGCCGAAAGTGCTCAGTGAGATCTGCTCTTAGCAGCAGGGCTGTGCCAGTGGGGTCCTCCCAGCTGAGCACTAAGGTAAATGAAATGCCTGTCTGTGCAATGCTGGCTTTAATAATAGCTAGTACTGTGTGCTTGTAAATTATGTGACACTTAAATTCTTATAACTGACAGCCCTCGGAGACATTTTCAGATCTGGGACCTCTTTCTCCACTGAGTAAGTGTGAGCAGACCAAGTGGTAAAACCCTTCTGGAGGAAGGAGAAGAAAGTGAAGTAACACAGAATCCAGCCCTGGAGAAGAGAACAATTATGTAGGTCTTACCCTGTGCCCTGCTGCCCAGACCCCTCTCTGTTCTGTAGAGGCATCTTTGTGTGGTACTGGTGTGCCAATGGAAGAGACTTGTCTCACAGACTTCCATCGTTGCTATCTCTCTGTCACTGGCTAATTGCAATCTCTAATACAGTAATTCATGAGACAGGGAGGCTTGGACAAATGCTGTTTTGAGATTTGAAGATTTTCCGTCCTGGTCTTGCACTGTGTTTTTGTTCTTCATGGCAGGAATTGATATTTTCTAAGTAGAGAAAGTCTTTGAGGTCTTGTTGGAAGTCCTGTTACAAGTAAATAGCTGGTCCCAAAGCTCTTGATATCAAATGTGCGTTATTTGCTCCCTTCACCCTTCTAAATCAGTGGTAAGTGCCCTGTTTGGATGATTACTATCATCAGATTCCAGACGTAGAAGTTTAAGTAATTAGATATCACCCTTCCCAATTTCAGCCAGGCTCTGTAGAGTGCTTTGAAATAAAAGCTATTATTTAAATCCCGTTTATCTTCTTTCTTCGCATGTATTGTTTAATAGTAGTATTTTCTTTCCCCAGAGCTAGAGCTACGGGAGGTTCATGCTACTTCTTCCTAATTCTGAAATTTAAAGCCTTCTCGGGGGGATTTGGCTTCCTGTAGGTTGCTGGCTCTCCCCGGTGTCCTTCCTCTTCGCTCTCTCTGCCATCTCCCCTGCTTTCCCCCTTCTCTTCTCTCAGCTATATTAAAAGGCTCCCAGTAGCTTTCAGCTTGCTTAGTCAGGATTATAGTACATCTTCAGACACTTTTTCTCCCCTGAAAGGTTTTATTTCAGCGCGGTGCTTGTTAGCAAGTCTGCACAACAAAGGCAGTGTGTTAGCACTGTGTCCTCTTAGCGAGCTACATGCCCCCGTTTAACTCTGCGCGAAAGAGCCACGTAAGCGACACAGAAGTGTGTCTGGTCCTGAACAAAACACTTTCACCGTGGGGAGATAAATTCATAGCAAGCAGTGATAGTTTAAGGGAAATGATAACAAGAACTGAGAAGGGGAGGATCTGTCTCCGAGTCTGCTGTTTGCCCGGAGCTGGTTTGGAGCAGAGGGATGTTCTCAGGGCATCCTCCAGCTGCAGGCTGGAATGCCCCTGCTCTGGTTTGGAACAGTCTGGGTCCTACAGGGAAGCTTTTTAGCAGTGCCATAGCCCAGCCTTTTCTATTTGCTTTCACATCATTTCAAACAAAGAGGCGATGGGGTTAGAAGCACTTCGAAAGCCTCCAAAGCAACCACCCCAAAGTCTTGAGCTTTTTTGTTGTAAAACAAAAAAGTGTTAAGAACAGACTACTTTGTTGTGTGGTTGGTTGTGGCCGTGGGGTTGCACGATGAAAAGGGGGTGTTTGGTTTCACTCAGGCTCTTTGCTCAGTACCACGGTGTTGTTGCTTCTGTGTTGCAAAACTTTGCAGGGGAATTTATTGATTGCAAACTTATTTGATTCATTTCTCTGACAATAATGAATATTCTCCCCCTTCTTCTTTTCAGTAGTACAACCTCAGCTTGCCAGCATCCAGCAAAGGGCCTTTTTGAATGCCTTGTTGGGTCAAAGGTGCACTTGATATATGGCTCCAGGCAGATTTTTTTTGTGTGTGCAAGATGTAGTTTGGTTTTCATGCAAAGCTCTGTGCTCTTGGTTCATTTCTTCTTGTGGTTTGGGCTTTAAGTAAAAGTTAAGACTTTTTTAATGGGGGGAGAGAGAAAGCCATATGACCGGAAAGTTTTGGATTTCACATCTTTAAATCTTTACAGAGCATGAAGAATGGGATTCTCTCATTCTCCTACCATGACAGGCTGAGCCTGGACTGGGGGAAAGAAACTGGGGTGACAGGGCAATATGGATAGACCAAATCATTTCAGATGGGTGACTCTTGTGTTGCACGCTTGGGTTGTGGTTATTGGTAGCATGTGGGTTTGAACAAGGGACGTGTTCAGTTTGGGGAGACAGAGGAGGCTGGGAGGGGAGGGAGAAGGTGGTGGTGGTGGTGGGGGGGAGTTAATGGAAAAGTACAGTAAAGCACCTTCTGAGGTGAGAATAAGTAGTGAAGGTCTATTAGCAGTTGATGACAATTTACATGTATTACTTATGTAAAGATCAGCTCGCAGCAGGTAGAGGAGCGTGCTCCCATGTGAGCTGTCAAAGGCTCCGTCTGCCTCCTGAGTGGGAGGGAGCATGGGAATCGCTGAGTTTTCAATGTGCAAAGGAGTGAACAGTCTGAAGAACAGCAAAGTGCTTCAGATGGAAAGAGAGGAGATTGGCAGGGGCTGAAGGTAACACAAATCTGGGAACTATTGGTAAAAAGTCCAGGCAGTGAGCAGCCACAGGGGTGATGGGGTTTTCTGCTGGGTTTGAAGACTTGGAGGTGTGATGAGTTGTGCTGGGAGTCTGCAGGGGATGTCCCTGAATTAGGAGCCCAGCATGGCCTCACATCATTCCCATCTATGATGCTGGAGAGAACAGCTATGGGAAAACATCAGCTTCTGCATCCTGGTCAGCAAAGTGCGTCCTGAACTCTGGAAAAGCCCCCTTCTCGGTTATGCTCTCGTTTTGTAAAATGACAGCAGAAAGTGACAGTCAGTCTGAGGGGTCTGGCCTGCTAAAGAGGCTGGAAGCAGTGGGTGACTGGATCAGGCCCTGTGTTAGCTTCCTCCACCCCAGGGGAATCCACCATGGACTCCTCGGTGCAGAAGATGCCTGAGCTGGAGGTAGCCCGGGTGCTGCTGGAGGCAAGCTGCCTGGTGCGTAGGAGTGAAAGTGTCTGTGCTGTTCTTGCAGGAAAAAATAAACTCTGGACTGATGGGAGGTGCTGATGAATGCGTTCCCCAAAGTTTTAAAAGCCAGGAGTTGGGTTTGCTCAGGAGGAAAGTGGCTTGTCCCGAGCGAGATGCAGAGTCTCAGAGCTCTATGGGTGATGGAGGTGCTGCCTGGCTGAGAGCTCAGATATTCTTTCGCCATTCCAGCATCCCTTTGGGTAAGACCCTTCTCTCTTTGCTGACACGGATGAGAACATCCCTAGACCGACATGAACCTTGCAGAAACCCAGGAGCACAGCTTTATGGAGTGCTTGGAGAGGCTGAGGTGGATACAGTGCCCTTGCTCAAGCAGACGTGGTGCCTTGGGCCCCGTGGCGTGGTTGAACCCAGCACACTGCATAGGTGGGTGCCCCCAGCATTGTCTGACTTACAAACTGATGAATTCTGGTTCATGTAACATGACTGCTCTGCTGCCCTCTTGCCAGGAAGAAGGTACAGGACAAACAAGAGAAGCTGTTAACCTTGCCCCATGCCCCAGCAGTGCAGTGAGCATGCCAGCCAATGCCCAAGATGGAAGCAAACTTGTTTGACCATATTTACCTGGAGGGAGTGGGAAGATGGAGAGTGGAAAATCCCCACATACGAGGCCAAAGGGAGAAATATTTCAGAATAGGGGTTAAGGAAGAGGAAGCAGAAGCTTTGGGGGCAAAAGGGACTTTTCCCCCCACCCCAACTAAGCCATGATCAAAGGAAAGGTTCCTGGTGAAGGGAGCAGGGTCTGTGTTACTGTCAGTTCAAGGATACCGTTTCTCGAGAGGGGTTCAGGGGGAGGAAGCAGTGACATGCTGATGAATAACTTCCTTTTTTCCCCCCTGGATCTTTGCATCTCCTCTGTTGCTGAAATCCTGCGCAGAATCTGTCTTTAGTTTGAACTGTTGCATGTGTCCAGTAACATGGGAACCGCTGTCTAGAGGGTGAAGCCTCTTGAAGACTCAGTGGGTGCCTTGGGAGAGTAGGTCTAGATGATTTGGTGGCAGGGTTTGAGAAGTGCGTGCTGCCTAAGGGATGTGCTCTACCAAGGTGCTCCAGAAGATGCTGGAGATGAAGTGGAGCAGGAGCACAGCGTGGTGCAGAGTCTGTGGCTCAGCCTGGGGAGTGTCCAGGAGAGGGAGCTGGATCCTGGGAGCAAAGCATGATGTAAGTCTGTGGCTCAGCCTGGGGAGTGTCCAGGAGAGGGAGCTGGATCCAGGATGGAACAGCACGTCTGGGAAACGCTGCACACGTGGGAGCAATAAATGTGTGAGCAATAAACGGCGCTGGCTGGACGTGGGCCCCGATGGCTTGGGAGGGTGATGGATCAAAACATAAGGAATGGTCCGGATTTCTTCTGGGTTA
Source organism: Calidris pugnax (assembly GCF_001431845.1). NCBI lineage: Eukaryota > Metazoa > Chordata > Aves > Charadriiformes > Scolopacidae > Calidris > Calidris pugnax. The sequence continues at coordinate 2,282,496 of NW_015090794.1, forward strand.
GATGAGCTCTTCATAAATTAGGGCTGTTGCTGATGGGATTTAGTTGTGAAATGGTAATGAGTGAAATATCAGCAGCGTCTTGTGAGAAATAGACGTTCTTGGGAGAAAACCACTTTGGAGCCCAAAACTGGGCAATCTTTAGATGTGCAGTGCTTGCCAACCTATAATGCAGTCTCTGCTGCTTTCAGACTTAAAAAGGCTGTACAGTATTTTGTACATACAATGTGTACTTTTCTGCAATTGCTATAGTTTGTTTTTCCTAATTTACCCTTTCCTTGTTTATCTTGCATACTGTGCAGGGGTCTAATTTAGATTTTTTTTTTTTAGGAAAAAAACTGCTTAGCAGTTATGGGTTGGGGCAGCAATTTCTTTAGCATTTAGAGGTGAATTTGATTAGCACCTTTGGAAAACTGTGCAGCAAATTGCAGTGCTAATCAAGGAAATCAAGCCATGGAGTTTTAAGGCAGACTTGGTTATTTTTTATTTTTTTTCTTAAACCAAAAATGAGGATATTAAGTTGTCTGAGCCTCAGAAGCATTATATTTCTGCTTGTTTCATGTGTCAGGCTTTCTGATTCCACAGTTGTGCTGGACAGAGTGTTGGTAGAAAAACATGAATACTCCAAAATATAAAACACTTAATTTGCGGTCCAAAAGCTGATTCTTTAGTGTTGTGATCAGTTTTTTCCCTCCCTCCCTGTAACTGAGCAAAATATTCTGCATGTCTTTTATTAGTTTGGAAAATCCTGCACTGTGTATGAGAGATGGGCAGGAAGAGATACAACCAATTAAAGCCCCAACTTTATTGTGTTAGCGCTGTGATTCAGGATCTGTTGAAATCAATGGGAACCCTCCCAGTGACCTCAGATATGCGTTGGATTGAGTTTTACTGGTTTTCTCAAACGAGAACCAAATACACGCCGGGTGCAAAGAGATGGCGTAAGTGTTAAGTGGATTAACTGGAGACCTTTGTTTGTGTCTGGGGGGAATGGGACATTTATTTCTATTCCCTGGGGCTGCAGATTTTCGGTTGCTGGTCAGACTTCAAAGAAATGGGAATCCGGGCCTGAACTCGGGATATAGTTTCACATAGACTTTCTACCAGTGTTCCCCAATGAGAGACATCAACCAGATGAACACCAGAATTCTTGTTTGCAGAATGGCAGTATTCAGATAAGGAAGGAAACAGATTTGATCATTAACTAAGGAGTATTTGGGGGGAAACAAATTGGCCTTTTCCAAGACCTCTTGTGTTGCTACATGTGACGTGGCTGGTGTTTGGATAATGTTTGAAAGATGGGTAAGTTAGCTGCTGGGAGCAAAATGCATGGAGCCTAATCAGGAAATGTTGGCCTTCATCTTTTTTTTTTTTTTTTTTCTGAGAAATGGAGATTACTGCAGTTACGAACTGCAAATTGGTAACTGGAGGAGATTCCTAAAATATGAGATAATCCCTAGAAACTGACCAACTTTCTCTGTAGAACATCAAATTCTAGGTCTATAATCTGTAATTAAATTGCTTATGTGCTGTTAAAAAAAGCATCTGGCTGTTCTAAGATTGTCTGGTGCAAGGGCATAGACACTATAAATGAGAGAGCTGTAGTGACATGTAAAAAGTACCAATTTAGAGGACAGGAAAATATTAAGATTTTATATCTCCAGCCTACCAGGATGTGAGAGGATCCAGAAGGTCAACCCATAGCAAAACTACTGTATTCTGCAATTGCAACGTATAACATTAACCATTACGCTGCCAGAAGAATTGAGGTGTCCTTTGGATGCCTCTTGAATGGTGTTTATGAGTTTAAGCTGTCTCATTAAGAATCTTTTGAAACATTAAGTGTTTTCAATATAAGGAGATAATCCAATACGTAATAGATGCACAGATAACGTTATGTAGAAATGGAAATGTGTTGTCCTCTAAAGTGAAAGTGTAACCTTGCAGGTACAATCTGCTCTCAGTATGTGGTGGGTTATTTGTACTGGGAACAGCAGACACTGTAAATCACCATCAACAACAAATCCCGTGCTGGAGCTGTTGTCTATTTACACTGCAAAATATTTTGTGAAACTGAAATGGGAGGGGTCAGAAAGTACAACTGTGTCTTTGCTGCTGCAAAGATAAGCACAGATACTCCCCAGGATGTGTGCATGAACTGAGGATTTCTCTGTGTCTCTTTTTCAGATGCTTGTAGAAAGGAAATTCTGTCTGAAAGTCTTGAAATTAATGCATTACTTTCACTCATACTCTGCAGCGCAATTAAGCTGTTTTCCTCATCTGCATTAAGAGATGAATAGTGTATGTGAGTAACCTGGGGTCACGCAGAGTCTAACAGAGCTGGGCTGAGCCTCCTGGTTCTGCATTGGGTCAGGCCGCTCAGTTACAGAGAGCTTTTCCCAGAAGTGCATTGTTGAGTTTGCCTGAAGCAAGTGGCATGTCCCTTACAGCTGTTGAGCAGAAAATTATCTCAGAACAGACCCTGTGCCATTTTCTGGTGTGAAGGCAGAAACAGTATTTATAGAATTCCTCTCCCTTCTGAATTGTGGCTAATAGCAATGACTGTGTTGTATTTTAATGGAGATGAGGATATGTGAATAAATTCCTTCCTGAGGCGTGAAAATACTTCTGTAACTCTGGACTCAAAACACGTACTTCAGCCTGGACTATTTCTAATACTGACTTTTATTCCCTCTCCTTGTTTTCCTCTAGTTGTGGCCTTCCTGGTGGCATATCATCAAAACAAGCAGCTAATAGGAGAGAAGGGGCTGCTCCCTTGTAAACTGTACCTGCAGAATGTCAAAAAGTATTTCAAAGGGAAGATAAACCTGGATGCTCTGAGCTATGCGCCAACAATCATCTGGTTTCTGGACTGGTCAGACATGGACAGCACCTTGGACTACCTCTCCCTGCTTGGCCTGGCAACTTCAGCCTTTGTATTGATAACTGGATGTGCAAACATGGTCCTCATGTTTCTCCTGTGGGTTCTCTACCTCTCGTTGGTCAATGTTGGACAGATCTGGTACGTTAACAATCTCTCTGCTTTGTTGTTTGTTTTTTTTTTTCTATAATCTCTTGCTGTTCATTGTACATACTGACTTTCTGTTACAATTTGAGGTGGGTAATCTGGTGAGAGTGACACAGGAACGTGAGATAAGGAAAGCATTTGGCAGAAGTGAGTTATGGGCACGCTCCTGCTCTCTCTTTTACCTGGGATATCTGCCCTGATTTCTGTTGTCCCCTGAGAAAGGCAAATTGGCTGCATAACAAGCCATGTTACATGTTGTCCCTGCTGTGGAGCACTTTCCCTTATGACTGTTGCAAGGGAATTCCCCAAGTAATTCCCTTGGAGATAGTTTCTCAATTTTCAATTATATCCAAAAAGACAGCTGGGAGGCTCAAGATAAGTATATGAAGCCTGTGGGGAAAAAGTAAAGGAGAAATAGTGACTGTCTGCATATTGCCTTGCTGCCAGGAAAGGCTGTGGGGCAATAGGAGAGGCTTTAGGTGGGTCTCACACTTGTTTAGGCCCCAAATACATTGGTTAAAAGAAAATGGGCCCTTAGAAACCCAAATTTGATTAGTTTACCTCTTCACGTGCCTCTCTGCCTGTAGCAGCAGTGATGTGGTAACTTTGAGGGAGGTAAAAGGCTATGTCATGGAAAGGTGTTCAAGGACTGGACATGATACAGCTGTGTCACTGGGATGTCCTTCCCAAAACTTCTGGCTCTACAATGCATGATGGGTCACCTTCTCTATAAATGGGTTCAGTGAATTTAATTTTAAAGATTTGCATATGCTTGGGCAGCCCTGCGCCTTGTCCTGTCCCATTCATTCCTATCCTACTCCGGATGGTATGTAAGTGGGTGAAGGATAACAGCTTCAGTTTTCTGAAAAGCTCTATTCTCTGAGGTCTTAACTCAGCGTGAACTTCAGACTGTGAAAGAAAGCCACAAAATTTGAAAAATAACTCGGTGGATAGTTTTCCGTTGCCCATTTCCAAGTTATTCCAAAATCGCTTGTCTATTTTTCTAGATGTTTTATATTACGGGCCAAGAATTCAAGCATCTTCCTGCTCTCATTTCCAGAGATCCAGAAGCTTGTGCCATTGTAGCAGCAAAATCTGGATGTGTTCCTTGACTTCTTTCTGTTTGCCTTTCTGTTGGGGGGGCAGGGGGAGAACCCCAAACGTCCTCCCCCTCAAGCTGCAAAGGTTTTCTAGCTGAAAGCTGGACCTGCAGTGACTCTCCAGGCTGAAGGTTTGATCTGGCTTGCTCCTGAAGGAGTGGGCTAATTATGGCATTAGCATGTCAGGCTTGCTTTGTTAGTGCCTGCAGTGCGCTCTGAAGTGCTCAGTACTGGTGCTGTGGCTGTAGTGATGCTACAGCATCAATATAGTTTTGATTTTAAAAAATAGCTAGCTTGAATGTATTCTCCATGTCTTGTTGGGCAGTTGTGTTCTGTGCTGGTCCTCTGCTCCCAGTTGCCTTTCCTGGTTCCGGCAGACTGAAGGCAGAGGTGTGATGTCTTCTCTGCCGGTGCTGCAGGGGTGACAGTCCTGAAGAACTCAGGTTTTTGCCAAAAGAAGCCCAGTTGTGCCTGTTGAATGCTTGTAATCTCTCAACTCTTTAAGGGAGAGGTGAAGGGCAGGGGGTAGAGAGGGGAGTCTTTTTCCACAGCTGCATCAAACCACCACCACTGTCCAGCAGACCATGTCCAAAATGGGGTGTTAGAAGCTCATGGCCAAGCTTTAGGTCTCTACAGGTCTGAAGACAATGAGCTGGCCAGCAGGAATGCAAGCGGAGCCCAGAGTTTGCCTTTTGTGGATGCTGTGGTTGAAAGGAATTGACTCTTGATATCTGAGATAAGGCTGTGGTTTTTTTCCTCCTTTGCTTCTTCAGATTTGGAGCTTAAAAGTTGCTCTGGCACAGGCAGGTGACTCCTGGTCTACAGCGGTAACACACCAGGGGTTCTTCTGGAGAAGGGGTGAGAGAGACAAGTTGGGGGGGCGATAGGTAGTGTAGCCTCAACTTCATCTCTTCTTAATTGTGGTATCAAATATATTAAACAGGAAATTAGGTGGTTCTTGTAAAGGGGTGAGGGAAAAGAATCAAAGCAACCCAGCAGTACAGTTCATTCAGCTGTGGTTACATTTTTCATTAGATCCTCTGAAATGGGTCACTGGGTGGTCAAAAACATATTATTATTGTGCATACAGTGTGACATTCAATTCCTGGAGAAGGGAATGCTGGGTGGCTAGGTAGTTACAGTGCAAGTAAACATGAAGAAAGAGCAAAGGAGGGATTAACTAATTTCTCACCATCCCTCAGGGAACTGTGGTGGCCCAAGGGATGAGTTTAGAGTATCTGAAATCTCATGAATTCTTCTGCTGATTGTGAGTGGGTGGATGCATTGGCCTTAAAACTAAGGCTGGCTTTAAAACTCACTTTGCACACTATTTGTAGGTGGGCTTAGGTGGTCCGTTAACGTTGTCTTACTCTCAAATTTGGGCGGATTGAGAGGTTTTGATGAGTTCTGATTGTTCTCCAAGGTATCTGTTGAAGACTACGGTGACTCCTTATAAAGGGGGAAAGGACAACATTGGCAGGCATTCCTCATCAGAGTTACAAGATAATTCAGCAAAGAGGACTGAAATGAGGAAGAAATTCCTCCTGTGGCCACATTATTTTGTAGTTATTGTACAGTATTTCCTAATGTTGCTCTTCAGCTGGCAGACGTGGACTCCTGCGAGCCAGCACTGCTGGGCTGGGCATGGGCCTGTGGGCTGACCCCATCCAGAAAAATCCTTTGCAGTAGTTGCCTGGGAAGCCAGTTCAAGGAAGAGACGTGATGATAAGGAGGAATAGAGTTCTCTTCTTCAGGGCCAGTGAGGAACAATTTATTCCTTTTATCGCCTTTTCTTTTTCTATTTTAATTTTAAATGTTTCTGTTTGTTTTGGGCTGGAGTCTCCAGATACCGGGCGCTGCTGAAGGAGCGAGTCTTTCAACTGCTGTCCAGCTGGCTTGGGCTCAGAGTCAGAGGAAGCTTTAGAAGAGCAAACTGTCTCCTTTGAAGGGCAGGACGTGTTGCCTGCCTGCCCCAGTACTGCAGACCTCCACCTGTGAGCTGGGGAATACACTGTGTGCCTGGGGACAGCTGAGTCTGCTGTGACAGCGTGGCAAGGGACCAGCTAAAGGTCTTTGAGGGTGTTAAAACCCTGAAGAAAGCTGCTCCTGGAGCAAGGCTGATGTGAGCTGTTTGTAATGGATTTTGCGAGATAAGGATTACTTTGGCAACAGAAAATCCTGAGAACTGGGGCCAGGATGTTGTCCTGGCCCTGAATTCTTGACTTTGCCAGTTTACTGTTGGCTCTGCCAAAGCTCAGGTGAACTGTCTGAAATAAGATGCACGTTGGTGGGTCTCAGAACTAGGCTAGCTTTCAGAGGACAGCCTGTTAATGTCGATACCTGTGAAATGTGGGGCCAAGGTTGCCTTTGCCAAATTTGAAAGTGGAAAGTACTGGGAAGCTTTTGTAATTCTGGGCTTTCTGTTCCCAAAACAGCTGTGGTATTCAGGGTCTGCTCAAACTAAACCTGGACGTGTTCTCTGGATCGTGGGACATGTATATAATGGTGCTGCACATGCATCACAAGCTCAGTGTGTCTGTCTTAAAATACTCTTTTGTGTTTTTTTTTCCCTCTCTGCCATTTTGAACTTTTCCTTTTGAAGTAGGAGGAGACTGTCAAGAATCCCAAAATCTGGCAGTGCAAAAGAAATACGTCTGACCCATAGGCTGGGTGAAGTGCTTAATCATTATGTTAATTTTAGCCTTGATTTTTCTTGTAATTTCTGCAGACTGCTTAATTTCAGTAAAATAATAATAGTAAAAGTGGTCCTAGTTTAATAGAAGCTGTTTAATGAAGGTAAAGATGTTTAAAAGGATTTTGTGGGAATTCCCTGTATTTTGGCACCTGTTTTGCAGCTTGCAAGTCCTGCTTGTCCAGGTTCAGTCATTGAAGAACAGAGCAGCTCCACAGTTCTGATGCAAATGGCTTTGCCTTTCCCCGCTTCCTCCCTCCTGAACATTAGTATAATGGGTTGTCGTACGTTTAAACAAGAATGGGAAAAGCTGCCCCTTTGTTTAAAAGTAAAAATACTTGTTGCAGGTGACCTCATGAAACCTCCATTTGTTTTTATTCCCTGTGGTTTCTGCTGGGGCATATGTCTGCAGAGATGGACCACTGGCAGTAGAGGTCCTTTGTGAGGAAAAGCTCTCTGGGAGAGGTGTTCTGGCAGAAGTTGGATCATTTTTGTACCAGAATAACTAATGTAATTCTAAAGTGAATTCATAATTCTGGGATAAAATCACTTTTATCCCACAGTAAGGTGTCTCCAGAGAGCTATTACATTTTCTTATATACACAAACTTTTAAACTACTCTGCCGCTGATCTCCTGTTTCTTCTTCTGTTGTTTCCTCAATGAACCCTCCCCAGCATTTTCAAACGTTATCTGAAAACCCTCCCTTTCCCTTGGTTATTGTGTTGTTTCGTTTTACAAAGTGTATTACCCACTGTTAGAGAGCATTCAATGGTATAGTTTGTAAGACACTTGATACAAAAGCTAGAATTGTGGGTTTTTTAAATCCTATTGCCTTTTTTTTCCTTTCATGAGTAAGATTCTGGTAGAGTTACAAGAGCTCAAGGGAACAGGTTAAACAAGCCAATAAATAAAACGTTACAGCATGAGGTGGCTACAGCGTTCTTTTCAGTGTGTTCTTCCCTTGTGGAAAATGTTGGTGGAGCTACTGCTAACAGGTATTTAGGGTAAAATAAGGCTAAGCAGTGCCCCTTTTTTTTTTTTTTGCTGGAAGGAATATGAAACTGAGCAGTGCTTCAACGTTGCTCAACCCCAGAGACTGCAGTGAGTGCCATTTGGGCTGTGCTCACCCGCCCTTCAAAGCCTGTGAGCCTGAGAGGTTTCCAAGAAGTGCAGATGCTGCAATGATTTGTAGAGCATGGAGGAGAGGACTTGCCTCTGTCTTTCTGACCCCAAATGCCTGGTGCTTTTTCATATTTAGCTGATTGAACATAATATTAATAGCATTTAACTTCAATATTAAGGACTTACTGGAGGGACAGGTATCCTCCAGGTCATGAAAGCATGTCTCTGAGGCATGCAATTTAATTGCAATTAAATTACCGTCCTCAGAAGTTCATTTACAACAGAGAAAGAAGAAAGACTTGTATGTCATGGAGGTTTTGTGGTTTATATGTCTCATTAAAAACCACTTGACCTGTGCAGGACTTCAATCACAGGGTTCTGTGTGCTAGCAGATGAACTGGTGACTGGTTCAGGGTGAAGTCCATTAAATGCTAGGGGGCTGATGAGATGCTCAGGGCTGTGTTTTCGCTCTCCAGGAGGGCATTAGTAGCCATCAAGTGGACCTCCTTCCCACTTTCTTTCCTCTTATATTCTTCAGCTTTGGTTTTTCAGTCTAAAGCACTTGAGTTTTTGCCTAGTGTCATCCTACCCAGTAAAGGTTACAAACAGATCTCTGAATTACTTACTCCAGCTCATAAAACAGCCAGTGTGTGAATTGTGGGCTGGATTTGGCAAAACATCATTCCCATTTTTAAGTGTTTGTGACCCTCTTATGACAAGGGCACAGCATTTACGGAGATACTAGTTTTGTGACTAGAAGAGTCCTGGTCTGATATACAAAATACAGATGGAAGAATCACCCCTTGAGCTTCCATCAGGCCAGAGCCAGACCAAGGGTGAATGAATGTATCCACATGGGTGTATTTGAGCTAATGCATATTTTATTAAGTAGCACGGGTAATTCGTTAAGATGTTTTTGACTGCCCCTGAGCAAGCAAACACTGAAAGATCAGGAGATGTTTAAGTAGGGAATAGGAAACTCATGTGTCCTGGGTTTTATCAATATGGCTGGGTCGCCTGGGAAGTTCTCTAAGACTTCACTGTACAGGCAGGAATGGATGCATTGGGCTGTACTCAACTGTGTGACCTTGGCAAGGTCTTTCCATCAGTCTATATCCTGCTTTATCTGCCTGTCTGGAAGCAATACAAGCCTGTACTGAGGGATTGTAAGACTTAATTGATATCAGCTTTACAGATAGTAAAGTTTGAAGTGCAAGGACAAATTAAAGTTGTGCCTGAATTCAGTGTACAATTTTGTGTCTTAAAAATTATCTAGGATTTTAGATTAATCACATAAACAAATATCACCTAGTGTGTATGCTAAATTGGAATAATTTGAAGTGAATCACATTAACAAATATTGCCTTGGTGTGTATGCTAAATTGGAATAATTTGAAGTTTGCCTGGGGCTTTGCAAATCGCTCGCTTGCAAAGAACCTTTTTTGCAACCTGGCTTTATTTTTCTAGCTCTCCAAAATATCCCAATGACAACAACAACAAAAAACTTAGAATATCTTATTCCTTTATCTGGCCCTGGCCTTGGCAATAAACCTCAGGAATTTCTTTGTTATTATGGATCGCAGCCTTGCATCCCTTTTACTCCGAACTCCCCTCCCTCTTTCCCCAGAAAGAAAAGATTATCTCTAGAAACGTAAACCAAAAGTTGAAGGATCTCAGGGGGTCATCCTTCCTGTTGAGGAAGCTGCTTTTTGGCACTTCCTACTCGCACAGAAGAGAGGGAGCGTATCGGTTTCAAAGAATGCTGTGAGCAGCCGTGAGCAGTTGATATGACATATTAATGAAAACAAAGATTAATACCATGTGACACTGTTGCCTTGCAGTACAACTGGGAACTAATGAGGCTAATGAGAACCATATTTTTGTTTGAGAGATTAAAATTTAATCATGGCTGATGTCAGAAATGAATCATTGAGCGTTTCTCCCCCCAGCATGTGTAAGGTTCCCCCTCCCTGCCCTAGGCTGGCGTTTGGGTTAGCAGTGGTCCTTGAGAGGGGCCAGCCCCTTGCCACCTACTCGCCTGGCATTTGGCATGGATGGGAAGGAGGGTGATGCTTTCCTTAGTCCCTGAGACCTGTGAATGTGTGCTCTGCAGTGTGAGGTTACTTGTCTTGGTTGAGGCAGTTGAGTTAAATGCAGGTGGTGATGGGTTGTGTAGCATTAATTTTGCTTGGCCTTTTTAAAGGGACAAGTAGGATCCAAGAACCCAGTTGCCATGGGATGTCTAAGGAGGTTTGAGTGTGCTCCTGCCCACATCTACTGCAAAACCCATGCATTAGTGTGGGACAGGGAAGTCAACTGAAGAGGCAGGCAGAGATGAAGCTGATTAAGAAGCCAGGTCCAGCTTCAACATGAATTTGAGAAGATCTGCGCAAGCTGTCAGTAGAAGAGGAGCTGCCAAAAGCCTTAAGGGCTGTCAAGGGATGCTTCGGTGGGGTCTTGGGCTGCACCAGGTCTGGTCTTTGCCTGCTTCCGTGAATATGTTCTTGGAGAAGAACTGACCCGTAGCAAGTCGAACTTACCATTGAAACATGATACGAAAAACAAGAGAAGCGGCTTTGGAAAAATGGTGTGCGGGGTTTTTTTGAGCAGCTGCAGTGTGGAGATTGCAGCATTACTGCAGTGGCTATTGATTTTGTAGCAAGTAGCACCTCTGAGATTAATGGCATCTGAGTAATATGGATGCTTGTAGGAAGTTGAAAAGGTTTGAGAAGAGTGAAAACTAAAGAGGAATTTATTTTACGTTGGTGGGTTGCATGTGTTGTTTTGACTTAGTGTAATTACTGGCTTCACTTCACTTAATAATAGCACCTTTAGAGGATTTTTTTTTTTTAAATTTAAATCTGTTGCAATCATAGAATCGTAGAATGGTTTGGGTTGGAAGGGACCTTAAAGATCATCTCATTCCAACCGCCTGCCATGGGCAGGGACACCTCCCACCAGACCAGGTTGCTCAAAGGGTAGCCAGAGATCTATAAAAACTAATCCATCATATGTAGAAGAGATCACATCTCTGTCTACAGTAGAAAACAGTGTTGTGCCAAGGCTGCCCTGATGGTGTGTGCAGGGACTGTAGCGTTATGGCCATGCCACAGTGGATGCTCAGGTGGTGACTGGTACTGCTCCCATGAGCGTCCCAGTGCCCACCACGTATTCCTGCCCTGACTGCTCCATCTGTTAAATGTGCACTGTGGAATTGCCCTCAGAGTCCCGGTTCATAACCTTTTATCACGTTAATCCCAGTAACCGCTTCTGTCTAAATGTCAGGACTGTTACCTCCATCTAGCATTAAGAAAACATGGAAAAGCAGTGGTGTGTGTCTGCTGCTTCGCTTTGCAGAAAGCCTGACAAAATGACTTAACGTCGCGGAGCGTAATGCTTTGATAGCACAGCAAATGTCAGCAAAAGGCACGTAGCAAGATTCTTTCACCTCCTTCCTGCTTCCCCTGCCCCTGACTTGATTTCACGAGAAGACCATGTTCAGACATCAGCGGAGATTGGAACGGGGTGAAGCCGTCGCGCAGGGGGCTGTGTATTCTCTCCGGGCAGTTAATAACACCCCGGTGTTTCCTTTGCACAAACCATCTCTAGCTTCCAATCGCTTCTGCAAATCACGGCCGATGAGAAAATGAGAGCAAAGAAATTATCAGAAGATTATGTGGTTAGTGGCGTGGCTGTGCAGTGTCTGATGTACCACAGGGCTTTGCCAGAGACCGAGACAAATATTTTTTAATTGCTTATTATCTGGCACATCTAATTGCCAGCTGTATCCAGTATGTAGACTTGGGTATTGATTCCACAGCTGAAAGATTTAGGAAAAGAATGAATAATGTTTTTTTCATGACTTTTTTTTTTTTTTTTTTTTCTTAAACTGTAACTTGCCAAATAGCTTCATGCACCCAGCCTGGTCCAGCACACGTTCATGTTGTTTAACTCATCTAACTTCTCAAGCAGCTGTGGTTGGAAAGAATGTTAATGCAGCGATTGGTACAGCCGAAAAGCAATCAGGGGTTAGGGAATGGTCCAAGCCGTGGTGGGATCTGTGTTTACTAACTTCCCTAAGGATCTTAATCCAGAAATTTATTCTTGAGAACAGTGTTTGCTACCAGTGGTGCCGGCTCATCACTAAGCTGGGGTTACTGCATGACCAGAGGTATTTTCGGGGCTGAACCACGTTACTGGAGAAATGTTCCAGGTCTGGCGGGGAAGCAGCAGCTCTGTCCTGGAGAAGGGGAGACAAATGACTGCAAAAACAAGCAAGCTCTCTTGGGGGAAGGGTCTGGGTAGAAAGTAGGTGGGAACTTGCATTAGAATTACTCATGTCGTTCTGAAGTGTAGAAGAAATGACCACAGTTTCACTGGAACCTGTAGCCTTGCTGCAGATTTCTTCATTTAATGGGGAATCACACTCAGTCTGCAGAATGGTTGGCAGTGGGGGGCCAACCTTTGGAGAGAGATTAATTAATGCAATTAAATGATTCTTTCTTTTTTATCAAGGGGTGGAATTACTGAAATGCAGTTTTCCTGGAATTGTACCTGCCAGCGTGCTGGCAGCAGGAATACAAAACCTTTCTGCTGCTGGTCCTGAAAAAGCAGGACTGCAGCACTCTTTGTGCTCCCTCCCCATTCCTGCACCCACACCAAAACGCCGCAGTGGGACTGACCTTTTCAACGCGTTCAAGCCACTGCTGACCCCTTTATTTTTCCATCAGTGGCTGTTTCCACTTGCTGTGCACCCGCTTTTGTCCAGGTTTATTTCTGCCCAGGGAAAGGCAGTGATTTTGGCAGGTCGGGCAGCCTGGTGTGGCTCCGGCAGGGCGAAGCAGGGTGGAGGAGCTGCGGTGCTGCCGCGGTCGCCTTCTTGCTGCCGACTTCCATTCTCACCTTTCCTGCCTTGGACTCGCCGTCTGGCTTGAGGAGCAGCTCAGAGTAGGGTTCCCAAGGCTGCCGTTTCAGCATCTGGTTTTGGCACTGGAAGGATTTAACCAAAGCAAACTTCGCTTGAGTTTGGCAAATTCTGCAGTCACGTAAGCCAAGGGCACGTAATAATTTTTCGCTTTGGAAATGAGCACGGACAGAAACACTTGGCGAGTGCTGGGGCTTAGTTGGGTAATTCACATTTGGTCTCTTAACCAAGCCTGGGTCCCGGCCTTGCAAAAGGGGAAAATCAAGTGGTGGTTGGACGTCTGACCACTCGGGAGCTGCCACTTGCTTGGCATTGGGGAGAGCAGTGTGGTGGTGCCCGTCCGTGCCGCGGCTGGGCAGGACGGGGTGCGGGTGTGAGCACCCGGCATGGCTCCAGCAGGGCAGCCGTGCCCTTCCTCATACCCCACTTGGCTCCAGCTCTGCTCAGGCACCTTTGCCAGCACCATGTGCAAACTGAGGAGTAAACCTCATCCTCGAGCACTCTTTTTTTTTTTTTTTTTAATGTTATCCCTGTTCCTTCCATTTAAATGTGGATGTTGTAATTACAGAGCGCAGAATCCCAGTTTTTAGAGATCTGTGACCACAATAAAGTGAATCCAGAAACCAGACGAGTGGTTTCATTTACTACCATTCTAGCTTATTTCCTCCCCCCACCACCGCTGTGCAATACTAAAGGCTTGGCAGCAACTGAAACCAGCTGTCAAAAATGTTTCTTCCCCCCACACTTTTAAGTTAATGATGTTCTGAAATTAATGGTGCACTAGACTAATTCTGTCATCTCATTTTGATGGACTCTCAGTCTCTAGCAAGTGAGGTTTGCCAACTGGCTTCTTTGTTTTGAGGCAATGTGCTAAGGAAGTGGGTATCCAGGTGCCAGGTACTGTACACATATATACATTGAAAAGATTTTTTTTTTTTTTTTTTTTTTCCCTGAAGTGTTTACAGCTTTAATTTGGTTGGTATATTGTGGTTCACCAAACAAGCTTTCAGGCACGTAAACCAGTAACTTTTAGGAGTGCCATGTGCAAGACAGCAGTGGATGAGGTTTCCTACTTCTCGGAGCTGGGAGGTGTCAGCCAGCATCTCGTGTCTGGTTGTCACATTGTGCTGGAAGTGGCTTCGGCCCCACGCCGGGCAGAGAAGAGGCACAAGCCTCGGCGGCGGCGCAGAAAGTGGCCTGTTGTGGTGAAAAGCCAAAGGAGCCGAGTTTGATTAGTTGAGAGAAAAAGGAAAACAGAGAAAGAAGACAAAGATCTTCCAGTGTGTGAAAGCAACAGAGAGGATGGAAATGAGCTCTTCTCTGTGTTCAATGTCTCCGTGTGGATAGGGCAAGAAGCTGTTGGTTTACATGGGAAGGAAGATACAGGTTAGATATAAGGAAAAGCCTTCTAAATGTAGATATGGAGGAACACTGGGCTGGATACCTGCAGTGGGAGGTGGAGTCTCCATTGCTGTTTAGACCGGCATCTCCCGGAGCTGACTCTCACACAGTTGCTCCTGTCTTGGGGCAGGTGGATTTTCTATACTTTCTATATCTAGAATCATAGAATGGTTAGAGTTGGAAGGGACCTTAAAAATCATTGAGTTCCCACCCCCCTGCCAACACCTCTCACTAGACCAGGTTGCTCAAAGCCCTATCCAGCCCAGCTTTGAACCCCTCCAGGGATGGGGCAGCCACAGCTTCTCTGGGCAGCCTGTTCCAGTGTCTCACCACCCTCACAAAGCCCCATGGCTTTGCCCTTTTTCCTTCCCTTAATGCAACACCTGGATTTATGGCAGGCAGCTCATCCAGTTTTCCTTGTTACTGATATTTTGGAAGGAAGTTCTTCACTCCACCAGTTATGTATCCATTTGATTGCCCGCTGGGTCTGAGGCTGCTGTTATCTCCTGTGGAGATGGTCTTCTGCTTCCTCCTCTCCCTGGCTTGATACTGGAGGGCAGAATGGGGTAGTTACTAAGTCACATTTCCATCCTTCACAGGAAAGGGTTATTTCACAGTGTGAGGTCTACCTAGTTTCCATCCTGGAGAGGTGCTGCTGTGGAAACCTCATTACAGCAGATTTTGGAGCTGTATCCTGATGGAGAATAGAAAATGTGTCTCTACTACCCAAATACCTTTTCCCCCATCCCAAATTATACAGCCCAGAGAATAAGAGAGATTCAGAATGGAGATGAAAGTTGACATCTGGGTTCACTTTCCGTAGAGGATGTTCTCCATGGAGAACAGTGAGAGAAGCTGTTAACACCAGCTGCAGATTAGGGATGCAGCAGGGAATTATCCTGCCTGTGTGAATCAGTTTAGTTGGAAGGATCTTGTGGTGTTGGGCACTGATGGGCTGTGAGTGGTGGGTAGGACAGTGTTTGGTTTGGTTCTTTTTTTTTTTTCTTGGATTATAAATACAGATGCATTTTTTTAGTAAGCATCAATAGATGTAATAATATGAGTTCCTGTCTGTGTTGTAATGCTATTTAT
Source organism: Calidris pugnax (assembly GCF_001431845.1). Classification (NCBI taxonomy): domain Eukaryota; kingdom Metazoa; phylum Chordata; class Aves; order Charadriiformes; family Scolopacidae; genus Calidris; species Calidris pugnax. The sequence goes on from NW_015090794.1 coordinate 2,297,853, forward strand.
TAATAGGCTCTATTTAGAATTTTTGTCGTGTTTTGTAGACTTGTAAGACAAGTCCCTGTCCCAGACACCTCTTGTATTAAATAATCTGTGTAGCTGTGGGGTAGGTGAGTGGAGAAAGAATGTAAATTTATTGGGCAAGTCTGGCCAATCTGCTTTTCGTCCTCCTTGAGCAAACAGAAACCATCATCCCACATGCTTTGCACACAGGAAAAAAAGATGTTGTACGGAAAAGGTGGTGTTTTCTGCTGGGTTGGTTTGGGACCTCCCTGTTTGTTTGTGCAGTGATGGTTTGAAGACACAGGAAGCTCTTGCAGAGCTGAGTCTTCAAACTCATCTCAGGTCCACGCTGCCTCTGCCACAGGCACTGACGGTAGAAAGTATTTTCATCAGGAGTGATGTAGTTTAATGTAGTTTTGACTACGCTTTGCTATCAATTTTTGCTTTCCAGGAATACACTTGAGCTCGAATTAATCACCATGACAGTGTGCTGAAAACAATTTAACCCAAATATTTGATGATGTTTATGATTCCCAGCTGATACTTACAGTCTTTCTAAGTGACATGGAGCTTGCTGTAATGACAAGTCATGGCTAATGACAATGTTTCCCCAAACAGAGAACAGAAATGACATTGTGTTTTAATTTGATTTAGAAAATCCGAATGGAATATACTTTGAATTTGTAAAATTTCTGGGTTTGACTATGTGCAGATCAGAAGTTGCTCTGTTGATATTTGCCAAAAAACCCCAAACCCGCAAAATCAAATCCATATTTTTTACTTGTCATTATCTGTTGGTAATGTTTCAAGTGCCAAGGCGGGCAGTAGGAAAAAAATACCCATATTTTGAATAAACACTTCTCTTTACTCTGTATAAGCCAGGAAGAGGACCTTGAAAAGGAAAAATGGTAATTAGGTTCCAAAGTCCAACCTGAATTCTGTGGGAATCGGGTACCTGCCTGTTTGTACCTACTTTAAAAAAAAAAAAAAACCTGCAAGAAGCCCTGCTGCTTTTATGTATTTGGAGTGGCCCATTTGGTTTGGTTTCCTTGGCATTTGTATCACAGGCTTCTTCAGAGAAATAAATTCACAAGTGTTTGCCTGTCATCACATGACAAGTTATGGAGCCTAGATTGATGTAATCAGCAACAGACACACGTCAGAAAACTTAATGTGGTTCAGAAGAATACAATATTTTATTAATTCCTCATTTTGTGTGTGTCTGTGTGTGTGTGTTTTAAATGAGCCTCAGGGGGTTCTTAACTTCTGCCAAGAAATAAGAATAATTCGTACAAGTTTATGTTTAACTGCACCACAACTGTGGTGGAGAATAGCAAAGTTAGGTTGCCCTTAATGACAGATATCTTTATAAAGAGCCACTTTTATTAAGAAAGTTAAAACTTGTTCTGCATTTTAAAGTTATTGCTCTCTCTACGTCAGTAGCCCTGTATGAAATTGTTGTGAAATATGTAGTAAAATATTTAGATTGATGAATTGTATAAATATTCGAACTACATGTGTACGAGTGTAAAATTTGCACACCTATTCAAGATGTTTTCAGTGAGAGCAAATCTTTCTGAAAATCTTTAAAGGCCTGGGGTATTTTTTTTGTTCTGGGGTTCTGTTTTTTATTTTTTAGATTATTGTTGGTTAATGTAATGCAGTATGCTGCAGATACAAATAATAAAGCCCTGATGTGAGATTGAAGCCATAATGGGACTAAACACAAGCTGTCTGCTGAAGAACAGCATCTTAAAACTTATTAAACACCAGGTTTTACTTTTGATCAGAACTGGTAATCTTACAGAAAATCAGTATGTTATAGTTAAGGCTGAAGGTAATTTCAGTAAGACCAGTTTAAAAGCAAGTTAAAGGATGCACCAGATTGTGGCAGAAATTCACGTGAAAACGGCACAGTAAGTGTGTGTCCTTTTCCTGAGGCACTGAGGGTTGAGGAGCACCTCCTACAGAGCGCTCAGCAAGCAGATGGCATCACGCTAGACTTCCCTGTGGTTGAGGGGCACCTCCTACAGAGCGCTCAGCGAGCAGATGGCATCACGCTAGACTTCCCTGTGTTCAAAATGGAAGAAAACAAAACCCAATGAACGGTTCACCAGCGAGAAGTAACTTCTTGCTTTTCAGCAGTGTAGGGCCTTGCCAGCGCAGAAGTGTGCATTAAGCTTCATGTTTTTAACAACTTCAGTTGTTACCTTCTGCCTGGGAGGTGTTTAGCACGCTCTGGAAACCATCAGTGAAAGATCTTGTGGTAGAAGCTGGTTAAGCTGCACTGTCAATAGATTGCTCTCTCAGAGGAGTTTCTCAAGTCAGAGGAAGGGTGAGGAGCAGCCTTTCGTGAAGCTCAGTGTTGGCTGTGATTTGGGACTGTGCTGTCTCTTCTGGCTATGCTGCTTTAGCATCTTTACTGAAAGAAAGGTAACCAGTTACTTGGAGTGCTAAATAACAGCTTAATTTGCCCAGAAATGACTGATTTTGCTCTTCTTGCATTTCCAGGTAACAGAAATTTATCATTTAGTGCCTTTTGAGTTGCATGTTATGTGGTTCAGTCATGTTTTTATACTCCTTGACAGAATCAAAATGTGTGAAGTTTGAAATAAAACTAGTGAGAGACATAGGTTCCTACAATTGATCAACGAAGATTTTAATTATTTTGCTTTTTCTTCATTTTGTTTTGCAGGTATTCCTTTGGTAAGTGAATAAAAATGAGAAAAAATCTGCAGTAATAATTTATTGATGCATTTGTGGGTATGTAGCTTTTACATTACTCTAGCTTGCTTTCTCTGTCTTTCTCTGTCAAATCTTTAAGGTTTGATTGTCTCAGTTTTCTGCCTTTCACTTAATTTTTTTCTTCCCGTATGCCTTTAAGGAAAGGAAAACTAGTGAAAATTCTGTACTTTGAGATTGAAAGAGGCCTGGTGGAAGGGTTGTGTAAGTACCAACAGCATCATTAGGAGGGGGACATTGAAGACAAATAGTTAAATGAGCCTGAGGGAACCAAGCGAAGCGAGGTCTGAAGGACATCCCCTGGGAGGGAACCCAAATTTGGGTTGCCCAAAATTCCACTTCCCTTCCAGTGGGGATTTGTATCAAGTCAAGAACCTCTTACTCATATCATTTGCTTTCCCACAAGTGTGAGGGGCAGATATTATTCCCTTAGAGGCCTGGAAAGTTGATTCGTGCTTTGCACAGGTTGGGGTTTTTCTTAAGCCTTAAGTGCTCCAACACACAGCCAGAGTCGAAATGGAAAGTTAGAAATCCTGGTAGAAAATATCCCTCTCTGTGGAAATATTATGAAAACTGCTAGTGTACTTCTGACTTTCTGGGCAGTACTACCATGGCGTAATGTCTTAAAACAGGCTATTTGGTTGTGTCTTCTCATCCCTTCATCCAGGTACTTGTCTGATTTTCTGGGAAGTGCTACCATGGCGTAATGTCTTAAAACAGCCTATTTGGTCGTGTCTTCTCATCCCTTCATCCAGGTACTTGTGCTGTTGGATGGGTGGAAAAGGATGCAGTGTCCTTGTGTGGCTGAAAAGGGGATTAGTATTCCCAAGTTGTCACTGGCCAGTCACAAAGGGAAATTTGGCTTTGCTAATACAAGGCACAAGAACAGCTGAAGTCCATTTGTGTCTGTGTGTTACGGAGGCTTGCAAAAGTAACGACTGAGGATGCCTCCCCTTCTCCTTCAAGGAATTGCATCCGTCTCCTTGTTACTGATTGATCATTTAAACAGTTGTAGGTGGATGTGTTGCTTTAGTGCATGTGGGATTGAGATGGAGCTTCACCAAGTGGAGAGGCAGAAGAGTATGGAGAATTGTTTCTACTCCTGTGTGTTTTAGATAATACTTCCAAATCAGATGTGGATTTTTTAACCATCTGGACTTTACAATATGAATCCACGCTTTTGTTGGGTTAGTGAGGACACCCATCTTAGTAACTGAAGTTACTTATCTTCTGTGTATGTTTTCCACTCTTGCTGATGGTTGTAGAAAAACTGCTTTTTGCAAGTGGTGTTTTATCTTTCTTTGGCGTTTCTTTATGTCCCCACTGGATAGTCACCCTATGAGGATTACTGAAGTCCTTTGTACGCAGTAGGGTCTCTCCCTTCCTTCTGAATAAGATGAAGGAGATGTAAATCTTGAGTTACTTTTGTTAGAATACAGGAAAACCACAATATTTTTGTTATAATATAGCTGAAACAACAACATTGTCATCCATTGCTGTAGAAGTACATTAAATATTGCTGAGCTCTGGAAGCCTTATTCTTTGGTAGCATCTACTTCAAAGCAAGATCTTAAAAACAAAAATTCCTGGAGAGATCTTTGTAAATGCTGACTGTTTCCTATTCCCCTCCAGGAAGTGTGCTTTTTTTGATACATCTTAGGATGGATTTTGGTAGCCTCTATTAAAACTGCAGGCTGTCCCTATGAATTTTAAAGAACTCCAGAGTCTGGAAATAACAACAAGCTGTTAGGCCAAATGGGATCAACTGGTATTGCCACAGGTTTTGCTCTTTGCTCTTACTCCTGTCAGGTAACAGTTATTAAAAACACTCCTCACTTTGGGGAATGAACCGTGAAACAGCCGTGCAAGAGCTTTCACAGCGCCAAGTGTTGGACTATTTATCTTTGAAAGGTGAAGAGGTGCTGGGCAATGCAAATCCTGGAGCGGGCGCCGGCCTGAGGGTCAGCGCTGCTCTGAAATTAGCCGAGCTGTAATAACTCCTCAGCTTTATTTATTGTTATTCAGGTATAAATTTGGCTCTAGATGTAGCGTGGCGTGTTTCAGTGAGCATGGAGCGGTTTGACATTGGGTCCCTCCCTGTGGACAGGCACAGCTCAGGTGCGTGAGGTTCCCTGCCAGCAGACAGGAGCACAGGATGTCCCCTTTTTCTCCCCGTTTCTGGCAGTGCGGTGCTCTGAGTGTGGACTCTGCTCTGCTGGGACTGTTCAATGGCCAGAGGATGCTGGATTGCTTTGGTCCTTGCTAGCAGAGTTGAGGCTGCTGGGAGTCTTGGGGATGGATGGATGGATGGATGGATGGATGTACTGCCTGTCCTCGGTGGAATGCACCTGCAGGGCCAGCAGCCAGGCTGCTCCTGGAGACCTGGCTTTTGTGGCAACTTCATCCTCAGCCTAAATCTCCTCCTTGAGCTTTGCTGTACCAAGACCTTTCCTCCATAGCTCCTTCAAGCTCCTGTCTAGGTGCCTTGGTGACCTGTGTGTGCCACCACGAGCCACCTGGCCTCACTCAGCACACTTGGTCCTGGCTCAGCTCCAGAAGTGACAGATCTCCCTTTCTGTGAAGGTTGCAGCTGTGGTGCTGGGACTAAAAGGAACCAGCAAGGTCAATTTGTTATTTTATTCTTTAAAATTAAGGATGTCTTTTCTCTTGGCTTAGAATGAGACCAAAGCTGCTTCAGCAGATTTGTGGTGTTGACAGCTTTGCTGTTTCTGACTCTTTCTGAGCAAGGATGCGCTCTCCAAGAGCAGTAGTTTCTGATGATGCTTCAGTCTGACATACCCCCAAGGACATCTTTTTTTTCCCCAGTGAAAGCTGATTTAATATAGTGATTTATTATCTCTGTTCTAACAGAGGCTTTGAAAAAGATGATGCTTTCTTACAGGCTTTCTCATCCTCTTTCTTCTGTTCTGCCTTATTGTGTTAAGGAGTCCCAGATATTCAGAAGATGGTTTGATGGCCCTAAGTCTGTCCTGAGATACCAGTGGGGAGCTAAGCAGAGCTGCAGAAAAGCTGCAAAGGCCACGTGAGTTGTAATGGACAGCCGTGTCTCTCTGTAAAGTAAAAATCCAGGTGTGGTGTGGAAAATGATGTAACTGTTTGGGGAGATTCTGACTCCACATCGTCACCTCCATGGCTGTCGGATACCTCTCGGAGCTGCAATCTGGATTCCCAGCGAGGAACACACAGAACAGACCAAAATGCATCTGTTTACCTTTTGGCTATCAATGGGATCATTAAACAGAAAGGATTGAGAAGCAGCTGATCTTATTTGACTCTTGATGCACAAAAGTGTCCTATTTGGAGCCAAAGCAAATGTTTCCTTGGGGATTGTTCCAGAGAGCCTCGCTTCTGCACTCTTTGCAGGCCAACTGTATGGCTGGAATTAGAAGCATATTTTAAAAATAAGACCTTTTTTTTTTCTCTTAACAGTAAACTTTCTTGTTAATTTTGGTATGGAGAGAAGACAATCACTGAAGGTTGAATTAAAGTCCTAGCTTTTTTTTCCATTATCTGTAAACATGGAATAAGCAAATAATTTACTTCATACCCATGCCTGCGCCCTGATTTTATATTGCATCTATTATCTCAGAATTTAAGATGAAGTGTGTTTTGATTAGAAGTAGAATAAAAAGTTGAGAGCCGAGTGTATGTAATTCTCCATTACTTGTTAAATCCTCACTCTTTACTTCAACGCAAATTGTTCCAAGGAGGATTTTCTTTTAAAAGGTCTTCAGGGATCTTGAATTTTAGATGTGCATTGACATAAAATTAAATGTTAGAGTGCACAGCTGGGGTTCTGGCTCTTGCTATACAAGGTTGAGATGTTTCTCCTTTGTGAGCGCATGTTTCCACAGAAGGGGTGAAGTTTTCCTGTTGGTGGCACCACACGAGTGAGCGGCGCTGCAGTCATGGGAGAAAATGAGAGTGAGTTGAAATGATTGAGGTCAAACTTCGCTAAGTGCAGGTCCAGAGCTTAGTTTAAGAGTGTACCGAGATGGGGATGTGCCTGGGATGAGCTGTGCCCAGAGCTCACCCCTTGATTCCTGCAGTCCCATCTGCCTGGTGGGTGTGAGGGTGCCCAAGGGTAAGAGGATTTGCTGGCAGAGGTGTGGTTTCTTGCATGGCAGCACTTAAGGATCCTGCTGCACCCGGTGGCACTTGTTACCCCGGTACAGACGGCATGTGGGAGAGACACTGGCAGCAGGACGTGGAGGACGGGTTGGTCTGTGTTATTCCTGGACAACTTTATTCTCTTCACAGCAGGAGACCGTGGAGCTGCGGCGCGAGCGTCCCAGCGAGCCCCTGGGAATCGCTGCGGGGTTGAACACCCAGATGGCCATAGGCTGCTATTTATTCATCCTCCCCCCATGCCGAGATGGGAGGGACGGGGTTGCTTACCCACTGTTCCTGTTCCTGGCTAATATTGTGATCTGCTGTTCCTATTTCTCGTGTAAGAGTGGGAAACTTTTCTCTCTGTCTTATTAAATCTATTTTTCAAGCTGTCACTTAACCAGGTCTAGTGACAGAGTCGGATGTTTATGTGGCCCTGGACACTTGAACTCTGGTGTTTTCAATCACAACAGCACCTTTTGCCAGCCGTTGTGAATTAAATACTCCTCGTGACCTTTTACCCTCGCCGCTCTTAAATTCATGCTTTAAAAACAGCTTAATGAGGGGTTTACTGGCCCAATTGGAAGTTTTTATTAAAACCTATTAGTGTGCTAGAGTAGCCTGCCTGAAGGAAACGATTAGCCCAAAGCAACTAAACTCGGAGCTGGCCCCTAGCCACACCAGGTTTTCACTAAACTGTTTCCAGACCCACGTTAACCCTAACACTGCAGCTTGCATGGTATTCATATCCTCTGCTTTAATTTATAGCTTGTCTGATTCTCTCCCCAGCCTTTCTCAATGTTCACGAAAGCATTTTGTTTTAATGTAATTAGAACTGTGTTAAAGGGCAACGTGCCTTCATTCAGGCCTGACTCGTTTGAGAACCTCAATTAAGTGGAAGTGTTCCCCCGAAGTCCTCTGTTGATGCTGCCCAGGGAAGGAGCTGCCCTACAGCCGGTGTGGAGCCTCCTTGGACAAAGCCATGGTGCTCCCAAGGCCCCACTTAAGCTTCCTGTGAGGAGCATCCCAGCATCAGCTGGGTGATGCAGCTGCATTGGTGGAGCACCCTGGGGTTTGAAATGAAGCTGTGTTATCCGGAGGACACAGACTTCGGGATAGCACCCTGGAGCTGGAGGGTGGAAATCCCAGCTGGCTTCTGTTGCTAACTTCCCATTAGATCTTGGCTTGTTTGCTCTAAGTCCCTAGTTTATATTCAGAACGGATCCAGTGGTTCTTACCCATCTTAAAAATAAACTTTACAATGCTACCGAAGCCCTGCAGCCACTATCTTTGTGGTCTTGTGCTTCTGTCTCCGTGGAGGTGAGAAAAGCAGTCCAGAGGTCTGATGTGGTAAGAAAATTGCTGTAGGAAGTCCCATGCCCAAAAAGCACTGGGCAGCTATCAACTTTGCATGTATTCCCTCCCCATCCATGCGCTTGGCTGCTTGTCCAGGCAGCCTACAATGTATCCTGAAACCACAAAGTCTTTGGAGAAGGGATTTCCAGTTCCTTTTATATATATATATATATATATAAAAGTACATTTGGCACAGTAGCTTGCCTGTTTGTAGATGTCTGCAACTACTGAACTGAAGGCCTGAAATAATACAGAACTACTAAGCTGTATTTAATGTTTTGCTGGAGGTTTTCTTTGTTGTCTGGCTGCTGTCCACGTGTTAATGGTACATCCCCAAAGTAATGGTGCATCACCCAGGGAGTCACTGATGTAGGTACCAAAGGCACTTGTCGGGCTCTATGTTTTGCATTACTCACCTGTAATCAGGGAAGGCAAGTTGAAGAGTGAAGCATAGACTCTCCCTAAGACCTTGTTTTAGCCTGCAAAGAAGTCACATTCCCCTATAATAAGGTTACAGGTAGTAAATATCAAAATTAATAGAAAAAACACCAGGGAGTTGCCCATGTACCAACGAGGCTGCTGTTGAAGTGACAAAGGTTTTGGTTCTGGGATGCGTTTTGAGCATCATAAAGTGATTTTCCATAAAAGAAGCACAAACCAAAAAGCAACTGGTCCCTCTCTGCACCATGCGTTTCCTGAGTGTCACCTCCTGTCTTTATTTTTTACTGGCATATGGATGCACCAACCTTGGGAGGTACCTTTTAAAAAGAATGTTTAAGGAAAAATCTGCCATTAAAGTTATTACTGTAAAGTAGTGCCTTTGATTGCGGCAATTATGCAAATGATTTTAAGGGATAAAATACTTCTTAACAAGGACTGATGTAAATGATGGTGCTGGAATGAGTGCATAACTTCTTCAAACAAGATCTTTCCATGCAAGTAATTTTCTTTCAGCTGTTTGCCGTGTTGCCTGGATGTCGACCTGTGTAACCGATGACCGGCCTGCGGATGTGATTTTATTTTCTCTTAATACAGGAATGTAAGTGGGTGGAATGGGAACGCTGGTCTTGCAGAAACTGGGAAACCCTTTCCCTAAGCAAATTGTTTCTCCGCAGCTCTTGTGACTGACTTTTGTCCTAGCCTTAATAAAAAGGAAACAAACAAAAAATGCTTTTTGCAGGCAGAGATTTTCCTCAGAAAAAGGCAAGTTGGACTAGTGACTAGCAAGATTGGACCTCTTCTTGATTAAAGCTCTTGCCTTAATGCATTGTCAAAGTTAAGTTAAATGGAATTTCCTCGGTATTAGTTTTAAATTAGAGAAGTTGGATCTTTATCTTCCATAGTTTGGAAAAACGTTGACCATAATTCGAAGGCGAGCATGATAGGGCTGAGGGACTTATCTCCTACTTCAGTCTGCAATGCTTAAACTAAGCTTTTAGCTCTTGGTGGAGCAGAAATGCAGTGCTGCACAGGGCATGGCATCAGTTAGGAGAAGGTTTAATGTTTCAGTTTGGATTATTCCCCAAAAGTGCCTATGGACAGTCAGTGCCTTGAGTTTGGACTAGGTCAAGGGTGTTCTCCCCATATTATGGGTTCATTGTCATTGGGCCTCCTGCAGCTGGCATATAAAGGCATAAAAGCCAAAAGCCTTTATAAAGTCATTACAGTGAGTAGTCTTGGACATGGAGCAGTCTCACAGTGTGCCCACACGTGACACGAGCACCGTTTGTGCTCAGCGAGGTGGCTGAATTGCTGCATCCCTTTGAAACTTCAGCACTAAAGGTATGGTGGAAGTGCAAAGTGTGTGTGTGTGTGTGTTCATTAGTCATGGGTCTGGTAAAGCTGCAGGAATTAAAGATGTAACAGCAAAAAACCGAAGTCTTGAAGGCCTGGTAGTACAGATACCATGTCTTGGGATGCAGCAGCCTCTGTCTCTGCCAGGACCATTGATCAGTGGGTGCTGGGCTCCCCCCCACCCCAGCCCCCCATCTCCAGCCAGTGCTTGGATGCTATCAGGCACATCGAGCTGTAGTGCCCAGTTTGGCTGGAGCAGGTGTAGTTCATTTGCAATTATAATCAGAGCTTCTGTTTTTTTGCAAATCTGTGTGCAAATAGCAAGGGTATTGTATTCAAAGCTTCATAACCTCCATGTTTTCTCCTGAAATGCATTCTTCCCTTTTGGCTGCCTTTCCTCCTTTATAAAGAAAGGATTTCATGTGCTTAGGGCGATGGTGTTAATATCTGCTTAGGTTTTTATCCTTTTATCAAAAGTCTAACGAAAGAAAGTTTGTATATGTGGGTATTTATCTAAAGTCTGGGCATCTTTGTACTATGAGGAAAACAATGCAGTTTGATTAACTTCAATTGGTGTAAGTATGTAAGAGTGCACCTATTCACAGAGATACCTGAACAGTCTGGGACTGGCTCTGAGTTTGCTCGTGTGCGTTATAAAGCCAGTGCTTGTTCTCCTTATCTTGTATTAGCCTCTCCGTTATCTGCTATCCTGAGCTTATACTGGATTTGTGTTAAGCCTTTCCGTTAAACTTGGGACTTTGTGTCGTATTCCCAGTTGCGGCTTCCTGTGCAAAAGCAAAAACAAGACTAGGGTTAATAAAAGTGCCAGCATATTCTTTAAAAAAACTAAAATCTTTATAAGTAGCCTTTTCATAGAGAGGTGCATCTGAACAAAGGCACTCGCTCTGATCACGCTCAGATTTTTGAGGAGGGTTTGATTTATGTCCAAACATCCCAGCTTGGACTGATTGCTGCTTGTTTTCTTGCATTTCTTTTGTCAAAGGATCCTAAAAGCTTGTTCCAAACTCGCTATAGTCAAGGGAAACGCTGCCCACTGCCGAAAAGTTGCCACGGCTTGGGGAGAGGTTTAGCAGTGTCTAATAATGCACGGGGATGGTGCACAGCGTGAGACTGGGTAACCTGAACACAATTCCCACTTGTTTGGGGGGGTTTAGGAGGTCGGATGTGATTAGCCAGTTGGAGCGTGGCTGGGAGAGGATGATTAATTCCCCCAGTCCTTCAGCAAAGCCTGTGGGAATTTTAACGACCCCCAGCGATAAGACCCTCGGTTTTGTGCATCGCTCAGAGAAGCGGAGCTCCACCTGCCCAGCCCTGCTGTGACACTGGTGGTGCTGGGATCTGGGGACCAGTTCGGTGGTGACTGGGGACAGGGAGGTGCGGCACGGGCAAAAATGCCATCTGTGGAGCTGCCATCCGTGTCCTACAGCACAGACGGGCTTCCAAAAGGTAACCAGGCAGGTATGACCGCTTCAACCTTGCTCACGCTGGGGGTTAGCAAGAGGTTGCAGCAGTTGTACTGACTGTTGGGAGTTGTTGCTTCTCCCTCTTTTGGTTCTTCCTATTTAGTTGTGCAAAAGAATCAATTTTCCTGCTGCATAACTGGACCAAAGTCTTTCAGCAAGGCTGGGCTCGTATTATAGCCACAGAATTCTTCCTGTAAGTACTGTGCTGTGCAGTTATTTTTTTTTCTCTTTTGTTCTATTTTCAAAAACAAAACTCGGGCAACTGTTTGAAATAGGGTTTTGTTAAGTATTTAGGCAATTGCAGAGGACATCAGCTTTATTTCATGTCCTCACCTCATTTATGGGTTACTTCTGGTCTTTCTGCTTCTGAACAGTACCTTCTTTCTGGCCATAGTTGCTCACCGATGTGTTACCGTGATTGAAGGATCTTGAGCGTGGTGCTGAGCAAGAATAATGGCACTTTTGTTGTCCCCAGGTGTCATAAATGCCAAGAGTCAGCCCAGACATAGTCCATCTACTTGGTTTGAACTTGTGGAAAGCAGTCAATTCTAGTGAATCTGTCTTGCACGCCAGAAGGCCAGCATAAAAGCAAAACACACCTCAAAAGCAAGAGATAGATAGTAAAGTTTTTTTCTGATTTTTAGCGAGAAAGACAAGTTGGGGAGAATCCAGTGAAAACAATGGATTAGGTCCATGACACTCCTGGCTTCAACAGGCTGACACTTCTCAGCAAGGCGCTGTTTGAATTCATTGTGATATCGCCAGGCTTTTGATGGAAGAAGGATGAGAGATGGGCAGAGTTGTCTTCAAGGCACGCTTCGATCAAAAGTTCAAGTCTGGCATGGGAGAACAAGTTTTAGTTTTATTTTTATATTTTTCTGAAGTTAAATAAACCTTGATGTGCAGAATAAACCCTGAATAATAATAATAATAAACTGAAGGACATCCAAAGAACTGCTGCTGTTTTTATTTTTCATTAACCACATTGTCATTTCTAACGTTACTCTGATTTATCTATGTCTGGTTAACCATTCAGATGCCCTTTTTCTGACCTGATACGTATCACATAAAAATGTTATGGCAGTAATTTATAGAGGATGATTACAGCTCTGAAGGTAAAGTTTTGGAGCACATCTTCTCTGGGATGATGGGTCTTTGTTGGGTGTTCCTGAGGTATATGGTGGAATTACAAATTAAAGCATTGAGATCTTGGGACTTGGCGTCTTTGAGCAGCAAAAGGAAGTTGTGTGGGAGCTCTGGGGAAGGTCACTGAGAGTGTGGGCCCTTTGTAAGGAATCCAACTCTGTCGGGATATTCTTCATCCTTCCTTTACTCTAGATTTGATCCGGAGTGTGGAAGTTTGAGTAGAAGTCCATAGATTTTGGATACTTTCCATCAGGAACGTTTGATGAGCAGAAATGCGCTGTGGTTTGGGTCAGGTTAAATGGCCTAGATCTTTTGTCTTTTTTAGTGAGTCGTAGGATTTAAAAAGTTCTTTGATGAATCATCAGCAGACCTGCACCCTACTCAGAATGTCTCTTGTGCTGCTGAAACACGGGTGTGGATGGAAGCAGTAACAGCATTGCAATAGAAATGGCATTTTGACAGGAGGAAGAAAACTTTAGTATTCCTGCCTGTTTCTGTCTGGTAGTAACTTTTTTTGGCCACACATTAAAAACCAGTATTAATCCATTGACATGACCAATCAAACAAAGGGCTTGTTTCAGGACACACATCCCAGTGTGCTCTTATCTATTCTTATTGCCTCCTTTTTCTTGCTGGGAGGTGGAGGAATGGTGTGTGAGGAGTTTTTTTCCCGACTTTCAAGTCATCTTTCTAAGGGTATTTATTTGACTGTTCAATGCTACTGAGGGCTAAAGAGGTTAATGTATTTATGCTGGCAGAGTCCCTTTTTGAAGCCTGTGTGTTTCTTCACAAGTCTGTATTTTGAAGTTTATTGCATTTGCTGTGTTCACTTCTCATATAAAGCCGGGTAGAAGGACTGGCGTTGGGTAATGGAGTGAGAGCCAGAGGTCAAGTTTGATCTTCCTCTAAGTGCTGGACTCCTTGATCTCCCCGGAGCAGGGAACAAGCTGTCACTCTTCACTGTCTTTTGCAGAAATTGATGCAAAAGTGAGTGACCACATGAATGGAGCCGTCTGTGGATTTCTTCTTAACGTTCCTTTGTCCAAAAATGTTGTTTCCTTGAAATGGAGATTATTCGTGGGAATGCACCGGTTTGAGCAGATTTCTGGATCAGGAAAAGGAAGGCAACATTTTTGAAATTGTTGAAACTCTTTTTGTCTTGCCATTTTTAAATTAGAAAAAAAAAAAAGTGTGTCATAGTTCAGAGAGACTTAGTGTATAGAAATTTAGAAAGCAGTTGGACTTATTGTAGCAAAAAGTGTGCTCGCAGTAGTGTGTTTGTGCATACAAAAAAAGATAGAACTGTGCAGCACCTCAAAGCCAAATTAAGATCAAATCTGTGGGCTTAGTAGCAACCAGAAATACTGCATTTCCTTCCCTCTCCCAGATTGAAATATGAGCAAAATGACTCATTAGCGTGAAGAGAGTGTTTAATGACTTAGCATCACTGAAAACCTGCATCTTTGTAAAAATTCATGGGATTTGTGTGTGTTCTTGAGCATTGTCTGAACTTCAGATTTCAGGTAAAATCATTCCAAGAGCAAATGTGCAAAATTTGATAGAAAAAAAAAAGAAGACGTGCAGAGACAAGCGTGTGCTGTGCTGTTGGGCTGTGTTGAGCGGTGTCTCGGAGGTTCCACAGAAGGGAGCTGGGGCCTTGGAGCTGCCAGTTTTCTTCCTATCCCCAAAGCATCTTGTTTGACTGCAAGGAATTTACTGCAGCAACTGGGAGTTGAAGTATCTCACGTGTTTTCATGTGATTTGGGGCATCTTTGCACAGAAGTCAAAGCTGATGCATCTGCTTCCTGCTGAGCCCTGTGTGCTTCTGAGCGGGATGCCCTTATTTTCTTAAATACCATACTAGCACTTGAGTATTATAGTTTTATGTTATCGGGTTTGGTTTAAGGAGAATGCTACCTAGCCAAATACTTCTGACCGCCTCCTCATTGCATCCACCATGTTCCCTTAAACTCTCAAAAAATTGGATTCATTTATTTATTTTTAGTCTAGCGAAATAATTTTCTCATGGGTTTCTTTTCCGTTTCTAAACTGGGTGAAACCGCAGTGTTAAGCCATCCTCTTCCCAGTCATATATAGGAAGTGAGCGTGAGCCAAGGTACATATTTTATGTTAGTCAAAAGAGATAAGTGTCAGGATTTCAAAGTAAATCCCACCCTGCAATTTCCAGCGCTGAAATCTCTGCTGTACCTTGGCTCTCGTGCCTTGATTCAGAACAGTTGGCGCTTTTATTGCAACTCTCTTGTATTTTCATAGTCTTTTGTGGGGGTGGGGGTGCCTGCGTGCATGACAAAATTATCTGTCCGAGTCGTAATCCCTCTAGGAAAACCCTGGAATGGCAGGAAAACTGCAGGTAGGGAGGCTGGAGAGGGTGCCGACCCCTGAGCTGTGGGTTTGCTGGCCGGGAAGGGAAGAGGAAGGCGCACGATGCTGTGCTTTATCGTCTTGGAAAGAACAAAAGTGGCTCCTGTCCTTGCTTGGCAGAAGGCTCGATGCCTGAAGAAGGTGGTCCCCTCCCAAGGGTAGGTACCTGTCGTGGGGAGGGGACAGGCTGTGTTGTCGGTGTGTGGGGAGATGAGCCCGGTGCTGTGGTCCCACCTGCCTGGTGCTCATTAACCGCATCCTCCAGGTCCCGTTTCCCTCGACATCAGACGGGAATGAGACTTTCCCCAAGGTGCTTCCAGACCTTTATGTAAAGCTGCTACGTAAGAGTGAGAGGTTGCTGCTCAGTTAAGGCACCGTGCCTAAAATAACAGTGTTTTAGTAGTGGGATTTTGATTTCTATCCTATGCTTTCAGGCTATTAGGTGATTAAACCACCATTAAAACCGGACTAAACGGCTCCGGGTTTTAGTGAAGCCGGTAGCTGAGGTGTGGTGGTTTATGAGGTTACTTCTTGATTTAGCATTTGTGATGAACATTTATCGGGGAGGAGATACAGGGTAATTTTCTGGTTTGTTTCACGTTTGTCTGTGCCACGCTGGGTCGTGTGCGATTCAGCAACAAACCTCGAGCTGGGCTGGAAGACCTGTGGGATGGAGCCCTTGGCTCCTGCGAGTAGGAAGGCTGTGGAATCCCGAGCGGGAGGCTGTGGTTTCATCCGTGCAGACTGAGCCTCTCAACAAGTATTGCTCAACCTCCCTGGAGCTGGCTTGGGGCTGGCCGCCTCGCTGCGTGGGCAGGCTGGGCTCCGACCTGCCTGCCCAAGCCCATGGAGGGACGGCTTCCAGGGATGGGTGGGAAACAGCAAAAAGCAGGAATAGGTCCTGCAGCTCCAGCCTGTCGCCACCCAGCCGCCTGCCTTCTGCAGATAGGGACTTTTTTCCTCACTGCAAAGGATTTTTTTCCCCTGTTTTCCCTTGGGGCTAGTGCAGGATGGCTGCGCTCGCAGGCGGTGGAGATGGTGCCTGGGAGCTGAGTGGTGGTACCGAGGGGAAAAGTCATCCTGCAACCCTCCAAAAATAGGGTGGTACTTTTGTGTGGGAGGGGTGAGAGAGCAAAGATGATCCCCCCCCCAAAAAAAAAAGTGAGGGGGGGGGATAAACAAGCTGTGCAGTAAATAAAGCCCATGGAGGGACGGCTTCCAGGGATGGGTGGGAAACAGCAAAAAGCAGGAATAGGTCCTGCAGCTCCAGCCTGTCGCCACCCAGCCGCCTGCCTTCTGCAGATAGGGACTTTTTTCCTCACTGCAAAGGATTTTTTTCCCCTGTTTTCCCTTGGGGCTAGTGCAGGATGGCTGCGCTCGCAGGCGGTGGAGATGGTGCCTGGGAGCTGAGTGGTGGTACCGAGGGGAAAAGTCATCCTGCAACCCTCCAAAAATAGGGTGGTACTTTTGTGTGGGAGGGGTGAGAGAGCAAAGATGATCCCCCCCCCAAAAAAAAAAGTGAGGGGGGGGGATAAACAAGCTGTGCAGTAAATAAGCGATGAGCAATCTGGGTGCAGGGTGGGGAGGAGATGTCAGGAGGGCTCCTCTGGGGGGAAAGGAGCAGTGGGGAAAGGTGAAGGATGAGGGGTAGAAATGGGGAAATCGTTCCCGTCCCTTGTTTGGGATTGCTGAGGTAATGCAATGTTATTTTGGAGCGGGGAGCTGGAGCTTGGTTCCCCCGTGTGATGTCTCTGCTCGGCCTCGCAGCTGCAGGAGGACGCTGTCAGCGACGGGAGCTGCCGGAGCCACGGGACAGCCCTGTGTTAGCGCCAATTGTCACAGGGGCAAACGCAGCCGGGACCTTTTTTTTTTTTAAATACAGTTTGGTAAACACGAGGGCCAAATTCTGGGTGTAAATCTGGAACAGCCTCAGCGCAGTTGGATCTGCCCAGCTGTGCTGGATGTCTGGCTCGGAGGGAAGCGTGGCGTGGAGCTGGCACACTGGGCTGCTCCTCTCTGCTGGGGGACACAGGCATTCCCAGAGGGATGGGGAAGGAGATGCTAGGAAGGTGTAAGAGGGGATAGCACAGAGCTGTAGCTCTTCCCATCTATTTTGCATTTTGCTAAGCAGTAAAATGCCAATTTTTGTCCTCTGTATTTAGCTGATAATTTTATTACGTTCTCACTTACATGACTTATTTCTTAATATGATCTCTTCTGGCTTATTCAGCTTTTAAAACACATATGTGATAACTAATGCCCAGGGAGAGGAGGAGTATTTTTTAAAATCAAGATTTGATGCTTTAGATTCACCACCTTAAATTTGAGCTTCAGAAAATCCAGCTATAGGAACTGGTGTTTATGTGGAGATGTGTGTGCCTTCATCCCAAGGCTTCAGCAGGAGGGTAACCCGGTGCCGTGGGTCTGTCTGGGAATTGCCCGGGTGATACTGGTGCTCAGCAGCCCCAAATGCTGGCAACTGAACCACAGCCAGGAGCAGCCACAGGGCCCTGATGTTGCCTGGCTCTGCCCGGGGCAGGCGCTGGCTCAGAGCAGCATCACTCCACACTGATTTCCACACTCGTGCGTATCTGCGGGCACGGCGCGGAGATCTTTGTCCTAAAAGGCTCCAGGATTTACAGCTGTGTTGGTTGTGGAGCCCTTGGGAAGGGAGTTGGAGGGCTTTCAGCGTTCAGAGCTCTCTTGCCTGTGTCCTTGCTGCAGAGTGGGTGAGGTTCAGCCTGAAAGTGTCATTTGGGCTTTAAAACTTGCCCCCAGATACAGGATTGAGCCAGAGCTCAGAGCAAAGCTAAATCCCCATCCCTGGGGGTTTCTCGGGGGCTGCTGGGTGTTGGGAGCTCCTTCTCTGTCGTGCTACAGCACAGCTCATCGTATAAAAATCCTCACTCACGTTTTGCAGTGTTGTGTCAGCCCTACAGTGCAGCTCAGATGGTGATGCTCTTTATTTATTTATTTAGAAAAGAAAGTGGCCTGATGCTTATGTTTCGATCTACAGGAATATGGAGAGCTCTGAGATCTGTGCAGTGAAAATGGTTTATAGATAGTTAAGCAGGGGAATTTGGCCAAGACTTTCTGGCACACAGCTTGGACAGTTATAATAATTTATTATAATATTTTCCCATCTGTTTGTTATTATTAAATATGAAGTACTGATGTTGCACAATCTTACCTTTTGGATTTATGTGCAGAAGAAATCGGTGTACGTTTTTATTGAATACCTTTTAGCTCTAACCTATGGTTACCAACAGCATTTTGAACTTCTCCTTTGTGAATTTAAAGTAAAATGAAATAAAAAAACTCCTGACACATGCCACTCTTCAAGGGTCAGTGCTTTCTCTTTGGAGAATTATCCTGTACATGAGTATCTTTCTCAAGTGTTTTATTTCACTTCTAAATCCTGGGTTCCCGGCAGCTTCTTTTCCTGCTGGGGTTGTATGTGAAAGAAAGTCAGTTTTGCAGTTGTTTCCCTGGCCGTGCACACGTGGAAGGCAAAATAAGCTATATCTGTACCAGCACCAGGTATAGAGCTGCTGTGAACTAGAAGGTTTGTGTGATTGCCAGAAAATAACTCACTGCTGGGCTGCTGATACCCACTGCCTTGGACTGGGGTGGATGGGGCGAGCTGTAGGTGCCCCTATGGCTTTGTCACACGTGCTGCTTTGTGGGGCCACTCTCTGTGATGGAAATAACGCTGTAGAGCAACAAGAATCTCCAGAAATTCCAGATAATTGCTATAAACTCCTCTCTCTGCAGAGGCATCAGTTGGAAGGGGATCTTCTTTTGAAACGAAGCACTTTTTCACTCAGTTCAGTCCAGAGGCTTCCTATGCTCAGTTGTCTTTATTTCCATGTTGCCAGATACTTTAGAAAACGTTTTATCTTTGATATCTGTACTTACCCTCCCATATAGTCATTTAGAGTGGGACATCGTGTCATGCTAAAAAGATATTGATCTCTTTTAAATGGTTTTCTAGACCAACTGGGCAACACTCTGTTTATTAGAGGAGTAATTTTTGTATAAAAGTTTACTGCACACGGTAACATTTAAAAATTGGCTGGTTTATAGAGTAATTATTTTAACAAATAACACAGATATTTTAGAATTGCTTTTGGTTCCCTTGCCGTGTTTCAAATGATTTTTAAATAAAACATATTTTTTTCTCCCTTCCATCCAGAGCTTTATTGGTGTGAGCGTAGCGCGGCCTCAGGTGTATGATAAATCACTGGAGTAAGCGGTGCTGGTGTTCGGGCTACCTTCACACATGTTTCCAGTTACTGAATTTCAGCCTCCAGCTTTACTGACAAGTTTGCCATTAATGATTGAAAGTTCGCATCAAAGACTGGGCAGTTATTTCTGTCGATAGAAAGAATGCATTCTTTGAGTGACTATTTTAGAGGTGTTTCCATTCGCTTGCAATTTCAGCATTAAAGCAGTTGCAGGATATTTTCCCTGGCTTTGCCCTGGTATTGGTAACTATCTATATGGAAACTCTGCAAGCAGTACCTGCAATTTTGCATTTCCAGGTTGGCCATACGTTGTTGAACGCTTAACGAACTCCACGCTCCCTTGCTGGATCACTCTTTGTACTGGGGCACAGGCGTTTTCAGCCTGAATTAATAACACTGGAGAGTGAGGACAGAAAAGCCAGTGATTAATTCATATGGTTCATTTTATGCGCTGAAGTCATTTGGATTTCTTACAGCGGGGAGAGCCGAGCGGGCGTATGATGCTTGTGGTATTGGGACACATGTGAATAGCTGTTTAATATCAGTTGTCACTATCCCGCGTGATTTTTTTTAATGTGGCTGTTTTCAGCGGTTTATATGAAAAATATAAAAAGCTGCTTCTTCAAATTAGAAGCAAAAATTCTAATTATATGCTACAGAATATCCTCACAAGTGAATCTGATGTCACACGCCTGGGAAACCCACCACCCAGGTTGCCGGCGGCGTAGCCGTGGCTGGCTGCTTCGCCGCGCTGGGGCGGCGAGGGGCGAAGGAAAATCTTGCTGTGTGCTGTGTTATGTTATCATTAAACCACTGAATCCTTCCAACTGGCAGCTTCTCAGCAGAACTCGGGGAATGGTAGTATTTGTGGGAAAACATGCTGCTTTTCTTCTCCCCTCCTTTCTTTACCAGGAAGGCTCCGCGACGTTTGCAGCTGGGCTGGAGAAGGGGGATTGATCTGGAGTTGCTGTAGGTAGATGTTTGCTGAGATGCCCAGCTCTGTGTCCTCCATCAGAAAGCCAGGATGCAGGGTCTGTCAGAGGGGCAAGAGAGTTCTTTTGTCGGGCTGACCCGAATCGGGACTGGGGCCAGAGGTTGCATGAGCATCAAGATATGTTTGCTTGATGAACTGGCTGTGCAAACTTCTGGGTCTTCACACTTGGCTGGTGGGCTGAGCAAACCCAGCCAGCCCCCAGGTGGTGGCCAGGTCATGGTCCTCCAGGCTTCTCTTCATGACAAAGTTAGAGTGAGCTGCCTTCATGCTGCTGCATCCTTAGGGATCCATACTGAATACCTGTGGTCACCAAAGGAGCAAAATGCCTGCTCTGAGCATCTCCAAGAATTAATTTGCAATTGCTTTATATTTTGTAGCAGAAGCAAAAAAATGTAGTAAATGATTGTGAAGAGCTCTATGAAGTAGGGAAAGGGCTAACAATTTTAAAAATGCATTTCTGAAAAAAAAAAAAGCCTCGCTAGTTAAACTGTTGGACAATTTAAAGTGAAAGATTGCATCCTGTGAGTGTGGTGGTGGGTTTTCTTGTTTGTTTGTGTTTCTTGTTACTCTGCTTTTTTATGATCTCCTGGCTAGAGGAGAGGAAAGGCAAGACTGGATTTAGAGAGGGCTAACAATTTAAAAAATGCATTTCTGGAAAAAAAAAAGCCTCGCTAGTTAAACTGTTGGACAATTTAAAATGAAAGATTGCATCCTGTGAGTGTGGTGGTGGGTTTTCTTGTTTGTTTGTGTTTCTTGTTACTCTGCTTTTTTATGATCTCCTGGCTAGAGGAGAGGAAAGGCAAGACTGGATTTAGGGTTGTCTTTATTGCTGTGTTGGGTTACTGACTATGGGATGTAGACATGAATAAAAATAGCATTGTGAGGCTTAAAATATTAGCTATTGCTTCATAACGTTGCTGTGTCAGGAGCTTCAGGATTCCTCCACTGCTCTCTCCAGCCCCGTAGGTGCAGCAGCAACAGTTGCCCAGACCCTGCAGCTGGAGGGGGTGCAGTACCCTGGGACAGAAATAATTAGTGTGCTTAATTCCCTGTCAAGGGAAATTGGTTTGATGGATGGGGCAGAACACAAGAAATGAATTTTCTAAACCTGCCAGTGCTTCCGGTGCCACCACTGGTGCCTCAGGAGCAGGTCTGCGTTGCTTCGATGCCTGGTGTGGTGGCATCTGAATGGCAGTGTGAAGCCACCTGGCCCAAAGGATGCAGGAGAGGAGGTAAACTGAGGCAGTGGCATGGCCTGGAGCAGATTGTGGAAGACCAGAGACTTCCCGCAGAGCGTGCGGCACGTGTTTAGTCTTGCGTAGTCATTTCTGCAGAGTGCAATTATGTAGTTACTTTGCCTTGGGTAAATATAGATTTCAGCTAGCACGAGTTTGAAGTGGATGTTGTAATTTTGGGAACATATATCTGTTTTAATTTCCTTTCCGAGATTTTCTTGATTGCTCCCTTGATACTTCTCCCATCACATTATTCTCTTGACAGTTGAGCGTGACAGCTCAGGTGTCTCAAGAACATTTGCTTCTGTCCCAGAAGGGTTGGATGAAACCCGCGTTGGAGGAGACAGGTGAGGACAGAGTGGCCATTTTTGTGGCAGTGCGTGCAAAGTGCAAGCAAAAGGGGAAAATGAAATGTTTTGCCCAGAACCATCATTAGGTACCAAACTGGCCAGTTTTAGGGCTTGGGTCTTCTGCTGCCCTGCTCTGCCCACGGGGCACGGCCCATGCTGGAGTGCCAGCAGTGGTGCTTGGTGGGGTGAGTGATGCTCAGCTCTCCCACCCCAGGACCCAGGCTGGGAAGGGAGCCAAGCACAGGGCTGTCACCCAAAATCCCTGGTAACGCTCTCGAGGGAAGGATTTGTTCCAGGATGAGGTGACCAGTGCCACCATCAGAGCACCTCTGTGCTGGGTCTACATACCAGGGTCTACATACCATCCTGCTTTGGGTGGTGTCCTTGGGCTGCCAGGTGATGTGGATAATGAGGGGCTGAGTTACCGGGGAAAACTGCTTGTTAAGGTTAATTGCCAAAAGCTGTTGAACAGCTCTTCAACCTTCACAGTCAGATGGTATCTCCGAGCCCTTTGGCTTGTATTTCCTGAGTATCTCAGGAAAGAAGCACTCCTCTTTTCCCAGGTAGGCAGTTATTGCTTTTTTAATCATTGTACTTGGCTCTGCTGTTGCTGTTTACAAATTGTTTCTTACCTGAATGGTTCTATTCTGCTGAATCTAACAAAATAGTGTGAAAAAAGGAAATGCAAGGTGTATAATATTGGGTGTGCGATGGTTCAGAAGGAGTAAAGTAGCAATGGTGTTTAATCTGTGGTCATTATAATTCCCAATAGATGTTGGCCGTGTGTTGCTCATGTTTACATGTGTTCAGACTCAGAGCCCCACCTTTGCCAAAGGTCTAAATAACAGTTTTGGGTTTTTCTGTAAGAATAGAAAAATAATATCTAAGTTGCCATTTTTTTCCAGGTTTGATATTGTTCCTCCTTGGAAGTTGAGTGTGGCTTTTCAGGGAGTTTCCTTTCAGTAAATAATGTTTTTGGAGAAATATATTTATTTTCATGTTTTGTTAGCATGTAACGATATTGACTGTTCAATAGTAGGCAACAACTCTGCAAAATAGCCTGAAAACAAAGAAAAATATACATTCTTTTCCAAGTGTTGGGGAAGATTAGGCAAAGTAAAAGTAATTTATCCCAGCTGGCATTCTCAAACATGAAATGAGTGCATCGTGATTTCCAAAAAATCGGGTGGCTCATAACTTCCAGGAATCAAGAACTTTGTTTTTCTTCAGGCAATATTAACAGTGATCATTCTCATAGAAGATGTGCAGTTAACGTCTGTTAGTTGTGGCTGTGTTATTAACATACTTGATCCAGGTGATCGTTCTCATAGAAGATGTGCAGTTAATGGCAGTTAGCTGTGGCTGTGTTATTAACATACTTGATCCAGTAGTTCTTAATTTTATTTAATGAAGGCTTAGAGTATCAGCTGAACTTCTCCTAACAGATATCAGAGCTAAGGTAAAGGTCCTCCTAATGAGAAGGTGTATGTGAAAACACATATGAACTGGTCTCTTTTCCTCTAGTTTCAATGTTTTCAAGAAAAAAAAAGGTTACTGAGGAGTTTATGCAGAAACAAACTCAATATTGGAAGTTTCCTTGTTACTTCTCTAGTAATAAATTTTGGGTTTGCTTTGGAAAGTTTTCTTCTCTCCTTCCCTCATCTTTTTATTTGTGGCTGCATCTTTGTGTTGGAGCCCATGTGGTCCCCATCCCGGTGTCCCTTCTGCTGGAGCAGTGGCTGGGGGGCAGAGGGCTGATGGCTGGGGCCACCACATCCCCTCATGCCTCCCCGCAGACTCCCATTGCCCTCGCTGGGGTTTTGGGAAGACTTTTTCAAGGTGCATCAAGGTATGACCCGTTTTCAGGCACAGGAAATAAAGGACCTAGAAATGGTAATTTTTTTGTGCCCTTCAGGCGAATGGCAGTTAAATATTTGGAATATATTAATGCTAAATACTCTGTGTCGCGGGGTCTAATTTCCGCTGAAGGGAAGCACATTCATATTTATTTTAAATCAATAAAGTGAACCTGGGTCAATGCTGTGGATGCTTCACTTGATTGGGCGGGTGGCACTGCAGGGGTTTAAGCCATGGGAGCCAAGGGGGAGCAGGGTGCCCCGTTGTCACCATTACTGGCACTAACACCTACCTGGGCAAAACTGGGGGCACTTTAGGGTCGGGCAGTGGGTCTTGGGGAGGTGTCAGGGACCCCGTGCCCATCAGGGGATGTGCAGCTCCCAGGAGCATCTGTAACCCCACCGTGCAACCAGGGAGGGACCAGAGCCCTTTGCTGAGTCCCCCCACCCCATCCCCGTGGCTGTCCCCAACCCCAAAACACTCAGTTCAGCTGTGTCTCCTCTCTAAACTCAGCCTGGCTGCTGTTACTGAGCCTTCCTTATTTTTACAAAGTGGATTTCAGAGTTTCTTTTAGAACCATCATAAACAGTTAAAACAACTAAACCGCAGCTGTCAAAATAAATAACCCTGCTTTGTGTTGCTTTATCTTTTTGTTTTCTTACCACTCTGAAACTTGCTTATTCCTAAAAATGGAATCCACAGTAATTCTCACAGCTGCTGGTTCAGATTAATAAGGGTGTCTGTCTCCAGCTCCCTTGCCAGCATCTGAGATTTTGAAGTTTAACAAGTAATATCTATACATGTGGTGAGGAAACACAGTGAATGGCATGTTAATAAGAGCAGCACTTAATGAATGCCACATCTGGCTGTTTCTCAATATAAACCTGATTTATATTTACCTTTTTTTTTTATCAGCTACAGTCTAAATTTATCTTAGATGTGTATTTTAATTGGGTATTTACTCCTTGGTTATTGGTTATTTTGTAGGTCATAAGCCGAGCTTCTTTATGCTTATTATTTGACACGGGTGGAAGCTGCTCTGGATGACTCCTGTGTGTCTGCATTTCATAGAGGGAGTAAAATATTAGGACAGGGTGAGAAAAGAGCTTAAAGAAAAAAACTGAGATGTTAAGACTCTTGCAGTTATTTTTCTCTCTCCTCTGACGGGTAATTTGATCATGGTGGGCAACTCCTGTGGGGAACAGAAAAGGCAAAATTAGGGCAATGTTTGGGGCTGCCTTATGGCAAAAAATAAATATCTAAAATGTTATGGTTTTGACGTGCTGCTTAATAATAATTGTCACTGTTTCTGGTGGAGAGGTCATAATCTGAAATCTTGATAGCAGGTCTGCAGCATTTTAATTTTTTCTCATTAAGCTGGAAATGGCAGTTTTTGGTAGGAGGTGGCTGAACACAGCTCTGCGACCTGTGCGGGCGGCGTCCTCCTTCCCTCTCTGTCTTTGAAATCTGTTAATGGATTGGCTTTAAAGGTGTCCAAAGGACACTTTTGGCTTTTTTTCAAAATGAGTAATGATGGGAAGAACACCAGCTTCTGCGATGGGTGGGTGCTGTTTCTGCTGCTTTGGTAAATTGCCCTTTGTATGTGGTAGCAGGTTTGCCAGGGTAGGTCAGTCGTGTTGAGGGTTTAATGTCTTTTGCAGACTGATTGATCATCTGAACGGTCACTTACAGATCTGCTTGCTGTTGCTGAAAGTAATTATGTTGAAGTATTTCTGATTTCTTATATTGTTTATAATTTTCCATGTATTGTATGTCAGCTTAGTTGTTCAAACATTGAAATAAGCAGCTGCTGATCTACTCCATTTCTTTCTTTGAATCATTTGTATCAACAGGGAGATCTTGGGACTCGGGAGACTTGGCGTGTAGTTTGAGTCTGTGACCATCAGCGTTTTTGCCTGTTTGTGTGTTTGCTCATCTCTTTGTACCGTGCAGGGAGAGAACAACTTCCTAATGCAGTTGACTTTTTGGCATTTGTCCCGTAATTGCCAAAAAACTGCTGCTTCCTCCTACGTATCCATCAGATCTTTTTAAAATCAGATGGGTTTTGAAAGCAGCTTTTTGATTTCCTGAGATCCGCGTTTGGTCTTCCTTCCTCCTGCTCCCTCTTTCTTCCTTTGTTCCTGGAGGTTAAAGCTGTGGGTGTTGAGGTCCCATTAGTCATTTTGGCCACTTCTGAGCTCATCGTGTTGAAAAACGCCTGGATTAAACCATTCCTGAATTACAGCAGATTTACATCACTGAAGCTTCGTTAGAGTTAGTTGAGTTGCTTCAGAGTGATGTAGCTGAATGGAGAGTCTTGTTTGCTTCTGCCGGGATGGAGGGGATGTCCTGAAGGACACAGCAATATCCTTTTTTTTAATCTAACTGTTATGTGGAAAAATAACCTTCTTTCCAGAAGGAACAAATCCCCGTTTGGAATCAGAGCATTCATATTATAGGTACTGTAGTGGTTTTCTTGTGCTGTCTTGTATAAATAGTATCCTGATTTTGTTTGTTTATTTGTTTTAAGGTTGTCAGTGTAAGAGATGGTGCAGGAATGTAACTGAAAGCTCCATGTGTGGGTTAAAGTAGTTTCTGGTGTTCACCACCGCTGCAGGAAGTGGGCCCTGCGGTCCTCTCCCTCCTGATGGCTGTTGGCTTGAGCGCTGTTGCTGTTTCCTTGGATGAGCGTGGTTGGTGGGATCCGGCTGTGCAAACACCACCTCTCCCCAGGCTCCCGCTCCACACCTGGTTCGTAGGGCTGATGATGCCTCCTGAGGATTTGATCTTCTGTAGGCATCTGGTAGTGGGTCATGTGTAGCTGTGTGTGGATGAGGGTCTGTCGTGCCAAGTGGTGGGACCATGACTGGTGCCTCTGGCCCATGCGCTGATAAGAACAGCCCATTGGAAACCAATGTGTTGTGTCATCTAGCTAATAAGCAAAGTCATGCTCTCCTTCTCTGGGACTTCTTTTCACTACCAGGACCTGTATTTCTTCTCCTGCACCAGGACGGCCTTTTGCGTTCAACCTAAAAGTTGGCCGTAACCTTCTCATGGTCTTCTCACATATCACTGTTGAGATTGCACCTTGGTCATCACTCCTCTGATCCTGTGGCTGTTGGAAGGTTGGATGAGTATATTTGCCTTGAGGTTAATGAACTATGCAGCATTTTTTCCCTACTCCATATATAAGCTGTGTTTTAAAGGCACTACATTCAGGAAAAAATTAGGGGGGCAGAGAAAATTTTAAATGAGATGGCATTTTTTTCCCTACTCCATATATAAGCTGTATTTTAAAGGCACTACATTCAGGAAAAGATTAGGGGGGCAGAGAAAATTTTAAATGAGAGGTCCACTTCAAACCGATGGGGAAGCTGGATGAAGGAGTCATCCCTCACTGAGTATTTATCATCTCCTGCAAATGTTGATGCTCAAAGATGTGCTTGCATGAGGCTAAAATGTGATCTCCCAAGGGCAGTGGGAATCTCACATGATACAGCAGGAAAAATTTGTCTAATATGCTTTTTATTTCGAGTCTTGCTTTCTGTCTGCTAGTAAAATAGCTTGCCAGGTGCCTTCATGGTATTGGTTTTAATTTGTTCTTGCTTGAAGTGTACAAGTGGGAATGATAGTTTTGAAATGGTGAAGAAAGCGGGCTGGTTGAGCTGTTAGGCTCAACGTTGCCATGCTAACCATGTTAACAGCTGCTAATGGTTTCTTAAGCTGCCAAAGCAGCCTGAAGATAGATTTAACACCCAACAGACACCTGTTTTTAGCAATTTAGCTCCACAGGCACATGGCATGGTGCTGCAGGGGTCCTGTCCATAAAGAACAGATAAAATGTGTTCAACAGGTTGCTCGAGAAGGTGGAAATTGCTGGCTTTTTACTTCATATTAAGGATTTCTTGGTGGAGAGTAGGAGGAAAAGCACAGTAAGAAGGAATATAACCTGGAAAAGATGAGCACTAAAGGGATTTTTTTAGTATTTCAAACTCAGTTACCCCTTCCAAAGCCCTTGATGTCTTTCCATCAGTCAAAGGACCCTCATGTCCTTGGTTGGAAGGGATTTTTTTTAGTATTTCAAACTCAGCTACCCCTTCCAAAGCCCTTGATGTCTTTCGATCAGTCAAAGGACCCTCATGTCCTTGGTTGCAATGTCCTCCTGTGGTTCAGAGTGTTGTGCAGGTGGGACAAAGTTGCTGATTCCCCCAGGTGCTCGGAGGCTCCTGCTCCATCCCTGAAAAAAGTCCACCTGTAGCAAGCCCAGGTTGCAAGAGTTTCTTCCCAGAAGGTTTAGCCCCAAGCTGGTGTCAAGAGTTCCCACTTGTTGATCCCAGCACGACCTTAACTTTCCTGAATGAATGTTTCTGCCCGTTCCTGCTGGTTTCCTCCCTGCCTCTCATCTTGGCACAGTGACCACACAAACTGCAGTGGCCAACAAAGCCGAGCAGAGGGCCACCCCAGAGGGGTGCTAGCAGAGGGGGGGCCCTGCTGAGAGAGGCAAGCTGAGCTAAGGAGAGTGTGTTGGCAACAGCGATGGCCTTCAAGTATATCTTGGTGATGTTGGGATAGATTTCCACTTCTGATAATCAGGCCCATATCAGCTCTTGATCAATGCTGGGAGGAAAACATCAATTTTG
Organism: Calidris pugnax; assembly: GCF_001431845.1. Taxonomy (NCBI): domain Eukaryota; kingdom Metazoa; phylum Chordata; class Aves; order Charadriiformes; family Scolopacidae; genus Calidris; species Calidris pugnax. The sequence continues at coordinate 2,326,208 of NW_015090794.1, forward strand.
CTGCAAAAGAGGACTGGAAGCTGAGGTTTGTCTCTTATTGAGGCTTTCAGAGACACCTGAAGCTTTTCTTGACCATTCATTGTAATAAAGGGGCTTTGAGAGAATTCAGCTGCTGAATAGCTGTTGGCTTCACAGAGGGAACGTGCTGCAAACCCTGGTGCAGGATTCCTGAACAAACCCCAACTGTTCTGGTTTGGTAGGTGAGGATTCAATCTTTGACTTTCTTGTCCTTTGGGTATGTTCTGGTTTTACTTATTTCTTTTAAGCCAAAACCTCCTGACTGCGTGCACTTGGCTGTGCCATAGTGTATTCTTTTCATCTGATCAGCGTGGGTTTCCAGAGAGAAAACTCACCAGAAAACTGAAGCTGGCTTTTAGCTGTATCGTGGACTTCAAAGCGATCAGCACAGAAAGGATAATTGGAAAGAAAATCCCTTCCAGGTTATAATTATTTGTCCCAGGAACCGGAGTTCCTTAGCGATGATACATATTTTCCCTTTTGTTTTCCTAGTGCCATGGGAACCTGGCAGTAGATCTCCTCCCCTGGTATGTGCAGTCTATACCTGAACCTCCGCGCAGGGGGGATGGAGGAATCACAACATTGGATTCAAACCAGTGATCCATCAAGACTTGCTTCCAGCAGTACCAGAGCCAGCTGTTTCAAAGGAAAACAGAGCGCTCGGCAGTAGGCAGGTTATCGGTTTCGCAGGGAAGGCATCCCTCCGACCGCTCCCGGCAGCCAGGGATTGTTCTCTGCATTCAGCCTTTTTTTGTTTCAAGCCTTTAAAGCTGCTTTCTTTTCTTCCACTGAGAATTCCTTGAGTGGGAACTCGGAGCCCTTGCGGAGCACAGTGCTGTGCCCAAATGCAATATGTAGCACCAATACTAAAGGATCGTATCATCAGCTGTCCTTGGCCTCTCCAGTTCCTTGTCTGCTCCCAGCTCTGTTCTTTGGTGTCTCTTTCCATAGTCCCATTTAATTTATGAGTTCTTTATGTGGCACGTGGTTTTCGGACTTGCAGAATGTGTAGCTATTTTTCTCCTCCTGTCGTTGTGGCCAGCCTAAATCCTGCTGATCTTTGTCTAAATTTATTGAGGACCATCATTGACCCTACTTCTAATAATCTGTCAGGGGAAAATGGGGTGAATTCCCACTGTGGGAGGTGAGTCCAGAGAAGCTGTTAAACCTGCTGTTGGGTTGCCTTGGAGTCCAGCACCAACCCAAGCTGTGCCTGCAGAGGAGGACAGTGAGGAATCCTGGGAAGCCACTGCCATCTCATGGCCATGAACCACTCCAGATGCTTATTCCCCTCAGCTCATCAAGATCTGTGTCAGATCTTATGGCTGTTGGCCATTGGGAATATTTTGAGGGATGGCTTGAGATGTTAAGAAGTCCAGTCCTGTGGTTACCCATCTCCAGAGACAACACACACGTCACTGGCAGGCAGCATGTGAGGTGTTTGCATGTTCTCCTTGCCTTGGTGGCCACGGTTGAGACATGCCGTGAGTTCATAAGAACACAGATGAAATTATTTTTGTTACTTTAAGACAGAGTAATTAAATACAGTATATACGGATCCCTCAAAATGACAGCCGCCCACAGAGCTAAAAACAGGAAATCCATTAACTTCATTATTTAAAAAATAAAATAAAAATCCTCCCAACTGATTCCTCTGTCACTTAAAGTTCTGCATGGAAGGAGGGCTAATTTAACGCTGCATTAACTCACTGTTATCACCCTCCTGTTACCTAAGTAGTTTCTAATGACTACCCTGGAGAGCACTTGGAAGCTTTTAAAAGTTTTTATGCTAAATTTTTTTTTTCTGTGTGGTTTATACTTTAAGAACAAAAGTTATTGATAACATTTTTCCAAATCTTCCAACAACATCAAGAACTATTCTGTTGGCTGCAGAAACGTGAAGTATCACCAGCCTCTTATCTCTTTGGCAAACGAGAAATATGAAACATTTAATATAGGTGCAGGTTGGGGAAAATGGGTATGGCAGAGTTTGACTGTGGGGAGCTAGCTCAGATCTTGGGCTCGTTGGAGTTTGGGGCAGCAGTGTGTCCTGGGGGTGAGAGTGGAGGAGTGGGATAATCTGCCCTTACCCAGGACAGGGTGCCCAAGGGAACTCTGTCCTTCAGCCCTCTGAGCTTTGGCTTTCATTGCTCTGAAAAGACTCAAGACCCCTTGGGGCAGGTAGCTTGTGAGACATATCTCTTTGTTCTGGGATCCGTAAGTGAAAGGCACAACCAAACTGAGAAGCAATAAATCATTGTCTTTCCACATTGTCTTTTCCTCAGAGCTGTGGTGGACCCGTTTCTTCTTTTTTAAGCATCTCTCCATCTTTCTCTGTCCTAATTCAGATATGCTTCTGAGGTCAGCATCTGCTGCACTTGGAATTTTTGGAATTTTTTTCGGGTGAATTCAAAATGAAGCATTCTTGTTGCTCTGCAGTGTTTTCAAGTCTTAAAGTTGAAAATTTCTGCTTTCCAGCAGTCGAAGAGAGCTTTGCTGTGCTCCTCTGGTGTGTGCAATGCCGGTGCCTGGGCTTGAATTTCCCCCTGATTGAAGACCTAAATTATTTCAAAGTTAAGCCTTGCACGTGTGCTCTGCCTGGTGATGGAGGAGATTCAGGACTGCTCTTTGACATTATTAACAGAGTTTCCGTGTTTACAGACTGACTGTGTGACTGTGGAGAGACTTGATCTTTCCATTAGGAATCACCAGGAATCCTGTCCATTGGGAGCCCTTGGAAACTTTTAAAACTTGACACAAACTTGAATATTTCTTGCATGTGCTCTTTGTGTCTCTACTTCTTACCGATATTTGAAAGCTAGAGAGCAAGGGGAATGAGTCTGTCCCCCTGATGGGTTTGTTGTCCTTCTGGAAAGGGAAAAATAACTGGGAAAAAAGGCAGAAAGGGAGAAAGTCACAGAGGAAGAACAGCTGCTGGTGATGCCTTGTGGAGCAACCAGTGCTTCTGGGGTGAAGAGCATGGCTGATCATGGTGTGAACTTCTGCACAGCAAGTTCAAGCGATTCATTGAACCTTCTCTGCTTTCCAAGGGTTTCTTTCCTCTGGAATTTAAGCCATTAGCATCTAGCTATTGCTCTCTCTTTAAGCCTGGGATGGCACAGTAGTGGATGGATCCTGCTCACTGGGTTTTTAGTGTTATTTTCAGCACTGTGATGCTCTTCCTCAGGTCTGCCTGCTGAACACGCTCTCCTGGTGCTTGTCCTCAGCAGAGAGGAAAACACAGTACCTTTCAATAGGTGGTCACCAAGACATGTGAAACTCCTCCTGAAAGCCAAACCCAATTGAAACTGGTGATAATTTTGCCATGGGTTTTAGTGTGGCCAGTTTTTCATGCTGGAGATCAAAACTTACTAGAGGACATGTTAGCAAGATGCTTCAAAACGATGCAGCTCTTTTTAGGACAGGTAGAAGCTTTGCTTTCCTTTGAGGGAGTTGTTTCTGTGAATGATGAAAGTTGTAATGATTTACAGAATATTTTGGTTTTTAAAAAGATTAAGGAAAAAGCAGAAACATTTATTTTCCATCAGTGGGTTGTTTTTTTAGGTGGTTTTTTTTTTTTGAGATTTGTTTTTCATAGTTGGAAAAGAGAGCTAGGTTTGACCTGAATTTCCATCAGTGGGTTGTTTTTTTGGATGGTTGGTTATTTTTTGAGGTTTGTTTTTTGTAGTTGGAAAAGAGAGCTAGGTTTGACCTGGGCCTTCTCCTTTAATGCAATAGGTACTTGTTAAAAGAAATATTGATGTATAGGTACAGTTCTGAGCATTTTCTAATATGATCTGCATTCCTACAAGTGGGAGATGGGCACAGATGGCGGGGTGAAGGAGACTGGGATGGGGAAGGTGATGGGATGAGCGGTGGGTGCAGAAGCAAAGAGCAGCCCAGCACCCATGGGAGCAGGAAAACCCCTAATTGTGAGCCTATTGCTCAGTGCCAGACACGGGTCCCTCTGCATTGGTTGAACCACACGTGGTCGTTGCAATGAGCATTTGCAGACTAAAGTCTTTGGTCAGAATATCCTGTGGTCATCGGCATAACTCATGCTATTTTCAACAGGTGTTTTAACGCTATAGCTGAAATTATATCATACTGGATTTCAGGGAGGTAGGGAGGAGAGGCTCAGGAGCAGTTAATCTAATTCCAGCCTAAGTCGGTCCGTATTGGGTATCTCCCTGGCCGTGGCTGCCGGGGTGTCTGACACACAATATTCATAGGGGGACAGCTGCACTGCCCGCTCCGCTGCGCTGCCCGCCCAGAGCTGTAAAACGCCTGCACGTTGGGGAAGCATTTGTCTGTGCCATGCAAACGGGCTCCCTGTAAATTTTATGTGTGGATACGAAGAGAGACAGCGTGCTGTTTCACCTTATCTCATATTTTAGTAAGGGGGATTAATAAAAATAAATTAGCCGAGCTATTTCTAACATAGCTAGGTATGGCTTTTGATTTTGACCAGGTGATTAATTGAAAATAAGAAACTTCATTATCTTTGGATCTGACTATTTTGTATTTAGTTCTGAAGCCTTTTGCCCTTCTCTGCCTTATTGCTTTCTCCCCATTTCTGGCCAGAAAACTGGTTTGGGATGCAGGGAGGCTGAAGGTGCAGCGTGCAGGGCTGGGTGGGAAGGGTCTGTGCTGGTTTTTCCCTGTAGCCGTGGACAAGCTGTGATAACTTGGCTGTTTTTTTCATCAGGTATTTGATGCTAAATAATAAAGATGAAAATTGGAAACCGTAATGATATAATGCTATATAATCTATATTCCATTAGAAATAATACTCTCTATAGGGAGCCATAATGGGGCTGCTTTGGACTTTTCTGGAGACGGTTCATACCAAATTGACTTTTTTTTTCTTTTTTTTTACATGCTAAGCACCAGTAATGTTTTCTACAGCACATCAGATGTTCCTGCCAACGCGTACGGTCTCTGCCGAAGGACGCGGTGAGGACGCGCGGTGCCGGCTTTCCCAGTTCTTCTTTCAAGCAGCAAATGGGTTTTGACTCTAGAGATCGCTTGACGTTGAGCTAAGTTTCCTAGCTGAAAATTTAAACTATGGGAGGTTTTGTATAATTTCGAGGAAGAAAACCATTTGAAAACCCTAAAAGGAAAACGGGAAAGCTTTTTTTTTTTTGGTTTTGTTTTTGTTTCCTCTCCTTCCCTGTCTTTCCTGCCCCCCCCCGGCACATCCTCCCCACTTTTCTTCCTCCCCTGCCCCGGCAGAGACCTCTAGAAAATGCCAAACTATGGAATTTGCCGCATCAAGTTTGGAGCATGTAACAAACATTCGAAACGCGTGTGGGGCAAGTGCAGCCGCCATTGGCAGTTTATTTTATTTCAATTTTTTTTTTTTCCACCCCCCCCCAAAAAAAAAAAAAACCCACCCCGTGGCTCCCTCTCCGGCTGCGCGGGAGATAACAATGGGGCGCTTTGTGCCGCTCTGCAGCTGCTGAAATTTGACTAGATCCAACTGAAGAAAACAGGAGCAGGTGGGTCAACAACGTGACCCTTTCGTTCCCAGCAGTATCAGTGTGCGCCGGGGCCGGGGGGACCGGGGTGGAGGTGAGCCCCAAGATTTAGCACAGGCAATGAGGGTGTGTTGGTTGGCGCTTTGAGGATGGGAGCTGCCTTTGGGAGGAAGCCCTGATGCCTCTAAGTATCATGCTGCCTTTTGTAAAATGGGTTTCACTCCAGAAATGCTAGGATTGGGAAATGTCACTGTACGTGATGAACTGGTGGTGTTACAGACCAGAGATCTTTGCTCCATTACTAGTGCTTTGATTCCCATACTACTTTCTTGGTTTGTGTCATACTCCATGGTGGCCACATGGATGCTCCCAAAGCTCCCAATGCCCAGCCCGTGCCCTCCCCTTCCACAGCCCCAAAATGGGGAATCATTTGGTTCCCCCTCTATATCCCCCCAGGTCATGGAGATGACTCCCTGCATGTCCATGTTTTTGTGGTGCTAGAACTGTCCTAGAAACATGTCGAGGGTGGGAAGTCTGCAGCTTGGAGGAGGGTTAGGTACATGGTTCCATGGTTCCCAGTATGTTTGGTGGAAATGGGAGATGCTCCTTTGCCTGGCACTGCTGCATCAGCAAATGCATCTCATCAGCACTGCCCACTCGATAGCAAGAGGAAGACAATAAGGATACAGAGAAAAACACCATTATTACTTAACGGATGGATCAACAAAGTACCAGTGGTTTCTGAGGGGTTCCCTGTCAAGGTGTGATGAGTTGATTGATTCCTTGAAGCTGTCACAGTGTGTTTGGGCTTTGTGAGCCTCAGAAGTGATGTTAAAAGGTGGCAGTGCTCAGTTCAGCAGACATATGGTTACGGCCTCAAACCTTTCTAAGATTGCAAGGGATTTTGAGTCTGAGGCTTTTAAGGGGTGGACGTGAACAACTGTTTGTAAGTCAGCAGTTAGAAACGCAAGGTTTCTGTTGATGGATCTTGTAATCTTGCTTTCCAATATCAACTTACAATAAAACGAATGTGAGATGGAGCAGAGCTCCCCCCTTTTACGCCGTACTGTGGATACAGTTGTGGTGTTAAACAACATGTTCATGTCCTTGAAAGTCTTTGTGATTTTGCTATAAATTTTAGTAAAAAATATGACCCACGTAAGCATCTTGGATGATCCCACCATCACGAGTGCTTGCACTGCTTATGGAGTAGCATCAAGCAGTTCTTTATTTGCACAAGATGAAGCCTGTAAGAGGAATAACCAGTTACAGTCAGGATGAGATCCATGCCAAATGGGGAAGGGGAGAGCAGTGATGACTTTGGCAGTGGGTCGGGAGGGCTGCTGCAGGGAAGGGTCCAGTGCGAGGAACTGCTTGGGGTGGAAGGAAGATGGATGGAGGCTGGAGAGGAGCTTCCACTGCTGAGGGCAGGGTATGTGACTGTTTGGGTGATGTCTGCTGGTATAGAAAATTGATCTGCATGACCACATTACCAGCTGTGGAGACTCAGTCCACCAGGAAGAGGGTCGTTAATAAATCAGAGGCTCTCTGCGCATACCTGCATCTTAAACTTGGGTTTTTAGCAGGAGCTTGCTGTGATTTGATGTGAAGGTCAGTAGCAGGACAAAGTACAGCACAGCACCTCGGCAGCGCTAGCAAATCTGCCCGTTGCATCCACGGGTGCTAGTTGGACAGGATTTAGCCCCAAGCCGAGGAGGTTTGGAGGGAGACCTCTGAAATGGTGTTGTGACCATAGTTTGTCCTTGGCTGCACTTGCAGTTAAACCCCGTTTGGTGCCGGCGGAGCTGCCAGCCCCCCCTTGTCAGCAGTGGGTAATTTAAGAGGTTTCTCCCAACAGCTGGCAGGGGGGTTTGCTCCCGTCCTCCCCTCCCGCCGCCGCGCTGGGCTCTCCCCCTCCCTGGCACCGACCGCCTCGCATTAATGCTGTTGGACTCGGAGCCGGGTGGTGGCGGTGCCAGGATTCAAACCCATGGCTTTGGAAGAAGAAGCACAGGTGCAGGCTGAACTCCTGATCCTTGGAGGCCAGCAGATAGCGGGAAGGCTCCAGCTCCACTCCGGAGTGCCGGCCACACACCCTTGTGAACGCACGAGGAGTGTGTCACGAGGGATCGTATGGTCCTTCGGTGCCCCTTCCCTCCGCGCAGGCGTACACCTCCGGAGGAGTTCTGCTTAAAAATAAAATTAAAATAATAAAAAAATGGCACTGTGTCCTTGGTGAGAGGCGATGAGGGATGTAAAGGCTGTTTGGGGATGTAGGGGCACCCGCCTTCCTGCTCAGCCATCCAGCCGCATCCTATAGGGCTGCAGGGGAACACAGCGATTAACATATGAAAACGCTGATAACAGTGGGATTCTTGTGCGGGCAGAAACGAAGGAGATATACTACCATTTTGGTGCCAGTTAGACCCATAACTGCTATTTGTGGCTGGGTTTAGTAACAATTAACCTTTCACATTTTGTATCGGCCATTGCTTTCCTGGTGCAGCTGCTTTTATAACAATATACTTTGCTTCTCCTCTCAGAAGCGCCAGATTTGGCAGTCGGGGTATCTGTTTTAGAAACCACAGGATGTATGGAGGGAGAAATGAGGATTTTTTTAAATAGCTATTTGACGTATAAGAATCTTCTTGAGGGGATAAAAAAAATGTATTTCGATTTAAGGGACCTTGTGCATATTAAGATAAAAAAAGGAGATTGCGTGACTGCTACTTAAAGTATTTTAAGGCAAATTCAACGTAGCTTTGCTTGTGTGACAGCATCAAGTCATGGCTTTGAAAAAATCTTGACCTGGTGTGCAATCAGATGTCTCAGACTGGAGCTGGAAGGAATTAATCCCTTTGGTAGGGGTTTCCCTGCCTGTTTGGGCTGGCTGAAGGGAGGTGTTATGGACCCTAACCTTTGTTGCTGCCATTTGAAAACCAGTAAAATGCCTTTCTCTTGAGAAGGAACATGGCTACAAGTGACCTGTGGGCACTATCTGGTTTAATTTACCTAGGCAAGTAGATGGGAATATCAGCATCTTAAATGGCTCCAATGCATCTCAGAAATATTTGAAAATAAGAGTGTGTAATAGGAGGTAGGACAAAGTTGGAGAAATTTGGTTTTGGCATTAGTATATTGTTACTTGAAAATGTAGTGGAGGTTGGTCTTCACCTGTCAAAACAGAACTGCTGTGTTCTGGCTCTTCCAGAATAATCATTTCAATATTTATACTTTACGCTGTGCTGGAAAAAGAAAATGCAAAATGCAGATTTGCATGAAGCGGGTTATAGTCTGACTTCTCCAAAGCATCTGGTATTGCAGGTAACAGGTTCACTGGGTGGTTACAGGTTGTGCTTTGATCTCAGCTCTGCTGGTATTTAATCTAAAGTAATTTTGTTAACTCTGGCAATGTGTAAAACTGGCTTGATGGACGACTTGGACTTCTTTAATTATGATTTTTCTTTGCAATTAAAAAAAATACAAAGCTTCTGGTTGCGCGTTAACGTTGATGATGAATGAGACTTAATGTGATTTCAATCATTGTCTTTTGAAGATAAAAACTGCCCCATTTTGGCACAAATCCAGTAAAGTCAGTTGGACTCTGCAATTGCTTGTTCCATCCATGATCTGCAGGAATCAGTTGTGTGCCTGGGTCACCTTGCTACTTCCCAAGGTGCTTAAATCACATTTTCCTTTGCGTTATAGAAATTTGTTGGGTTTTTTCTTTTCATGCTGGATAAGATAACTATGTAAGTAACAAAAGTGTCAGTGTGCAGGCTTAGAGAAGAACAGCACACTCTGATGCACCAAAGTGTCCCCTTCTTTGAAGTCCCCTTTTTTGGAGATTTTCAAGCCCCGCCTGGATGCAGTCCTGAGTGGCATGATCTGACATGCTCTGGGTGGTCCTGCTTTAGCAGGGGAGTTGGACTAGATGATCTCTGTGGTCCCTTCCAACTCTAAAAATTCAGAGAAATTCAGTGAAATTCAGTGAAACATAGATGCCCATCATTCACCCTGTAGCATCTGAATTCGCGTTGTGTGTGAAGTGTGTGTTAGAACAGAGTTAGGTACCTAAATTCTAAGTTCCCCTGGATTAAACTTAAAAAGCATTACAGGGTTTTTTCTCTTCTTGGGCATTAAAAATTTGTGAGAAGATAACTTACAGGACTTGTCCAATAACTATTTTCTTTTTTCTTTTTCTCACATGTTGGCACTCCAGGATGGGAATCGCAGCTCCTGGAAACAGGGTTCCTGGGGATATTCCTCTGCCCTCTCTGGACCCTGTCCCGCCTGCCCCAGCACACTCCTCCTTCCAGCATCGTCATCTGGGGCTTTCGGTGGCTGATTTTCAGGATCATGCTTGGAGCGGTAAGTGGGACTTCAAATTTTTGCTTTTTTGAGGTGACAGCAAAAGGAGTGTCTCATCCTGGTGGAAAACCTGCCCCTGGTCCAACACGTGGGAGTCCTCTGGTTTAGGATTTTTTCTGGTTATATGGAAGGAGTGTGCAGCAGGAAATGCTTCATGCTCTGGTTCACAAAAATCTTTCAACTTACTATTAGGGTTTATTTTAAGGAGGACAAACACAGGAGTAAGAAGATCTGTGTTGATATGTTGGTGCTGCTCTTGTGATTGGTTGTTGAAAAGGAATGAAAGTGAAGGTTGAGACTTGAGCATTGTGGCTTTTTGATAAAATGGTTGGGAGTCCAGTGGGTAATTCCCAGCAGCCAGGAGCTTTACCCTGAGTTATTATTTCTTTGTGTGTTTTTTAGTGAAATGTCATTCTCTGCTCTGTGTTTTCTAAGAGAACAATTGCTGCATTACTGTCCCTGCGCCAGTGGAAATTCCCAGGTAGCTTGTAAAATAATCCATCAGGAACTGACACATCTTTGTTAAAATAAAGGTGTGTCAGGGGCGTTATCCTGTCATCTCGATATGCATTTTGGACATTTCAAAATATGCCAAAACTAAGCCAAGGATCATTGCTGTAGAAGGTGATTGCAGGCAGGTGGGACATTCCTGTGTCCATTTGCTCCAAAACTCTTCTCTTGCCCCAACTCTTAAAGTGCTTGAATCTGTAGTCGATCTCAATAAGCTCTTAATTATCCTCCTGCTCTTAAAAAAAATAAAGACAAACTTTTTTTTTGTGTTAACCTGTTTTCAAGACGGCTTTCTTAGTGGAAAACGTTATTGCAGTAGATATTCTTGGAAAATGTGTGCTGTAGGCGTGTTGCATCAAAGGGCAGCTTCCCAGCCCATGGCAGTTCAGCAAATTGAGCTTAAAAGACCAGAAAATGTTGCTTTTTCATATGTGTCATGCAAGTGGTATTTCAAAACTCACTCTTTGATGTTGCATTCATTTCTTTGCCATAGCTATTGTGTAGCATTGCTAAATTTTGCTCAGCTTCCTAAAGCTACAATTCTTGCTCGTTATTAATTCCTGCAATTCTTGTTCATTATTAATTAACTAGGTGTGGTCCTGCTGTGGGGCACTACAGATGGACAAAATGACTCCAGAAGGTCCACTCCAGCACAGCTTTCTATGATGCTACACAATATCTGCATATATAGATAATCCCATAGATTTTAATGCAACTGCTCATTGAAAATATTCAGTACATGTTTATGGGACAAAGTCACCTTTGTAACGCCCTTGAAATGCCATAAAGCTTTTGGTTGGAGATCAGGTAAATGATGCTGTTCTGGCATCCTACCATACTGCTCCCGTGCTATACCCTGGGATGGAGGCTACTGGGTGCATCTGTGATTGCAACGTTACTTTATGTGATAGAAATTCCATCTTTTAGGAAGCTCTTGTAGAGAGAGGATCTTGTCTGACACTCCCCAGGATGGGAGTGGGAGATGGAGCTAATGGGAAGATCTCTATGCTGGGCTGAATGCACAGTGTCGGGAAACTCATGGCAAATAAGCTGTTGCAATTAAGTTGGTGAGTGCAAAATTATTTAGGCTCTTGTGATCTGTTTCATGGAGTGTTGTGATAGAAATTCCATCTTTTAGGAAGCTCTTGTAGAGAGAGGATCTTGTCTGACACTCCCCAGGATGGGAGTGGGAGATGGAGCTAATGGGAAGATCTCTATGCTGGGCTGAATGCACAGTGTCGGGAAACTCATGGCAAATAAGCTGTTGCAATTAAGTTGGTGAGTGCAAAATTATTTAGGCTCTTGTGATCTGTTTCATGGAGTATTTTCCTGGGACAGCTGAAAAATTGCTAAGAGAAAAAATGCTGGAATGGTTCTTGGCAAAACTGCTGATAGGAAAGGAATTGAAATGGGAGTCTTTGTGGAGCTTGGTGCTGTTTATGGGAAGATGATGTTGAAGGGAAGTGTGATAGTCAAGTGCAGTGAATGGCTTTGGAGAGAATAATGGAATATGACTCTTAAAAACAGCCTGCCTTAAACCAACAGTTTGTAAATCTGTGTGTGGGGTCTGCTGCGGTGTCAGAGCCTACAGCCTGGAGGAGCCATCAGGGAGCTTCAGGGCTGGCACCACAGCAGGTTCTTACTGCGTTGAGTCACTGTCCTCATGGCACCAGGGCTTGGTCTGTGACGGTCCTTATTGCTCAGTGTCACTTCTGCACGAGATGGCCCCTTGACTTGCTGCTGGCTCTGTGCAGAACACCTTGGGGACAATAATTGGCAGTCCATGTGAACATCACAGATGATTAACTTGGTCCAGTGGAAGGCGTCCCTGCTCATGGAAAGGGCTTTGGAACAAGATGATCTTTAAGATCCCTTCCTCCTTGGGGACAATAATTGGCAGTCCACGTGAACATCACAGATGATGAGCTTGGGCTAGTGGAAGGCGTCCCTGCTCATGGCAGGGGGGTTGGAACAAGATGATCTTTAAGGTCCCTTCCAACTCAAACCATTCTATGATGAGATGCGAATCTCCATGCAGTTGATCCAACAGCTATGAAGGGTATGTTGTTGGTCTAGTGAGAATGATTCTGATGAAACTTTCCTGGATGAGAAATTGAGGGTGATTTTGGTATTAACTTTGTCTGTTTTTCTTGGTGCTTTCCTATTTCTCACATCAACTTGGTTAAAATGAAGAGTTCTGCTGAAACTTTCTTGGATGAGAAATTAAGGGTGATTTTGATATTAAGTTTGTCTGTTTTTCCTTGGTGCTTTCCAATTTCTCACATCAACTTGGTTAAAATGAAGAGCAGTTGATCCAACAGCTATGAAGGGTATGTTGTTGGTCTAGTGAGAATGGTTCTGCTGAAACTTTCTTGGATGAGAAATTAAGGGTGATTTTGATATTAAGTTTGTCTGTTTTTCCTTGGTGCTTTCCAATTTCTCACATCAACTTGGTTAAAATGAAGATCTTTCAAAGTTGGCTGAAGACATCTACCCTCGAACTGGCTGTAGCCATGTGTCTCCAAGCCATGGGATAGGTTGGGGAGGTCCCAGTCCCAAGGGAGGGCAGCTGCTCTTTGCCTGACAAAGGAGATATCTGTAAGCTTAAAGCAGCACATAAAACTTCACGCACCATCCACTACTGCTGCGTGGTTTTTACAGTAGTTTTGAAGTATTTTAAGCAACTGTTCAGGGAACACAGTTGAAGGCTGCTAACCTGCCAGAAATATCCATCCATGTTTTATAACAAATTAAATTTCCTGTCCGCTCCTGTAAGCACAGAATGATAAGGACTTTAGTAGCTGGCCTGCATGGTTTCTTCATTATATTTTTGAGGGCAGTAGAGGTCTAAGTTGTGAAAGATTTGTGAGTGTGGTAACAGTGCTGGCTGGCCTTTAATGACAGTCATGGGTGTGGGTCATCTTGGGGGTCCCAGTCTCTGCAGGACCCCTGTGCAAGGATTCGAGAGGAGCTGAGGATGTTCACTGTCTGGTGGGATTAGATCCCACGATGTCACCAGTCAGTCCTGACTTGAAGTCCAAGAGGCAAGTTACCTTAAATGCAAGACTTCGCTTTGACTGCAAAGCTTGAGGAAGCATGGTTGTAGGGTTTGGGGTTTTTTTGGGGGGGGTGGGTTTGATTATTTTTGGGCCATTTATCACCAACGATGTTTTCACCAAACGTCACCTTTGTCCCTGGTGGATGGAGACTGACTCCTGTGGTCTTGATGCTTCTCAGCTTCTATAATGCTTCTTCTCGGTTGTGATGCTGATTATAGAAAGAATCAACAGTCTTTGACACCAAATGTAGGGAAACAGCTAATTTTCTTAACAAGTTACATGATCCCCAAGTTTGCATCCTGCTTTCCTTTTAAAATGGGAGTCTGACTGAGCTTTGCTCTGTTCCTGCTAATTTGTAATATATATTCTGAATTATGGGACAGGTTGGATACAAAGGAAAACCATGCTCGCCAGACATCTTTGTTACTGTTATCTCTGTGCTGCTTGTTGATTTTTGTCTGGAGAGTAATAACTCTCCTGTTATTTTAGGGAGAGCCCTCTGCAGAAGAGATGCCGCCCCACGAGCCCCTTGTCTGTCTGGGTTACTGATATATAAGTAACAGGCATGGGAGAGGAAAACATGGAAAGGTCATTAAATGGGGATCTATACAAGCAAGTGGAAATCAGTGATTGATGGTATCTTTAATGTTTTGGGGCCCAAACACATGTACGTTTCCTTCTCAGCCGGGGTAATGACGCTTGCAGGCACCGGGAAGCTGGTTTAATGCGTGAAACCGAAGTATCCTCCTGGAGCCCAGGTGCACCTGCTCCCAGGCCATCTTTGATTTCTCCCCTAATCTGGGCAGGAGCTGAAGCATCTGCACAAATGTGGGCTGAAGGAAGTTTTTCCCAGGGGTGGGATCAGCAATGGTTACATCTTACGCAGAAAGTAAGTTTGACTTCCCCGCGTGGTTCTCCAGGGACTCTTCTATCTGGTTGGGGTAAGGCTTTCCTTGTAAAATGCCATCCTCAAAGCAGTGTTTCCTTGGGCCAGCTTGGATTTTCTCACCTTGTCATCCTCAAAGCCAACAGTGTTCCCTTGGGCCAGCTTGGATTTTCTCACCTTGTGCTGGATGTTAGGTGAGCAATGCCATCTGTGGGTTTGAGACGCACCTTAGATGGGCAGGCTCGTCTCTCTTCTGCAACTTGGTGGCTCCCAGTGAAGACTTCAGGTTCTTGTCCCATAGCTCTCCTGTTTTCTGCAGTCGGTTCCTGGATCATGAGCATTACATGGGGGTGGACTTCACTTGTCTGCCCCCTTTTTTTCCTATTCAGCTTATTGTATTTGGGAACTTTTTCTATGCAGAGCTCTAGCAACCAGAGATTTGCATTGAAGCACTAGGAAGTCCAACAAATTGAATGCTGATGCTCATTGCAGCCCCTCTTGTATCAGCCTGTGAAGGTGCAGAAGATCAAGCCCAGTAAGCTGCTGGATACAAAATAAACGTGACTGTAAAGAAGGGAGGCTAGACTTTAGGATGTTATTTCCTAACCCACATTGGCATGATTGTTGCTAATGGTCTCCCCAGAGCGCTTTAACATCATCTGAAAAGCTTCCTATATCCTATCAACCCACATGCTTGGTTGCAACCTCCTTGTTAAGGAGCATTGGAGGAGCAGTATGTCTTTATACTTTCTACCAGAAAATCATAGAAGTCCACAGAGCTGGTGGACAATGTCTGAACACCACATGAAGCTCGCGGCTGCACTGTGCCTGTTCCTCTGCTTTGCTGTGTCTTTATACTTTCTACCAGAAAACCATAGAAGTCCACAGAGCTGGTGGACAATGTCTGAGCAGCACATGAAGCTCATGGCTGCACTGTGCCTGTTCCTCTGCTTTGCTGCTGCCTTTTCTTTTTCTCCTCCTCGGGAGTTGGATATTGCTCCTGATGCTCAGTAGGTGTCTCTGTGTTAATACCTCTCCTTCTCAGGAGTTGGATATTGCTCCTGATGCTCAGTAGCATCCCCAGCGTGGTCCTGTTTCCTCCTCTCTGAGTCTTAACCAGGTGTTTGCTGCTGAAGCGTGTGAGCACCGTCGTCCAGCTCTGGACTGGTGCAGTGGAGCTTTGCTGTTTCTTGGCTAATCCTCCCCTAAAACATCATGTTCAGATCTTGCTTCATTGTGCATGCCTTCCCTGGGGCTGGCTGGGCTTGCTCAGGGGAGATGCAGCACATGAGAAGTAAAATAATCCCGGCTGCGTGCTCGGAGGAGGTGAGGAGCACAGGCAGGCTCTGCTTCTGGGGTTTGATTGGCAGCAAGTGCTGGGCTGATCTACACCACATGAAGCTCGCGGCTGCACTGTGCCTGTTCCTCTGCTTTGCTGCTGCCTTTTCTTTTTCTCCTCCTCGGGAGTTGGATATTGCTCCTGATGCTCAGTAGCATCCCCAGCGTGGTCCTGTTTCCTCCTCTCTTAGTCTTAACCAGGTGTTTGCTGCTGAAGCGTGTGAGCACCGTCGTCCAGCTCTGGACTGGTGCAGTGGAGCTTTGCTGTTTCTTGGCTAATCCTCCCCTAAAACATCATGTTCAGATCTTGCTTCATTGTGCATGCCTTCCCTGGGGCTGGCTGGGCTTGCTCAGGGGAGATGCAGCACATGAGAAGTAAAATAATCCCGGCTGCGTGCTCGGAGGAGGTGAGGAGCACAGGCAGGCTCTGCTTCTGGGGTTTGATTGGCAGCAAGTGCTGGGCTGATCTCAAATATTGCTGACTTTTTAAGAGGCGTAATTATGTGATTCAATCTATATGTTTGATGTTCCTAATAATCCATTAGTGCAGGATGTAAAGACGGATGCTTCTTAGGAACATGCAGAGGCAACAGAATAGCGGTCCCTTTGTGTGAGCGAGCAGCTTGTTAGGAAATAAGTGATGCAAACAGACATTTACGGGGCTGATTTGCCTCACAAGTGCTCGGTGACTTGATATCTTTGTCGTTTTGCTTGTGACTCTCTGTCACTCTGATTTCTTGAAGCCTGGAAGATGCAAAGCATTGTTTTGTGTTTCCACAGGAAGCAAGAGGTGGGTAAGCAAAGGTGCGTGCGCAGTCTGTCAGGCATTAACCAAGGACGTTAACCAAACTGCGGTGACTTGCCCAAAGGAGCAGCCCACGCTGTCAGTAAGGTGCTTTGCTCGGCAACGTTGCCTGGTGCTAATTAGGTGTTTTGACATCTGCAGGTACCTGGGGAGACATCGAAGGCACGATGCTGTGCTCTCAAAGCCTCGGCCCTCTCTCAAGTATATATATGTTTTTCAGCAGACAGAGTTTGGTTTCCAGCTGCTCCGTTCCCTGTAGAGCTGTTGTTGGACTCGGTGCGTTTGATGGGTCTGAGGATGGTGGGGGTGTCTGTGTGCTCCAGGCCCAGCTCCCTGATCTGAGACAGCTTCTTCTCTGAGCCCCTCACCGCAGGCTGGGGGTCCTGGGGGGAATTTGGTTCCTGGCAGCCATTTAGCCAAACTGCAGATTTCTGTAATCACTTGGTCCCCAGTAATGGGACCCGTTGGAGGAGCAGCAGTGCTTCCCTGGGGCAGTGGAGCAGCATCTCCCCTGCATCTTGTGGCTTTTCGAAGCCAAGTCACATTGGTGCTATCTGGGCTTTGTGTTCTGGCCAGGCTATTGGGAGCAGCTTCTAGTTTAATTACCAGGTCCATGATTGTCTGCTGCCCTAGGAGAGGCTGTGTGCTTTACCTCTGAGATGGACAAGTTTCTCTTTTGCTTTTGGTGGGGTGGTGTGTTTTTTTTTTTTGTGATAGGCAGCAGCATTGCTCATGAGCTTTATCAGAAAACCATAATTTGTGACTAATAGCCCATTCAGTAAATGTTAATCCCATTCATTTTTTGCAGAAGACTTGAAAGTAGATGACAACTTTGTCAAGTTCAGATATTTGATGTAATTACCTCCTACGGGTGAAAACCATGTGCTGGGGGAACCTGGATACCTGCCCTGCTTGTGTTGGGGGCAGGCTGGGAGTAGCTGGTGAATTGCTCACACTGTGTTGCTAAACTTCGTAGTAGCTCTTTGGATCCTGAAAGTTGTTAGTGACTGCAAACGTAAACTATAAAGTACGGTTTCTGTTTCTTCATTAGGTGAGTGTGTAAGAAACATTGCGTACAGACTTGGTCAGAAATGTGAGAATTTGATTTTCGTCAACACCTGTGTGCGTAACTATAGTAACACTGATAAAACTGAGTAACTGAAAAAACACGTGTAAGGGGATAGGAGTAGAGGAATGTGATTTAACTAGGCTTTGGGAAGAACCCTAGACAAGGTTCATCCTCGAGCCCCCTGCAGCCAGCCCCGGTGGGTAAGGGCAGTAGCAGCGCTGGGTGATGGGGCATCTGCTAATTTCTCTGCCGTGGGGTTTTCCTGTGCTGTGGGAGCTTTAACGCTGCCCATCCAGCCTGCTGTGTGATGCTGTGCCATGCCACGGAGCAGCTCAGGCTCCATCAAACTGAATGTTGACTTGCAAAGGCTGATGCTTTTGACTGTAGACATGACTTTTATGATTTACTCCCCAATTATTCCCAAGAATTGCCTCTGCTTGTTACCCACAGCTCCTCCAGTCACACAGCGGAGGGGTTTTTTGACAAGAGGTGGATAAATGTGGGGCTGTTCCCTCCTACCAGCACATCTTTCTGCTGATATAAACATGGTGCATAATGAGTTCGGGTCTGACTCTTGGCATAGTGTTGTCTCTTCCAGCTGGAGCTGGTGAAGTGTGGTGCTGCTGATGGGATGGGTCCAGGACTTACTGGGTCAAAAAGCAAAGGAAGCAGTGAGTCCTCTATAAAAAACTGTCCTGCTGCTGGGGACAGAAAATACGGCTTAGGGACTGGGATGGGGAAACAGGTCCCCAGGTGAGAAACTGGGATGAGCACGGGCAGAGCAGGAAGGAGGATGTGGGAGCACCATCCAGCAAAGGATGCTGTGCCAGTCCCAGTGAAGCGCTGGGGCCCCTTCCCGCTTGGGCAGGTTTCTCGAGCCTGGTGCTGCCAAAATCGTGCACAGCCGGGTTCAGGGCTGCCAAGATCTGTCCTCGCATCGTTATATCTTTGGCTTAAGCTGGGGAGAGCGTTAAATACTGGGCAGCTTTGGGCTGAGGAGACACGACTGGGTTTTATGGGTGTGCGTGGCAGCGATCGCACGTGTGCTGTCTCTCCCGCTCCCTGTTATTTGAGGTTTGGAGCTATTTGAAGTATGCGTGGATGTTTTTAACGAGCGTGTATCAGCCCTGCACAGCCTGGATTGCTGCTGTGGATGAGGTTAGTGGAGCAAGTCGTGCGAGGGAGCCCTGCCTGGGAGCCTGAGCTGCTGCTCTTTTACTGCAGCCGCGCAGCTGGCACTCGGAGGGCTGGTGCTAAAAGCAGCATGGAAATGTCATTATCCGTTTACGGCTGATGTTCCTCCTGTAAAACATGAGGCACACGAAATGCCTTCAGGTCAGGTTGGACTCGAGGCCAACATGAAGCAGGAGCTGAGCCAGAGTTTTCTTGCACCGGAGCGAAGGCGAGTGTTTGCCGCTTGTGCACGGCCATGATGCTGTCAGGTGTTAGTGGTCCCTCTGGAAGCACCCAGTAGTGATGGTGTGCTTCAATTTATGTGGCTTTTCATCATCTCCGTTTAAAACTGTCTCCTGTGCCTCTTCCCTTCCCACCTTTCTCCTTGTGGGACACAAACATGGAGCCTGGCAGTTCCCTGTGTTACACACACACAGCTGAGGGCTGGTGGTTGCTGTGCTGGTGACACGTATCCCATCCCAATGCACACTCTGAACGAGGGAGGTGTCAGTGGGAATATCTGTCAGAAGAAGTGATTGAGACGGTTAAATGCTTTGAGATTTCCACTCTCTTGTTCCTGCAAACCTGCTGCCTCCCCGTTTCATGGCAGCACAGGCATGTATGTACAAGTGAGGCTGTACACGTGTAACACAGCTTGTTTGGACTCAATATAAGAAGGACATGGACCTGATGGAGTGGGTCCAGAGGAGGGCCACAAGGATGATCAGGGGGATGGAGCACCTCTGCTACGAGGACAGGCTGAGGGAGCTGGGGTTGTTCAGCCTGAAGAAGAGGAGGCTCTGGGGAGACCTAATAGCAGCCTTCCAGTACCTGAAGGGAGCCTACAGGAAGGCTGGGGAGAACCTGTTTAGAAAGGCCTGTAGTGACAGGACGAGGGGCAATGGCTTTAAGCTGGAGGGGAACAGATTTAGACTGGAGATTAGGAGAGGGTTCTTCACTGTGAGGGTGGTGGAGCACTGGAACAGGTTGCCCAGGGAGGTGGTTGAGGCCCCTTCCCTGGAGATATTCAAGGTGAGGCTCGACGAGGCCCTGGGCAACCTGGTCTAGTTGGGGGTGTCCCTGCTGACTGCGGGGAGGTCGGACTAGATGGCCTTTGGAGGTCCCTTTCGGCCTGGGCAATTCTATGATTCTATATTAATGGAGAGGTGGTCGTTTCTCAAGGGTTTCCAATAAGCACTTAGTTTTCCATCGGGATGGGTTTGCAGTGCCCCGTTAGCAGAGAGCAGGCTGAGATGTGTACATTAGTCAAAGGACTAGGTAGGCAATGTTTGCCAGCTTGATGATGTGACGTTCTGTACAAATAATTATCACTACCGGAGATGTAACGGGGAGGTGGAGAGGATTCAAGCACCGGGGGTGTAACAGCACGTTGGGAAACTGGAAGTAAACAGGGAATTAAGGTGGAGCTGTGTCTTGCAAAGGATCAGAGACATATGGAATAAGTTACCAGGGAAGGTGGCTGGAGCAGAGTATAAGTGAGTCTGAGACATCTTGATTAGTTTCTGGAGGAAAGGATTGAAGAGTGTAGTGAAAAAGCAGGGAAACAGGATTTAAAGCACATTACCACTTTAATTTAAAAGTGCCCAAAGCAAGGAAATTCAGATTTAAAGCTGCCAATCTATCACTGGCTGATGCAGGTGTTGGGGTTGGGAGGACTCCGGGGTCTGTGTGCAGATGGGTCTGTGCCCCGCAGGCTCCACTCCCCGGCCGGGGCCGTGAGCCCAGGCAGCTTAAACCCAAGCCTCATGTTTTCCCTGGGAATTAGATCCTTTAATATGTGTGTTATGTAATAATATAATAATAATATTTATAATATGTGTGTGTTTTTATACAATAATCTGCTGTGTGTGCCGTGTCCTTGACGTCTTCCTTGTGCAATGCCCTTAAAACTGATGCAGGGGCTGCTCCCTGCTTGCCAGGCTGATGACCCAAGAGGGGATGGCATCACCCAGGGAAGGGGTTTTCTTCTCCCCCTTATCTTCCCCTATTGGAGATCCCTCCCCAGGAATTGCCCCCTCATACTCCTTATGCAGGGCACCTCATGTGGAAGGTCCTGATGGGCACAGGGGGAATTGAGGGAAACCCAAGTGCATCTTTTCAAGTTGTGATTCGTGACTTTGCAGTCCCTCCCCTTGGTTTACTTTCTGGAAACAAAATTTCTCTTTATTTTTATTTTCCACTTATTGGATTTCCCTTTCTGAATGTAACTACACGCTGAACCCCCCCCAAAGCCCGAGCTCTGCCTCTCCGAGCTGTTCGAGTACATCCTCAGGAGAAGCTGCTGCAGAACAGAGGAGTCCCGGAGCATTTCTTGGCAGGCAGAGACTTAGAAAATAATTTAAATCCTCTGGCATTTCAAGTCTACACAAAAGATATGTTTCCCCTTCTACAGGGAAAAAAAAAATCATTTAAAGTGGTAGTCTTGGGAAAGAAATAGTGCAAAAAGATTTATAATAATTAGCAATAAATTCTTCCACCAAATTCTCATCATTGTTTCCTAGTAAATGGTGCCCATCTTTCACACAGAGATGTGTTTTCACAGAGAAAGCATCAATTATTTCCAGATTATTCGTATGTCGTTAGGTATTTAATATTTTTTATATTATTAATTTTTATTTTAACAATTAGAAAAAATGTTTCTTTTAACCAACTGCAGCAAATTATTTTAGAAACTAGTGGTTCATGTTAAACTCTTCATTTTTTTTTTTTCTTGTTTTGGTTTTGCTTGGATTCTGTTAAAAGTGTCATAACGTGGGTGGCATTTTAAAGGTTACTGGAAAGGGTGGGGATGTGATTAGCTAATAAGGGAGATGAACTTTCTGGCAAAAATAATGAAGACTTTGAAGCAAACAGAATCTGGAT
Organism: Calidris pugnax; assembly: GCF_001431845.1. Classification (NCBI taxonomy): domain Eukaryota; kingdom Metazoa; phylum Chordata; class Aves; order Charadriiformes; family Scolopacidae; genus Calidris; species Calidris pugnax. The sequence continues at coordinate 2,347,800 of NW_015090794.1, forward strand.
GCCTGTAGTAAAATTACATTAGATGTAATGAAATAGAAGTTGGAATTTAAACGATCTCTGTAAATATAAAAAAAGAAAAAAGAAGAATCAAACGGATGTAGTTGTCATTTCAGTGACAAGCGTGCCCTGATCCTGGGCATTATGGCTCTGAAATTGAGAATAATTATTCTAATTTGTTTTATTACATTAGCGTGGGTAGGAGGGAAGAAAGGGAGCTTTCTTTTATGGCTTTCTCATTATTCATAGGCGAGCGCGGCGGGGCCAGGCTCCCGACTCCCGCGCCGGGGCTTCATGGGAATTTTTGGAAAATGATGTCTGCAATGTTCTGACCTTTGCCGTCCCAGCTGCAGCCCTCCTCCTCTCTGCAGGGATCCCACACTTGACTCCTTAGCAACCTCCTTTGTGCCTCTGATCTCTCTCCATTTGTCTAGTAATAGCCCTTGGCAGGAAGACTTGTTGTTCCTTCGGTGGCTGTAAAAGGCTGGGAGCCGCTAATGCCAAGTACTTTTCAAAATCCCTTTCACCCACTCCTTGCAGCGCTGTCTTCAAAGTCAATCAGATGCTGGTTGCAGCCATGGTGGCTTCTCAAAGGGTCTTTCTGGGAGCTGGGGGGAAAAAGCAGCAACAAATAAGACAAAACAAAAATCAACACTGGTGACTTCTCCTTCAGAAAAGCGTTTTTCAGCCCATCGAGTTGAGGTGCTTTGCGGTTGCGTTTGGTGGTGACTCCAGTTTAGGTTTTGTGCTGGATCAACCTGTGCCCATTGCAGCAGAATCTAGATGTTCATCTTTTCTGCAGGTGGGACCTGTCCTGTGGGCTTTCGGTCCTCAGAGCTCATCCCTGCCTGTGCAGGGGGGTACCAGGCAGGTGGGGTTTGTTCACCTGAAGGTGGGTTGTTCCAGAGAATCTGGAGCCTTGTCCTACAACCTGCTGATGTTGGACCAGAAGTAATGGGGAAGTCCCATCATCTTGGCACAGACTTGGAGCTGAATAGGGCTGACTGTGGGCTCTGAAATGATGCACAGGGTACGGAATAAAGTTATTTAAATAGCTGTGTCATCTGAGGAGCATAAGCTTGTCATTCTTTGGCTAAGGAAGAGGAATTGAAGCCTGTTATTTCTCTCTCTGTTCACGGAAGAAGCAGGAGAGAGCTGAAGTAGTGCCTGATCATTAATGAGAGGTTTGGATGAACATCAGGTGCAGCTCTTCTTAAAGCCATTCATTTGCTACTGTCAGAGTTGTAGAAAAAAGTTCCCCAAAAGCCTAATACCTGTGTCACATCTTCCCTGTGTGGCATTTCTAAAAGGAAGGAACAAACCCCCCTCTGAAACACGGGTCATCCGGATCATCCTTCCTGTGCCATGGAGCTGGAACCCTCCAGCAGAGCCTGGGGTGGGAGAGGGGGCTTCATGCGGAGGGTCTGGGTAGGTCTGGCCCAAATCCAGGCTCTGCCACCAGCACGGTTGATGGCAAACCCTGCGCCAGGGCACGCTGCAGTTGAAGACTTGGGCTCATAAATTATGCAAATATTTAAAAGTATGCAAACAATTTCAATAACCATAACATGAGCCTTGAGGCATAAAAGGACCATAGAAAATGTATTGAATTTTTAAAAAGCCAAAAGCCCTTGCTGGTCTTGGGAATGAAATATTTTTCTGGTATGAGGTGCATTGGAAAACAAAAAAAAGGCTTAAACCAATGTTGTGGAGTTCAGAGGCAGTTTTGCCCATCCAGACCATATTGCTGCTGTCGTGTGGCACCAACCAAGCATCTTTCCTCTGGTGAATGCAGTATTTGAGGGTGTTATTCATTATTGAGGTTGAAATAAAATCCTGACACTTCTCAAGGTTCATCCTTTCAGGTGCAGAAGGCTGGGGCAGGCGGACAGAGAGGCTGGGCAGCCTGGTGCATAAAACCAGGAAAACTCAAAATGCTTCATTATTTCTGTTGTGGTCTAAAGGCGTTGTGTCCGGTCCCTTGGATTTGGGTGCTTCAGGTGCTGGGGTCCAGCGTGATTGTCCCCTTACAGCCCTGCCTTATAGCCCTTAAACAATTATATTTTATTTTTTTTTTTAACTCTGTAAAGCTCCTTCTTCTGAAGTCTAAATTAGAGCCGGTTTTATCTTCCAAATAGACTGGTATATATTTGGCTTTTGGGAGATGTCGAAATCCCATTTTCTGTGGGTAGCAGAGGCTGGCGGGCGGCTGAGTGCCTCAAGTGTGAGGCACCATTTGGGATTTTCTCTGGGAGTGTTTCATATTCATATTATGAGAAAAATTAAAATCTACAATATAGGATTGCCCTTCATTGAGGTTTTTAAATTTTTTTTCCTTTTTCACCCATCTTTTGTATTGTGAACACACAGAAAGAAGGTCTTTAAATTGACTCTAAATTTATAACGCTGGTGTCCCATACCCCACCCTTCTCTCCAGGGCTGGTATCAATAGGGGGTTTTGCAGACATAGCTTGAGTCACCAGGCTTTTTCTCGGCTTCCCGTGCTATTGGCCTGTCTGTACCATTTTATTCAGAATTAATTTTGGGCTGAAAAAGTCTCAAAGAGCGCTTTGTTCCTCCTTGACACTCACTCCAGGGGAAAAAAAAAAAAAAGGAAAAAAAAAAAAAAAAAAAACCGTGGAAAATCTGACATCTGCATTGTAGAGAAAAATCAATAGATAGGGAGGAATATAATTATCCCCCACTCCTGAAAGAATTTTTAAGATATTTTTTGTAACAGTGACTCATATCGGCTTAGAAATTGAATGACATTTTAATTATTTAGGCTTTTTTTTTTTTTTTTCATTTTGAATCACCAAAGTAGAGCAGCCTGAAAGGGGTACAGTTGGGCAGAGCGAGCTGCGTAAGATGAAAAGGAAGGATTTGATGTGTCGGAGCTCGGCCGCTTCCCTCCCTCCGAGGGTGTCGGAGCAGGAGCTGCGTGGCCCAGGGGCGAGCAGAGCAAGATGCTCCTCTGCTCAGCAGCGACGGGTGATGGATCACCCCTGGGTCCCTGAATCATGTCTGCTGGCATCAAGTAAATAAGGAAACAGTTTATCTTCTTTGGAGATGTTTTGCTTCTTACGCGAAGCTTAAAATCCTTGTGGAGTTGTCTGTGAGGGTGAGTCCATGGTGGCTCTTGAACTGATGTTTGTGCCTGGGCTTCATCTTTTGGGGAAGGGGCGTCAGGGATGAAAGTGGAGCTGGTGGAGATGATGGGGGAGAGGGAGAGCAAGGGCGATGGTGTGGATTTTGTTTGTAGGCAGGTTTAATTACAAGGTTATCAGCTAATTAGAAAGGCGATTGAAAAGAGAGTGAAAAGGGGAGGGAAAGAGAGGTCTGAAGTAAAGCTGGAGGTCAAATATGTCGCCAGCGCACATCTCTGTGGGGCAGAGATGGGGCAAGAACTGAGCAGGAGGTCTAGGGGGGCTGGAGGTTAGACCATCATGGGCCTTCCCCAGAGGATGTTCCCCCTCATCCCCGTTGAGGTGGCTGAGCAGCATCCAGGTGGGATGACAGCCTTGGGTTGTGCATTGGGCAGCTGGATGGAGGACCCTCAGGGCAGGGAGATTGGAGATGGGTTTCTGTGGTTCTCTGTGGTGACAGTGATGTGGACACAATGGAATGGTTCCTCTTCACCTCCCCTGGGATGGACCCACAGGGTTCCCACGCTCTGGCCCTTCTGCAGATCCAGAAGGTCTGGGGCAGGTCCTGGAGATCCACGGAGGGTTCCCCTTATGGACCCTCTGCCAGTGGTAGCAGGGACCAGGCAGTCATTGTGACTCCATGTTTAGCTTAATCCTAATGGCAGGAGCCAGGGAGGATACAGTGTCCAGATGCGCTCCTCTCACTGAAAAAATGCAGTAGAAAAGTGAGGACCCATTCTCTTCACACCTTCATCCTTTCTGTGGTTTGAGAAGGTGACCCCCAGCACGCCACAGTGCAAATTCAGATTTTGGTACCCTAAAACCAGTGAGGTGTCTTCAGAGGACACAGCCAGCAGTTGCACCACCTGCATCTCCCTCAGTTCTGCCTTCAGTCCCGTGTTACGTTCCCTGTGCTACCGTGCGCTGTGGCTTTAGGTTTGGGATTTCTGCCACAATTTAATCAAACTCTTGAAATGTAGAAATCAAAAGCTGTTGGTAAACTTTCTCTCTATGGCTTAATTTCCCCTGAAATCCCTTTTGTTGGATACCCTTTCAGTGATGTGGTAAGAGAAGGGGCATGTGAGGTTACTCAATCAAGCGAGGCTGGAATTGATGCAGTGGGAGTGAAGGGGTGATTTTGATTTCCAGCCCCAAAGTTCCCTGGCCGCCAGTTGGCAAATCTTGCAAATGTATTCAACAATCTACTGCATTTGAAAGATAATTTATTAGCCATAAATAGCTATTTTTCAGCAGGCTAGCTCAGTTTTATAAACTGGACTGGTTTGGTATCTTGCTGGCTGGGTAAAGTCCTGCAGCAGGCAGGCGAGAGGATGAATTTTTGCAGTGTGGATTTTGCTAAGAATTTGCTGGGAAAATATATTTATTTTTTTTTCTCTGTTGGCTTTTGGATCTGCTCAAGTGTCTGTGTGATCGTCTTTCCTTTAACACTACAGTAAGCTATCAAAGCTAGAGGTGATGCTGGAGGCAAAATAGTGTCTTGTTCCATGTAGCTGATGTATTATCTATAGCCGACAAATAAAATAAAAGTACAGTGGCAAAAGTCATGTGTGACACCTGCAGTGTATCCAGGGAGCACATCAGCTGAGTTTGGGAAATGCTGTTTATATGTGACTGAATGCATGGAGGCAGAGCAGTGTTGGCGGATGGAAAGCGCACCAGAGCGGTTCTGGTGATTAAAACCAGGCATTTTATTGAACACCATTAAAATAAAATAAATAAATAAAAGGTCCTAAACGTAATTTTCCTTCCCCTGTGAAAAATGCTGGTGAATTTAATGCACTGTAATTGTGAGAGCCTGGGAGCCCTGGAGGTTGGTGTTTTGGAAGTACAAGCAGGTGCTGCATCTCCGTCCTCCCCTGCGCTCCTCAGCCGTGCCCTAAAGGGAGCAAACTTAGTAGGGGAGAAGGTATTGAGCACATATTTCATTCTGGATGCTAATTCAATCCAGGGTTAACATTTTATAGTTCTCATGCGGACAGCAGCGCGAGGAGATTTCTGAGTGTGCAGAATGGCCTGGAGCCGCAGTCAGCTGTAAATTAATATGACAAAGATCTCAACTTTCCCCTTCCCCAGGCCAGGCTTTCTTATTACTGGAAGGGGCTGGTGTGCACGGTCTGGCTGCCACCGGCTCGGCCGAAATGATCAAACCCCGGTGTCTTTGTAGCCACCATCCCATCAGTATGAATTTAATAATTCTGGTTAGGGCTGGATTCAAGGCAAGGCCACAGAGGTGAAAGGGCAATTGCTAGTTCACTTAGCCACCTGTTTCCTTCCCTTTAGCTTATATTTAATTTGTATTGCTGAATACCTTTCCCTTCTGATATGCAGGGCTTTGAAAGTCCCTTCACCCACCCCCAATGTGCAAACAGAGCTGGCGTTTCTGGGGGTGCTTGGTTTTTTCCTGGGGTTGTAAGCATGTGAGCGTGCATTTGGCTTTATCATTGGGAAAAGAAAATAAATTTTAAAAGCCATTTTCCTGTCCCACCTGTTTTATCTAACGATTAAGAGTGAATCATATAAAGGGGGGAAAAAAAAAAATTATAAAATTGGTTGCTCCTGGCTGGTGCGAGGTATTTAAAAGACGTGTGGACATGGCAGTTAGGGATATGTTTTGGTGGGACTTGCAGTGTTAAGTTTATCGTTGGACTCGATGATATTAAAGGTCTTCTCCAACCTGAATGATACTGTGGGGTACCTGTGGGGCTCACAGCTTTGTTCTGCCTTGGTGTTGTTAAGTTTATCGTTGGACTCGATGATCTTAAAGGTCTTCTCCAACCTAAATGATACTGTGGGGTGCCCGTGGGGCTCACAGCTTTGTTCTGCCTTGGTGCAGCATCCCCATCGATGGGGTCCTGTTTGGTGACACTGACTCCTCAGTGCTATCGCCCTGGGAATAGCAAGGACCCATATGCAGCGTGGCGTCAGGTGCTGTTCCAAATTGCCTGGTGCAGCATCCCCATCGATGGGGTCCTGTTTGGTGACACTGACTCCTCAGTGCTATCGCCCTGGGAATAGCAAGGACCCATATGCAGCGTGGCGTCAGGTGCTGTTCCAAATTGCCTGGGATCTGGAGGTTTTGCCTCTGTGTTTCAAGCTCGTGAAATGTGGTCGGGGTGTTGTAAGATATCCAGGAGTAATGACGTTCCCAGCTGGCACGGAGCCCCCGCCGTGCAGGCAGAATAACTTTGCCAGTTTAATAAAAAGTCAGGGAGATGGTTGTGTTGGACAAGGAGCTGAAAGTGGGATGAGAAGGACTTTTCCTTCTTGACGGCATCTTATTGTACTCGCATCTTCGGGATGCTTCAAAAAGGGCCATAAAAGGTGGGATGGTTTAGTACGTTGAGGTGTGGTCTGGTCTTCAAGGTGAATTGCTGCAGGTGAACACTTACCTGTCGTTTTTTTATCACCCAACAACTGGGGGTCAGTGAGGAGCTCAGCTCCTCGGTAAACAGGGGCTGGCAAGACCCTGCCCCACGTACGGCAGCGGTTTCTCGGGAGTTAACATTTCCAGCTGCCCTTGGAAATGTTTTTCTGCTTATTGCCTACCTGTAAGCATGCCCAGCTTCTGACAGCATTAATTAGCGCTGAGCTAACAGGTCAATTTTGATGTTGTATCAAAAAACACGTGGTACCTGAAGATGCTTGAACATCACAGGGAGAATTTAAAGTAAGGAGGGATGGAAGGGGGGGACCAAGCTTGGCATGGAGAATACCAAGCACTGGAAAATAAGAACAGGGGTGTGCAATTGTTGCTTTCTATCATTTACATCCCAAGCCTTGAACTTACTCGTTACAAAAACTAGAAACTTGTACATGTGAGAGAAAAAGCAATTAAGCTGGAGGCTGGTGCAGCAGGTTTGTGGTAGCCGCTGCCCATAGGTGCCACCTGAAAGCTACTGAACGTTCTAAATGCCTGTATATGTTCTTGGACTTTGAAAGTATCAAGCAGATCTTACTCTCAAAAAATGCCCCCCTATAGTAAAGGAAAACTCCTTTGTTAAAGCATCTCCATCCTGGTCTTTCTGAGAGTCAGGTGTTACCTCCTACACAGCCTTAATGCAGCGAATCATCAGGTTTGTTCTTAAATCCATCCCGCCTAAGGCTGGTCGATGGAGCTCGGTTTCGATGGTAGAACTAAATGCTGAGCAGCACGAGAGTCTAAAGTCGGTCTGTTTCCTTTCTCTTCCTTTCTCTTTCCTTCTGCTCAAGCAGCACTACCAGAAGATAGCTGGAGGTGAGATCTGACTGCTGTGGGTGGCAGGAAGGAACAAGTTCGTTTTCAGGGTTGTGAGCCCTGCTCTCCAGAGTGCTGCTGAATGATTTCTTTCCTTTCCATGTTTTCCATTTAATTTGTCCATATTGTTCCCCTCTTGAACCCTGCTCAATATTTCCCCCCAAAATACTCCTTGCAAGACGTTTGAAGGTTATACCCAAATGAGAGTAGGGTCTTCCAGGTCTTCTGGAGTCTCATGGGGTTGTCCCATGCACATACCCTCTGGCTTCTTTTCCTTTTGGACCCACACAGGTCCTCTCCTCATCCAAAGAGAAGACAGTTTGGGTACATCAGAGATGCACTAGTCTCTGCCTGTCTGAGAGCAGGGGATGGGGATTTTTCCCCGTGCTTTGATCTGTGGTATGGCAGCATAATCTGCTGCAGCTGTGGAGTCCAGGCCGGTTCAATATACACAGAGAAATCTTGAAAATGGATTGGGAATTGTTAGCAGACTGAAAGAAATCCAGCACATGTCAAACTCCAGCAGATGTGGGGATCCCCATTTCCTCCCCTCCCCCTTCTGTCCTCCTGTGCTCACTTGGACCCAGATACCGTTTCTCAAACTACATTTGCATCTTCAAGAGAACAGGAGCTGACTTCCAAAAATGTCAGCAGAAGCCAAATAATTAAGGGAGAGTATGTAAAAGCAGAGTCTGTCCGGGCACGGAGCAGTAAGGGCTGTCAGAGCTCGTCCTGGTGTGAGCATATGCAGGGCAGCACAACTCTGCACGGCAGGATTATTTAGCAATTGTTTTAGCCACTGTGGCTCTTTCCATGGTGGTCCTCAGCAGAGATGAAGGTACAGGGCAGGTAGGTTTTTGTGCTCTTGTTTCCCAGTCCAACTTCATTTGAAAACCGGAAAACTCACCTGCCAGTGTGGGAGTGGAAGTGGACCTGAAGACAGCAGCAGGGCATAGAAGACTTGAAACGCCTCCTAATAATGAGAGTGGGAGTTTTCTATGCTGAAAAACAGATTTGATATTAAGAGCTTTAAGTGACTTTCCTGTTTGAAAGCTTTATAGTAAACAAAACGTGATTAACTCCCTTAGTGACTCATTGCAGGAAAGATTTTGGTTTTCAGTACGGTGCTCTTCTATCATATTCTTGTTTTAATTATCCCTGCTGAATAATAGAGCTTGATAACAGCTTGGGCAAGGTAGGAGGGAAGGTCATCAAGATAGCTGTCCTTTTCTAATATTCCAGCATTCTTGCACAGAGCCTTTCTTAGCATCTGTCCTGCCACTGACAGGACTGCCGGCTGCAGCACATCCTGTGAGATGCTATCAACATATCCTGTAATTTTAGAAAAGGTTTGAGGGGCAGAGTGAGCTGCGGATGATTCGGGAGGGAGAGATGAAGCCGTGATTGTTGACAGCGAGTCTGTCTTGTCCCTGCCTCCCCTGCACCAGCCTCGCAGAGTGATGGAGGACAGAGACGGGATCTGCTGAATAACTCACTAGAGAGTAAAATTGCAGAGCAGCCACTGATACCCACTGGTCTGTTTTCCTATCCCTCCAGTTTTGTATGGTCCTGCTTTGCATCCATCATGCTTTTATCTGTGCCTTTATGGCCCAGCTCTGCTTGGGTTTTTTTTTTTTTTTGGTAGTGGTGCTTGTGGGAGGTGTCCCTTTTGTGATGACGCTGGGATGCGGACCTCCTGGGACAGAGTATTTCTAGGTCTGAGATCCTGGTGTGGACCCATCTCAGCCGTCCATGGAGCCACCCCGAGCTGTTCCCAGTGCAACTTGCATTAAGACAACAGTGTGTGCAAGGTTTGAAGGTGTCTCTTTCCTCTGGAGGCTGCTGGGAGGGCCATTGCTCAGGCTTCAGTGTAGCTCTTGGGGAGTTTTACAGGTCCAAAGGCCAGCAGGGACAGGCAGGGTACCAGCATCCCTCAGGCTGCCTGCCCTCGGGGGACAGATCCTGCACTGTGCTGCTTTGGTGCCCATTCCCATGGTGTCAGATGCCGCAGAAACCTTTGCCTTATTGCTGTCTTCCTTATCAATCACTTCTGTAAAATAACAATTAGCCTTGCTGTATCTCCTTGTTCTTCCTTGCTGGTTGTGGTGGTGTCAATTTCCCTGTTGCATCTCTTGCATTTGCCTCTGAGGTGATGCTTTTCCTGCGGCTGGTACTTGGTGCTGAGAGCTCATGTGGCCCGTGCTGTCTTATTTGGTATTTTCTCCTTTGACCACAGGATGGTATTGTGTACAAATGGCCCCGCCATTTATGACTAGGAAAGAAAAGGAAAAATAATTTCGAACAGCAGATGGGTGAAATCTGCTTGAACTCAGCAATGTGCCTGATAACAAGTATCGTTTAATTCTGTACCTAGCTGTGTTGAAGGCTGCTGGGGTCACCCCTATTCACAAAAATATGTCTAAACATCACCTGGTACAAGGCTCAGACCAAGAAGAGTGCCTATTTCCTATTACCTGCAAAATAAGCTTGTAACTATTCTTTGTGGATCTTTGCTTAAAAAAAAAGTCTATGTTGGGTTAAGCCCAGGGTCCAACTAACTTCTTATATTGTCTCCAATAGCAGCCATTAACAGATGCTTGGGGAGAAATATAAAGCATAAAGTGATCTTCTGGGGCAGCTTCTCACAGCTCCTGGCAGTCAAGTGGTCTAGGGACTTTCCAGGGAGGAGGTTGTGTTCAGAAGTTACCCCGAGCCTGTCCTCTGGGAATGCGTCTAATTCCTTTTGAACACATTTGTGTTAAAAAACTTTTGGGTCCCACAAAGTAAATAATTTGCTGTATGGAAAAGTACATCTTTTGTTCATTCCTAAACCAGCTACTTGAGCCTTCCATCAGATTGCTTTAATATCTTGTATCAGGAGAAATGGTCCCTAATTGTTCCCAGTTAGAAGCCTAAAATCATAAAATAGTTTAGGTTGGGAGGGACCTTAGAGATCATCGATTTCCAGCCCCCCTGCTATGGGCAGGGACATCTCCCTGTGTCTTGAAAATCTTCCCTACTGTGAATGTAAAGAAGCTTCAGGATGCTCCTGGTGTAGCCAGCGATGGGTCCTTGCAGAAACTCCCTGTATTTTTCTCCTGAGGAAGGCAGGAACATTATAATTAGGGGCAATGTCAGAGGTAGGCAAATACCCCCTAATTGTATGCAGATGATAGAGCTGGTTCAACCTTTTGACTAGTGAAGCTTTCCTCAATTTGGGATATTGTGATCCTAATCAGGGACCTTTCCGCCATACATCAAAGCCGCGGGGCTGAACCCACATACCTTCAGGCTGGCACAGCTTGATTGCAAGGCTTCCTGCTCGCAGGCTCATCCCTGGCCAGGTGTCCTTCCTGCCGTGGACGACTGATTCCTTTCTACTCCTCATCACTGAGGCAAAGAAATTTAATCCCAATATTACTGCCAGCCCTGGAATGGACCCACTGATTTGGAAATTTCACCCTCTTGTTGCCCTGAAATATCATTGCACAGCAACCTCTGATACCTGCTCATTTCATTGCCAACCTCTAACCTAAGGTGGAGCAGACCTGTCATTAGCGCATTCATCTGTGTTTAGATCTGTCAGCTTCCTTCCCCTTCTCCTCTTTTGTTTCTCTAATTACTTTGATTGCATCTCTGTATCCAGCTCAGGGCTGGTGGGGCTGCTGGGTCCCCATCCCTGTCTGTATCACTATTTCCTTTTCTATAGGCAGCAGAGGTGGCTTTTCAAGAGGAGGAAAATTGGGTCTGGATTTTAAAATTGTGAACACAGCTGTGTTTAGGTCTGCAGGTAACTTTTCAGTCTGTTAGACAGAAATGTCCCAGCAGCTGAGCCTGGTTTTGAGCTCTCCTTGCATTCTCTTCCCTCGGAGACAACGGCTGGGCCTGGGGTGCAGATGTGGTGGGTCTCTGGGGGGTCATTCCAGCCTCTGCACTTCCCTGCCATGACAGGCTCTCTCTGTAACTTAAGTAGAGTATTTGGCATCTTGAGATAATACCTTGATGTAAAAGATAAAGTAAAATGAAATATTTGTGACTGTATTTTTTGTCTTTTTTTTTTTTTCCCCAGGGGCTGATTAAAATTCGAGGAGATCGCTGCTGGAGAGATTTAACTTGCATGGATTATCACTATGAGGTGAGCAATCTGCACATTAAAACTCGTTTCTCTTGTCTGCTTTACTTTGGTAGAAAAACGTTCTCTAACCTTTTCTCTTCTGCCAGGCAGCCCTCCATGTTTTCTTTCTTTATCGTAGCCTGTCTCTGGCAACACAGTTGATGTCCATGTGCCAGCTCGGTGAGGCTGTTTTTCCCAACCACAGTCCTAAAGTACCAATTTCTCTCCTTCCCTCCCCTCACCATCATGGACTGATTCAGGAGCAAACCTAAGCCTCACCGAGAGCTGCCTCTCTAAAAATTCTACAGGAGAGGAACAGAAAGGACTTGCCCGTAGAATTGTGCTGAACGCTCTCTGCTTAGGCTTCCAAAATGCAGACATCTGTAGACAGAAATAGAGCATCTCAGTGGTCTCCAAGATGCTGAGCACTAATCGTTGGCAATTCAGAATTATGCAGTTTTATCTTTTCGACATCTGTTTCGGTGATTACATTGCATCCTGATTATAAACTGTGGTTTGTATTCTGGCTCTGAGTGTTGTCTCCTCTTTGATTACAAAGAGAGCGAGCTCAGCTTCCCCTCTCTTTTTACCTATATTTTTCCATTTGCCTTTTGTATAAACAGTGTTGAAAAAGAAAGAAATTGCTGTGTACAGCGGCACTGCGCTGGGCGAGTAGCCCTGCTTTAATGAAGGAAGCAGTGCTGAAGCCATATTCCCTCCTCCAGATGAACATCACAGCCACTGAAAATGGCAAATATGTTGTTTTGCCTCTGATCTATAATCCATGTCCATCTAACGAGCGGGTGAGCACCGCATCTGTTAGCACCAGCCTGCAAAGTCTTGGCCTTCTGCTGTGCTTGTCCCACGTTTGCATCTGTTAGCACCAGCTAACAGATCTTGGCCTTCTGCTGTGCTTGTCCCACGTTGGTGAGACCCCTTCGTGCCTCAGCCCCACAGTTATTTCCAGCCAGCAGGGCTGAGCTCTCAGTCCCTGGACATGTCCCTTTGGGGTGACATTCTCAGCAGGCCTTCATCATGTCTGGAAACCATTTTCCTCCTCCAATTAAAGCCGGCAGAGCCTGACTTCTCTGACCTGCAGAACATGTGCCCAGGTGTTGCCTATGGATTACATTTACGGGGTGGGCACGCTGAGCTGTGGAAATGGGGACCCTCGTATGGTACCTCTGTCTTTCCACCCTTGCGTGAAGAGAATTGCGTGTGAGTGCCAGGGACCACGTCACCAGTTGTGTACCAGTCCTAATCCAGGATTAGGATTCCTCTTTCCAAAGTAGGAAAAAAAATATCTATCCATTTCCCAGGTGCTGACACTTTCCCCTTTCTCTTCTGTGACCAAGTGAACCGGTCGTATGTTTTGAAATGGAATTTTGCAGGTCCAGAAAGCCATATTTGCCTTTTCAAGTTTAATGCTCCTATATTTTATCATGATTTACTTTTAATGGGGTTTCACCCACTGACTGCAAGGGTGACCTTTACGAAGGCTGCTGCTGGGGTAGCTCTTGTCGGACCGTCAGTGTCCTGCTTCGTTCTGAGTAAAACTCTGGATGCGGAGCCTTCGGTGCTGTCGTTCTTAATCCCAAACATAAAGGCTGCCGCAGTAAATCGTCCTTCATTTTTGCCTACCAGCCCGAGGACTTGGCTCCATGTGCTGCCGGGCACCTGGCAGCAGTCTGAGAAAAGCCAGCTCGAAGCGAGCCCCCCAGAATCCCCCTGGCCGGCTCCGCTGGTGACCCCAGCCCACAACAGTCAGCCTGCGTAATCCCAAGTATTTCAAATCAAAACCAGAATCAGTTCTGTAGCCCAGAAGGCTAATTAAGACCATTCCTGTCATATCCATAATGCAGGATCCCCAGCCTGTGCAAGTAATTGGGAACAGGGGCAGGGGGCAGATCACATTATCAATATCAATTATTTTAATCCACACAAAAGAAGCTGCAATAAAAGGAAAATGAAAGAGGCCAAACTTTGTCTATCGGCGATAACAGACAAAGGACTGCAAATTCACCTGCTGATTTCAACCAGCCAGAGGGAGGAAGAAAAGGGTGAAGCCGAAGATAGCTCGGTAAGGGAGGGAGCTGGGAATCTGCTCGTAATTAGGATGATAAAACTGGGTATTGGACCAGCTCATAAGTGGACCTGGGCCAAACGTAGTCTGCTGTGATGTATGTTGGCCACCCCAGCTCTCCTGTTCCAGTCCTGAGCTGCAGTCCAAAATCTACATGGGCTTCTCTGCCAAGAGAATTAATGAAAACACATGGCCTCCATCTCTCGCGTGGTGAGCGCGCCCTGGACTATTTATTTGTAGTAGAACCAGCAGCTATGCTCGTGGAAAATAACATTTCCACTTTTGTCAGGAATCGTGTATAAAATAGTAAAATGTTGTTATGGCTTGGGTAATTAAACGCAGCATATTTTTCCTACCTCTTTCCTCTCTAATGTGCGGGGCCTTAATCCCAGCCTTTATGGAGATCTGTTCCTCAACTGAAGACCCTCTGTTTAGAGTGCTTACGATCTGTGACGCTGTGTAATTTGGAGAGGGAAATGGCAGAACGCTTGGTTTACATAGGAAAGGTATTTTCCTACCAGTCTAACTCTCCTCTGATCCCTGAGGAATAGATGGGCTCCAGTAAGCATGGAAGAGAACAGCAGACACTGGTGGAGATGAGAAGATTTTGCTCCACCACCATACACAGCCTGGCACATGGAAACTACCTGGAGGCTGGGATGAGGGTGGAAACACTCAGCAGATTAATCGTGGCTGTGGGTGCCAGGACGCCCAAACTGTAATCCCAGCTTGGCAAGACACCACATACAGGGAATTTAGCCTCCTTTTGCATTAGTTTCTTTGCTAACGTGGCCAGAGGCTCCAAGGTAGGTGTGTATGTTTGCACCCTGGTGTGCACGAAGGTCAGGGCTCCTCCTGCCCGTGGTGCAGCTTCACGTGCAGTGGTGTCCACATTAACATGTGAAAATGGATGTGCCTGGGTGGTAACCAGTGGGTGAAGTCCTGGGGTCTGACGTGCCACGGGCTTTATTTATTATTTGTTGGGTTTGCCCTCATTTCACTGTGGCTGTGGTTCGATGGCTTTTCCCCCTGTAAGAAGTCCCAGTAAAAGCGAGGCTTTTCCTCAGTGGAACCTGTTCCTGATGCAGTTAATGCGGAGGGAAGCTGCTTCTGGGTTTTAGGTCTGTTTGTCATCATGATTATTAAGCATTTATCTGCTGTGTACACAATGGTTTACAAATATGCGTACAGCGGTTTGCAGGCTGGAGCTCGATTTCTGCCTCCACTGGAGCTCATGGCAGGGATCCCATGGTGTTTGGTGGCATCCTGCCCCTTGGGCGAGACAGAGCAGCCTCGTTCCCTGCTTGTGTGAGCGGGGAGATGGGGCTCAGCGTGTCCCCCCACCATCCCTGCCTGCTCCAGAGGGCATCCTTCACCCCCTGTGGAGTGCAGCAGCTCCCTCCCATAACTGGGCTCCCATATGGACCAGGGAAAAAGCCTGCTATGGAAGGTTTTGCACCACTTGAGGCCATTTCTGGAGCTTGCACAGCTTGCAGGATATTGCCTGGGCATGGGCTGGAGCAGGTTTCTAACTGCTGTCAGTAGGTACCAGGACTGTGAGCCAGGCACTGGATCAGGGAGCACCAACCTGCTCCCCAGGGGCCTCTCACCGTTCCCTCCCGTGCCAAGCTTCATCTGGCCCAGGCGTTGCTGATTCTGGGTGTGCTGCTTAGCTGGCACCAGCACAATGCCTTAACGTGCTCCAAATGGAGAAAATCCTCTTGTGCAAGACCCGTGTTTTAAAATCTCCCCCACCAAACCTGCAGCTCCCCGACCCTTGCGCTTACGTGGCCGAGCACCTTGCGACCATATGTCTTGGCGCAGGGTGGCACAGGCAGGAGATGAGCGTTTCTGACCCGCATCCAGGCCAAATGGAGCTTGTGTTTTTGGATGCCGGCGGTGGTCTTGGCAGAGTGGTTAAGGAGATAATCTTAGGGGTTTAGAAACTGGAAAGTCCTACAGGGTCGCATCCATCGCGGCCTCCCCGTGTTCCGCTGCGGCAGTGCTCCCCGTGGGATGCAATCCAGTGATGCGTTTTTCTAATGGCTGCCAAAGTATTGTTGCTTTTTAATTACAGACAGATATCTTGTAAAATTCAGCCACCAACTGGTAGGAACAGCTGCCGAGGCAGCTGCTCGGGCAGGCGGGTGCGTGGAGCAGAGCCCTGCTGGGTGTCCTCCTCCTCTGCCAGCTTTGGACCGAAACGGTGCGGGAGCAGCATCCTGGGGGTCCCTCGTCTCCCGGTGGCCTGTCCTCAACCAGGCCAGTGCTGGGTGAAGCTCAGCAGGGGTGACAGCCACAGCATACACCAAGCAAAGAACCTGTGGCTCTTCCGCTCACAACTGGTATTTTGTATGTTCAATTTTAAGATAATTTTTTTTTTTAAGTGGTGTTTGGAAGGGAATGCTTCTCATCCAAGAGTTTCTCAATGTTCTGCATGCTTTGCTGCAGAAAACCAGGCTAGGAAGGCAGACTTGCTACTGAGACAGAGATAAGGCAGAGGGATATAGGGAAAGGAAAAGAAAAACCCACTCCTGAACCAAGAAAATCTTTGTCAGCCTTGGAAGTAAGACTCAGGATTTCCTTCCCTGCCATGGAGTTGCTCAGGATGGGTCGGTTGGCACGAAGCAGGAAAGTTTGAAGAACTTTGCTGAACCAGCCTCTACTTAATCACTGAGTCACAGAATTTTAGTTCTGAATTTGTCAGCGCTGCTTAGAAAAGCTTTGATCTTTGTGTAAGAGGCTGCGCAGCCACAAAGGTCATTTCTTCTGATTCGTACAAATTGTCGCTAATTATTCTGTAACTGTTTTTCTTAAATAGAGGCTGTCAATCAGTGCTCCAGCTTCTGGCATACAGCAGCTCTCCAGTTCCTGGAGAAGCTCTCCAGAGCACAATGTCTTTTGTACCTAATTAGGGGCTTGCTGACTGATAGCTGGGCTGATAAGAATGAGAAGGAAGCTCTAACTGCTCTTTAACTGCCTCTTGATTTCTTTTCTCCCTTCTCTTCACTGTATTAGACCTTGTTAGACTTTTCATCTAGCTTTTCCCAACCTATTATGAAACAGAAAGTAAATAGTATCTAGCAATTCATTTTGATAAATCAGAAAATTATCTGCTTTCATGATCCCTGATGCCTCAGGGTGGGCTTTATTCCAACAGTTTGTGTTGCTGGAAGCGAAAATGTTCCTAACAGGGAAGTAGGTACTCGGATCTCATGCTCAAAATGTATGTTTTAAAGTTACAATTTCTATGAGGGCAGCAGTGATGAATTAAACGGAAAATAAGAACATTTTTTAAAAGTAACCATGCAAAGTGTTTTGGAGATCTTCTTTTTAATAACGTTATAAAATATATATGTAGCATCCTAAGTTTACGATCATTGGCTCTTTACAGAATTTTTTCCATTCTGAAGACAATAGACATGAGTCCTGGCAGGACTGATGGTCACAATAATGAATTATTAAGGCCATCAATACGTTTTTCTCAAGCTGTGGTTTCACTGTTGCCCTGGTTTGAGGTAAAACAGAACCAATTTTCAAACCAGGACAACTGTGGAACTCCCGGGTCTGGCCTGGCTGGGCGACCTCAGGTTGGACAGGGGGGGCTTTCCAAAACTGATGTCTTCTGGGGGAAGCCCGGAACTTCCCCTTGCAACAGCCACCAAAGGGAAACCAAAGAACCCAGTGTGGTGTTTCTGGCACAGTGTGGCTGAGCCTGTTGGTTGGCAACTTTCCCCCTTGCTGGCATGAAAGGGCCTGGGTTTGCTTCATTGGATGCAGAATAATTTGTGTCTCTGCTCCTTCCTTATTCAGGGTGTGAACTTGCATGGTTTTGCTCATGGATTTTGCTGGTTCACCTTGGGACAGGAGGTGCTGGGTCATAGAAGTTGAGTTACCAGGGTCAGTGCTGCTTCTGAGTCCTGGTACACATGTTAGCAGATGAGGTTTGCTGCAGAATTGGTTGAGGCTTGGAGGAGTGACGAGATGCAGCCTTGACATGGGGAAATTTTACATATTTTTCCAAAAGCATTTGAAAAGGGTGTGAAGTCCAGCAGTCCATGCTTGCAGGGTGAGCTCAACGCTGCTGTGAGCCCAGGGCAACTGCCTGCCCTCAGCTCCTGGAAGGGTTTTAAGAAGTGACCATGGGATTTGGTAGACATGCTGTGGGTTTCTGGAGTTGCTCACAGCCTGTCGTTATTTGAGACAGTAAAATTTATACTCTGAAAGCTGTGTTTCTAAAAAAATATGAGTGAAGTGAGTTCTGATTTCTCTGCCCTCACTGGACAACTTGCCCCATAGAAGCCAAAGCTGTTGATGAGTCTTCCATAAAGAGAGTAGGGCAAAGGAAACACGGTTCTGCCCATGGTGGATTATAAATGCAGTTTATTTTCATCTCCTGTTCTAAAAGCAAACTGTTCTTTGAGTTAAGACGACTGATACCAAAAGGAAGAGAGGAAGAGCATGCTTGTGTTCAGCTTTTTTTCTTTTTTTTTTTTCCATTTGGTCATAAGTTTTGAAAAATGACCTTTTTGGAGGCATAATTGAAAAACCAGTTGTCCTCATTCACACATATCGAAGGGCTGCTTAGTGTGGATTTGAAGCTGAGGATTAGGTGCTTTCTTCTGGGTTTTGGTGATTTGCATGATGTCAGTGCTAGCACTGGAAGAAGGGCCAATTCCTGACCTTGCCTGCGATCAATTAAGTAACAAGATCCATCATAAGGTAAGTGCATGAAGCAATAATATTGGCAGATAAATGTCAACACGACATCAAAAGCTTATTACGCTGTATCTGGATTTTGTATCAGGCTGCTGCAAGAAGGTCTCTATCTCAGACAGGTTTTTAGATGGATCCCAGGTGCTCTGTGTTGGATGCAAGATATCTTTGAATGCAATTTGCTAGAAATGTTTGTTATTCCCAACTTTGGGCTGGGCTCTGTTGTTCTAATAATAGTTAAATGTGCACACCACTTAAAAAAGAGAGGGAGCAAATGCTTGTAAAGGCGGAATTTGTGCTCAGCTTGGGAAGATAGGTATTGTTAGGTTTGCACGTTGGGTTTACTGGCAGAAGCACAAGCAGAGATTCGGTTAAAGGCGGAATTTGTGCTTGGGAAGGTAGGTATTGTTAGGTTTGTACGTTGGGTTTACTGGCAGAAGCACAAGCAGAGATTCGGTGACTCTGTAATTTCCAGCTGAGCACTTCTGGGAAGGAGGCCTGGTTTTCCAGAGTTCGGGCGCTGGCAGTGGGTTCTGCTGCAGATGATCAGTGCTTCTGAAAGTGAGCTCTGAGCTCTCGAAAGCTGCGAAGGAGTAAATTCTCAGAAGCGTAACCCTCCTTCTGGAGTTGCAATTTTAGAAGACGTAATGATAAATACTGACATTTATGCCCAGTCATGCTGCTTTTTAAAAAGTGAAGAGGAATGCAGGTCTTCTGCAGTCAAAGGATGCTCCAGAAGAACTAGAGCGATTAATAACATTGGACCTTAAGCAGAAGAAAAGCAGATTTCTCCTACTTGCTGGGACGTGGTAGGTGATATTTTATTCCAAGCAGAGCAGGCAGGGAAACCACTTTCCAGAGTCATGCACTCGTGAGAGCGTAGGTTTATTGTCAGCCTGTGTTTGCTCCAGGAGCCTGGCTTGTATTACCCCGAACTGCAAACATGACAGGAGAATGGTAAGTGGATTCCCAACCACCTCAAAGTCAGCATCAGTTCAGGTATCGTCTTCATTGGGACCAGGATCCTGGCAGTAGATTTAGGAGAAGGGGGAGGAGTGTCTGGTCAGAGAACTATCAAAATAAAAAGTAGAGCTGCAAACCAGTGTCATAAAGCAGAACCCAGCATCTTTGGCCCAGGCACAGGAAACCACATACTATTGAAGTAAATTGGACGTAAGCAGGTGCTGAGAGAGAAACGTTCAGAATAGGTCTAAAAGGAAAGTAATGGCAGGAATTGGAGGGGTGGGATAAGCACACAGTAAGTGATCCCTCCCAGACGCCAGCTACCATGGGCGGAAAAGCACTTGGATTTGCTGCGGGATTTTATTTGTCTTTTCCATGCTGTTTTCTCTTTGCATTTCTGCACCAAAAGTAACTGCATTAAAACAAACCCAAAGTGAGCGACCTCTGTGATTCTCCCTTTGGTATAAGCCAAGCAGGTTAGTGGCACCTGCCACTCGGGTCACCCGCCGGTTGCCCCAGCTTTCCCCTCATTCCCAGCGATATTAAAACAAAATAGGGTAAACTACCAGAAGTTTAGTAGAAATGCCCTCCAGGGAACTTTCTGTTGTGAGCCTTTTGAGGTTTTTGAAGCGTAGGAAGACATTATCCCTCCCCATTGCCGGGATCAGCAGCAGAACTGTCAGTCACACGCTATAAATGCATTGGGAATATGCCAATACCATTTTCAGCAGTAATACAATTCCTCTTCCTGGATTCTTTTCTGTTTTTCTTAAGGATTTGTTTTAAGCCTGGTGAAAGCTTCCTGTACAACTATTGGATTTCATCTCTTCGTTACACTCTCCCACTGTTTCAAACTCGTTTACAGACCACCCAGGACCCTCATCACTTGCCTTACGTGTTCTCCTCTTTTCTCTTCCTCCCCCCTCCACCCATTTGGTCTTTTTCAATCCTAATCAGATTAATCCTTACAACCCACTTCGCAGTCACTTAATCAGCAATCCGTGCTCTGATGCTTCTATCCTGCTGGCCAGCTTCTCCAGCGGACAGGGACGATGGAGCCCATCGCTTCCCTCTGCTTACCAAGGGCTGTGGGAAATGATCTACTGCTCATGAAACGTTCAGGACCCAGGAGGTTTGTCAGCTCTGCAGATAACAGAGGCAATGCTCTGATAATTATTTAAATTGTGGATTTATGAGCTAGTTAATGGCGTGTTTTAAGAAATCTGCAAAGAGAAGAAAGATGACAAATTTCAGTGCTAACTGGAAGACAGAAATGAGAGGGGAAAATGGTAGAAGAAAATTTAAGAGCTTTCCAGTCTTTCCAAGTAACATGTCTTGTTTTCTCTCTTGCTTTGTGGATGAGAATTTCTCACTTGGCCTCCTTGGTACGGTGTCAATAGCTCCTCTATTTCTACCACAGCATCTTGGTCCTTCAGGCTCCACAACCACATCTGCCAGGCAGGACTGGCTTCCTGGCTCTGCCGTGATGGGGCAGCCTCAACACCTGGCTTGGGACTTGCTCAGACCTTGCCCAGAGCCCTCACACAAGTGTACTCACCCATGGATGCTCTGAATGGTCAAAACTAGTCTTCATGGCAACAAATATACTATTTTTTTATCATCCTTCTTGGCATGGATGGACATAAAATTTTTTTATTAGGAAAATTTTTACACCAAAAGGGTTATTAAGCATTGGAATGGGCTGGCCGGGGAAGTGGTTGAGGCACCATCTCTGGAGGTTTTCAAAAGACAATTTGACATAGTGCTTAGAGACATAGTTTAGTAATATGGGGGGTTCTTTTGTGTGATTTTCTTTTGGTTTTTTGGTTGTTTTTTTTTTTAATCAGAGTTAGGTTGATGGTTGGACTAGATGATCTTAAAGGTCCCCTCCAACCTGCACGATTCTATGATTCTATGAAATACTGTCTTTTTCCTATATAACAACATGCCAACTGCAGTTTAGGGAGAGTTCGTCTTCTTGTCCATTCCCACCTTCCCCAATGTTCGCAGGGGATTAGCCATCATTCCAGTTCCCTTGCTTCGGAGACCTTTGGGATGATGCAACTGTTGGTGTCTGCCAAAATTTAGTGCTCTTCTTTTTCCGTAATGTTTGCTCTCAAGGGTCCAGGAGTCTAAGCGAAACTGAAACGTGAACTCTGCGATTTCATGTAGTATCAGCTGCAAAATGTTGTATGCAGAGCTCTAACGTACAATTAAATTATCCAAAAAACAACCTACATCCTTGCCATCTGCTTTTCCAGGGAAAGCAAAATAACGACATGTTTTTAATTGCAGATAGAGTTTAAACAAATAGGGTGTTGGTTTCCAAGCTGGTGTTTTCTTCTTTGGAGATCAGATTACATTTTCATCAGATTATGAAAACATGCTACTGTTTCATCTCTTTCTTTGACTATTAAATGTGTTAAATTGTTTAATGAATTCTCACATAATAGAGAAGTACGTCCTAATTTAATAAGTAAAATATTGAATTTGTCGCCTACAAAATAGCAGAAGAGTTCTACTGAAGAAGCTGCATTCCCAGTGGTGAGTGTGTTTGTGTGTTTCTCCTCCTCTGGTCTCTTACTGGGGTTTTCTTACAGGAATAGCCATAAGAAGCTAGTCCAGTTCTCAGGATAACTCTGTGTTACTTATTGCATACACCAAAAGCTTTCGTTTTAGCTTGAAGTTTCATTTCCACAGAAATGTTGATTTGTTCAGGAGAAGGACCAGCCATTGGCAGAATTTCATAAATAGTGGAAGCTTCTGTTTGCTGGTAAAAATTTGAGTCGCTAGTGTATCTTTGATTTACATTTAAATTATGCTGTTTCCCTGCAACTCTCTGTGTTTTCAAGCTGTTTGTGTTGAACACAGGCAACGTCACTTCAATAATCAGGGGACTGATGGCATGGTACAATTCCCATACAGATTTCCCTCCTTGCCAGACACTGGGAAGAATTCCATGTATTTCTCCAATGCAGTTTTTTTTCTGCATTGCGACTATTATAGCGTTCACAGCAAGCCCTCATAGCTCTGTAAAAATAAGAATATGGCATTAGGATGGTGCACGAATGAGTTAATAGTAAGTCTCTGCTGTGGTGTTTTGCTCCAAAGTCGTGTGCGCCAAACTGACCTTTAATCTTGGAATATAAATCACTTTCCAGTCCTATTATTTGTAAAATCCTACAGGCTTGCAAATGCACAAAAGAAGCCTTTGTCTCTTATTAATTTAATTTATAGGTTAAAGTTTCAAATCAGTGGCAAGCAAAAGCTGATTTACTATTCGCTTCAGGAATTGCCGTTCTGGAAAGCACGGCATTTGCTAGACTGCCTAGAAATCGTGATATGTAATTAGGAGCTTCTGTAATTATATATAATGTAATATAATTTGCTTATCTTTTCTGGTATGTATTATACATAAAAGCTGGGAGGGTAACTTGATGTGGATTAGCTCTTTCAACCCTAAAAACTAAAACCACTGTTTTTTGTCTTATTCTATTAACATCGTGGCAGGATCAGTGTTTTCAAGCATTTGAAGTTGCTGCCCTGTTCTTCTACGTAGAGAATCATCCCATCACTTCTTGTACAATGCCATTTGGGCTGCAGCAGAAAGTAGCCACTTCTGTGATAAAATTTAGATAAAAGCACTATGGGGCTTTTTCCCACCAGTTTGAAAAGAGATAAAGGGATTCCTATTTTTTTTTTAATTTGATTTAAGCTATGGAATTCCTGTGTGGAGTCAGATGTGGGACACTGGTGTCTTTTCCCAGAGTTAGCAGCCTTCCCGTCTGCAGTTCAGACCCATGTCTTCCATTTCATAGGTTTTCTAGTTAAGAAATTTTGTAAGACAGGTTTTCTAGTCTGTCTCAAAATAACTTAAGACAAAAAAATTGAATTTTTTCATAACCGTGCTGTCTATCACGTACCAGGGTAAAAGCTTTGGCTGCTCAGGGTGCTCGCTAGAAGCTTTTACCTCTTTTCCCTATTTACATGAGAAAGTAGGGATTGTGAATTGTTGCCCTTGCAAGCGTTATGGAAATATTTGTATTAAAAATGGCATTTATCTTACTCATATTCATGAATTCACTTATCTATATTTTCCAAGGATCATATTCTTCCTCTTCCCTTTCAGCCTGGCCGTCTCGATGGCTAAAAGGGGTTTTATTGCTTTAGCATTAATCAAGACATTTGACAGAATTGAACTGGATCCCGTCCAATTAGACGGAGACAATATTGAATTTCGAACTGTCATGTTGGATCCATTTGAATGTAACACAAGCTTGTCGGTCTCTGCAATCAATACACGGGTTTAATAATCCCAGCCTGAGGTGAATGAATGCCCACCTTTCCCCTGTGGCCATGGATGGTGACTGAAGTCAGTGAAGCTGTACTTGGGCTGTCCTGGGGTTTTCCATCAGCTGCTGAGGGCACCAAACACAAGCTCTGTAAGACAAGCAGGGAAAAAGCTTTTTTTCTTTTCTTAGAGACACGTTTAATGAACTCGCCTTCCTCAAGGAACTTGCTAACATCTTCAGGAGTCCTGCTCTTCCCCCAGGCTCAGCACTCCAAGCAGTTGGCTGCCTTGGTGAGGTGGGACCAGCACCCCTTTTTCACCCACATTTCCCCTTAGGAGTATGGATATAAGGAATTTTTTTTTTTTACTATTTTTATGATTATGTTTTTTTATGATGAGGGTGGTGAAACACAGAGAGGTGGTAGATGCCCCATCCTTGGAAACATTCAGGGTCAGGTTGTAGTGTGGATATAAGGAATAATTTTTTTTTATGATTTTTTTTATGATGAGGGTGGTGAAACACAGAGAGGTGGTAGATGCTCCATCCCTGCAAACATTCAGGGTCAGGTTGGATGGGGCTCTGAGCAAACTGGTGTGGTTGAAGATGTCCCTTCT
Organism: Calidris pugnax; assembly: GCF_001431845.1. Classification (NCBI taxonomy): domain Eukaryota; kingdom Metazoa; phylum Chordata; class Aves; order Charadriiformes; family Scolopacidae; genus Calidris; species Calidris pugnax. The sequence goes on from NW_015090794.1 coordinate 2,371,980, forward strand.
CATTGCCAGGGCATCGAACTAGATGACCTTTAAAGGTCTTTTCCAGCCCAAATTGTTCTATGATTCTCTTGCTGCTTTTTTAACTTCTGTGTGTCCCTCACAGGGAGGAGAGCGTGGGGAGACATTAACCCGCAACTGCTGGAGCCGAGCCAATTCTGCTCTGCAAATAATGCTATTAAAGAGCATTTACTGAAATATAAAATGTGAGTTGGCTTTAATACCCACTAGTCTAACTGCATCGCTTGCCACAAAGAACGTGTAGGTTTGTTGGTAGCTCAAGGGCCTTGCAACAGTCTTCATCTTGTTTGATAAAATTTCCTGTCATCTGTCTAAGGAGTAGAAATAGTATCCCACGCAGGAGGTGGCCCACGCTCTGTACGAAATGAGCTAGGATTGGTAAGTCCTTAAGGCAATAGTTGCAATTAACAGTTTGCAAGCAGCCCACAATGGAAATCTGCTTGAATGTGTTACCCTTGGCCCCGAGGCAAATAAGTGAAATATTTTAATTCAAGGAGTTAATTGCAATTTTAGCAGCCTTTCAGTACCAAGTTTGGCAGATGATGTGAAAAGCTGTCCTGCTGTACTCTAAGCCAAGTGACTAGGAACACCGGCACAGATGTTGAAAGCCAACATGAGCAAGAACAGGCTGGGAATGTTTCTTGACTCATTATATCATTTGTTAATGATTTTTTTTTAGTCTTGCTGCCATGCTTTAAGTTGCTGCAAATCACCTCAAAGAGTATTTCCAGCAACTAGAGAAAGAGCCCCTTGAGCAGACAGTGTGGTCAGATCCTGAGACCTCTAACCAGTAGCTGCCAGCTCAAGAGTGCCGTCTCCCTTTGCCCTTGCTCACTGGATCTGTTGGTAAACAGAGCTGATGAACGTTTCACAGCCTGTTCCTCCTTTTGAACGTTGAACCTGAACTATCTGAGTGCACCAGGGATTGACAGGAGAGAGCGGGAGCCAAAGAAAACTGCAGTAACCTCTCTTCTCTGCCAAAAGAAGTGAAAGGATAATGTAGCATGTAGTTATCAAAGGGTATTTTCTCAAAGCCGGTCAAACCTGACTTTCCAAATTGAACTTTGGTTTTGTTATATAGAGAGCAGCTTGCTTTTGGAACTTGCTGAGATTAAAGTTCACATGAGGGTACTTCCCCGAACTCCTGTCCTCAGGTCTTGTGTACTGACCTCGGGTTTGGGTGCTGCCTTTAGGGAAACTTCTTCCAGCAGTTCTTGTGCCAACCTTCATTCTACCAGAAAATGCTTGGGAAGGTCCTAGAGAGATTGACGAAGAGAGACTGAGGGTGCCAGGGGAGGGTCAACACCTGAAACCCTCCAAGGGGAGGCAGCTGATCCCTCTCCATGTCAGGGTGCCCTGGTTTGCTCCTGGGGCTCCTGAATGGATGTTCTTCTGCTAAACATGTTTTCCTCCTGCCGGCAGTCCCCGCGAGGTGGTTTTGTGGGGCAGGAAGTCATTGAGAGGGGCCAGGGAGCTTAGCATTTCATGGCCAAATCCTGCTGAGATGCTGCTTGTAAGAGGTGCTCAGCATTTCCAGCAGGTTGATCCCTTTGTTTCCCAGAAACCTGCAGCACAAAGTTTTAAAAGGGCAATCCTTTAATTCTTTAAGCCCCTAGTCTGAATTTCATCATGGTCTGTGAATTTGTTGTCATTGAGAATTTCCTTTAGAAGTTTTGCAAGAAATGTAACCAGAAGTATGTCTTTAAAAAGCAATTTTTCTCTATTAATGCATTTCCCTTCTGCGAGATGTTTGATCGTTAGTATTCCTCTGTGTATGTTTGTGTGCCATTTTCATCCAGTTGCTCCTGCCGTACGTTTTCCCAACCATGAGCAAGATCTAACAGGGCTTTTTATAACTCCCTTTTGCAATCACCCGTGCCAAATATGCAGCAGCAACACACGTGACCCATCTGTGCTACCAGCAGACAAGCGTTAGCTGATTACCTTGGGGGGATGTAAAGGCCAGCAGTAGTTAACGAACGTGGCTGGTTCGCCGCTTAAATATTGGAGATTTGCTTTCTATTGTTTTATTACTCCTGTAAGTCTCGGCAGCGTGATTAACATCAAGCCCATGGCTTTCCTCATTACCGTAATGAGTTTATCAAGCTGATGGGCGAGGGTGGAGGGGAGTTCCCGGGGATGATGGAGCACGATGCTGCGCGGACGTGAAAGCCATGTGTGTTGCGTTATGTCATAAAACGCGAAGCTTTCTCAACCAGAATGTACTTGTGAGATTTGTCGTTGATTTGTTGGCTTGTTTGTGGGAAAGCCGTAGGTAAAAGGAAGAGGTGCTGTCAAAGGACTGTAAAAGATGAGTACGGGGAAGGTTTTTGTTGTGGGTTTTTTTACTTCTGAAATAAAAGATCTTCTGAAGGTGGCGGTTCAGCAGCTTGGGTGCTTTTGAGGATCTTATCCAGGGCTTTGTCCTGTTTAGTGTCTTCGTGTCTGTACCCTGTATGAATTATGGGGTCTTCCTTTTCTTCCTAGCTAGAGTAACTGAAGAGGAACCCAGCACGGAGGGTGAGGGGACAGGAGGGGGACCCTGTACAGCTTGAAGGGCACGAGGCAGAGGCTGAAAGGCAGGAGTGGGTATTTCTGTTACTCCTTGCTCGGCACCGGCTTGTATTTTGTCTGACAGGGATGAGTCTAGGTTTCATTTTATGTGATTTGCCTCCAGCAAATCTCAGAGGGGCTCGTGCCAGGCTTGAGACCTTTCAGCCTGTCTCCCTCTGAGAGTACTTTCTTTGGGCAATAATGCAAGCTTTTAGCAGGGTTGCCTCTGCATCAAGCGTGGTATGGGTTTAATTTGCTGGTTAAGATGTTAGTGACTTCTCCTAGATTTCTAATGTTTCCTCTTCTACGAAATCTTATATGTCACCTATACAGGAGCTGTTTTGGCTGGGGGTTTTTAGGAGAGCACTCAGGAATTTCTTACTGTTTCTCCGGCACTTTAGTTCAATTTACACTGTACACTAAAGAAACCGTTCCCTTTAGGTTAGGATAGGTTACATGCTCTCCTCCTTGGAAGAACAAAGGGCTGTCTGTTACAGCGAGCATGGTTGTAAGTTGGGAGGTGATGCTGCAGACAGATTTTTGGGGATGTGTTTCATATTTAGAGGGTTGACGAGCAATGAGAACGTTGCAATAAAATAGGGTGCAAACAACCCCTTAAATACTGGGAAAGTAGAAATAAATGAGTTGATTAAAGTGTAGGGTGTTGGCTGCATTGTTGTTGTTGTTTTCTGTAGGGACCCTGTAGCAGCCCTTTGTGGTCTGGGGAGCCTGGGTCCCGTGGTCCTTACTTGCTGAGAGGGGGCAGTGGGGTCAGGCGGGTCCTTGCTGCCCTTAGGCTGTATTGGAAGCCCTGCCCTCCTCTGGAGGCTGGATGGACTCCTCCAGCTCCCTGCAGTTTCTTGCCTTAAGCTTCTTGCTTAACTTGCATCTTTGTACCAGATTTGGGTTGTTTTTTTAAGTGCTGCTGAGGTCCATGATGGTCAAAACGGGGTGAAATAGCTTAATTTTTTTTGTTAGCATCAGCCATTTTAACCAGATCTTTGTAGGGAACGTTACATTTTGCCATTCCTGAAGTTGTCCTGCATACTGCATCTTTTGCTGCCTTTTGAGTCACATCCCTCCAGTAGCTGGAGGCTGATAGAACCCATCCTTGCATCTCGGTGGCAGGAGAGCCCTGCGTAGGGGGTACTTCAATGTTCCCAGAAGTGCATGACATAAAAGCACTATATAGCCATAACCGTGATGTCTTATCACGGCAACTTTTAGTCCATCTCCTTTTTAGAAGCCCGTTGGAGATGAGGTCCGTGGCCTGGTGTTCACGTGGCTCTGGTGCATGCAAACCTCTGCACAGTAGCAAGCCCTGACCTCTCTTGGAGGACTTTTCACACCGGGAGAAATGAATCCCCATGGACCCTTAATTAGGTGTTTTCATGTTTGCTTTAAGGAGGCTCCACAACATGCTGGTTTTATGGATATTGCATTTGTGTGCACCAGAGCTGGGTTTAGGGTCCCTCTGGGATGAATGGCCTGGTTACTCCCCCAGTCTTTTCTTCCAGCAGTTATATTTCGAGAAAAAGCAACTGTAAATTTGTATGGTCTCTACTCTGCCATTGGACGCTGATGCTGGAGTATGGGATTGAAGGCCACAGAAAAGCCAGGCAGTGAGTTTTACCCTGGAACAGTGGTTGAAATGATGACTTGAAGTTTGTTTCTACTGCTGTTAACATAACTGCTGCCTTTGATCCCAAAGAGTAGCGAGAGCAGACCTGTGCAGGCATTGCTGGAGGTGTGAAGATCTCAGCACCTGATACTGTGCAGTGAGAGTTGACTTCTTAGATCTCCTCCTGCTCCTCTCAGACAATGCCAGGCCTATGCCCTTACTCCATAACTGGTTTTGCCCAGTGCAAACAAGGATTTTCAAGGGTTTTGAGGAGGAGACTCAGAGGCCCAGATCTAGGGATTCATTCTGGAAGATCATCCACGTGATGACCAAAGACCAGAAGGCATCCAAGGTGTGGTAGCCTGTGTAGTTGGCTGGGGAGGCAGGACTCTCTCTGTCTGAAGCTAGATGCGTGCACAGAGCTTGAAAATAATTGCCACCTTTGGATTTCAGTGGAGCACTGGACTTGACACTCTTGCTCTTAGGGTGAAAGTCCACCGCCTTCCTTCGCCCATGGCTACAAGAGGAGTTGTACATGTATCTAACTGGCACTTTCTAAGCCTGTGTTTCTTGAAGCTGATTCCCCCTTTGCCAGCCGGTAGGGTCAAGCCCAGCCTGCCTGAAATAATGCCAGACCTTGTTCTGTTCTGCAGTTTGTAAAATGGCTTAGGAAAGAGTAAGAACCATCAAAAACAGGAGTTGGGTTTTGTGCTGGAACCAAGAGACAATACATGTCTGATGTGTGCTGTATGAGTCCATGCCAAAAAGGTGACAGCCAGGTGCCATGGAAATATTTGATTTTCAGCCAAAAGACGCTCTCGTAAAAGCATCTTGGGAAGAATTCCTTGCAGTGTGTGTATCTTCATCTTGGTCATGAGCGTGTAGTGTGCTGGCCATCAGTATGTCCAGGGGGGCTCAGATGTCAGTGGATATTAATTAATGCACCTTTTAGCATTGTACACATTTAATATTTCTATGGCTTCTGAGAGAGCCTGACTCTTGGATTACTGGGGTTTTTTTGTTGTAGTCCATTAAGAAAGCTTGCTTCAGGATTTGGTTCTACCTGTTGAAAGAATTTATTATAAAAGATATTGAGAGCTTTGTCTTGTTTCGTTTACAGATTTCATGGGATAAATTGTATCCATGTTACAGGACCATGAACGTATGTCTATGACACCAGCTGGTTTTGATAAACTATAAAATGCCCTGTCTCAAGTAAATTAAACACAAATTTTACGAAACAATTATGCATCGGCCTTTTCATTCCCTTCCCTCAAAGTTTGAATTTAATTTTATTGCTTGAGATTTAGCAGAAATTTAATACTTTATCTTCTTCTGAAGAGTGAACCATCTCTCCGAGGCCCAGCATTCTTTTGGCTGTACAGTGTGGATTTTGTGTTCCAAGCATAGCTTACGTTTTGCCAAATTTAAGTTACTCTGTACCCAAGCTGCCCAGCTTTAGTGGATGGTTAAAACTTTTGAAGTTTGCTCAAGAATGTGCTTGACGTTTAGTTGCATGGCAGGAGAGATTCCTCCTTTTTAATTTTTCATTTAAAGCAGCCTTTGGTCAGAAAGCCAGACTCAACCAAGACGTCACGAGTCACTGAGCTTTCAAAATGCTGGGTTAGGCCTGCAGAGGTATCTGTTTATTCAATAAGGATCCAAGACTTATCTTTATTGAAAAAAAGTAATTTAGAGCCACCGACGCAGTACTTTGTCTTGTGGTTATTAGATGAGCATCTAATCTGCTCTGCAGTGGGGAAGCGGTCCTCCAACTTTACTAATGATAGGAATTTCATTAGTGTCTGTAGGGCTCTGGCGTAATAAATACTTCCAGGTGTGAGAGTTTTGACAGTTCAAGATAGGAGTTTTATGGATGTTTGTGCATAAAGGCATCCAGCAGCTCCTGATCATTTAATGAATGATTGAAAGAAAATATGATCAGTGTTGATGGAGAAAGAAAACCTGGCACGTGAGTGGAAGGGGAAGAGGGATTAGAGAGTGTTGTGAGCATGGCTGCAGCTGGGGAACCCTGAGATACCATGTGGTTGATGTCATGGGAAACGTGGGTCAAGAAAATAGAAATGGGATGTGGTGGAAGAGGAGGATGCACGGAGGCAGATCTTTAGGAAACTAGATTCTGGGGCTTCAGCTCCCAATGGCACAGCTCTCATGGCTTTTGGCACTGTTTATTGTGTGCAGGAGATTTGCATCCCAGAAAAGAAAACTGGGAAGGAAGTTAATACTATTTCAGCATGCAGCAGGTGCACCCAGGAGCTACCTCCTGGATCAGACCATGGCGTGGGTCCAGAGATCAGGCTGCTTCATACACCATAGATCCACTGGCTTAGGCTGTCTCTAGGAGTGCCATCTAGTGCTTCCCTATAGTACTGGAGCATCCCAAACCCTTTGTTTTGGAGAAAGTAAGACCTCCATCCTCTTTTGTTGTGCTAAACCAAGGTCTTGTGGAAAGCTAGGTACTTTTGTTCTAAGTTTCTTTGAAAGCTTCACGTTTGTCTTCTGCTTGGCATGGGTTTCTGGATTGAGTGCGAGATGTGAGGTGAAAGTCTCCTCCAACAGGTTTACATGCGTACTGAGAAATTATGTATTGCTGTCCTCTGTGTTTGAGACAGGAGTATCTCTGCAGGGACTCAAGCACAGTTAGGTGTGAAGGCAAAGAGTCTCCTCTTCCCTTGACTTTCGGATCACAGCACGGAGCTTGGGACAGACGATGGGTTCACCTTCTCCAGGGGTGCCCAGTGTAGCTCCCAAACTGCAAAAGTTAATTTGTTAGAGACAGGCTCTGGTCTGACAACCGTCAAACCATGAACATGCTCTGTATTATTGAATATGGTTGATCATGGTCTTTATGGTACGCTGCTCCATGGAGTTACCCCCTTGATATTAATGCTGTGGGGTGAAACTCTTGGCTTTAAATGCTTATTTCCAGTCTGCTCGCTCAAAGAATGTCCTTTGTTCCTTGAAACTGAAATTGTGCAGTTTCTGTGGAAGGATAGTGCCCTGGGCTATCTTGTAGGAGGGTTGAGGTGGGTGGAAGAATGATCACATTATTCCCCGTAGACATGTGGTTAACTGCACATGCGGAGGGGCTGCTTTTATGGGCGCGGGTGTCTGCAAGAACAGCAGAGTTTCTTCTGATTTGCAGGGGGAGGAGGGGGGGAGCAGTTTGGGTTTGCCCCAAAGGGCTTCACCCCAAAGGTTATCGAGATTTTGTAGCATTTGCCTTTGGTGAGTTTGGCTCTTGCGTGAAGGTCCCCGACTCCCCATCAACACATTCACACGCAACTCTGAATTGCGTCGCTTTTTGTGAGTTTGTGCCAGAGCTGTATTATTTTAATGTGGTTGTTAGCCTGTATATCCGTCTGTATTGCGGTGTATAAACAGCAGCCTTTTCTCTTCACAGCTTTTTAAAAAAAAAAAAAGCACAGCATTGTTTGTTCCTCTGGTTTTTGTCCGGTAGCACTGGGCATCTCCTGCCCGAATGCAAAGATTGAGACAGCAAGTCTTCATTTAAAACGAAATGAAAGATTGTCTGCCTTTCGATATTTGAAGTAATTCTATTTCTAGTGCTTTTCTACCTCTGTTTTTTGTCCGGTAGCACTGGGCATCTCCTGCCCGAATGCAAAGATTGAGACAGCAAGTCTTCATTTAAAACGAAATGAAAGATTGTCTGCCTTTCGATATTTGAAGTAATTCTATTTCTAGTGCTTTTCTAGAGGATGTTCTTGGGTAGGGAGCTGGTACTGCGATGATTCGATTAGAGGCAAGTGGTGGATGCAGGGACTCTCAAAGGCAGGGACAAGGCTTTCTGCATGGGATGTTCTTTGGCAGGTCCCCGAGGCATGCGGCGCTGGCAGGAAAGCCATTGTAAAGCCATTAAAGGTGTCACGCTTCTTATCTGCTTTTTGTTTATTAAAAAAAAAAAAAAAAAGGAAAAAAAAAAAAGAGGCTACAAATAAAGCAGTGTCACAAGATCCTACTTGTAATTGAGGGTCCTAAATTAATTAGCTATGGTGAATGTTCTGCATGGCTTTCTCTCTCCTCTGAAGAAGGACCCCTTTGTGCATCACGGCCCAAGGCTGCCCGGGCAGGATCCGCACATGAAATACCTGAGGGCATCACGGGGCCTTTTCCTCCCTCTCTTATTTTCACACTTCTCTTCCCCTTTCCTTGCCTGTCCTTTCAAATTCTTTGGATGGGAGGATTTCCTAACGTCTCTTTTCAGCGTCGCTTCCTCTTCAGCTCCCTCAAAGTTCCCTTGAAGCCGCTTAAATTCACAATGGTAGTAGCGTTACCCATTTGATTTTTAACATCAGAGATGATGCTGTGGATTTCTAGACCTCCATGGGCTGGTGGATGCAGCTGATTCTTTTCCAGCGTCCAACACTGCTTCTCTCACACCTCTCTGTTGGTTTGTCCCCTGTGACTGTCACATTTTAAGTGATGTGCTGCTTGTCTGCTGTGCCTCTTAATTTGAGGCATACTGATTTTTCTCTAGACTTGCTTTTTGTAGCCAGTTCCACCATTTTTTTGGTGATGATTGACACTTTTTTTTTGCTTTTTGTTGACTGAGTTATGGCTTTTGAGAGTACTGGCAGGAGCAAGTCTGGATTTCTGTAGGTTTTCTGCCTCTTTTCTATTCAGTCTTTTCATTTTTTTTCCAGTGACTCCTGCACAGCAAATTCAAGTCAACATAGCTGTTAACCTTGAACATACCATTGTATTTTATAGAATTCTATTTTATAGAACTTATATTACAATCTATATTTTTAAACTATAATGTAAAGTAATTAATCATTGACAGATTCAAGGCCCTTCCAGATTTTGCATTTTATTAGTGCTTTCTGATCACACAGAACTGGGTTCTGCCCTCGCAGTGCGGGCACCAGTTTTTCCCCACCCGACACCCCCTTTTGCGTGGGGATCCACAGCTGAGGAGCGGAGCTGCTGGAGGATGAGGAATGTGTCCATCAGCCCCGAAATAAATCAGGATGGGAAGTGTGTCGGGGAATCTAATCCACCAGCTGTTCCTCCAAGCTGTCACTGATCGCTGAAAGACAAGAATTAGACCAATTTAATCAATATGGGGATGTTCTGCAGGCGCAGCCACACTGGCCCAGGTTGTCTCCGTTCCTCATAAGGGGAGATGTTGGGCCAGGCTCCATGTGGAACATTCCCAATAGCTCAGCATCCTCCAGGAGCCGGAACCTTCTTCCCAATGGGTATGTGCTATCAAAAGGATGCTCTGCTGCACCAGGAGCTGCTCCAGCCACTGCTGTGTTAATGCAGGTAACCTTAAATAGGGGTAAATCCAGTGAAAACCCCTTCTCCCGCAGCCAACCTTCCAGTGCAATCTGGGAACCTGGCTATAATCTGTTCCAGTTGTAAACTTACAATCAGTCCTCACCCTACTACCCTTTTAATACTTTTGGGGCTGTTTAAGCTAAATCTGCTCAGCATGAGTATAATCTTATTTTACTGTTCAATGCAATGTTGTTGCAAGCGGGCCAGGCTAATTAAACTCCACAGCCGCTTGTGTACTGACACTTTTGATAGAGTAACTGGAGTAATTCATGTTTAAATCCAACAGGCAGCCGAGCCAGGGCTGACATTGGAGACATATTTCATAGAGCAGTAATGAGCCTAAATTTCAGGTATGCGTCCTCTTCCCCAGCCCTCACCAACATGGCTGCGACACACTGTTTACTCAAGGAAATTAAAGCCAGCAATGTACATGCTGAGATTTTTTTTATTTGTTTTTTTCTGTTTTTTTAAAAAAAAACCCAACAAAAAAAACCCTCGCGACACCCTCCCTGACTGTTAAAGTTTGTGCATGATTGATTTTAGTGGGTGGATTAAAAGAGCAAATCTTTTCTACCACGTTCCAAATCATACATCAGAAATCATAGGGGAGACATTTCTGCCCTGGGAGCGGGGCGTATGTTATCCCGGTTTTAATTGTGAGGCCTGGATGTGTGCAAACTGTTTCTTAACGTAATTGGATGAGGGTCACTGGCTGCCCTGAGATATATGGGCACACTAATCAGAGAATAATTTCGACCAAGGTTGAAGTTGCCAGTAAAAGTTGTAAAAGTTAATTTTATAGGAGTTTGTACAAAATATCAGCGAGCAGTTTCGTAGTTACGGTTTATTTGCTTTGTCTAGTGACATTTTTATTATGTTTTATTATTATTATTTGTGTTTCAAATGCAATTTTGGGCAGAGGGGAAGAGAGAGGAGGGAGCGCTGACCTGAATAGCAGCCGGAGCAGCGTGTGCAGATGGATCAACCAAAGCAGGAGGAATTCATAAACTGACATGAACGTCCCTAGTCACAACCAGAATTAAATCAAGTTGCCAGATGATTTATATATTTTTACCCTTATGTTCTTTGCTTTGATTTCCAACAAGTGGCACAGCCCATCCAGAGTGTATTAAATAAGTGGGTATATAGATGCCATAGCCTATTGCTTCAGTCCGTTGTCCTCAGATGAGCCCTGCAGTGACTTGGGAAGGGAAGGTGGGACGTGGCTTACATGGTAGGAATGCAAGCATTTTGGGCTGTCTGCAGGACAGCACATGCAGAGAGCACTCAGTTGGTTTGGACTTCCTTTTTTTTGTGTTACAACTATCTTAGTGCTGCACCAGGAGCTGCTCCAGCCACTGCTGTGTTAATGCAGGTAACCTTAAATAGGGGTAAATCCAGTGAAAACCCCTTCTCCCGCAGCCAACCTTCCAGTGCAATCTGGGAACCTGGCTATAATCTGTTCCAGTTGTAAACTTACAATCAGTCCTCACCCTACTACCCTTTTAATACTTTTGGGGCTGTTTAAGCTAAATCTGCTCAGCATGAGTATAATCTTATTTTACTGTTCAATGCAATGTTGTTGCAAGCGGGCCAGGCTAATTAAACTCCACAGCCGCTTGTGTACTGACACTTTTGATAGAGTAACTGGAGTAATTCATGTTTAAATCCAACAGGCAGCCGAGCCAGGGCTGACATTGGAGACATATTTCATAGAGCAGTAATGAGCCTAAATTTCAGGTATGCGTCCTCTTCCCCAGCCCTCACCAACATGGCTGCGACACACTGTTTACTCAAGGAAATTAAAGCCAGCAATGTACATGCTGAGATTTTTTTTATTTGTTTTTTTCTGTTTTTTTAAAAAAAAACCCAACAAAAAAAACCCTCGCGACACCCTCCCTGACTGTTAAAGTTTGTGCATGATTGATTTTAGTGGGTGGATTAAAAGAGCAAATCTTTTCTACCACGTTCCAAATCATACATCAGAAATCATAGGGGAGACATTTCTGCCCTGGGAGCGGGGCGTATGTTATCCCGGTTTTAATTGTGAGGCCTGGATGTGTGCAAACTGTTTCTTAACGTAATTGGATGAGGGTCACTGGCTGCCCTGAGATATATGGGCACACTAATCAGAGAATAATTTCGACCAAGGTTGAAGTTGCCAGTAAAAGTTGTAAAAGTTAATTTTATAGGAGTTTGTACAAAATATCAGCGAGCAGTTTCATAGTTACGGTTTATTTGCTTTGTCTAGTGACATTTTTATTATGTTTTATTATTATTATTTGTGTTTCAAATGCAATTTTGGGCAGAGGGGAAGAGAGAGGAGGGAGCGCTGACCTGAATAGCAGCCGGAGCAGCGTGTGCAGATGGATCAACCAAAGCAGGAGGAATTCATAAACTGACATGAACGTCCCTAGTCACAACCAGAATTAAATCAAGTTGCCAGATGATTTATATATTTTTACCCTTATGTTCTTTGCTTTGATTTCCAACAAGTGGCACAGCCCATCCAGAGTGTATTAAATAAGTGGGTATATAGATGCCATAGCCTATTGCTTCAGTCCGTTGTCCTCAGATGAGCCCTGCAGTGACTTGGGAAGGGAAGGTGGGACGTGGCTTACATGGTAGGAATGCAAGCATTTTGGGCTGTCTGCAGGACAGCACATGCAGAGAGCACTCAGTTGGTTTGGACTTCCTTTTTTTTGTGTTACAACTATCTTAGTCCTTCCTTAATCTGCCCCTAATAACGTTAGACTGTGCAGTTCCCATTAGTATTAATAGATATGGCCGAACCCCAACGTCGTCAGGTACAGATTGCTTCCATTTATATTCTTATTTCAGGTGAAACGCTTCATACTTGGATTTTTGCCATACATTCCCTTTTTTTTTCCCCCCCCTCCGTAAGTTTCAGCACAGTCTGTTGTTGAGCAGCACAGACCCATGCCCCTGAGCTGAAAGAATTCGTTAAGGACCTAATTGTATGAATAGGTATGCAACATCCCACAGTAAAAAAAAAAAAAAAAAAAAAAGCACCTAATTGTATGAATAGGTATGCAACGTCCCACAGTAAAAAAAAAAAATTGAAAAAAAAATTAAAAATGTGTAGTGGGAAAACGGAAAGTTCAGCAGGGATGGGAGTTACCCTGGAGCTTGGCAGAGAGAAGATCTGCGGGCATGTCAGCAGACCCTCGCTGGAGCCCCTGCAGACCCTGTCCTCAGAGCCTTCCTGCCAAACGCAAGCAGGCACCCTGCCAGGAGCGGGCTCTGCTGGGTACCACACCAAAACACACGGTATAAAATGTTATAGCCCTTATAAACGAGTAATTGCTTTGGAAAGAGCCCTGTTAAAAGGGGCGAGCCATGTCAGTGCCACGGAGTTACCCATTAAACTGGAGCAAACACCTCGAGAGTCCAGGTGAAGCCGTTGGCCAACGCTGGCAAAGCGCTGCTGGGTTACAGTTCAGCTCTTGTCTGCGCTGGGTTTGGAAGCCTGGGCTCTGGCCCCACGTACAGGTCCCTGCTTTTTCAGCAGCATGACTTCAATGTACTTTCTCAAAATAATTTTCTGTGGTCCTGGAGAATCCCCTGAGCTTTGCAGTTTAAATAAAAGCCAGACCTCAAATGAAAGCTTTGTAACATTCAAGCAACCCACGTTGACGGTTTCTTCAGCATGGCATGACCCTTCTTCCAAAAGCAAACAAGATAGTCGTACTTCTCAGTGAAAGATTTTGGGCTACTAAATGGTCTGAAATGCTTTTTGGTGCTTGTCTGGTTACCTTTATATTTTCTCCTTCCAAAGTGGAAAGTTTGGAGATACTGTTGGCAATTTTGGGCTCATGCTTGTTCTGTCCTTGGTGGAGATGCTAATGTTTGGTAATGAGGTGTGGCAGTACTATCTCATCAAATTTTCCTTGGAGGATGTTGAGCAAGGGTTTGGAATCCAGGTTAGGAGAGAATCGTTCACAGTACTCTATATGGCATCAAATTTGGAGATACAGTTGGCAATTTTGGGCTCATGCTTGTTCTGTCCTTGGTGGAGATGCTAATGTTTGGTAATGAGGTGTGGCAGTACTATCTCATCAAATTTTCCTTGGAGGATGTTGAGCAAGGGTTTGGAATCCAGGTTAGGAGAGAATCATTCACAGTACTCTATCATAGCATCAAATTGATTTGAAATGGTGTTTCAAACTGCCCTGTGTTTTATCTGATGTTACCAACACACCAGGTTGCTCCATAAATGCAGTGCTCCTGAGGTTGGTTCCAGTAACCTGAGGTCCTCCTGAGGTGGGGAATTGGCTTTGGGATTCTTACTTGCTGTTCTCCCTTTCATACAGGAGGTGAGCTGGATGGCTCAAGAACAGGAGTGGGAGACATACTGCACTAGGCAGCTCCAGGTTGGACTCCTTGAAGGTCCATTCCTCAGAAATGATCTTGTGTGGTTGATTTACCACGTCTTAAATGAAATAGTTTTAGTTGAAAGTCACTGGTCTAAATGCAGCGGTCTTCAGTTTGCTCCCTGCACCATCCTGAACTTGTTCTGGATGACCCACCTCGGTTACAATACAAACTTGTGGTGGCACAGGTGTGTCTTGTAGAGAGGGGAATCGGGATGAGTAGGCAGAGGTATCTGTACATCGAAGACCTCTGCACGTGTTGGTGTGGTGGTGACCTTTCCTTCTGAGTAAAGCCAAATGTGAGCGGGGTGGGCAGAGAGCCCGGCAGCTTATTGTCAGGCAGCTCTGGGCTTCCAGCCTGCCCGCAGCCTGGTCAGCAGTTGTGTTTGTTCATGGTCACCAGAGTTTTCTCCAGTCGCTTCACATTAGGCGAAAATACGACTTTTCGAAGAGGGGATTGTGTAATTGGAATTGTTTTTTGGAGCCTGTTGTGAGCACCATTCTTATTCACCTTCCTGTTATTCATCTTAACATGTCATCTGAGCTGCAAGATCTCTTTTGTTTTATGCTGGACTGAGCCTGGTAGCAGAAAAACGTCTTTGGAGAGACCTCGGGGGACTTCATCACTAGCAATAAACCGCTGGAGGAATCAGCAAGTATTTTGCATTGGCATTCGACATGAAATGGGCGTTTTGCCATTTGACTTCAGAGAGTAGCTGCTTTTCTTTTCTTTTTTTTTTTTTTTTTGGGGGGCCCACTGCATGTGCACTGAGGTTGTGCTGCTCAGGCTGCTCAGCTGCACCTATTCAACCACGTGCCAGGTGATTTTTTTATTACATAGGACTGATAAAATCGAATGTAAACAGCATTTGAGGAGTATTTGCCCTGTGAGACATGGCAGTGTTCCTGCACTGGTGGTAGAATAGGAGTTCAGATTCATACATGTTATCAGAAGAAAGATAGATTGTCACTATTAAAAATTATGACTGTTTTGTAGGTCTATTCAGTGTCTGCAGGAAAGGTAAAATGTCAGGGTCGTAGAAGTTATTGGTTGTAATATCCTAGGGACAGAGGCATTTCCTAATTTCTGAAAACTTTAAGTAATAAAGGGCAGATGCGTCTGTAGTTTTGAAAAGCAGGGAGCTCATTCATCCCTTTGTAACATCTACAAAATATTTGGTCACAGGCCTCATCCCCTGTAAAAAGACGGTCATAAAAGATATCTTCACAATTTTTGAATTGAGGCAACTTGTTTCTTTTGTGATTTTACCTTTTCGCTCTTTCCCTTGCACCACTGACATTCAGCTACTACTTTTATCTGCTGCTTTCTGGAGGTTTTGCTTGGCACCTAAGTCTCTGAAGGCTGCAGTTGTGCTTCTGCTCTGCAGGGGTTGACCTGGTGGCTGGTGGGTACCCGAGCTCAGGATGTCCCTGTTCAGTGTTTCTGTGTGTGGTTGCTCCGAGTCACAAAACCCCCAGACAGCATCAGCACAGGCAGATGTATAACGTGGGAGGCCAAACTAAAAGTAAATGCTGCTTGGTTCTGTTTATGCCTAATAGTGGCATTGATGCCTAAGAGTGACATAGTTTAATGCACGGTTCCTGGGTTGCAGAGTGACCCTTTTAATGTGCTTCTGTAGAGAACGATTCATTAACACGTTGTTTAGGGAGTTCTTGAACACTTTCCCAGCAGTTTCCTTCATTACTGCAGACGTTAAATTCCAAGAGCCGGGCTGCAAACAATATTAGCGTGGGGATGACAGATGGACACTTTAATTTTGATGCCTGCGTTGCTCCAGTTTTGGTGCTGAAGTTTCATTAACCAGAGCAAAAAAGAAAGAGTGGAGACAGGAGAGATCTCACGTACGGGGGATGTACTTCTGATGGTGGGGTGAAGCAGAGATAGATGTGACCAGGTGGCTTCAAAGGTCCCTGCACTGAGGGCTGGGAGGAGGATGCTGCAGACAGTGAAATGTGTGTTGTCTATACTTTTGCTGTCCCCTTTATGTCTTGAACTTGTAGGTTTTTTTTTTTCAGTTTTGAACTGAGCTTCCCTGGTGGGAGGGCAGCACCCAGGCTGCAGCAAGCTTTGCTGTTGCACCAGCCCACCGTGCAAAGAGCAAAATTAAGAGCTCCAGGACCCTGCTTTAATTAAATTCAAGAGTACTCATAAATTCCACTCATTTTTCATTAATATTTAGAATCAGGAAATCATGCTTTTGGCTCTCAGACTTCAGTAAGGAGCCCAGCATAGTCTGTCTCCTGTAACTTTTTGATGGCTGGATCTATTAAGGGGTGAGAAATTACTTCATTTGACTCTTCTGTTTTATCTGACATTGAGCAGTTTCACAGCTCCAGTTCCTGGATTCAGGAAAATGTGTTTAATTTGCACCATACATCTACATGATTTGTGATCTGTAACTTCCTTCTCTCACTTAAGCAGATAGTGTCAGTATGGGCTTGTTGATATTTTAGAAGGTGCCTGTCTCTGTTCTTATTTATTTTGGTTTTATGTTGTTACTATGTAGGTCTGCTCTAAAGAGTTCCGTCCTACCCCTGGGAGGTCGACGTGGAGGGGACAGCTGAGCTGGAATACACTTTTATTTTTTTTTACCTTATTTTATTTTATATTTTATTTTATTTTTTATTTTATTTTTTTATTTTACCTAAGAGCTGTCTTTGGTTCTTGATGTGTAGTAGGTTACAAAAACCCCAGAATCCCATTTTACCTAAAAGCTGTCTTTGGTTCTTGACATGTAGTAGGTTACAAAAACCCCAGAATCCCAGATACTAATGAACAAAACTAGGATGTGCATACTCCATCTCCACTCCATTTAAAGAGTTTAGAGACACAGAAATGGACGTGGCTCTGCGGTTTGTGGTCTTGTGTTGCCCAGTTTCTTTATTTCCCTGAAGTGGGGCACAAAAATATTCCTTTCAAGTCCTCAGCGTGGACAGGAGTGATGTGAGGACAGTTCACTTGCTGTCTACAGTCCCCTTATTAGGGATCATACGGTTTTTGGGGGTGGATGTGAGATATTGATTATTCTCAGCACCAGTCTTTGCAGAATTTCTTAAAAAGAAAAAAAGTTAATTATTATACTAGGATACTCATCTCCACTCCATTTAAAGAGTTTAGAGACACAGAAATGGACGTGGTTCTGCAGTTTGTGGTCTTGTGTTGCCCAGTTTCTTTATTTCCCTGAAGTAGGATGCAAAAATATTCCTTTCAAGTCCTCAGCGTGGACAGGAGTGGATCTGAGGACAGTTCACTTGCTGTCTACAATCCCCTTATTAGGGATGATACGGTTCTTGGGGGATGGATGTGAGATATTGATTATTCTCAGCACCAGTCTTTGCAGAATTTCTTAAAAAGAAAAAAAAAGTTGTTTTAATTATTATAAGTAGGAAAAATATTTGCATTATTAAAAACATGTGCGTTAATTATTATAAGTATGAAAAATATTTGCATTATTAAAAACATGTGCATCCAGCCGAGATGTGAGGACAGTTCACTTGCTGTCTACAGTCCCCTTATTAGGGATCATACGGTTTTTGGGGGTGGATGTGAGATATTGATTATTCTCAGCACCAGTCTTTGCAGAATTTCTTAAAAAGAAAAAAAGTTAATTATTATAAGTAGGAAAAATATTTGCATTATTAAAAACATGTGCATCCAGCCGAGATTGCTCTTATCAAGTGAAATGTTAATTGCTTTTGACTGAAGCAGCAGCATGTTTATTCAAATATGCCTTTCATTTTGATGATAGTGCTAATTAAGCCCTTTATTTTATTTAGACAATTATGTCTAAACAATTGTGGAGTTACAGTAGCCCTAATTGGGCTCTTATTTTCTTACCTGCTTAAAGATTACATATGGCTTTCAAGAGAGAGGTGGGGCTGGGTTTACATTCTGGAGGATTTTAAACCCCAGAATCTAACACAAATTGGTCAGCTTCCAGTTCCTGCTTCTGTCTGTAAAGTTTACAGCAGGGGCAGAGGGGTTTGCTTTATTTTTGGTTATTTTTTTTCTTAGTGGATTCTGTTTTCCACAACCTTGTATGGACGTGCTGGGTGTGTGGGCTACTCCCCTTGTGAAACCCAGACCTGCTCCTGGTGTCCTTTGTCCAGAAACTCAGGAGCGGAGACCACGCAGAGGAAGGGCCAGGAATATCCATTGTGTTGATTTGTAGATAAGCCCTGAGCTACTTCTTTTGCATCCTTATCCTTATGTGCTTTTATTCCTACTGAGCACATGCATTTGCTCCCATTTCTCCCAGCTGTCCCACTTCTTCTATCAGTCTAAACTAGCAGCGATGCTTCCGAATTCACCAGAGCTGTGGCAGAATGCCTTTCTGCAGCCCTTCACTTGCAGTTCGGTTTCTATTTTTAGGGGTGTTGAAAGGAAAATGGAATCCTTTCTCCTCCAGTCACCAGGCACCCGTTTCCCCATCTTCTCCTTGTCCCTGTGCCTGGCACCCGGAGCTCAGTTGCTGCTCTCTGACGCTTTAACTCTTGCACCCTCGACTTGCTGTACTGGCTTGCTTTGCCATGCTGTTTTCCTTGCCTTTTTAAATTATATCTGTGTAAAACTTAGAAAAAAAAATATCTTTCAACTAGTAAAATGTATATTTCCCCATGTTCTTTTTACTTATAAATTCCTCTGTTTTCCATGTAATTAATAATTCACAGCCCCACGCTTATTTTTTTCCCTCCTCTGTTGGCTTGCTCTGGACTTACAGGTGTGTGTTATTTCTCTCTCTTTCCTCGTTCTCTTTTTATTTTTCACCATCTGCCCGACTTCCTTGCTGTGTGGTTTTTCCCTGTGCTGCAGCTGCCTTGTCCCCATTTTCCCAGTGAGATCTCCAGGGCTTTTCCCGAGCGGATGGGAGTGAAGGGCTGAGATGATTTTGCTGGAGCTGCCTTTTGGCCAGGACCTGGGCAGGATCCGTCCCGGCTGCTTTAGCTCTCCCAGCCCGTGCTCGTGCTGCTGCTCTTTGTTGCTGCTTTGCCTTGAAAAACTGCTGGGAGAGGAGAGTGTGGAGCAAGAGAGGCAAGATTTTTCCAACTACTGTATCAGTTTAGTAACGGGGATCAAGAGTTGTTTTAACTACATTTCCTAAACATATTCCAGGTGTGAAATCCGTAACTTGCCTTTCCTCCTTTCTCTCTCTTTCCTTCCTCTCCTCGGGCACCACGGTGTGGGTTTCTTTCTTGGCCACAGCTAAAAGCTGCAGTGAGCGCTCCCCCGTGCCTGGCTCGGTGGCTTGGCGGCAGGAGCAGACCCTAGGTGGTCCCATGGCTTTGCTGGCGAGGGTTGCAGATCTGCAGCAGGAGGATATTATTTCTTGAGATTCCTAGTGTGGAGAAGAGCCCTGGAGCCCTGGCTTGGGGTTCGGATGCGGATTCAGGTAGGACGCAAAGGGTTGGCAGAGTAAATGAGGAGCAGGTGGACAAGCGGAGACAGACGGATGGGCAAAATTAAGAATATACCCATCAGTTGGGTGGGCAGCAGCCTCCATGTGTCATAGATCACTAAGCGTGATCATTTTAGCACAAGGTGAAGGACCACACGTACAAGGAAGGCACCAGGACTTGGTGTCAGACCCTTGATGTCTGGGAGGCAGGCATCTGGGGGCAGGAGCGTGCTCCCCAGGCTCCATGCTGCTTCTAGGGACCAGGCAGAGGAGTGTGTGCCTCCCTGGCCGTGAATATATCTCCCTTACACCTTGGTTATCTCATGTTTTGGAAGAGGAATTAATAATTTTAATCACTGAAGTATTTCTGGGTTTTGTTGTCAAACTCACAGCTGAAGGACAGGAGAACGTGATTGTTGTCTTGCTTAAAATCTTGGATTTTTTGCATCGTCAGGAAAGAGCACGGGTGCTTCTGAACTGTTCAAGCTGGTTTAACTGTTTCTTCTGTGTGAAACAGATGAGTATGGACCAGAAGTCCTGGGATATTAGTATCTACTAGGGTTCCTGACCCTGCCTGTTGTTGTTGCACCTAGGCACCTCCCTCCCAAATCAGCAGAATCCCCAGAGGGTGCTGGGTGTTTCTCTCCTTCAAGCCAAGAGCTCATTTCTCTTTAAGGTGATGGTCTTCTCCAGCCACGTGTGTTTAGGGCCAGCCTCAGTGTTGTGTGTGCATCCGTGCTGGAGACATCTGTCCTCCCAGGAGATTCTTCTCCCTGCTTGGAGCGTGGGTGGGTTTTGCAGGACGGTCCCCATCACCCGGCGTAGGGCTGAGGGACAGTCTGCTCTTGGACACGATGCCCTGCTTGCTGCTCCCCCCAAACCCTTTGCTCTCCCACTGAGCTCCTGTGCACGCACACACAAATAAATATAAATAATATTTTGTCAACAGCGTGGGGTGGGGGGAAGTTTTGAGCTGTGCAGACTTGTTTGTGAGGAAGAGCAGCTGAAGACCTCCCTTGCCTTTTCCACCTTGTTTACACCTGCGAGGCTAGTTATTAAATTAAAAATACACATGCCCTTTGGGCTTATGTCTGTTTTAAGCACCAAGGGGTGTATTTTAGGGCTTCTCTAGTCTGCGCCTTTAGAAATATGGGGTGCTCTGGCCCTTTCCCATGTTGCCTTCGTGTCTGTCCCCCAGGACCTCCTCTGTGGTCACTGAGGGGTTTGGTGGTGCTGAGGGGCTGGTTCTGGGCACAGAGGGCACCAAGGACCCCCCAAGCCATGGAAGCTGCACATCCCTGGGACCGTCATGGTCATCTGAGGTACAGGGTCCCCTGGGGCTGCAGACAGCTGACTCCCTTGTCCTCATGTTCCTTGCCTGGAAACCAAGCAAATAACGTTATTACCAGGTTTGTGCTAACTAGTAGCACAGGTTAACCCAAATTTAGTCGGTGTCCTGCAGTTTGAACAGGAAGGTAGTAATGTTTGTGCCATACCTCTTCTGTCTGGGCTGGGGCAGAGGAGTGTGCTTGGCTTCACCGAGCAAAGGGGGATGAAGGAAATGACTCCTCCTCTTGCTGTTTCTGCCCTGTTTGTGCCGTTCTGTCCCAGAAAACCACCAGGGAATTGGAAAACCCAGAGCGTTTGCTGGTGGTCCCATCCCACATCTCCCCCTGCTCGCTGGGGCGCTGATGCCCCGGGCACTGGCAGGTGTCTGTCCCGGTGGGGTTCTGCCACGATCAAAGGGTGTTTACTGTCCTGGGGACAGGGAAAGGCTGTGTTATGTCAGGTGCGACCGGAGGCTAACACAGGATTTTATCCTTGGGGCTTGATTCCCATTTTCCGGAGCTGTTTAGAAAGTGCCATGGGCAGAGGGGTTCCCGGTGCCGGAGCGGAGCAGGTAGAGCATGGATTTATCCATCTTCCTCTGAAGCCAGCCAGGTTTGTTATTGCTCTCCCTCCAACTCAGCAACAAAGCCCAGTTTCCTTGTTTGTGTTTGCTGGGAATGTCAGGGGGATGATGGATTTGGCTGGAAAGGTAAATAATCTGCTGGGCTGAAGTGTAGCCCAAGCAACCCTGAGAATGTGCAGTCGCTATCTTGAAGGCTTTTCATTTCTTACGTTTGATTTGACAGATTTTGGTGATTGCTCCAATATTTTCACTCTGCTTTGGACCCACACTGTTTATTTCTGTTAGAAGTTACTTAAACATCCCAAATTTGTTCTTCTTAAACAGTTGCTTCGGTTTGTAGAGGCTTTAAGGCAGTCGATGCCTCTGACTTAGCTTGCAGTGCAAATAAATAAATAATCGGCTTCCAGGATTTCCAATTTAGTTCTGTTTATTTTCTTTTAATACACACACAGGCACACACAAAGCTGGATCTGCAGGACCTGGTGATGCGTTGGGTTAATTCCATCCTTGTTTGTTTAAAAGTGATGCACTGCAATGTCCTGGAGCAGGGAGATGGGGCACGTTGGAGAGATGCAGCCAGCGCTGTTTGGAACATGCTGAATTAAATGTCTGTGCTGCCGGAGGAGAGGTGGGCATTGCTGTGGCTTCTGGAGGAAGGAGAAGTGTGGACAGCTTTTGGGTAAGAGAAGGCCACGGGGTTGATGGATTTGCCACATGAAGCCCGAGTAACAATGAGTTTGTGAGATGTCTTCTGCCTGCAGTACCATGCTGCACACTTGAAAGATTATCTGAAACCTCTCACAGGTCTGCAAACTTGGCTTTGCTGTGCTGCACAGAGGAAACAGGCTCCCCCCTAACACAGACACACGTGGCTGCCTCTTCCCACCCCACCTGATTTTGCAGCAAATGTCCAACAATCCTCTCCCTTTCTCCTGCCATCCTGTAGTGGCAGGAGCCCTGGGTGGGCTCAGTGGTGCTGTATGGATGCACTTTTGGTGCTGTGGCGTGTTTGACTCGGGGAGTTAATTGCAATTAGCCCTGCTGTGGGAAGCATATGATGTCACAGCAGGGACATCTGCAGCACCGGGGTCCTTCCCAAGCTGGGTCCTTCCCAGGGCTTCTGCCACCGGTGTGTCCCTGGAGCAGCAATATCCAGGAGGTCTCCAGATGCTGACTCTCAGCCTGCAGATGTGGATGAGACTCTTTAGGGACTCTGCTGCCTTTTGGATGTGTCCCTCTAAGAGAAACAACAGTCGTTAGGGCTGGAGCTATAGGGAGTTGCTACCTTAATTGAGGCTAATTAAGAGTGTAAACTCTTTGGAGCAGGGCCCTCTCTTTGTTTCAGCCCTATAGGCACTATAGTCAAACAAATAAGCAAAGTGATAAAGCTGTAGCCATGTAACACAGCTTTTACTCAAGAAATGAAGCCTATTGTTTAATTGTAGCATTGCCAAGCTGAAAAGGAGCAGGGGGAACCCCCCCCTCGCCCCGTTAATGCTGGTGCTTTGAAATGCTTACAGCTGCTATCACATAAAACCCATGAAAGGATTATTTTCGGAAACTTTGTTGGCACGACCGTAAGGTCATTCTTAATTGTCAGCCAAAGTCATGCTATTTTGGGGCAAAGCGTGTTGAATTTGCTCAGTGTTTGGGGCTGGCTTCCCGTGTCCTGAGATGGGTGGAGCCGGGGGACGAGGAGCAGCCCTGGGACATGTGTGTGGCACGGGATGCTCTGTGGGATGCAGGAGGGAGGTGCAGAGAATCATAGAATCGTCTAGGTTGGAAAGGACCTTAAAGATCATCTAGTCCAACCATCAACCTAACTCTGACACACAAAAAAAATAAGAAGAAGAAGAAAAAAAAGACGCAGTTCTTGGGGTTCATTAGAACAAGGGCTGCTTGGAGCAGGGCTGGAAGCCAGGCAGTGGTCAGGGCATCGCGGAGCAGGCAGAAGTTCTCCATCCTGATTTAGGGTACAAGGTAATTTGTCTCTTGTAGTAGGTTGGTGGTAATTTATGGTTGAGGTTTTCTTCCAGGAGCATCTTACCAAGGTCTCCTTGGGGGACGGTGTGCAATCAGGGATGTCCAGTGGGCAACAAAGCCCAGTTTCCTTGTTTGTGTTTGCTGGGAATGTCAGGGGGATGATGGATTTGGCTGGAAAGGTAAATAATCTGCTGGGCTGAAGTGTAGCCCAAGCAACCCTGAGAATGTGCAGTCGCTATCTTGAAGGCTTTTCATTTCTTACGTTTGATTTGACAGATTTTGGTGATTGCTCCAATATTTTCACTCTGCTTTGGACCCACACTGTTTATTTCTGTTAGAAGTTACTTAAACATCCCAAATTTGTTCTTCTTAAACAGTTGCTTCAGTTTGTAGAGGCTTTAAGGCAGTCGATGCCTCTGACTTAGCTTGCAGTGCAAATAAATAAATAATCGGCTTCCAGGATTTCCAATTTAGTTCTGTTTATTTTCTTTTAATACACACACAGGCACACACAAAGCTGGATCTGCAGGACCTGGTGATGCGTTGGGTTAATTCCATCCTTGTTTGTTTAAAAGTGATGCACTGCAATGTCCTGGAGCAGGGAGATGGGGCACGTTGGAGAGATGCAGCCAGCGCTGTTTGGAACATGCTGAATTAAATGTCTGTGCTGCCGGAGGAGAGGTGGGCATTGCTGTGGCTTCTGGAGGAAGGAGAAGTGTGGACAGCTTTTGGGTAAGAGAAGGCCACGGGGTTGATGGATTTGCCACATGAAGCCCGAGTAACAATGAGTTTGTGAGATGTCTTCTGCCTGCAGTACCATGCTGCACACTTGAAAGATTATCTGAAACCTCTCACAGGTCTGCAAACTTGGCTTTGCTGTGCTGCACAGAGGTAACAGGCTCCCCCCTAACACAGACACACGTGGCTGCCTCTTCCCACCCCACCTGATTTTGCAGCAAATGTCCAACAATCCTCTCCCTTTCTCCTGCCATCCTGTAGTGGCAGGAGCCCTGGGTGGGCTCAGTGGTGCTGTATGGATGCACTTTTGGTGCTGTGGCGTGTTTGACTCGGGGAGTTAATTGCAATTAGCCCTGCTGTGGGAAGCATATGATGTCACAGCAGGGACATCTGCAGCACCGGGGTCCTTCCCAAGCTGGGTCCTTCCCAGGGCTTCTGCCACCGGTGTGTCCCTGGAGCAGCAATATCCAGGAGGTCTCCAGATGCTGACTCTCAGCCTGCAGATGTGGATGAGACTCTTTAGGGACTCTGCTGCCTTTTGGATGTGTCCCTCTAAGAGAAACAACAGTCGTTAGGGCTGGAGCTATAGGGAGTTGCTACCTTAATTGAGGCTAATTAAGAGTGTAAACTCTTTGGAGCAGGGCCCTCTCTTTGTTTCAGCCCTATAGGCACTATAGTCAAACAAATAAGCAAAGTGATAAAGCTGTAGCCATGTAACACAGCTTTTACTCAAGAAATGAAGCCTATTGTTTAATTGTAGCATTGCCAAGCTGAAAAGGAGCAGGGGGAACCCCCCCCTCGCCCCGTTAATGCTGGTGCTTTGAAATGCTTACAGCTGCTATCACATAAAACCCATGAAAGGATTATTTTCGGAAACTTTGTTGGCACGACCGTAAGGTCATTCTTAATTGTCAGCCAAAGTCATGCTATTTTGGGGCAAAGCGTGTTGAATTTGCTCAGTGTTTGGGGCTGGCTTCCCGTGTCCTGAGATGGGTGGAGCCGGGGGACGAGGAGCAGCCCTGGGACGTGTGTGTGGCACGGGATGATGCTCAGTGGGATGCAGGACGGGGGTGCAGAGGCAGCTCTTGGGGTTCGTTAGAGCAAGGGCTGCTTGGAGCAGGGCTGGAATCCAGGCAGTGGTCAGGGCATCGCAGAGCGGGCAGAAGTTCTCCATCCTGATTTAGGGTACAAGGTAATTTGTCTCTTGTAGTAGGTTGGTGGTAATTTATGGTTGAGGTTTTCTTCCAGGAGCATCTTACCAAGGTCTCCTTGGGGGACGGTGTGCGATCAGGGATGTCCGGTGGGAGGACAGGTAATGTCAGGAGGGAAATCACTTGCAATAACACTTAAAAGCGTAATAAACTGAGAGTGCAGTTAAAGCTGTGAAATGTTCTGGGAGCAGAAGAGCTCCTGGTGCCAGATGCCAGTTTCCCTCGGATTGACCTGGAGTGTGGATCCCTCGGTGGGACGGTGCCTGCCGGGTGTGCATGGTGACACGGGGACCAGGGTGCAAGGAGGGCTCTGTCACCCTTAGTGAGGTGCCCACCACATGGATGTGGCTCTAAAGCCTTAATGAGGGCTGGGGAAGGGAGCTTCCATGGTTTTGTTTCAGCGCGCCCAACAAAACAACCTAATATCTACCCAGTGCCTGCAGCCATTTGGAAGCAGATTAAAAGTTTTCATCGGCTCTTCTTAATAGAGCCAGATAAACCAGGCTAATAGTCATGTGTTGAGTTATTGAAGGGAAGTTCAGGTAATATGCAATCACCTTTAACCTTCGGCTTCCTAAGACCTCCTGCTTAGCGATTGTTTGTCTGTGGTGTAAACCATAGTCCAGTTCATAAATTATTATGTAGTTCCACTAACCTTAATGCAGTACAGGTTTCACGGTGTTTCATTTTGTAGTGTAAGCTAATTCTGGCTGTGCACACAATAAAGCTCCAATGTTGCTAGAATTAACCCTTTCCCTGACAGCTAGGAGTTTGTCAGTGAGTGAATTATCGCTACTTGTGCGTCGGTGTCTATATTGTGTTCATGGGCATCATCCACCTGTAATTCTATCTCTTTTTTGTTTCTAAATCTGAAAAGTTCCCTGAGTGAAACATAGCAGGAAGTTTTTGTAAAAAATTAATAAAAAAAGATCTAAGGTGTCATTTTTAGAATTTAAAGTTAATACCACTATGATGATTTCAGCCTAAAATTTATGGTTAACAACTTTACACCCAGGATAGTAGAAAAATATGTTTTGGTATCACGTCACACATGATAATTTTCTGATACTTTTTGAGTATGAGACAGTAGATCCCGTGGATTTTATATTATTGTCTCCACTGATTGTAGCAAGGAACTGGTCCTGGAGGATGTTCAGAAGTTGGGTATCTCTGTTTGAGCCTGCCTCATCATTTGACATGTCAGGAGGTGCAGCTGAGCCCCCCCTTGAAACATGAATATTGGAAACCTGCCTAACGCCAGCCACACAGAGCTATTCCCTTCCTTCGTTTGCGTAATTTCAATCGATGAATTTTATGCCCAGGGATTAATTTGCAATCTTGAACTTGTTTCTCAATGTTTGGGGGTGTGGCGGTGCGTGGCTTTTTTTAATCCTGGTGGGTTTTGGCTTTTTTGCTACGATGTGCTGTAGTTTAGTTTGTTCAGAATTGCTGCAGGAGTACGACAGATCTCACCCACCTAAGGCATTGTTTGGTGCTGCTGGAGCAGGGAGCGAGGAGCGGGGCTGGCTGCCCTCCCGGCTGCGCAGGGGCGATGCTGCCCTCTGCGGGAACACCAGCCCCCCAGCCCCAAGGGCTCCCCAAACCCCTCTCCTCCTCCTCCTCCCTCCCTCCAGCCTCTCCTCTCCTCCTGCTTTTCCTCGTCTGCCTGCACTCAGAGAGCCTTACCGCACAGCTCACTGCCACGCGTTGTAATCACGCCATGGAACGACCTCATGGTTAGTCCTAACTGCAAAATACTGTGCTACTTATTTTTTCTCACCGTGAAGACCCTAAAATTAAAGCATTGAACCACCATTCAGCAGCAGCCCCTCTCTGTTGCACTTCTCTTTGCCCACACTTTCCCTGATGATGGGTGCTGCATCTCGGGCTGGATCGCAGCGTGGTTTCTTGGGGTGCTGGTGGACGTGGGTGGGTTGCTCACTCCCACCATGCTTGGACAAGGGCTCCCATGGGAGTGGGAAGAAGCTGTCCCATATAGAAGAGTGCTTTCCCCAATGTACAACAGTCTTGACCTTTTCCTCCATAATAAGCTAGTATTTCCTCCATAATAAGCTAATAGATTCATATTGCTTTAATAATAATGCATTAATATAATGTACTTAGGGTTTGGTTGTTTAATTTCTTCTAATGCATTAATATAACGTACTTAGGGTTTGGTTGTTTAATTTCTTCTTATGAACATCTGTGGAACGTGCATAAGAAGACAGGGCAACACAAAGTCTCTGGGTAGCACCAGATGCAGTGTATTCATACACCTTTTTTTAATCCCTGTTTTTCTGAATTTGTTTCAATAGTTCTTCCTCCTATTCAGCAGTTATTGTTTTCTATTTAAGTAGCAGTTGTCCCACCTTACCCCATGGTGAGGGGTGGCTGATGTGCAGCATAACTGAAGGATAAGAAAAGGTCGAAAACCTTTTGAAATGGAGAGCAGAATCCTGTTGCTTGTGGGGACTCTGAGTCACTGTAGCAGGAGGTGCACAAGCATTTTGGGTCTGTTTATGCCCAGGCTGCTCGGCAGATTTTTCTATTTGGACTTCGACATTGTAATTTTTTTTAATGGAGAAGCTGTAAGAGATGAAATACAGATATTGCTGTTGGACTAAGTAAACCTTATGGAGGAGCTGCCGTTTTCTGCAAGCAGTTGCCTTTCGCCTTGCTCTCCAGCAGCCCTGTACACCGACGTTCTCAATGTTTCTTGTTTTTGGAAAAAGTTATTGCTTCATTAGCTCTGCAGGACCTGGATCGTATCCATGAGGTGGGAGATTTGCACCAGAGGAACTGGACTGCCATTGAGGCCCACCTCGTCTCTGATCTCTGTCCAGCTGGCTTTGGGAAACCCCCTACTTTCTTGGTCTTCAGTTCCTTCTCCTAGAGCTGGATCCAATCCCCTGTCCCGCTCCGCCGCGTTGGCTCACCTGTGAATCCCATTCTGACCCTCTGGCCCAATACCCAGGACCAGGTTACCTCCTGCTCCCCTTGGCTTGGGCCAGACCACCTCCTGTGCTTCCCATGCTCTCGGCCCACTCCCACCCTGCTCATGGTGCCCCTCTTGTATTATCCCACTCAACCATGTCGTACAGACCTTGCTCAGTCCAAACAGGAGTCTCTTACGGCCCCTTCGTCCCCTTGCAGCCAGACTTAAAATATAGTAGTGCTTCTCAGGAGACCCACCCTATCTGCCTGCTCTTCCTGCTGGGCCAGAGCTCTTCCAGCTGGGTTCCCTGCCCTGTCAGTTCCTTCTCATCTTCTTCTAGGGTGGGTGTCCATCACTCTTCTTCCCCAGTCCAGCAAGAATAATCTCCGGAGGTCCTTGGAGACTGACTGTCGTTCACACTATCGTGATGTCCTCTACAAGAGGGTTCTCAAACTTGCAGAGCCACAGTTCCTCTTCTCCTGGCACTCAGCATGGTACTAATGAGGGGAACTGTCCTAATCTTTCCTTTCTCAAACAGGCCACCCAACTGCTGCTGGCAAAACATTCAGGACCAGCTCAAGGGAAGATTTGGCTGTACTTTCTTTTAGGTTTCTGTCACCTCATTGCGAACACTGTGTGGTCCAATGTGTCTCTGGACAGCTTCTTCCCTCTTCCCTTTGAACAGTGGCTAATAACCAACTTGCTGGTTGAAAGCAGGAATGAGTCTGCACTGGTAACTTTATTTCTGCTGAAGTATCTGCCCTCACGCTGCCATGTGCACGGCTTCATCAGGATGGTGAATGCCATTTCTTCATCCCCTTTCCAGCCAAGGGCTCAGCCCCCAGAGTGGATTCTCTCATACGTGGTTTGCAGGTTCTGCTGACTCTCCTGGGAGCTCTGGAGCCCCTTTTCTCTCTGAAATTGAGCAACATGATTATTGTCATCTTCCACTGACCCTTGGCAATCAAATACAAGACTCTTTTGGGTTGAGTCTAGTCCACTGTAAAAATGGAGTTAGAAGAGGTTTGAGATATCTCCAGGCAGCCAAGCCCCCAGCCAAGTATTTCTGTTGTTGAATTGTGGATTTCATTTATCTTCCCTCCCAAAATTGTCTTTTCTGCTCCAGGCATGGCACATCCGCCAACAAGGCAGCAAATAGCTGTGACTGTCCTGAGGCAAATATGAAACTGTTGATTCAGAAAGTGCCAGGAAACACGGGACATTTCTCAACTCCATCCCACCTCTGGAGCCTTTTCCATTTGGTACTACGGATGGGCTGTTTGTTGGAGCAGCAAGTTGATTTTAAAATGCTCAATTTTGAGGGAGAAACACTGTTACCAGCAAGCTGGTCCGTGGTGAGGTGCTGTGGACAGTTGTGGGGGTAACAGTAGGAGTTTCCAGCAGCACCCCAACTCAATAGAGATGGTGACACGGTTGTATCATGTAGTGTAAGTTGTACTGATGCAGTTGCAGCAGATGGAGCGATGGTACGTGCAGGTCCTCCCCAGGTTCTGGGTACAAAGCCCCTCCTATTCTGCGTCGCCACTCGCATCTCCTTGTACCCGCCGGATTTTTATTTATTTTTTTTTTTTCCAAGGAGTCCGTTTTCCTCCCAGCAGCAGCAGCAGCCGCCGATGTTAGTTTTTCCATATCCACCGGGAACCACACTCCTCGTTAAAGCTGTTCCAGGGTGGGAGGAGGGGAGGGATCCAGTTCCTTCCAACAACACGCCATCCCGCTCGCAGCAGCCACGGCGCTGGGGCGAGTGGAGAACATTGACCCATTGAGGGAAGCGGTGGCCGCCGAAGGCACATACATACCTGTGAAAGGCTCCCGCTCTCCTTGCTGCAAGCTGACACCTATTGGCACAAAGACGTCCTGGATAATTTAAGAATCCTCTTTAAATATAACCAGAATAAGAACAAAAGCATAATTTTCACATTCTGGTTTGCTTCTTTGTTACCAAACTTGGCAAAGGAGTCCTTCAAGTGCAGATTTACCCAGCTCCTTCCCTTTCCTGGGCTTGTTTATCTGTATTTATTAATTCTTCCAAGTTTTAAAATAGTTTGGAAAGTCAGTTGCTCTTTGCTTTTCCCCTCAAAGCTTATGAGAGGAGGACAGTGAATTTTTAATGAGGCTCTTTCAGAAGTGTTTGCTGGCTGTGGAAACCAAAGTGCTGAAAGCAAATTCATACACATCTGAATTTTATAACCAGGCTGCCCTTGAGTTCCCTTTGCAGTGACTTGACTTCCATTCTCCCGAGCCTCCCCAAATCTCTTTGGTAGTCTCTATCAGTTTCCTAGGTTGCAGAAGACCTGCTTTTATCCAAGGAAGGAAGGCTGATACTTGTGTCTACATTGTGAGTGCTGTGCCAGTGGTTTGCTGGGGTCTCTGTCCTCATGGGGAAGGATGAGAAATTTATCTACGTTCAAAGCTCTTGCGCTCCTCTGTCTAGATGTGGTGGTGTTTGCCTTTTTGTCCTGTGAAATGGTTTTCTCTTCCTACCTCCCAGTTGTGTGGTCTTAGGGACCAGCTGGACAGATAGATGTAGTCCAGTTGAATGGGGTGTTGGAACCATGTTTTTGGAGTTCAGTTTTTTTCAAGTCAAGAGGTACTGTTGGATAAGAAGTTTATGTAGGATTACTTTAGCCCTTAGTGCTTTATAACAAACACAAGTCGTTGCTGCATGTTCCAGGTATCCACTGTAGCATCTGGGAGAGATGCAGACTTCCCAAAAGATGTGAGGAAATGTGAGTGGAACTGCAGGACACTTCTGTGCTTTGGTCCATGGGGTCAAGACCCTGTGCAGTCACTTAGTCAGGTTTTAAACACATATTTGTCTATGCGAGTATCCGTTTTGCACATGAAACGGTGGGGCTTGTGCATTGTATCTGCATACGTGTGTGGGCAAAACCTGATGGACCAAAGCTGGTGCTGCCTCAGCTGAGGAGCAGAAGAGTGTGTTCACACAACATCTATTGCTTTGTTGGTTGGGAACACCAGAAATGAGTTTCATGTGTGCTATGTATTGAGAACTTCTGCTGTGGGATAAGACTGTTGAGTCTTTTTTTAATCATTTTTCTAACTGGAAAATTCTGGTTTATTTCTTTATTCCTATGGGATTGCCTTCAAATAATTAACTTCTCTAAGATCAACCACAGTAATGTTTATATGGAGAAAATTATTTGGGTATTTTTGATACATATGCTGGCAGTGGGGCGAGGAAGTAGAAAAAACAGTGGGGAGATGGGGGGGGACACCATTGGCGGGAGGAGGGAGAGGGGCTGGGGTGAGGTCACCTTGGCCACGTTCACAGCCTGGGTGCTTCTGCTAAAAGATGATGGCAGATTGTGAAGCCTTGTCGTTATTGAACTTGAAGTGGTCCCAGTTTATAAGTCTCATTAACATTATCCCTGTTCACATTTTTCTGGAGCATCTTCTCTGGCCAAAGAGATGCCACGGACTCTCTGCTCCATCTGTCCCGGAGGGGCTTTCGGTGCTTTCTGGAGTTGGTTGCTCTTCCCATGTTTGTCAGTTTGTTTCTGATCCCTGGGAAGGAGAGGTGGTACCAGCCTAACGTGAAGCAACGGTTAGCAGTTCATAACTATTTTTTTCCCCTAAATACAGGAGGAAATTGCTGGCAATGGTAAACTATAGATGTTT
The DNA here is from genome assembly GCF_001431845.1 of Calidris pugnax. NCBI lineage: Eukaryota > Metazoa > Chordata > Aves > Charadriiformes > Scolopacidae > Calidris > Calidris pugnax. The sequence goes on from NW_015090794.1 coordinate 2,403,750, forward strand.
TAATGGCAAGTGCTATTTAAAGCGTTTTACTTCCTGGCTTACTTATTTGTAAATTTTATTTTAATTAGTGCATCGACTTGGAAATGTTTTAATCACTAATACATAGGTTCGAGCAACTCTTTTCTTTTTGGGTTGGTGCATACTTTTAATGCACTGAGCTGCTTGTGTGGGCGAGAAGCTTACTTTTTAAATATTTTATGGAAGGCACAAAGTCTCAAAGGTGTTTTATGTGGCAAGCTAAAGATGTAATTTAATAACAACAAATAGCTGAGAGGTTATTCGGGGAAAGTTTGCCTCTGTGCAGAAATGTTGAAGAATGTAATGGAAAATCCAAATTACCTATGCATGGCATGCTGCTTTCTGTTGCCCCCCAAAAGGACGAGCCTGTGGCTTTATTTCATTTGACTGCTTTTCTTCTGGGAGGGTCTGATCCTAATGTCTTTGTTTTTCCCTGCTGGATTTCTGTAGTTTTCCCACAGTTGCTGGCTGTAGAACATCTTCCACTGGTACCTGGCTTTTGGGAGAGGTTTTCAGAGGCACTTCAGGGCATTGGACCCACTGACCGCTTGTACATTCTGGTTGTGATTGCAATAAATTGCCTTTCTCTAGATAAGGAATTCTTTTTTTTGTTCTTTCCAAAAGCCCATGTGCCAAGAGACTTACTGAAAATTCGTATTTCGGGGGGGGGAAAGAAATAAATCTGATGTTTTAAAGGTCTCTATAGACATTTTCTGCTCCTGCCAGCTATCTCCTTCTTGGCACTGAGTTAGAAAAGAAAAGGCTGGCTGCAAACCCTCCTGGCAGCTTGCAGGAGCTCGGGTGCTGCCCTCCATCCTCTGAGATAACGCCTGCATCACGTTTCAGCTCCTGGTGCTGCCCAGTAATGAAGTTACACCTTGCAAAGGAGAGGGATTATAAAGGAAATGTGAAATGATTCGTAGCAGAAGTGGCATGAAATGTCATTACAGGGGAGGCAGTGTAGTGGGGGGGGACCAAGGGATGGGGAGACCCCTTTTCTGTCCTGACCGATGGCATTGATTTAATATAGTGTTGATTTAATACAGCATTTTAGCCACGTCACATTTTTTTGTGCTCCTTTTCTTCCCTTAAGTTGTGCTGTGTCTTCATGAGGCTTTCTTCTCTGATCTCTCACTTCCTCGGTATTTCCACAGCGTTCAGCATAACTTGAGTCCCAGACATGGACAAACTGCTGTCCAAACAAAAATACCCCCGGTTTTTTTTTTTTTTTGTGCAAACACATTTTGGGATGAGCAAGTGGGACAGGGCTGAGCTCACTCTCACCTTCTTGTTTGCTCTTTCTTGGCAGTGGGATGCTCAGGACTGGGCTTAGACGGTTGGAATAATCCGTAAAATATTGGCAAAAGTCGTGGCACATTACACAGGTCTGGGCAGTGGCTCTGTGTAACAGGGCTGTATGGCTTTGCTCTGCATTGCAAATCCGAATTATTTACATATTTGGGTAGGCAGAGACGTGTGTGGGGGTGGCCTCATCCTAACATTGCTCTTTTGCTCTCTGAATTTCTTGTGGACAGTCGCGTTTGCTTTATTTTGTCCTTGATTTAAGTACAGCTGGAAAGGCAGCTTTAGACTGTATTTAATAACTAGTCCTTCAACACAGAGAGGTGCAGAAAGTAATTTGTCCCCTTGCCAAGCACCAGAAAGAATGGGCATTTTGTTCTTCGCTTCACGGTGATTTTACCTGGGTGTATTATGGAAAGAGAGAAAGACTTGTGCTACTGTTACCCTGCACGCTGTGTTGATTTATTGAAATTGGAGCCTGCGAGTGTGAGTCGCGAGGTACGTTCTGACATGGAATTTCTAGGAGAAATATACAATTGGCCTGGTTATTATTTTTTCCCTCCTCCGTTCACTTGGGCGTCTTTCCAGCTTTTGCACTAAGGAACACGACTTTAAATTAGCCTTGAATTTTAACACAATCCAGCTTTGCCTTCGTATTCCCAGCATTTTATTATAAAGCATCTGAGCTTGCGTTGTTTTTTCATCTCCATCACTTTGCTCACCTGCTCTGAAACAGATAATTTCTCCTATTTTTTTTCCTTTCTTTTTTGTGGGGGTTTTTTTGGGTTGTTTTTTTTTTATTATTTTTTTTTGAGGGATGAATTAAAAAGTCTGCAGGCAGTTTTCCTGCTGGGCTGAAACAGTGGTTTTGCTGTGACTTAAATGTTAGCGTCCCCCTTCCCTGTGCATCTGCATGGGCTCTGGTTGCTGGTGTGCGTGTCCAGCATCCCATCGTCTTGGCAGGGAGCTCCTGACAGAGCCAAACCTCTCCTGGATGCAGGATGCAGGATTTGCCTGACACGTGTGGCAGAGGAGATGCTGCGCTCTGCCTCGGAGCAGGCGGGAGGAAGAGGAGGAGCCAGGCTGGGCTGAAAATGGGTTTTATCAGACTATTGAGTAGGAGCAGGCTGCTTGCAGTAGAGCAGAGCAGGAGAGAGCTCGGACATCGCCTGGTCCAAGCCCTGCTTGCACGTGGCCTCAGCAAGCTGGGGATGCACTGGAGTATTTTCTCTCATTTAGGCAATTCTTAGGTTGTGGTAGAAACTGAGGATGCTGACATTGCAGCGAGGGCTCTATATGGCCATTTTGCTTACAAGATTAATGGCACAATGGAATATATTTGTTGGGCTATAACAGAACTTTATCTCTTGTTTAAGTAAATATCTTCTCTCATTTGGGCAATTCTTAGGTTGTGGTAGAAACTGAGGATGCTGACATTGCAGCAAGGGCTCTATATGGCCATTTTGCTTACAAGATTAATGGCACAATGGAATATATTTGTTGGGCTATAACAGAACTTTATCTCTTGTTTAAGTAAAAGCACATGTGAAAGGCAGGAGGGGGGTTTGTTGGGCGAGACAGCGTAGCTGGTCTTTGTTGCTGGGCTTTATTTTGATTTATGTGCTCATATTTATATATAATTTTGTATCTGCTTCCAGAAGCTGATAAAGACGTTACAGATGTAGTGGGATGAGAATGTAGGGATTAGAAACGGCCTGTTCTTTGCAGGTAACAAGATCTGAGGAAGGCTCTCGGCCCGGGTTCAGCTACAGCAGCAAAGGAATCACTGCTCTGCATTGGACGGGAGCTCTTGCTTGTTGGGAGAAGAAACTCCTCCTTGTATGTAAAGTCACCGGGGGAGGATTCACTCGGGCATTACAGTCACATATATAACGTATGGGGGAGTTTCAGCTGTACGGGGTGAATTATGTTCTCACCTCTTAGTCTTTCTATTAAGATCATCACTTAAAAATCTGTCGATGTGTTCCGGGGGGAGGATGCAGGGCAGCTGAGCATCGGCTCCCGTGTGGCAGCCAGATGTGCGCGGGCACCGGGGAGGGCTGGGGGACCCAACCCTCTCATATCTCCGTACGGCCTCATAAAGCACGGGGGGCATTGGCTGTGGAAAAATTGATGCAGATGAGAAAACCACAGGGAGGGAGCTGTTTGAAGACATGGTGCTGTGTTATCCCTGTCTGAGGTCTCTGAAAAGAGTAAATTCCCCGATAGCAACTCTAGTTGATTTATTTCCTCTTAAGCTGTATAAAAATACATGAAGACATGCTTCTCTTAATTAATAATATATTTTTTTCCTATTTCATTATTTTTAGAGCAAGAAATTCAGGACGAGTATTTTGTACTGATTCTTCCAGTCATATTTTATGTCTTTATTAGATATCTAGACTGCTTCTCTTCCAGTTTTAAATTATTTACTGGTTACAGGTTTTAACTCTTAGAAAAAAGCTCTGATCTCAGTTAGAACCCAGTGGGGTTATGTTGCGAACAAGGCTTGAATCTGTTCCCAGTAACAAATTCTCAACAAATTAACTTGGGATTTGAGCATTGCAACGCTTAGATTTTCTCTGTACTTCACCATTAGCAGGTTTCTGTTAATTATTGTCCCACATGGTTATTAACAGTATCTGTGATCGTCAAGTAAAAGCACTTCCACAGGCTGATGTTTCTCCATGGAAAACGTACCTGCCTCTTGACACGTGGAGTGATTGAGGAAAACACTTCCACACGTGCTTGCTGGTCATTTTCCATTGGATTGGGATGGGCACGGCAGCGGTGGCCTGACGAAAGGCAGCGGTCAATGCATTGGGATGGTAAGAGGCAATTTTTGGGAGCACACATAGAGAGCTGGAGCTGCTGGTGTGTAGAGACCATGGCAACTCAGCCCAGGTCCTCTGTTGTCCTACCGCTTTCTTCTCTTCCAGTTTGATCAATGGCAAAAAGCCGCCTTCCCTCTCCGGTGGAAGATCAGCTCCCAAGTAATGATGTCCAGCTGTACTGACAAAATGTGATTGCTCATCAGTTTGGTTGATGACTTAATCTGGGGCTGATTAGCATCTTGGAGACGGTCCAGACGATCAAAAATGATGCATAATTTTGCTGCGGGGCCACAGTTTATTTAACGTTTTAGCATCCTCCCGGCTCTCGCGCGGTGGCAGGGGCTTGTGTTGCGATGTGTGTTCGCTCTCCAGGAGGCTTGGGTTTGGGGAGGAAGGATGGGCTGAAGCCAGGTGCCTGTCGCAGGGAGGAGGGTGTGAGGGTTGTGTCACCAGGTGGTAGCTACAAGGGATGTGCCAGTGGCCAGGACTTTATCAGACAGAGAGTGCAGAGCATCACTCCCAGTACAAGCTTGCTATGCTGAAGTAATGATAAATGGTAATGATAAATCCATAAAAGTGATAACAAATCCTCTCCTTCCCCCCAAAAGTTGCTTCCTTAAGCATCTTCATGCACTTAAACAACTGTATACATTTTCTGTTTCTTCTTGCAGCTTTCAGATCATCACCCCAACAGCACTTCTTGCTTCCAGGGTGGGTTTGGGAAGCAAGAGAGCGGACAAAACCTTGGGGCGGGGGGATGGACATGGGGGACAACCTTTACGGTTGTGGGGAAGGTTGAGCTGCCGGGGAGGCAGCCTGGCTCCTGGTTGGCAAGGGTTAAAGCTGGAGTGGGGACTGCTGGAAGAGTTCAGTTGTTTCACATTAGGCTGGGGCGGCCCTGGCTGCCTTCCGTGCTCTGGGAGCCGGGGGCCGAGTCCCCAGTGTTAAATCTGCGTAACCGATGCCGTACAACTGGCACCAGCCTTGACCACAAGTGGCCGTTAAAATAAACATCCCGGGGCTTAACTGACAGGCAGGCTCAAGGAGAAACAGGCCTGCATGACGGGGAATATTAAATACCCGGCGAGAACCTAACTTCATCAGACAAACACACACACACACCCCCATTCCCCCCCCCCGGCATCGCCCCAGCCCCGCGGCATCAATGGGCGCAGTGTTTGGGGCAGGCGCGTGCCTCCCCCGGGGGTGACGGGCTGGTGCCAGCGGTGGGGGAATATGCAAGAAATCCAGCCCCAAAAAACCCGCCCTGGATAAACACGGCGGCACGAGCCTCACGGCGACACGGGGACCCCGGCGGCGAGCGGGGAGGAGGGGAGAGAACCTCCCCTTAAGATGCTCGGGCTCTGAGCTCCTTGTGCCGGGGATGTTCTTTGGCGTTAGGAAAGGAGGTAAAAAGGCTTTATTAAAAACGAGGCGTTTGGCTTAGGTTGGCAGTCTTATTTATAACGATGATTTGCAAGTTCTCCAACTCGGGACAAGTGTGAGGGCATTATTACCTCCCCCGGGGATGGTGGAGCGACACATTTATTGGGTGGAATTTATCTCTCTCTCTGCAGAATTTATTTATTTATTTTAAGAGAAGCGTAGAAACAAGCAACACTTACAAAACAAGCAAGGCGATTACACAAGTGAAATGCTTAACAGACCTCGTGGCGAAAGGATTTGGACACTCAGAAGCGTGTTGGTTGGTGCTGGTAGGAGAGGTTTCACCCAACCCTACGGGCAGACGAGAGTCCTCTCGGTTGACAAGCTTCTCTGTCACGTGCTGCTGAAAATCTGTCACGTTTTTGTGCCAGAAGGTAAACCACTAGAGTTATTAAGAATATACTGTAGAACTTTCCATTCCTAAATTGTCCTTAAAAAATATAGGTAATTATTATTTTTATCCAAGGAAGGCCTTGAGCAGGATGAGGACGTTTAGAACAAGCACACTCTTGTTTCCTGATGTCCAAAGATGCCCAAGCCCATTTCCTGGCACTAGCAGAATTTAATATTTCTAATTATGTCGCTGTGTGTGTGTATTACTTCCTAGCGAATCGTCATGTCTGTGTAAGAATTCGCTATTTTAACCCTTTAATTAAAAAAAGAGATGTTCTTTGGATGGTTTCCACACAAGAAGATGTAATGCCCATTTAAGTGGCTGTGGAGACACAACTCACTGGCGCGAGGGAGCAGAACTGGCTGCTGGATTCGTCCAACTGCTGAAAGAGTTCGTGCACCGGCTCCTCATGGCAAAGAGTTTTCTAGTGAATCGTGTTACTTGTCCTAAATTCTTTCAGTCTGCCTCCTTTGTTACTAGGGAGAAAGCTTACAACAGAAGTAAGCTCTGCTAAGCTTTTGGCTGCATCTTTGGGAAAACTACCTGTTTTTCCTGCTTTCTTGTTCGTGCGGGGGAGAACGGCTGACGCAGGAGGTGACACTCGCTGCTTTCCAGACCCTTATGCTTTGGCAGATTTTTTTTCTTTCTTTTTTTTTTTTTTTTCCTTCCCCCTAGGAAACAAGAGGATTATTTTTATTCCATCCTGCTTGGTAAGTGCTCTTAGATGAACGGGAGATTCAGGCCTGAATTCTCCTGACTCAGCCACAGCGTGTCCTGCAGAGCTGGTGCCTCTAGCAGAGTAAAGCAACCTCAGCGTGAGCATCACTGAGTGTCCAGTGAAAAGGATGAGTAATTTATGACCCCATTTAAAAGGCTCTTTTGACCAGGTATCACAAAGAAATCTTTCTGCTTGCTTACATTGTATCTGGGAGCTGCACTACTTCAGCCATAGAGAATTAATTTGATTTGTAAAATACTGTGGATTAGAATGCGCAGATTAATCCTGGTGTTTATATCACCAGCATCACACCAGGTGTGGTTGCTAGAGGAGAATAGAAATAAGATATACTGCATGTGATTTTATCTATATATTTGACTTGGATTGAATTGGCATAACCATTTTGCATTAAAGGAAAAAAAAATATCTTCATTATAACCATGCAAGACTTGTCAATTAATTGGAAAATGTATGTGGCAGAGTTGTCAGGTGTTACTGCTGAAAAACGGGCTGGAAGACCACATGAAACAAGATGAGAACATGTGTTAGAAATCCCTGTTTCAGTGTCTGTAGCAAGGAGGTGAGGTCCACAGGAGCCGAGACATCTTCTGTCTGCTCTGGGAAGTTCTTGGGTGCCCTTCTCAGTACAGAAGGGTAGAGCAGCTCCATGCCCTGTACTTTCTCAAATCCCAAGGACCTTTATTTTCATCTTGCCCTTAATGACCAGACAATGAGGAAATAGGAACGTATTAATCTGGTACCTCACTGATGTTGCCTACCCCACGAGACATCTTCTGTCTGCTCTGGGAAGTTCTTGGGTGCCCTTCTCAGTACAGAAGGGTAGAGCAGCTCCATGCCCTGTACTTTCTCAAATCCCAAGGACCTTTATTTTCATCTTGCCCTTAATGACCAGACAATGAGGAAATAGGAACGTATTAATCTGGTACCTCACTGATGTTGCCTACCCCACAAGCCTTGCTCAGGGCTTCTCAAAGGCTGTGTTGGTTGAAATACCTGCATTTGAGGTAGATGATGTTGAGCGGGCTCTGTCTCTCGGGCAGCTGGAGAGTTAAACGAGGCAGCCCATGGCGCCGGGTTCCCCCCTCCTGCCCCCGGCGCTGGGTTTGGCGTGGAGCGCGGTGGCGTTCCAGTTGGGAGGATTCAAACGACCGTCCAGGTAGTTGGTTCCTAATGGCACAATTTACCCTTTGTGAACACGTTTTATGAAAGATCCCACTGTTTGTCTCAGGTTGTGAAAAAAAAAAGCAAAAAAAAAGCCCTAACCCGAGTGTAAACGTCCAGGCCACGAAGCTGCCTAATCCAAACACAGGCACGAGCTGGGGGCTTTGCTGGCATTCGCCGCCCGCGGGTTTTGCCCATGTGTTCCTTGGCCTGGTGCTAAACGTCGTATTTATGAGCGCACACCAAAAAAAAAAAAAAGGAAAAAAACGCCCTCTGAAGGAGATATGATCCTGGTTTTAGCACCGGACTTTTTAAAAGGAAAAAAAAAGTGAAGTAATGAGGGCCTTGGGGAGAGGAGCAGTACGTTTTTAGGGTGGTGAATGGTGATTAAAGCCCAGGGTCGCTGGGTCCACCTGAGCATGCAGAGTGGATGGAAAGATGTTCGGAAAGATGTTCTTCCACCCTCTCTCAAAAGCAGCAGAACTGCCCCTCGAAGCACATCCCCAAAGAGGGAGAGTGGAGGGTCTTTGGTGTAGATGGAACATGGGCACTGGCTGGTTTGGGGCTGTTTGGGGCAGATCCACAAGGATGAAGCAGCCCTGCCAGCTCCCTGTGTCTACAGCCGGGGCTTTCCCGCTGCAGGAAACCTGGCAGCCTCCCCTGCTGGGATGGGGGGAGCCCTGGGACCTTTTGGAGGAGAGCAGAAAGGCCACAAATAACCTGGCAGCTGCCACGGTCCCCGCAGGCATCCCGGGTGCTCGCAGGGGTGGGAGAGGAACGTGCTTCTCAGCAGGGTATCTCCCCTTGCTGCATCTGTTCTCAGCTGGGCATAGCAGGGCTGTACCAGGAGACCCAGAAGACAATCTGTCTGTAGATCCTCAGCAGGGACAGCAGGCTCTGGGGATATGGACTTTTTTCCTAATTGAATGGAAATGTGTCTTCTTTTTCAACATGGCAGATAGTTTTTCCTCTTCCTCCCTCCTCTTCTATCTTCTTTGCTAAGGTTCGACTTCAGCTGCTGAGGGCAGCCTGTGATTTGTATTTTTAGTACTTAAATTGAATTTTATACACTTTTCTGACCCTGTGGTAGTTACGACTCTGTCTGTTGGCAGCAGGACACCATCACAGCCCAGGGCTCTGCAACTTCTGATGGAAACAGAGACCTTGATTTTCAAAGCAGCGGATAGGTGTCCTGGGGTAGCTTTTGGTTCATGCGTCCTTTTCCCTGTTGTACCCACAGGCTATGGTGGTCCATCTCCTGCAGCAGCCAGCATCCTTGTGCTGTGTCCAAAGCTCCTCCACTGCATCCAAGGACTGCAGCAAATCAGAGAGTAACCATGGTTTGAAACAGTGAGCTCAGCGAAGCAGCCCCGTGTGACAGCAGCGCTGGCTCTCTGCTGTCTTGCTGTGTGGTGTTGATTAAACATCCTTTTTTTTTTTTTTTTGCACTGCTTTAAAAACACACTGATTTTGATATCATTCCATGGCTGTGTTATCAACTAGAGCGTGCCAGGAACTCTGCTGAAAACGACAGAAAATCCCAGTTCATTGAGAATTCTCGCAGAAAAAATTTGTGGTAAAACAGTCCAGAGAAGTCGCAGAGGGAATCCCCAGATGGATGAAGAGGACAGGAGTATCGAGGGGACCTTCAAGGTGCCAGAGATCTCAGTGTAATGGTCTGTGGGACCCAGGGGTCCCATTTGGTCCTGGCTAGAGTTCAGAGCATGGAAGATGTTGCTCGCTGGGGTGACCTTTGGGATGAAAATTTGACATCCTTTCCTTTGAAACACTTTGTACTCGGGCAGAGTGAGGAACTCCATGAGCTTTAGTGCTGGAAATTTTAAGCACTGTCATCTCGGTCCACTCGATGGTGGAGCTTTGGGTCTTGCAGTGATGATGAGTGCTTGACGTGGTGTCCTGGCTCAGTTTTCTCTCATTTTGGCTTCTTATCCCCAGGATGTGGCAGCGTAGCTGTTGCCTATTATCTGATTTACCAGTTGCTCATAAGGGGGTACCTGGTGGGAGCTGGCAAATCCGTCAGCGTGCTCATGTACCAAAACGATACCTCTGGCCTTCAGGAGAAAAGACTAAATGAACCCAAAAGTAATGTGTATGAAAAGAAAATGTAAAATGGCAGAGGCCACATGAACTAAGCAGAGGTATTTTCTAGCTGTCTAGTCTAACGTTCGGTATCATTTTTCTCTAGGATTACAGGGGCTTTCACCTCATAAATTTGTGCCTGTTTGAGGTCGTTAATCTTTCTTTACATGTTACCTTGCAATTTTAGAGCTTTGCCACCATCTGGGATCACATTTTAAATGGAGTTTCCACTCAGTACGTTCCTTTTCATGAAATTATTTATATAGAGAGAAATATATAATAAATATATCAGGACTGGGTTGTTTTTAAACATTTTCAGTGCTTTCGCAAGGGCTTACCTTGTGTGGAAAAACTTGTCTTCTCTAATAGAGGGCCATAACAGTGACCAATTAAAGGATCACATTTGCAATATGCTCTTAAATGGCAATTTAAAATATTGGTGAGCGTCCTGCCTTACGGTCTGCTGGGGAAGGTGAGCTCCATCGGAGAGTGCCGGGCCAGGGAGGGCGTTTCTGTGTTGGAAAACCTCAGTGTATGAGACACCAGGAGAGCACCATCTGATGGCAACTGGATTTCAGACCTGGAGAAGGATTGCTACAGCTTCTCCGTTGCCTTTGGGATGGGACTTTCTTGGTAAGCATCTATTGCCCTTAGCTACTGTTTCTTACAGACGTACCTTCCAGCCTGGTCTAATCCTTAAACCAAATGTGACCCATCTCTGGTGCTCTTAATAAACAAACCTTCTCCCCAAAGGCAGTAATGACCCGCAGTTGGTTGCACCAGCTTCTTCTGGCCCCACCAGAGCCAAGATGTCTGTTCCAGGCCCCGCTAATTATTTTAAAGGGATTTTGAACAAATAAATAGCCTGAACAGATCAGCCGTTCCTTGTGTAATTTTAGCTCTGGACCCCTCCAAGAATGTACAGAATAAATAGGTGAATCTGTAATACATCTACAATTAACTCTATATACAGCGAGCAGCTTGGAGGCACGCTATGGAGGAATAGTGTCAATAAACAGGTAACGCTGTGGGCCATGGAAATGTGGTCTTTATTATTGGAGAAGGATGGCTCTGACCAGGAGGTAGGGTGCAGTCTGGAAAAGCAAACAGTGCAGCTATAGATCCATCTGCCCCCACCCAACTCGTTGGAATTAAAAAATCCATTTATTTAAATGTACCCCTGGTAAAGTTCGTCCTCACTCTCGCTGGTGCAAATCAGGGCTGACTCATGATGAGCAAAGCGTGGCTTCGTAGCTAAATGTCACGGATGTGGCAGGAAGGTTTCACCTACACTGGTGACTTTGCAAGTGCAACTCTGTGACCAAGAGAAAAAGTAAAATTCCTCGGGATATTTTATAATGCCGAGGCATGAAATTGCACAGCAGAATTTTCTCCCAAGACCCTTTCCCCTCCGGCGTTTGTAGCCACATGTGCAGCCATCATTCCCTAAGAAACCCAACGCCCAGACGTGAATCATTTCTCTGATTTTTCATGCTTTTAACTTTTCATTGCTGAGGCTTCGCTCAGCCGGGAGAAGCAGGGACCTGTTTCAGCTTTGAAAAACCTTAGACGGAGGGATGGCTGGGGAAAGGAGTTAAAAATGAAACAGCAGATTTATATATATAAAAAGTAAAAATATATGTTCTACATCTGAAGTTTATTTAGGTCCTTTGGGAGAGTGGCGCGGCACTACGTCTCTACTAAATTGCCAACATTTTATGGTCGTGCTGGCACAGAGTCAAACACACATCTCCTTGGCTTGGGTTGCTGTCTTAAAGCAGGCAGATTCCAGTATGTTTTTCTATGAACTGAATATTACTATTGACTGGACAAGGGAAGCTCTGCCCAGCAAGAACATATAGGTAACTTTGCTTTTTAATAGACCTATCGGGACTTAATTATTTTGATACTGCGTTACTGAAGAGCCGTCCCCTTGTGACCCACACAGACATTAGATTTCTGTGCATTTTAAGATGGATACAACTTTAAAATTTTTTCTTATACGATTTTATTTTGATTGGAATCATAGTAATAATTGGAAAGTTTCAAAGGGCCTAATTTAACTGGTTAGTTGTTGCGTATGCCAGTATGTTAGGAGCATGCACATGGAGATGTGCGTGTGTAAAGTATACAAGGTACAGCTGGGATTTACACAAGAGGCTGAGCAGTTTGCTGCTCAATTTCCTTTCAAAACCCTTGCCTACACGTGTATCTTTGTGCAAAGTCACCGTGTTGTTCATCAATCAATGTTGCTGCACATGTAGAGCTCCTACCACAAAGCCTCCCGGCGAGGAAGGAGCAGCTCTCCATAATCTCCCCCTGGTATGAAGAAGGGTGTTTTGCAGGAGTCTCTGGTTATTGAGCAGCACAAGACGGTCGGACTTCAGTCAAGACACGCATCTTCCCACACTTCCCAGCAGCTGGGAGTGACCCGGTTTATCTCCTTTCTGCTCGCTGCCTCTTGCTCTTCTGCATGGGGCTGGGAAGCCGTTTCTGCTCGGGCTTGGGAAAGTGGAGCTTTGATCTGCAGATGCGTAAGGAGGAAGGGTCAAGATCTGAAGCAGAAAAGACTGGCAGAGAAACAGCCCTGTTGGATCATGTTGATCAAATTATGCTCTGCGATGGAGAATCCTTTTTATTTTTTGGTCCAAAGCGCAAGAGAGCTGAGAGCTTTCCTTTGAAGCTGAGAAGATGAGTTCATGCCTCAGCGCCTCGGGAAGCTGGAGAACTGTGCTTTGCAGCTCATCCGTACCTTCCACAAACGCGCAGGAAAACTTTCAATAATCCCTCTCAGCCTGGTTTGCTCATCTTCACACCTTTCTGTTTGTGCCAAAGCCTTCCCTCTCTCTGACTGTTGGAGCCTCCGGTGCCCTCAGGGCATTACTGAAGTGTCCATTGTGCCAAGTTAATCCTGTTTCTTTTGATGGAATAGTAGCTTCCTCTCATCATTTATTCAAATTTGCTGTTGTTCCGTTTCCTTCTGTTTTTCAAGATTTTTCTGCCATTGAGTACACTCAGATTTGAATCTTCTGGTTACGTAGGTGCCTTTCAGTGGGAAATTAAGTGATAGTATCTAGAGTGTTTAGGAATATTCATGACTTTGTTTTTCACCAGAAATCAAGGCAGATTGGAGTGTTTAGGAATATTTATGACTCGCTTTGTTTTTCACCAGAAATCAAGGCAGATTTCTGCGACAGGCACCCAGGGTGATGTGCTGAAAGGCTGTCCTTAGTGTTGTTTTAATATTAATGCCAAGTATACTTTTGGTTATCTGAATCAATAGATAACCTGAGTTTACCTTATACAGACAGGTAGAATAATGGATTTTTTGTTCACCTTTTTTTGAAACGGATTCATTCACCACTTGCTTCAGATAGAATAATGGAATTTTTGTTCACCTTTTTTGAAACGGATTCATTCACCACTTGCTTCTGGTTTTTTTTGAAAGACGCCTTGTGAGTTTGAGCTGTTGAGGTTCTCAGGTGAGCAAGCAGAAACAAGAGAGGCTCCTCAAGCCGTGCCGGAGTTTATCGGGGCGTGAAGGAAGGTAAAAACCCATCACTGCAAAGGATAAAACTCACTCGGTTTATCTCTGGGCTCCTCCTCGTTTGTGGTCGAGAGGACAGGGTCTTCCCCACCCTCCGTACGCCACGTGGTTACTTGCGTGGGAGTTGCGCCTCTCGCGCTGTAAGAACAACATCCCGGCCCCGGCTGAGCAGCGGGTTGTTTGAGGACAATGTGGGACTTGTTTTCCTGCACACGTGTAGGAGAGCCTGGAGATTTCCCTGGGCTGGGCTGGGGTATCTAACTCTGGGATTAAATACTCGGAGTTTATGTAATGCCACACCAATGAGGAGGCTGAAAGGAGAGACCATGCGCATTTACAGTCCCAGAGAAGAGCGTTTACTCTGGTGTATAATAGCCTTCTGTTGGGTTTTAGTACCGTATAGTTTAGTAAATTAGGAGTCTTCAGGTACTTAGCACTTTAATGGTTCTCACTAAGAACATAATTAAACCATAGACCCCTTAGGGAGAAAAAACAGTTTATTGTGCATATTTTTAGAATCTGTTACCAGCCCTCATAAAACCTGGTAGATAGAAGCCAGAGAACATACATACCTTAGCTGGTGACCCAGAATTCATTCAGCAGCCCCCGCCGAGCGTCGCCCCGCAGTCGCACGTTACAAATCTGCCCCGTGAATTATGGAATTAATTTTCCCCAATCTGATTTCAAAACGCATTTGCAGCACAGTTTGTCTCCGGCTGCTGGAGGTGTGAGGGAGGCAGAAGGTTTATTATATGGCACCTTGTGCTGACACATAGAGACGGTTTTTGCTAATCGTTTTTTTATTTAAAAGCATTTTATGTTTCGCAGAGTTACCCAGAAACGGGGCTTGTTGGAGGCAAGGGCTCCGCTCTGTTCCTCTCACCATGTGTCTGACTTGAGCTTGTTGATTTGGTTGCGTGTGACTTGGAACTGCATTTCTCTGTGTCTGTGTGTGTCAGGAGTTTGCATTTCTCGAAGCGGGAGAACTCCTGGCTGCTTCCAGGATGCTTCTCCTCGTGAAGCAACCACGAAGCAAAGCGTAAAGCTCCAAATCCCCAGCGAAACAAGCAGGATGAAGTGATCCTGGAATGCTTTTCCCTCCTCTGGGGCTCTGATACTGCTGCCTCCGACGCCACCGTGGTATTTCCTAGGATGTGATTACACTGGGAAAGCACTAGGGATGCCTGTGTTGGGCAAGTTTCCTCTCTAGCCCTGGCGATGTGCCCTGGGTGCTCTCTCCCAGCCCCAGCTGGATGCTGCACAGCAGGACCCACGGGATGGGACATTGGGTGCCCCCAGCGCCCCTGGGCAGCGACCAACTCGGGTGCAGAAAGAGACCAGAAAGCTTTCCAGCATCACAGGTGCCTGTGTTCAGTGCTGCAGTGATTCACATGTTGCTCTGGGTCTTTGCTCTTGCCTCAACACCCCTTCCTGAGTAAACGGGACCCACGGGATGGGACATTTGGGTGCCCCCAGCACCCCTGGGCAGCGACCAACTTGGGTGCAGAAAGAGAGCAGAAAGTTTTCCAGCATCACAGGTGCCTGTGTTCAGTGCTGCAGTGATTCACATGTTGCTCTGGGTCTTTGCTCTTGCCTCAACACCCCTTCCTGAGTAAACACTGCTTGCTCCCCAGGAAACCTGTGCCGCGCTGCACCCGCGCTCCCAGCATCTGGAAGGCATTGGGAGGAACACACACACACACAGAGCACTCTCCTTCCCCGGCAGCCTTTTAACGAATTTCTGAGACATGCGAATCACTTCTCTATCGCTGTGTTTTGTCTTGCCTACTGGAGGTTTACGTGCCATAGAAGGGGCTTCAGCGGTGGGGAGGAAGGGTCCCTCACCGGTGGTGTCCCCAGAGGCTCCGTCACCAGCGCTGCTCTTCTCAAATGCATTTCTTTCCCTCTGTCAAAACAAATGCAACGCGTTACTTGTGGTATGTCTGCTGCTGTTTTTAGACTTTCGGTCTTGCTTGTCATTTGAGTTATCTTGCCTGTCACACAGCATTGCCCCCACTGACACCGTGATAGTGTCGGCGCTGATAAGGTGAGGGATGGCAATGCTGTAGCACCTGGGAGTCAATTATTAACCTGTGCCAGATTTCTGTGCTTCGCTTCTCCTTTTTTTTCCCCATTTGTACTTCACGGTGAGAATTAGGCTGCTGCTAAAAAGCGTAGACTGCAGAAGACCTGGCTTTGCCAGCCTGGGCTGTTCCCACGCGGGGCGTGCCAGATTTCTGTGCTTTGCTTCTCCTTTTTTCCCCATTTATACTTCAGGGTGAGAATTAGGCTGCTGCTAAAAAGCGTAGACTGCAGCAGACCTGGCTTTGCCAGCCTGGGCTGTTCCCACACGGGGCCGTACGTGGCTGGTGCACGAGCCCAAACTGAGAACTTTCTTCTGCTTCTTGTCCCGCTGCAGTGGGACTAATGGCAAGAATTTTATCTGACTTTACCTTAAGTACAGCAAATTGGGGGACGATATCTTGAGTCCCAGCCCAAAGCAACAAGCGGGATTTGCTGGCTGTGGTTGTCCATGGTGAGGGCATCAGCGTGAGCCTGTGATGGAGGGGAAGGGGATGGTGGAACCGAATGGCACATTCGATAGCTAAGGGTGATCTTTGCTTTAAAATTAAAACAGTGTCAGCCCAGCCCTGCAAAGCCACACTCAAATGGATAACTGCTCAGTGCCATCGCGTTATGAGATTTAATTATGTATTTAAGTAGATATGTAATTTTGTGTGTAATACTGCCTGTTCTCCGTGGTCCCCAGCAGTAAGTGCTCCGCGATGCACTGCTGATGGGGAAACAGCAGGGACTGCATCCCAAGAGGGGACAAGCAGGAGAACCACCTTTCTGCAGCTTTGATGTGCTGGAAAACAGCTCATCTTGGGCTGAGAGGGAGAGGAGGCTGAGGGGAGACCTCATTGCCCTCTACAACTATTTGAAAGGAGGTTGTAGAGAGGTGGGTGTTGGCCTCTTCTCCCGAGGGAATAATGGCAGGAGCAGAGGAAATGGTCCGGAGTTGCAGCAGGGGAGGTTTAGATTAGATATTAGGAAGAATTACTGTACTGAGAGGGTGGTCAGGCACTGGAACAGCCTGCCCAGGGAGGTGGTGGAGTCACCATCCCTAGAGGTATTTAAGAAATGTGTAGATGTGGCACTTCAGGGCATGCTCTAGTGCCTGAGATTGTTGGGTTTTTTTTGGGTGTGCATGGTTCGACTTGGTGATCTCAGAGGTCCTTTCCAACCATGATGATTCTGTGATTCTGTAAATGAAACAACCTCTAGGGCTCATATCTCATCTAGGTTGGGTTTGGTTAACGCACTTTAAAAAAAAAAAAAAGATAAATAGAAGAAGCCAGGAGAGCAACCTGCCTTTTTGGAAGGATAAAAGCATTTCTCAGCAATTTGGGATCAAGGTAAAAATAAAATTAAAAAAATCTCTTTGTGAGCCTCCCTGATGTTCTGGGAATGCTCAAGAGCAGTCCAACGAGCGAATTAACTCAAAACAGGTCCCGTGTGGAGGGGAAGGACCCTGGGTGGCACCTGGGGCTGCAGCAGCCCTGACCTCCCGCCCCGTGCCGGAGTGGACTTGGCAGAGCTCCTTGACCCCGACACCGCTCCATCCGGCGCCGATGTCCAAGGAAGGAAGGATGCGGTCTCTTGTCCTAAGGGGTTACAGCAGCCTCAAACCCATATAAAGCAACAACTTTATTAATCCCAGCTTTGCTAATAAGGAATTACAATAGTTGTGGGATTTGGCAGTGGAAGCTCGCTCAGTTGCCATGCATAGTACAGTATTTTCCCTGTTTTGTTTGTATTTTTGATTTAACTACAAATAATTTAAAGATGTGTTGTGTCTCCTTCAATTAAAATTTGTGTCTTCATACTCTTTTTATTTTTTGTCACAGTTTTAAAACAATACCAATGAATTTGAGTTTGTCAGATATGCTAAGATAAATTAACTTCTTTCTTCTTTCTTAAATTCCAGCATTTCTAAGGGTGGCAGTTATTATCATATCAGGGTTTGGTTTTGTTTCCTGTGTAAAATTCGCAGCTTTATTGTAGTGGATGGAAGATCTGCCAGTGTCAAAAAATTTCAGGCTGATAGAAGAATAATATTGTCACAAGGCCAGTATGTAAATACCTTAAACCAATATAGCATGTTTAGAGGAATTACACTTTCCTCTCCCAAATTGCAATTTTGGAAAGCAACTCTACCACCACATTTATTTCAAATTTAAACATTTTGAAAGAATATCTCCTAGGTTTTGAAATCTGGTTTCCATTCCTGGCTCTGTTTGACCTGCTGTGTGACCCTGAGAAAATCTTTTTCTCTGTTTCTGTATCTGCTTAGTTGCTCTGATGATCTTCAGCGCTCATGCAGAGCAACTTAACATCCGTTGGTGTCGAGCTATGTCTAACATTTCAGTATTGAATAACAGTGGTTTTCATTTAAGATGAGTGAGTTTTGGTTATGATGAAAAAAGAGAAAATTAAAACTCTCGTTTTTTAAGAGAGGCATTGGTTTAAAAATTCCTTGGGTTTGCATGAAAAAAAAAAATTGAATTAAGTCATTTTCTCTAAAAAGAAATGAGTGCCCAGAGTCAAAAGACAGTTCTGCTGTGAGCAAACTTGGGGAAAGAAATAAGGAAAAAGGCCACGAGCTCTGTAGCTCCCCTCAATGATGAGCCTTGAAGGGGGGATTGATTCTTTCTTTCTTCTGTCTTTCAGACCCAGCCAGTGCCCAACCCCATCGCCTACTTCATGCATCGCTCGCCGTGGTGGTTTCATCAGTTCGAGACCCTGGTCAATCACTTCATCGAGCTGGTGGTGCCATTCTTTCTCTTCCTGGGACGGCGGATGTGCATCCTACACGGCCTCTTGCAGATCCTCTTCCAGGTGAGATGCTCCTGGGTTTGCTTCCGAAGGGTCATGTCTTCGCCTGGAATGAGCAGGGGATGTTCAAAGGGTGTAAAATCCCTGCGGTAGGGAGCTGTAGGGAGGGCTGGGACCTGGGTCACCAAAATGCAGATATACATTCCTCGTGCTGGCTCCTGTAGCAAGGACATGGCCGTGTGTGAGCCCATCTTCTCCGAGCAGGAGCAGCATCCAGAGGAACTGACTCAAGTAGCAGGTCAAGAGTTCAGGCTCAAGTGAATCAAGATGATTCACAGCTATTAACTGTTGGCTCTTGGGTGGTTCGCGCTGGCGTGGCTGCTCTCAGTGTGTTGCTGGAGGTTTGTTTCCCTTCCTGCTGGTTTGTCCATTCATATGGACGGCAGAGAAATGGCAGCCCAGGACTAGTGCAAAGGGTCTGATCCTGCGGCTGCAAATGGCTGAGTTGAATACTTGCAGTTTCTCCAAAAGTTAATATCTCCAAAAGTCAATATCTTTTACCCTTTGAAGGATTTTGGTTTTTGTAGTTAAGGTTCAAGGACTGTTCAGAATGTCTGAGCTGTTTTTTTACAACCATCAGATCTACTGAGCCTAGGTTCATAGTGAAAATAATTACTTCAGAAAATAATGGCACACGCATTCCAGTTGATTTTGTTGGGGGGTTTTGTGTACATGAAATAAATAAAAGTGTGCAAAAGTCAGAGGATGGAAGCTCCTGCATATATACTTCCCTGGACCACATCTGATTTCTCTTGTCTCTGCCCTGGCATAATTCAAACAGCTCATTAAACCCCAGCCACTCTGACTTGAAGTGCAGCTCTCAGCCCTTGCGTGCTTGTTTGATATCATTTCAGCATCATGAAATTCGTACTCGGTAGCTCTTACTGCTTCCTGTAAATACGTGTGATGGTTAAACTGGAGAACAGCTTATAAATTCTATTGGTAAACCACAAAAATGCTGATCAGATTTTAAAGGGTTGACATAACAGCCGCGGGATTTGTGCCCTCACAGGGATGCCCGCTCCTTCTCCTGCTTCCGAAACGCGTCCCGTTGTGTCTGGGTACTGCCAAACACACATCTGATACCTCTGGCTGCCCAGCACACCTTTTGGCATCAGGTTTGGTTTTGTTAGGATGGATCTTCTCAGGCTGGAGGTCCCAGCAGTGTGGAAAAAAAGATCTGACCCAAAGAGGTCTCGGGGCATTGCTCCATGAGGTGCCAGTTGTGTTTGCGATGGGTGTCCCACCTGAGGTTTTCAGTGTCACTGGGAGGATTATATTCAGCCCAACCCTAAAAAAACCTGCTCTTTTGTCTCATGGACAAAGCAAAATATCCCTTCTCTGTTGGCTGTTTGTTGCAGAAGCAGGTGGGTGTTGAGACGTGGTGGAGATCAAATTAGTAAGCAGGAATTGCGAGTAGAAATGCTTTTGTTTGTAAAGAAGTGTAGGGCGAATAGCGATGGCTCTTTCTAAGGTGAGTAGACCAGTGTGGAAAAAAAGATCTGACCCAAAGAGGTCTCGGGGCATTGCTCCATGAGGTGCCAGTTGTGTTTGCGATGGGTGTCCCACCTGAGGTTTTCAGTGTCACTGGGAGGATTATATTCAGCCCAACCCTAAAAAAACCTGCTCTTTTGTCTCATGGACAAAGCAAAATATCCCTTCTCTGTTGGCTGTTTGTTGCAGAAGCAGGTGGGTGTTGAAACGTGGTGGAGATCAAATCAGCAAGCAGGAATTGTTAGTAGAAATGCTTTTGTTTGTAAAGAAGCGTAGGGAGGATAGCGATGGCTCTTTCTAAGGTGAGTAGACCCAGAAAGGAGTGGAACACACCAGGGAAAGTGGCCTGTCAGAAAACAAAGCACATTGCCAAATTCCAGGCACAACTGCCACATCTCGGGGCAGAGCTGCCGTGCTCTGCTCACTTCTGCCTTGGCAGAAAAATAAAAGCGTGATGGACTGAGATGGTGATGCTTTGTCTTCACATCTCGGCCAGGAGAAACTTCCATGACCAAAAAGCTGGGTCAAATGCTCCTCTCTCATCCCCTTCTGGGTTTCTCTGTCTTTGCTGTGCTCCTGGGCTGGGGCTGAGATGGAGCATGGGGGGGATGCCCCCCGAGCCCCCGGCCAGGGCTCTCTGGCTGGTACATGCCTCTGGCCTCTTCCATGGGCCCCTAACGAGCAGCACAGCTCTTTGTGTGCTGGGGGACTTCAGACGGAGCCAGTGGGATCTGAAAAAGCCAACTACATACAATAAAGGCTCATAATGACATATTGTAAATGCATGCATCTAACCACCCTTTAATTGGCGCTTTATTGATAGTTTGCAATTACTGACTTATTTCTATCATGAGGGGAGTCTGCAAAGGAAAAAAGGGTCCCAGTGTAAAATGCAGCTCTGGTGCATTTATAGCATTTCAACAAAAACCTGTTTATTTAATATTTACTGCCCTTTTCTTCATTCAGAATGACTTTTATTGACAATACTTCTGCTCTGCAAAGGAAGCAATAAAGTTTAATGTTGATATACCACTTAATTCTGCTTTTCAAGATTTGAATTGACATTACATGCAAGTTTTATTGGACATTTTATAATTGTTATTGGAGTCATGGTGGCTAGGTTGAGCGAGTGTATTTTTCCAGATTCCAACTGGCCTGGAGAATATTGCTTTGTCAGGAACCCGAAAAAAAAAAGTTGTGCTTTAAAGAAAAAAGTCTTTTTTTTTTTTTTTTTTTTTTTTCCAAGTGTGAACTTAACTCTTCTTGCCTAGTTCTCGTTTGTAAGGAAAAAGGCTTAGTGATGTTGGAAACGTCAGAGAGGAGGGGCTCGGCAGCCCGGCGTCTCGGCGGAGCAGAGAGCGCGTGGGGAGGATGGATGTCTGTCCCCCAGCAGATTCCAGTGGGGTTGTGCTGGTCGTGCTGGTCATGCTGTAGGCAGATTGGGCTGGCCCTGGGGTGCCGCTCTTCTTGCCTAGTTCTCGTTTGTAAGGAAAAAGGCTTAGTGATGTTGGAAACGTCAGAGAGGAGGGGCTCGGCAGCCCGGCGTCTCGGCGGAGCAGAGAGCGCGTGGGGAGGATGGATGTCTGTCCCCCAGCAGATTCCAGTGGGGTTGTGCTGGTCATGCTGGTCATGCTGGTCATGCCGTAGGCAGATTGGGCTGGCCCTGGGGTGCCGGACCATCCTGGGCCACCTACTGTGCGTGGAGATTTGGGTGATGACAACTGAAACACACACTGTGTAGGCGCATCTCTGCACTGTCCCCTCCCCACTTTCATCCACCCACCCGTGTCCTCACAAGACCTGCAGTGGAGAGCCCGAGGAGCTGGGACACCCCATGGGTTTGGTGCTTTGCGTGCGTTGATGTTGCCGTGATCTCAGTTTGGGGTCTGCCCGCTCTGACACGAGTCCCCGTAGCTTGAGCTTCCAGAAATCTCCCCCTTTGGCTGCTTTTTGATCTCGAATTAATCAAAGAGTCATACTTAATGTAAGTCTCTTGATATAAATAGTCTTTGCTTTTTAAAAAAAAAAAAAAAATCAAGGAGTGAGTTGAACGCTGGCCAGTTCCCATTAGAAAAATCATTCTTCATTGTCAGTAACCGCCAGATTGGGGAGGGCTTTGTGATGTACAGCTGTGGGTGTAGTTTTTGCAGGACATCTGCACACAGAGAGATTCTCAATCAGATCGCAGCGCCCAGAGCACGTTTGCCAGGATCAAAGGTGAGTGGAGAAAAAATGTCATCCAAGGTTTTACAGCCAGGCCCCGTCAGCCGCTCGTCCCCCTGGGCAGGCTGCGGAAGAGCTCCCCAGCCTCCAGCCCAGCTGCTCGCAGTCCTGGCCAGGGGCTCAGGGCTGGGGACTGTCCCCACGGTGTGTCATGGGGTCCCACCAGGCTTCCCATCTCATCCACGCCAGGGACAGTGAGAGTGGGTACGTGTTCTCCACAGCGGTGACTCCCTGCTCCTGAGAGGGAGGTTTGAATGGGCTGAGCTGACCTTCTTATTAATTGCTGCATGAAACCCTGATCCTGAGGAAGCTGTTCACACTGAAAAGATGGCCATGGAGGGGGAAGCTCTGGGACATGGAGCCTCCAAGGCTGAGGAGCCTCTCTTGGCCAGTGCAGCCAACAGGCAGGTTTATGCTCAGCAGGACCAAACAGCTTGACTGTGCCCATCTTACTTTCTCTCATCACACGTGTCCCAAAAGCCAAGACTCCCACGCTCCCATCTGCACAGGTTGACGTTACCCCATGAGCTTTTTTTCTTCCTCCATTGTTTGCTGGGATTCAAACCCCTTGAGTTTCTGAGACCCAAACTATTGCATCAACTCACCCCACCTGCAAGGGAGCCTGCTAAAAAGATCTCAGCCAGCGTGAAAGCATTAGCAGGTGATGGTGGCAAAGCCTTCTCTTTAGACAGTCTGTGCTGAGAGCATCCTTTTGCATTTAGAAAGAAATCTTAGATGAAGGGCAGCCAATTATAGAGGATATCCAAGGTAAATATGCAGCATTGTTTCAAAAAAACATTCTTTCTAGCATGTACGGTACATAGAAATCCAAATCTAAAACAGAAATTAAAGTAAATGAACATTTAACTTTTCAGCTTTGTTAGGGATTTATTGTAAGCAGGTGCCAGATTTGACGTGCCGAGCGGCACTGCTGCAAATTGTCTCTGCCAGGAATAAAGCTGGAGGAGGGACTTGTAACTCGTCTCCTTCCCTGCTCTGCTCTGTGCTACAGCCCTGTAAAAACAGGCTGGTGAGAAATGGCCAGTCTGAGCCATAGAGACCTCCAAATAAGCCTGAGGTGGAGTTTGCCCTTTGCTCATGTTTATCCAAGAGTCCTTAGAGTTTTTGAGAGTTTGCTAAACGTTGAAAGCTTTTTCCTACCGCTTATTGTCATCCTTCCTGGGGTGCAAAGGGACCTTTTGTAGCTGTCATGTAGAGGCAGGACTGTGTTCACCAACGTGCTTGTGTCTGGAGCAGGGACGTGGTTTGAACTTCCAGCTCTGTGGTTACAGTTTTGGACACCTCTAATTCATCAGAATGGGGTTGTTTTCACTGAATGTCTCTTGATGGCTATTGACTGTGATGGTCACTTAATGGGGTGGAAGTCCAGCTGCAGGGGGTCACGGTGGCCAGTGTTTTACAAATCACTTTGATGAGAGATTCTTGCATTTTGAGTTTGATGGTACCAGTTGGCTGATTCTGTAGTAGTGTTGGGGTCTGACCCTCAAAAATATACGTGTAGATCTGAAGCACCCCAAAGTTCAGGAGAAATCAAGTCAAAACTGTGGCTGTTAGTATCGGGAGGTGGAAGAAGAGGTCTTGGAGGGTCTTGGAGATCAGAGGTGAGGTCTGGCCCCTGTTATTCTTGGTTGTGTAGAAGCATCAAGCCCCAGAGCACGTCCATGCCTTGAGGAACTTGTGGTTTTAAGGGTGAGGGAGGATGAAAGTGGGGAAGGCAAGTCCTGTCCCCTGCCTGCAGGTTGGTGGGACAGGACCCCTTCCAACCACACCACCCATGAGAGCTTTGTGTTGTCTCCCCTCTCTCCCCTCTGACATTTCCATCCCTTGTGCGCAGATGGTCACCTTTCCATGCCCGTAGGTCCGTCCTTGTGCTCAACCACCCACAGCCAGAGAGATTTGAGCGTCCGTGAGTGAAACTGGAGAGGGTGCAAACCCAGGGCCTTGCTGCTCTGCGGGTGTTTCGGTCTTCTCCAGAGCTGGCTCCTAAAACCCTGAAGCTGCATGTTTTTCACGACGTCTAATGCACAGCTTACACCAGCAAACGTATTTCTTGGCTCTTTAAGCCAGGCAGTAAAATTACACTGCTTTGGCAAACGAGTTGATGAGGGGAAGTGAGAGGAAAGCCAAAAAAGCCAGGAAAAAGCCACCTTGCCCCTAGAAGCTGGCAGGTAGCGCTGGGTTAGGGAGCGTGGTGAGGAGGCTGCAGGGCCCGCGTGGGAGAGGGTTGAGGTTTCTTGCAGTTAGAGGGTGGTTTTGGCTGTGCCAGATGGGAAGGAGCTTCAGTATCACAAAGGCAAAATCCATAAATAAATAAAAAGTCAATGGAAAGTATAAATCTAGGGCTGTTGGAAAAGCAGGGTCATTCCTTTGCTTCCACGGTGCTGTTCTGGGTTATAGTCATACAGGCACGGTTTGGGATTTTCAGGATGAGGGGAGGGTTTTAGACCTTAAAATCCCTTTGGATATGTAGGAATTTTGGGAACCCCACTCCTTTGCGTGGCCCCTGAAAATTTCCAGTTTCTCCTCCTGTGTGGAGCATCCTCTGCCCAGCCTCGTGGATGGGGAGCTCCCATGGGGGGGTCAGGATGGGCTCAGCCCCCAATGTCACCCGTCAGGACAGAAGGAGCTGGGGCCACGTAGCCTTGGGGTTGCCTAGTTCTTCACTGCCACGGGGTCCTCCTCCTGCTGGGGTTTGGCAGCGGGCGTTAAATTGGGGCTGTCCCGGGATGTTTTTCAGCGGGAGCTGCGTGTAACGCGGAGGGATGACAATGCCAAGAGCGAAGCTGAATTCCAGCCTTGCAGAAGGCAAAGATAAAACCTCCGCAGCCAAAACCCCCTGGAACTCAGAGCGCTGACAAAGAAAAGCTCCCAAGACAGCTCTCGGGGTCCGGCCAAGGAGCTGCGCGGGAAGGCGGCAGCTTTACGAGCTGGTGGAGGGCCAGGGGGGAAGGACCCGCCGAGAGGGAGCCCCCGGAGTCGGGGGGGGCTGTGGAGAAACCTCCAGCAGCAGAAACCTCCAGCTCTTTTCCCTTGGAAAACAAGCTCTGAGCACTACTCTTGCCCGGCTGGGCACAGCCCCTGTGCTCCTGGGAGCTGGGAACACATGGAGGAGAGTGGGCAGCAAGGTCCTTTTCCTCTCCTTTGTTTTTTTTTAAGCAGAAAACAGTTGTTGAATAGATATATAGATGTTTTCTCCCCTTTTTTTTTTTTCCCCCTTGGCTTGGACAA
>NW_015090794.1:2431517-2515108 GCF_001431845.1 Calidris pugnax
ACCCTCCTCCTCCTCCTCCTCTCTTTTGGGAAGGGAGGACCAAGCCCCCCGCTTCCACCGCTGCTGCCTCTGCCATGCCACAAGACGTTGGAGGGATGAACTGCCCTTCCAGCCACACACATGCAAATTAAATCATGCTGTTGCAGTGCCACAGCTGCAACATATTGTGTTGCTGACTTAAGAGGTAGCAGAGGTCACAGCAGCAGCCCAGAGAGAAGGAACAAAAAATTAAACAGCTCCCCCTTTCCCTGCAGAAAGTGTCTGAATCCAGTGTTTGTTTTCACTTGTCAGATACGAGCTCGGTTTTGTTCTTTTTCTTGCGGTGGTGTAAATCAGATGTGTCTCCGGGAGGATTATCAGGGTGACACAATTCCCTGGCTTGTGGCAGAGGAATCGGGCCCTCAGTTTGTGCTTTAATTATGCATCTATAGAACATTTGCAATGCTCAGGGTGTTGTTTTTCCCTTTATCAAGGCAGAGTGGTGTTGTTACCTTTTGAACACGTTGTGCATGAGAATAAAGCCGCTGCCTGATGAGCATAGGAGCCACCCCAGGGCTGCAGGGGGGCAGTGGCCAGAAAATTGGGGCATCCGTTCTGCACTATTCCAGTGGAGATCACCATGAGTATCCTCGAGTTAAGAGACTGCAGATGGTGTCCCTCCAGGCGATAGTTTTTTCTTTATCGAGGCAGAGTGGTGTCTTTACATTTGAACACGTTGTGTATGAGAATAAAACTGCTGCCCCATACGCCGTAGGAGCCACCCCAGGGCTGCAGGAGGGCAGCGGCCAGAAAATTGGGGTATCCATTCTGCACTATTCCGGTGGAGATCAGCACCGTGAGTATCCTCGAGTTAGGAGACTGCAGATGGTGTCCCTCCAGGCGATACCCCCAGGCCAGCCCCTGATTTTGCTTGCAGATCCCACCGAGCTGCGTGTAACGCGGAGGGATGACAATGCCAAGAGCGAAGCTGAATTCCAGCCTTGCAGAAGGCAAAGATAAAACCTCCGCGGCCAAAACCCCCTGGAACTCAGAGCGCTGACAAAGAAAAGCTCCCAAGACAGCTCTCGGGGTCCGGCCAAGGAGCTGCGCGGGAAGGCGGCAGCTTTACGAGCTGGTGGAGGGCCAGGGGACGTAGCCTTGGGGTTGCCTAGTTCTTCACTGCCACGGGGTCCTCCTCCTGCTGGGGTTTGGCAGCGGGCGTTAAATTGGGGCTGTCCCGGGATGTTTTTCAGCGGGAGCTGCGTGTAACGCGGAGGGATGACAATGCCAAGAGCGAAGCTGAATTCCAGCCTTGCAGAAGGCAAAGATAAAACCTCCGCAGCCAAAACCCCCTGGAACTCAGAGCGCTGACAAAGAAAAGCTCCCAAGACAGCTCTCGGGGTCCGGCCAAGGAGCTGCGCGGGAAGGCGGCAGCTTTACGAGCTGGTGGAGGGCCAGGGGGGAAGGACCCGCCGAGAGGGAGCCCCCGGAGTCGGGGGGGGCTGTGGAGAAACCTCCAGCAGCAGAAACCTCCAGCTCTTTTCCCTTGGAAAACAAGCTCTGAGCACTACTCTTGCCCGGCTGGGCACAGCCCCTGTGCTCCTGGGAGCTGGGAACACATGGAGGAGAGTGGGCAGCAAGGTCCTTTTCCTCTCCTTTGTTTTTTTTTAAGCAGAAAACAGTTGTTGAATAGATATATAGATGTTTTCTACCCTTTTTTTTTTTTCCCCCTTGGCTTGGACAAACCCCAACCTCCTAAAAATTTTGATGGAAATGGACGTTTTCCTCTAGTTGATCCTTTTCCCATCTCCTCTCCAAAGCTGTGCATGGGACCAGTGTTTGTTTTCACTTGTCAGATACGAGCTCGGTTTTGTTCTTTTTCTTGCGGTGGTGTAAATCAGATGTGTCTCCAGGAGGATTATCAGGGTGACACAATTCCCTGGCTTGTGGCAGAGGAATCGGGCCCTCAGTTTGTGCTTTAATTATGCATCTATAGAACATTTGCAATGCTCAGGGTGTTGTTTTTCCCTTTATCAAGGCAGAGTGGTGTTGTTACCTTTTGAACACGTTGTGCATGAGAATAAAGCCGCTGCCTGATGAGCATAGGAGCCACCCCAGGGCTGCAGGGGGGCAGTGGCCAGAAAATTGGGGCATCCGTTCTGCACTATTCCAGTGGAGATCACCATGAGTATCCTCGAGTTAAGAGACTGCAGATGGTGTCCCTCCAGGCGATACCCCCAGGCCAGCCCCTGATTTTGCTTGCAGATCCCACTGCAAGGCGGGATGCGGGGAGCGCGGTCCCCCCCGGGAGCAGCATCCCTGGGTGGATGTGAGCGAGGGGGTGTTTCTGCTGGGGCTGGGCAGCAGCGTGGCCTTTCCCCTCCCCAAACAAAGAGGAAATTCAGCCTCTGCAAAAGTTCAAATTTTGTTGATTTTGTTGTGGTTTAGGAAAAAAAAAAACAACACACAAAACCACAAACAAAAAAACCAACAAACGGAGAACATCCCAGGAAAATTAACAGCAGAACATGAGTTTGCTGCTAAGGGGGGGGATAGGTCTGATGGAAAATAGTTTTGTGGCTCAATTGTTTAAAAATCTGCGTTGGACTCAGGTCCGAGATGGAGGATGGAGGGGAAACGGAGAACGTCCCAGGAAAATTAACAGCAGAACATGAGTTTGCTGCTAAGGGGGGGGATAGGTCTGATGGAAAATAGTTTTGTGGCTCAATTGTTTAAAAATCTGCGTTGGACTCAGGTCCGAGATGGAGGATGGAGGGGAGAGTGTTTTGAAAGGTGGTTTGGGAACCTTGAAGCACTGGACTGGGATTACAGAGATTATTCATCGCGGCTGCCGCGTCCGGGTCGCTCGGGCCAGCCCCGTGCACCCATCCCGGTCCCGAGGGGTGGCCGGGGTCCTCCTGCCCCTCTCTCATCCTCCAGCCTCCCGCCCTCAGCCCTGGAGTGGCTCCAACTCAGCTTTTCTCCACAGCAAAACAAAAGGAATGTGAAATCAAAGGAGTTACAGGGGTAGATTTTCTGTTACATTTAAACCACCTTAAATTAAAACTCAAGATATACCCCCCCGCTCCCCCCCTCAAAAAAAAAATCCGACTCAAGCAGGCAGAACCCAAACTATTTAATCACTCCTATGTTTGATTTCACATCCAGCTTGATAATATCTGTTGCGAGGCAAGGCTGCTGCGCCAGACACGAGAATACCAGCACATACCACCCCAAATCAGTAAATAACGCTGCTCGTATAATGGTGTCTGGTATTAGTTAGCAACAAGTTAAGTTCTTGCATTCTGCAGTAGTCGGAGTGACTTAGAAACACTTACTGTTAGCCATAGGAGTGCATTTAATTAGCTTCTGATTCAGGGGGCTGGGGTTTTTTTTTTCTCTCTCTTTTTTTTTTTTTTTTTTTTTTTTTTAAATCATTAAATAAAGTGTCACCCCTAGCCAGTGCTGTAAACTCTATTTTGATTGTGGCTGCAATAACCCCTTTGGGCGTCATTCAAATTGTACTAAACAGTTTCTGGAGAGTGCTGGTTTCTCTCAAAATAAACCAAAGTCCGGCTTTGACAAGCTCTAATGAAAAACAAATTGTTATATTACTTAGAAAAATAATTTGAAGGAAGTCTGAATTAGTTGTAAAGGTGGAAAAGGTTCAGCTACTTGAAAATAGAAATTTGGAAGGTATTTATTTTAACCATTAAGCCAGCGGCCTTGAAATACAGCCTTGTTTGTTACAGAATGCGCCTAACGAGAGACATGAATCATGCTGTTAATCAGTATGGGAACTTGATTAATTGGAAAGGGGACCGTCAGTGACTCCAACAGGCGGAGCCGCCTGGCAGCAGTCTGCGATGGAGCCCTGGAGCTGGTGTGATTTACCATCAGTCATCCTGCTGGCACGCGGAGGGAAACTTTGGAGGGATCCCACAGCCTTGGGTTTGCGGGTTGTTGTTTTTTTTTTTTTTTTTTTTTTTTTTTTTTTTTTTTTTTTTTTTTTTTTTTAAATTGAAAATAGAATGTGGTTATTTGGGCCACTGTCGGCCTTTGATTTTTGGTGCCTCCGCGTTTGGTTGTCCGACTTGAAACGTGCTGGTTTTCCACAGAGGAAGGTCTAGTGTGTCTTGGAGGCATCTTGTTAAGATGTCCCGGGCTGGGATGCCTGGTGTCTCACCTTTGCTACTGATAGTGGTTTTGCTTATTAAACCCAAGAGCGAGATTTTACGCCCAGCTATGAAATCAGATTTGCACGGGAGGCCCCCAGGATGCAGAGCGCTGCCATGGCTGTAAAAACGCAGCAGGAAGGTCCGTATTAATTTTCACTGTTGACTGGGGCTCTTGGTTTTGGGGCCAGGAAGAGTTTGGCCATCCAAGAGCACTGGTTTCATTTCAGAGCAGCGTATATTCGCTCATACAGCGAAAGGATTCGGTGGCAGGGAGGGGAGGGGGTGTGCAGCTGCGCCAGAGGGATGAGTTCCAGCTGAGTTTCAGGTTCCTGGTGAAGGTGCCACGTGGGTCGGGGCTGTCCCTGTAGTGGTGGCCTGTTTCTCTGCCATCAACATCATCTCTGTGCCACAGGAGCCCCCATGGCCAAGCCAGGGAGATCCAGGGACCAGGTCAGCTCTCATGGCCCCATGTCCTTGGTCATATTTCTAAGCACTGAGGTTCAAAGATGACAAGTTAGATCCCCAAATTGCAAGATTTGCTTAAGTATTGTGAAAATGGAAACAACTCTGCCTGTCCTTGGTGTTTCTTCTGCATTACAGCCTTCCAGGGTGCTCTCAAGTCTCATTTTCTGTGCTGCTCTGTGTAGGCTTTACACAGCTCTCCTCTTCAGACCACACGAACACCTTCCAAAGCCATATTAAATGACGTGACTGACATCCACCACGTGTGGTCCTTCTTCTGCCAAGGGAAGAGATTGTAGAGCTAAGGCTCCTAGGACTGTGGAGCAGGGTTGGGGTGGGTTTTCTCCCCCTTTTTTAATTTTGCATTTGATTTTCAAGTTTTCCCTGCGATCCAGAACTTTTGTGTCTGCAGTCCTCTAGCAGAATTTCCAGGTGCTTGGGCTTGAAGAGAAAAATCAATTACGACGATGTTGTCAGTGAAATGATATGAGTTGGCGAGGCTGCAAGAGCTTCAAAACATCTGCACTTTCCAGATGTGATTCTCTAAGTGCTTTGCTGCAGCATTTGGGTCCAACCAAGGATGGGAGATGAAGTATGTGTTGCACATGTGATTGCATGTATGTCTAAGTGTATGTATAAAACATTATGTCTAATAAGAGCCAGACCAGCTATAAACCAGAGATGTTACTGAAGTCAATGACATGATCTTGAACATGGACTGTTACCATGTTTCCAGTGATGATTATTTATTTACATTTAGGTGTAGCTACTAAACCTAACTAAAACCATTATGAGCAATTAACGTTGCCCAAGCCAAATGACTCGCCCACTAATATGTGTCAAATGTCTAAGCTGTAGGTTTATCCAGTTTCAAGTGTAATGGCTTGAAGTGATGGTAAAGCTCTTACAAGTTTAATCGCATTTTCTGTACCTTATTCCTCATCTGAACTGGTCACGTTGCATCTTCCCAGCCATTGGCTCTTACCAAGTCTTTGCTTTTCAACGGGGTGACGTGGTGGTGGTGGTACTTGGATTTTGGTTTCTTTCCTCCCACTGTCTAGATTACGGGACCTTTAAATAATGTTTTATATTCCATTTCAAAAAGAAGAAATCAGAACAGCCTAACTGGAAACAGATGGCAGATTATGAACTTTTTTATAAAGGGAATTTATAATGCATGTATGATGAAGAGAATCATTTAATAGTGTCAGATATAGACGTGTGAAGACAGAACGTGCCCATTTGAGGAGTGGAAGGGGCTGGGAGTGGGCTGTTGCCTTTGGTGCCGTGTTCTTGGGAGCGGGGAGAGGATTTTGCAGCAGTTAAAGGCTACAGCGAGCTCTCCTGGCAGAAACGAGGGGTTCCTACCAATGCTGCTCTTTAGTCTTTCCTCTGGTATCACTGCCTGTTGGAGCAGTTTAAATTATGCCCTTACCTTGGGTTTCTGGGTTCAGGTCAGGAAAGCCAGGAAGCCCAGTGGGTCAGAGCTCCTCTGAACAAGCTGTACCCTCCCCGTGTGTTGAAATTCTAACTCTGGTGAGTCTGTCCTTAGCTGTGTTCAGATTTCCCTGCGGAGATGTATCTCTATGCATCTTCCTCACCAGCAGAAGTCTTCCTCAGGGCTGTTCCTGCATGGAGGGGTGTGCTGGGGGTGAAGGCCAGTGCAGGCTGGGGTGCACGCCTCAGCTGTGCTGGGACCTGGTGGGTGAAGAACATGCAGGCTGTGTGCCCTGGTGATACCTGCTGTCCTCCCAGGTGATCAGCTCAGGTTTTTTTATTAATTTACATATTTTAATAAGTGCTAAGTTAAATTAGTGCATCTCTTAAGCATGTGGGTAATTGGATTTAAACACACCTTGTGCCAGCTGAATGTACATCCGTAGAACTACCCACGGATCAGAGTTGCAGGTTTTATCGCTATCCCTTGCACAGATTGGATAGCTTTAATTAAAGAGATTAAAATGAATCCCATGTAGTTTCAGGGTGAAAACAAAGCCCTGGAACTGCTTAGGGATAGAGGTGAAGATGGATTTTGTAGCGTCCTGCTTTGATGAAAGTAACTCATTTGCTTGTTCTGGGCCAAGTTGCTGGGTTTAATGTTTCTCTGTAATGATGCTGCCTCCAGAGAGGTTTTATTTTGATTTGGAAGTGTTGGGATGAGGATGCGGCCCTGAGATCCTTCAGCCCACACGCAGTTTACACAGCTGTATCATCCAATTCCCCAGGCACCACCAAAGGCATTATCTCTTTGGTGATGCAACAGCTAGAAATCGCAGGAAACCTGTGTCACTCATTTCTTTCATCTTCCTATAAAAACTGGGGTTTCTTGGAGCCGGTGACTCAG
This sequence comes from Calidris pugnax, assembly GCF_001431845.1. Lineage (NCBI taxonomy): Eukaryota > Metazoa > Chordata > Aves > Charadriiformes > Scolopacidae > Calidris > Calidris pugnax. Next base: position 2,438,481 of record NW_015090794.1, read on the forward strand.
AGAAATCGCCGATTAGTGCAAGATCCTCTTGGAGCAGCTGGGATTTGTTTGCGGCGCTGGCTGAGATGAGCGATGTCGCACTCGGATGCAGGCAGAGATGCCCAGCTCTTCCAGGGCTGCCTGACCGACCACCCACACGTGGGACAGGGACACTGCACCGTGGTTGGGGGTGATCCTCACCCCGAGAATTGTTTGAAAACCCCGAGTCTCACTTTTCCTCCCCTTGGGGTGATGTTGGCATTTTGCAGAGGGCAATGGATTTTTCTTGCTGCCATAAACTGAGTTGGTGGCTGAGCCTCAAGCCCCAAAATACCTTGTTCCAGGCCAGTGTTTGTAGCACGAGGTCTCACCTCTCTCGTGTGAGGGACTCTCGCCTTTTCTTTTCATCTCTCCCAGGAGCACACTGGTGGTTTGTCTGTCCAAAGGAGGCATTCTTGATTAACTGGTCATTTTACACTCATGCAGCTCACTCTGAAGGTGGGTTAAGCTAAACAGGAGCAACATAGGTTTGGTTTGGGCTTGGTGTCTGCATGTGGAGCTTTTCAGGCAGAGGTATGGCACTTTAAATTTACAGCCCACTTTAATAAGAAAAACTTGCAAGCACTGAGCAACCCTAAATCAGTGCCAGTTTTGCAAAGATTGAGAAAGCAAGTGCCTAAAACAATGTTCCCTACTCATCACATCGGCACTTCTTGTGACTCGTGCTGATGAGAGGAGAGATGAAAGAGGAAATCCCAGAGGCTTTCTGGGAGCCATGCAGCTGATTCATTCGGCTAATAAAGCTCCAAGGATCTGAGCCCTCTAAAAGCTTGAAAAGCTGATTCCCTTCTATGAAGCATAACATTACTGAACTCGGACCGGTGTTAGAGGAAACATCTACACGTGCATAGCACAGGTCTCTCCCAGTTGCAGAGATTATGTGTACGAGGTGGTGCAATGGGAGTGTGGAGAAAGTCTAGCAGAAAAGGGCACAAAATAAGCAGTAAATCCTTTGAGCAGTTTGGGAATGTTTAGTACCAGATTCTGGCCTTTGTGCCATGGCAGTCAGGGTGGGTAGGGCATGTGGCTTGACCTGTTGCACCTCGCGAACAAGCAGAGAGAAGGAGAGAGTTAGGAATTTAAGAGGACCCCCCTCTCCTTGCAATGGCAGGTTGCTGCCCTTCTAGCTTCTGGAGTGCCTCTGCGTCATCTTGGCTAATGCTCTGTGTTGTGTTTGTGCCAACAGCCCAAACTGTAGCTGTGCTGGCTTGCTCGGCATCATCAGCTCAAGGTGGGCATGAAGTCACATTCACATCTGTGTGTGCGTCTTCAACCTTTCTCCCCAGGACGCAGCAGAACCTCCTTTTCCCCCTTTGAAGGTGTGAAAGCCCCAGGTCTGCTCAGAGAGTCAGAGGAGCACCCGAGGCTGCTGTGCTCCTCCAGCAGCTGTGGCAAGCCCTAGCCTTTGTATCTGGTGAAGCCATGAAAATGAGCAGATGAAATGAGGAACCAAAGCCTCTCGTGCCAGATAGTTTTTGCAAAATGCTCCCTGCCCCAGGGTGTTCCATAACGATGCGTTTCCTGTTCATCTGCTGCCATTTCAGGCCATGAGCCACAGGAATGGAAGTGACCCCCCTGCCCATATACTCAGATATTCGCCTGTGTGTCCCCCTGGGGTGCAGGAGGAGTTGTTCTTGCCCACCTGGGTTTTCCAGTGCCCGAAGTCTTAGTGCCTGGGAGGCACAGATCACTCCAATAACTGTACCAGTTGTTTCTTTGTGAAGCTCATCTTTTTCCTGGTAAAAAAGAGATTGATGAATTTGTTTTCATCCTTACCTTAACCAGTTCCTCTGCAGGACCTATTTTAAACCAATTTCCAGTGTCTTTTGCTAATTCTTTCCTGGATGCTTGGATCCGTGCTGCCCTGTGCCAGGAGGCTGGTTAGCATTCAAGGTGAGAGTTTCCTCTGTATCTCCTTCAGCTTCATCCTCCTTCCTTGAGGAAAAGGTAGAATTTGGAAGAGGTTATATTATGAAATCTCAGGTCATTCTTCCTGAGCAAAGTAAGAGGTTAGAGAAAGAGGAATTTGCTGAATTCTGCATTCCTATAGCGTGAAACAGGTTGGGAGAGAAAGAAGGACAGTCATTTCTCATCCACCAGTCAGCCATCACATCATGGTCTACTTTGGAGCACCTGCCAGCTCCTGCTGCTTGTTGCTGTGGAGAGATGCAGAAATACAGGGGCAGTAGAAAACTCAGAGCACAGTCAACATAAATTTAAAAATTTCATCTGGAGAAACCAATCACACTGCATTGTTTGTTTGCATCAAGGTTGGGAATTAGCATGGCAGGAGTGGAGAATGGGAAAAGGACAGGGATTGCTTTTATTGCATCAATAATGTCATTTATTCCATAGCCAACCCTTGAAAACCAGCTCTAATCCCCATGCAAATCCCTCTGTAGCAACAATGGCAAATCTGCCAGCTCTCCTAATCAAACACCAATCATTACTGCAGGCCAGAAACCTCAGAGGGAGCAAAGCCAAGGTAAAAGGGTCAGGATCTGGGGGAGGGGGCATTCTGAAACCCAATGCATCCAAGCCAGCTCTGTCTCCGATTCAGTGGGCAGATGGGATGGTGCCAGAGACACTACGGGGCCAATATTTTTCTTTCCTCCCCGCAGAAGTGTTCAGGGGCAGACAGTGGGGTCCTCAAGAAGAACAGGCATCATTTTCCTGGGACTATTTAGAAGAAGTGTGACCACAGATAAGAAATGGAGCCATCTGTCCTGTGTTCCTTCCCCCTTCCTCTTCTCCACCCAGAGAAGAACTGGTCATCAGCTGGAGAGCCTCCATTCAGGCAGTTTCCTGCTTCTAGTCCTGGTTCCCATCAGTAAAAAGGGTTGGTCCCTGCAGTATCTCTGCTGGAGGGTTTTCCTCTGGTCCCCATTACTGATTACTGGAGTGCAGGGGGGAAGGGGAGGGAGATGTTTTCATGGAAATCTGTACCTCAACCGTCTTGGCAGCCAAACCTGAAACGGCTTGAGTCTTTTGCCCCCAACTTCATGTTTATGGTCAATCTGAAACTCCACCTGTGATCACCACATGCATCCTCTGCAAGACTGCAGTAAATTAAAGCACAACAGGGAATTTTAAGAAATACATCCTCTTCCTTCTTGGAGTCAGGTTACATCGACCTCCGAACATCTGGACTCAGTGTCTCAGGGCTCCCAGAGGTTCTGCCGTATTAAAGGTTCATCTGCCTTTGTTAAATTCCGGGCCTTTTCCCTTCCTTGTTGCCTCCTCTTGATTCAGCGTTGCTTTTGGTGTGGCTGGCCATCTATGTAATTGGTATTTTATGTTCAGTATGTAAAAGACACCATGGAATTTTAGTTATCCCTTGCCATGGGTAAACACAGATCCATAACCCATCGCCATTTACTGTGCTCATGGGAGAAGTCTACAATAAAATGTGCTCCTGTTTTTTCAAAAGCCTAAATTCCTTCTAAGCTACTGGTTACCAGCATCCTAAAAGACTGAAGTACAATGTTCACTTAAAAAGCTTATTCCCTAATATTCTCTAGGTCACAAAAATACATTGTTTGTATGATGCCCCTTTGCTTTGAAATTCCTTTGCCTGATCTCCAGGTTGCCCTGCTAAACAGGCGGGCTTTAATCACCATGTCTACTAATTGAAATGCAGAGTGCAGAGGTGGAAGCTGGCAGGTCCTGCTGCCTCCAACCACTGGGTTTTGTTGAGAGTCTGGAGCAGGAGATGCAAAAGCCATCAGGTGGCTGTGCAGGAGCCGTGGATGCTGGTCTGATGATAGTCCATGTGGGTCCCTGTTCAGGAGATCCTATTGAACAACAGCATCTCATGGAAGTCACCCCATCCTCGCCCCGGGGAGCGGCACGTCTCGGTGCTCACCCCGTAGCACCACAACCCTTGAGCTGCTGTGCAGAGATCAACGCCCAAAAGGAAAATGCAACTCCAGCTTTTTGCTCTCTGCCTTCCAGGCATAGGCCTCAAGGCTTTAAAGACTTACATATGTGCTTCACTTGATGTGCTCTGAGTATTCCCATTGAAGTTAACTAAGTGGATAAGACTTTGCAGGATTAAAGCCAAATGAGTCCTCACCCACCATGCTGGGAAGTCTTGTTGAAGTGGGTCATTGGAGGGAAAGGAGGAGGAGTCAGTACCGAACTTGCGCCTTTCATTTTATGCTTCTCTTTACTTAAAGGATATTTTTTCTAAGCCAGCTTGGGGGGAGAAAAGAGGAAAAAAAGCCCCAGGCTGTGGTGTAACCACCACAGTCAGATGTTGTCATGACTACTAAACAAGAAACCTAATTTATAAAATGAAGAAAAACATATGAATGTGAAATAAAAGAGAAAAAAGAGAGAGGCGATCTTAAAATATTAACTATGATGTAGAGAAAAATATAAACAGACACAGTTAGGAAATTCCATAAGGAATATGACTTGTTTAATATTAATCATAAAGGAAAAGATTATGAGAGCTCCAAAGAGTGCCAAATTAAATACTCCACACACATCCAGTACTGTGATAAGAGTCCTTGTGGTGGTGGTTTTCCTTGGCCGTTTGGGCAGTCAGTGCTCTCAGCCATGCTCCAGTGGAGATAGATGCCCTGGTCGGAGAACGCTTCAGGGATGTACGTGGTGGATCTGCTGCTTTTCTCTCTGTGGTGCTTTTCCTCCCCTGCGTGGGAACTCAGCCACCACATACCCTGGACGTGCCTCAGATGGGCTCTGCTCCTGTCTCCATAGGTGCTCTCTCACGCTGCTGCTGTTGCCCCTGTCTTGCCATCTGTCCTCAGTTTGGAAAGCACGTGGAGACCCTGAAAGCAAAGCATGAGAGAAGCCGCAGGTGTTCATGATTTGATGATGAACACTCATGAGCTCCCAGACTAATGACCATTCTTTGTCCGGGGCAAGGTCAAAACAGAGAACTCTGAGGGTCTTCAGGACCAAGCTGTCCTACAAGACACCTCTGAGCAGGTACCAAAGGGCTCCTTTGGAGCTTGCTGGGTCTGTGCAAATACCTTTTGTTGTGTGGGGCTGGCACCGCTCATCTGTTTTCTGGTGACAGTGCCCTGATGTGGCCCAGGGACCCATGACCACCAGCACCATGACAGCAGTGGTGCCACCACAAGACGCCAGAAAGGAGCTGCTCTGACCACAATTGCCAACGAGTGAGTACTGGGAAATACCTATGTGGTATCTCGGGTGGAAAATCCTGGGCAGAGCTGTAATTTGCTGCTTCGTTAAACTTCCCTCAGTCATGTCTGAGCTGCTCATGTATCTGTCACGCAGAGATTTCAAGGCTAAAATTGCGCGTTGGGAGATTAATGCCTTGTGGCACGTCCTGTGCTCTATGGTGTAATTTTGCAGCGGTGGGGCTGGCTGCTCGCAGGCCACATTGGACCCGGCTCTCTCTTTGGCACTCGCTCGTAAACATGCTGGTTTACAGAAACCTTAAGGGTTCCTTCTCACTGTCAGAAGAAATTAAGCTACAAAGGCGTCCTAAAATTTCCCGAAACAATGTCAGACTGAAGTCCGTAGCGTGAAGGTCCAGCATGGTGCCCACCCAAGCCAGGACCTTCCAGGGATACGGACCAGGTTCTCTCCTTGTAGGACCCCTCCAGTATTACTGCCCGGCTCTGGGCTCACAAAGTGCTCTTCCTCCTGGTCCTGTCCTGCTCTAACCTGGCACCGGCCGTTGGCATGCAGCTACCATGCCAAAGTGCTAATCACGATGTTGATGGCGCAGAAAAACTGGACCAGCAAAGCTCCCCGTGCCTTTTCTCAGCTCCAGGCTGGCGTGGAGCAGCCTGGGGGATCTCGGACCCCTGCTCCTTCTGGTCACTGCCATCTCAAACGCCGCGGCAGCAGCATCATCAATCAGTGCCAGGCAAGTTCTGGGCTCTTCTGCTCTGTGTCTGGTTCCCCCTCTTCTGTCTTAATGTCACGCTGGCTGTCACCTGGCTCAGAAGAGCTCATTATTCCACTTTGCTGGATGAGGCTGAGTCACAGAACCAGGCAATACTGAGTTTTTGCTCTCTCCGTCTGTTGACAAATCTAATTTGCTGGTGAATAATGAGTAACCTTTTAAAATCGGCCCCATGGCTGATGTTGATGCACTTGGGTTTTGTTGAATGAGTCACACGCTCACTTTGGAGCGTAGGAACTTACTCATGGACAGGCAGCTGTATTTCATCCTCTGCTAGAGATTATTTTGAGCTGGAAAACCTCAAGCCCTGTGCAGCTTTTTTTTCCAAGAGTGCATCCCTTCTTGATAACAGTGCAGCTGCCATTAGGTTCTTGTCAATGCAAGGGCTCACCAGGCTGTCTGGTGACAGTTCTTCCTGGAATATTCTGATATATGTATATTTTCACTCCTCTTCCAAGGTTCATCTCATATGTAAGCCATCAGTGCAGCAGCATGAGCAGCGATCTCCTTGCAGCTGTGACCTTGAAAGTGGGTGGCATTTTCTGCTTCCTCTCCAGCATCCTCCGGGATCTACATTTCATGTGATCCCATCTGACACAGGCCAAATCTGTGCTGGGAAAAGTAGTACGATACTACCAGGAAATACCCACTGCACTAACCTCTTTATGGTCGAGATATTCAAAGCTCCCTGTAGGAGACAGGCTCCTTAGGCAGCTTTTGAAACCGTAATATGCCGTGTGTGCAGACAGCTACCTATTAGATAAATGGCACAAAGATTATTCTTTTGTGTCTATCCCTTCAGAGCACTTTATCTTTTCTGTCTTCCTCTGCAAACCTAAATGCAGGGCTTTAGCGTCTTTTAAATGTTGGCATTGCTATTTACTGCTAAACAGACATAATCAGTTCCTGTATTGAAGGTTTATTTCAGTTTTCTACAGGCAAATAAACGTGCACATGAATGCACAGATAAAATAAAAGCTCCCCCCATTGAGGCTGGAGCAAACGCTGAGCATCCTGGTCCTCTTGGGTTCTGGCTCCATCCCACCACCCATCCTCAGCCATGGTTTGATCCCATGGAGAGGGAACTGCTCAAGGAGGGGAGGGAAAGAGCCGAAAGTTCTCCTTTTTTGATCATTTCATAATTTACACCTCGTTCCCATTGTAACCTAAATTACAAGCAAGGCGCCCCAACACTGAAAAGAAACTGCTGCAGATGGCAGCATAAAAATGTGTTCTTTAACACATTTTGTGTTTTCTTAAGCATATCTGGTTTTGCCCAATGTACATTTCATTTGCTATTTACTTAAGTCCCCGCCACTGACAGCTTGGGGATTGCTAAGCTACCATCTGGGATGGAAGTAAAATGCCCTTTTTTCCCTTCTTCTTCTTTTTTTGGCCTTGGAAAATTTAACAAAGGCTTTATGTCCACTGGTCGGGCATTTCGTATTTTAACTGTGCTGTGCAACGTGTCAGCGAGCCGGCCAGTTACATCATATATTTGTCACAATTTTCAACCCATTTTCTAATAAAGTGGAGGGAACAGCTTGGGGGAAGCGCAGGGGGGAGCGGCCGGTGCTTTGCCTCCTGCTGCAAGGGCTCTTCCCCGACAGAGATGCTAAGGCACAGTAATTATTCTGTGCTTTCATCAGATTTCTCCTCTCTTTTTTTTAATTAAAAATTTAATTAATCGCATCGCATTTCTACTAAAATTTTTACATTCAGCACTTTGGTTTTTTATCCTTGTGGCTTTTGCAGGCTTTCTTTATGAAAATCAAATGGTAACCAGTCCCAGATAAGGCACCAGATTCTTTTTTCTTGGTGCATTTTCACACCACAACTGGTTTCTATTTCTCCCAAGCTTGCAGAAGCCCAGGGCCGACAGCTCCGGTCCGCGCCCCTCCGTGTGTTAGCTCTGAACGTGCTGCGAGAGGTTGGTTTGGTGGAAAAATCCAGGTCATCCTGGATTTTGAAATACGCCCAGCCTTGGCTTTCAGTGACACTGAGTAGCCAACCCAAGTTAAATATTTTACTGCAGATGTTGCTAAGAGCTTAGAGTTACTGAAATTATGTACTTTAACGAGGCAAGGAAAGTAGCTGCAGAAAGATATAAATCAGAGAAGCCACCAGTGTTTTCCACCGTGGTGTCATGCTGATCAGATGTGACATCCCCTTTACTTTTTCCTTGCGTTTTCCTTACGCCTGTGGATGTGGTCGTGTCCTTTCCTTTTAACTTTAAAAGGAAAAGATGAGTTTAAATCAGCGTTGGGGTTGAAATGCCAGTGAATTTGGGGGAGCGGAGTCCCGATCCAGCTTTTGCAGCTGGCTGCTGTGTCTCCACAATTGGTCGAACCAAAACCTTGGACCTGAATTGTTTTGAAAGGGATTCGTAACACGGATCCCTTTTCCCTGTGCCAGGGCTGTCTGAGATTTGAGGTACTCAGCCTGCCCATCTAAATTTATTCCAAAGAACATTGTTTTCCCCCTACTCTGTCTTTAATACCAATTTAATCTAAATTTTACCAAGGCCTGGACAGATACTAGATAAAAAGTTTGCTATCAGAGTAGATTATTTTTTTTTATATGTTCTCCTTCTCTAATGGGATTTGCTCTTATTTTGGCAATTGTTAGATACGTCTAAATATTGTAGAAAAAGTGCATTTCAAAGGAGCCTGCAATGACTGTATGCGGAGAGGGAATTGAAGTATTTTCGCCAGAAGTATTTTAGCATTCCTTCAATCAAGGAATATAAACAGTTCCATGTGACTTCAGATTGATCCAGGATTTGAGAGAGCAGGGTTTAATTCACATCATTTCTTGCAGAGGGAATTTTGAACCACACGCCTCTCAGTGAAGAATGTCCTAATTAGTAGAGAAAAGGATATTCTGGAAAAAGGACTTTCACTTTCCAGTCTTAATAGTGTTCTACTGTATTATTGATGGTGCAGTAGTCATCCAGCGTTTATTACAGTGGAGTTCTGTGCTTTGCCATGTAATTGGTGAGTTATTGATTTATGCCTATTGACAGCCCATTCCAGATTGCAATTAAAACAGGATAGACCTCAAACAAGGAGTATTTCTGCTGGGGTGAAAAAAGTTTTTGCTGAATACTTCCTTTCCTGTATGTTAATATCAGGAGATATTATTGCTCTGAAGGAGAAATGGCAAATGAAATGGTGTTCACTCGCGAACGAAGCCACTGGTTTGTCCTTTCAGTGTCTCCGTCCTGTTGAAGCTGGTGGAAAAGGCTCCATGGAGCTGTACGCTGCTCTCAGTCCCCTGAAACCCACGTATCTTCTGGGAAAGACCAAGGTGCTAGGGATCCCTAGTGAGGAGTTCTTGATCCCTGCTACTGTGTAAGGCTAAAGGGCCATAATTTTGCTGCTTGAGTAAGTGGCCTTCTATGGGGTTTTTTGCACACAATTGAATTCAAAACACCATCGTGTGGAAGTGACTTTCCTTAGTCCCAGAGGACCCTAAGGTCCTCTTATTCAAGGGGATATGTAATCTATCAACATAAAGGCAATATTTCCTCTGTTGAGGGTTTCCCACGTCTTTGTGTCATCTCAATTCTGACATTTCCTCCTTGTTTCTTATCCACTAGGAGATCATAGCATCATAGAATGGTTTAGATTGGAAGGGACATTAATGATCATTTAGTTCCAACACCCTACCATGGGCAGGGACACATCCCACTAGACCAGGTTGCTCAAGATGAGCTACATGCACTGTGGCTCACCAAAGGCTTCATCTCCAGTGTGGACAGGCTGTGGACAAGATGTCCAGCGGGGTCCTACTGAACTTAGCATTGCAAATAACAGCCACCCCAGATGGTTTTGCAGGGATGACCCTCCAGCCAGAGGTCCAGCTGGGTGAGCAGCACAGAACCACGCCATGACCACCCCTCGGCAGCCCCCCAGTTTCCCACGGGGACAGCCCCTGCTGGGGTGGGGGGGGTGCTCCTGAGGCGCTGCAGCCCACAGCACCGCAGGGATTTGTCTGCATCCGCTTCCAGCAGCGCATCCAGCCAACGGCACAAGCAGCCCGTGTAACTGTTTAGGTTTTTGACAGTTTTATAACCTTAAATTTGCACCTTATGGAAAACTATGACAGTCAATGATTAATTGCCATGTTGGAATTTTTCTTATGATGTCTTAATATCCGAGTACGTAGCAGACCTCAGCAGAGAGGAAAAATAAAAACCTGCAGCAAAATGCTCCCAGAACAACTTGACTAGGCAAGTATTGCCCAGTCCAGCTAGTGCTGTCCAAAAGACATGGTTATATTTAGGAATATTTTTTTAAGGCTGTAATGCTATTTACTAGGTGTCTAGCTCAAATTGGAAACGGGCTTGAAAGGAAGCTGTGAAACAATTTTTCACGGGTGCGTTTTTCAGTCGCTTTTAGGTCGAAAGTTGGTTTTCATATTGCAAACCAGCTGCTGGTTGTTGACCAAAACAGGCAAGAGCTCATCATTAAAGGCTGCTGCTGTTGCACTCTCAGACCTTACTGCCATGCTAAAAAGAAAAGAAAAAGAGTTTATCATTTTTTTACAGTCAGGTAGCTGCTTTTAGCTTATTTAGCCAATGGTCTGCCTTATCTTGTGTCTGACTCTCTCTGCTGGTGACAGACCTGGCCTCGTAGCTGCTCCACGTTGACGTCCAAGCCACCCAGCACAGGCGTCTTCCCCTGCCGCAGGGGCTGGGAGCTGGGGACAGTCTGTGTTTTGGGGCTGTGCACAGGGAGAGGGTGGGTGATGGAGGAGTCCGTAGCCTGACACTGCTGCTGTTACTGCAAGAAGAAAACGTCAGGCACAGGATAGGACACGGGGACTTTTTACAAGGGCACATTAGTGATAGGATGAGGGGTAATGGCTTTAAACTGAAACAGCGTAGATTTAGATTAGATACAGGAAGAAGTTCTTCACTCTGAGGGTGGTGATGAGGCACTGGAACAGGTTGCCTAGAGAAACTGTGGCTGTCCCATCCCTGGAGGTGTTCAAGGCCAGGTTGGATGGGGCTTTGAGCAACCTGGTTTAGTGGGAGGTGTCCCTGCCCATGGCAGGGGGATGGAACTTGATGATCTTTAAGGTCCCTTCCAACCCAAACCATTCTATGATTGTGTGATGGCAATTCCACTTGTGCGTCAGTTCTGTAAGCTCGGATTTGTTGGAGAATTCCACTTGTACGTCAGTTCTGTAAGCTCGGATTTGTTGGAGTCCCACAAATCAGTATGATGGTCTTCAAGCATCCTGGATGGGAACAAGGTTCCCAGAGAAGGTGCTCAGAGGTGGATCTGACCCATGTAATATTTTGATGAATCCACAAATCCTGATTGGGAAAAATCCTTTCCAACCTGCTCTCCCTGTGGATGAGGCAGATGGAAGGCAGAGCCTGACATCCCTCTGGAGCTCGTGGCTTGGGGCTCTTTCCAACATAACCCGTCTGGAGATATCACTGAAGCAGAGCACTTCTGCTGGACTTCAACTCTACATTTGCTGTAAAAGAATTTTTAATGAGTGAGATGGAGCTGGTTAGTGAAACGCTTGGGCCGTTAATAGATGTAGAAATTTTTTAACGTGCTGTTTGACTTTATTGATGAAATGAGCTAATCGGAACGAGTGCTGCTCTCGCGCGAGTGAAGAAACCCAGGCGTGCTCTGGGGGAACAATGTCTTGTGGATGGATCTTGGGGCATTCTGCAAACAGTGCGTTTGGAGCTCCTTGCAGGTGGTGGGACATCACCCCTCCTTGGCTCTGTGCTGGAGGGAGCAGCTGCCAGGGCCACAGTGTCCTGCGGGAATGCCAGGAAGGGCTGCAGTGACCTGGTTGGAACAACCTGCCTTGGAGTTTGGGTTGAGCTCTTTTGCATCCTGCTTCTCCTGCCTTCATAGAAAATTCCATCGTCTCTTTTATGACCATGAGTAATCAGGAACTCGGTTTTACATCCTGTTTCAAAGTCCACACAAGGCCCCATAATTACATGCCAATACGGTTTTCTTGGGACTGAATCGGGGCCAGATCCTGATCTCAGGCTGGTACAAACCAACGGGGTAGTTCACTCTGGTAGCTCTGCCTTTTCCTGCTCCACCTCCTCCTGACAGCAACAGTAGTTTTGGTGTTGATCTGCCAAGTTTTCTGCTGATGGTTAGTGTTTTGAGTCTGTGCCTCCTAGGTATCACCTGCCTGTAGGGCTGGTTTGGGTTAGCAGCTAGAATTATTTCTGGATTATCCCCGTATGGGCTCAAAATTGGGGGGTCTGTAGAGAGGGTCTCCTTCACTCTTTTGCCACCCTCTTTTCACGTGCCGAGGTGTTCTCCATGGGGAAACTCCCTGTCCCAAAGTTAGAGGATTTGGTCTTACCTGGACTTTCCTTCCTCCCCTCTGCCACTAAAGTCAACCTTTTGGAGCAAATTCAAGTAAAATCAGGAAGAAAATATCTGAAACTGGTCCTCTAATGTAGGGTGCTGCTGTAAAACTTGTTGAGATTTGCTGATCTGTGAAAATGCTCTTTGGTCTTTAGTAAAAAAAGAAATAAGGTGTTGAAAGGTTTTTGCCGTTAAGTGTCTTCATGACAGCTTCCCCCTTTAGGAAGTAACGTTACCATCAGGGATGGAAAGATGTTGATAATTCAGAGCAGAGTGGCAAAAAATTCCTTCCTTCTGTAAAATTATTCTTTCATTTTATATTGGTCCAACGCTTTACATAAACAGTCCTTCGGCAGTTATTTAGCCTGTAATATATTAATGTGGAACACTGTAGCCTCTAGCAAAAGAATCAACGGATCAAGCAACACCAAGAGGTATTTTACATAACAAAGCCTCAGAGCAGAATAAATGTGTCAAAGTCAGTAACGCGGAGACGTATCTGGGCTCTGCAGGAGCAGGACTGGGGGGACTGGTTGTGTTTCAGACCCAAAGTGAGCAACCGATCCCAAATTCACACGCGATACTTTGGTAATCGAGTTAAATGTATAGAATTACGTAGAATAGGAACACATACTATGACATCTTGGGCTACATGATAAATAAAAGAAACTAGGTTTAACCCTTTTGGTACTGGGCTTGTCTCTCATCCCAGTAGCCCATCCCCAGTACCAGGCTGTTTCAGCTTGCACTGAGCCACCATCCGTCGATCTGTACTTCTCCTGACCACCCAACACTGGAGATCAGCTGGAGTGCTGAAGAGTAAGATTTATTTGGTTTTATATATATATATCTACATATATGTATGCATACACCCATAATTGCTCCACTTTCCCTCTCTTGCTTCTCTTTAAATTGTTTTCCATTGAAAATCTGGGAGTTGTGCTTATCCCTAGGAACGCTCCGCAGTCAAATCCCATAATCTGTGGGAGCTACAGTAGGTGGTTCGTATAGCTACAAATTAAAAATGGGTATGGGGTGAGACATTTATATTGCTTCGCACTTAGATCAAGAACAAATGTTGCGTACGTAGAGGGAATGGAAAGGGTTTGGTTCCCTATGGCTTTAGCGCAGTTCTGTTTGTAACTTTAGACCAGGTCCTTAGGCTGGGGATTGCAAAAGCCTTACGGTGCAATTTGTAATGTGTCAAAATCACACCCAGTTCAAGGACAAATTTGAGTTCAGATTGCTGCACAGTTGCATTTGTGCATCTATAGTTATTTTATTCCTTGATATTTTCATTCTACGTTTATACATTATGGGGAGCCTCTAACTAGACAAGTATTTATAAATGTTTTAAATACTGCCCTCTGCTTTTTAGGGATAAATATGGATTGTTTTTTAACACAGTGCTACTCAGACAAACAAAAATCTGTATAAAGCATGTGAATTATGAAATGCTTTGAATTCGTCGTTTTTTAACACAGTGCTACTCAAACAAAAATCTGTATAAATCTGTATAAAACGTGAATTCAAATGCTTTGAATTCTAGCTAATTCTTCTAGCTCTAAAGAAGTCATTTGCGTATCTTTGGTCATGTCTGAATGACCCCTCGCTAACTAGAGGTGCACAGTGGGTGTGTGCAACTGTGCAAGGGGCATCTGAAGGTTTATTATTTTCTTATTTCTGTATTAAATGTGGTAATGATATGTGGGTTCTCTCCTATCATCTCGTGGGAAGGAATTACTTAGCCTTTGTCTATGAAATCCTGTTTTGGATACCAAACCGGGCTATTTCCTGACTCTACTATGTTCCCAGTGAGCCAAGTAGGTGCTTCCATCCCTTTTGGAAGCTCAGGGCTGAGTTCTCCGAGGAGCATCCAGGTGTTCTGAGATCAGGTGTCCCCGCAGCAGGTAAGGGATGGAGAAAGGGAGTTTGCTTTCTCTTGTGGGCTGCATTTTGTAATGTGAATTAAGTTGGGATCGCCTAATTGACTTGTGCGTCCAAAAGTAAACTGAAGTCAAGTCACATTCTTCTTTCTTGTCTTACTGGCACAACTGACTTTGCTCCTCTTTATCCCGGTACTTCTAATACCTTTCTGAATTTCTGTGGGATTCACAAAACCATTTTATCTGCTGTCTGTAACAGAGCAAGTGGACAAAGGTAATTATTTTCCTATGATTTTTCTGCACTAAATAGCTCTGCAAAGCAGAGATTAAATCCTCATGCAAATACTGGGTCGAGAAGTTAACAAGAGATTAAATTAATAATAGGGGAAAATTAAACGTTCTTGCTGTTGTCATTTAATGGGAATTTTTTGCCCGTGCCTACAATAACTTTTGGGAAAAACTACATATATAAGTATTTTTCAAACTGAAACCAGATGGGGGAATGATAGCCTGTTTTTCTTTGTGGGAGGCTATGTTTTCATGGTACGCAAGTAACTGGAGGCACATTAAAATCAAATTTGGCTTTTGAGGCTTGTCCTTCCTATCTCTTACAGGAAGGGCCAACTTTTGATGTTATGAGTTTCAGCTTGTCCTAAGAGTAGGAGATTCTTTGGGAGTGGGGCCGCAGGTTTCAGACGAGCGGAGTTAACTGCTTAACCGAAACCAAATCTCTGTTCGGCTGTTTGGAGAAGGCTGATATTTTCTTTTTAAAGATCTATCCTAGGCAGAGATGGCACAGAGACTGTGGGTGATGAAGTGACCCCAAAGCAGCCGGTAGCACTCATGCTTTCAATCCAGTGCCACCACTGTGCCACCATCCATCCACCTTTCTCCCAGCCCCGCTGCTGCGTGTCCAGAGGAGAACCAGAAAGAGAGCAAGTGGGCAGAGGAGCGAGGAGTGACACTGGGGAACTTGGGCAAACAGATTGAGGTGGGTGATGGCAAACCTCCCTACCACCAGGATTTGTCCCCCCTCTGCTGTAAGGCACAGCCTGATTGGATAGTTTCCAAACTCCTACTTCTCTCTGGGTCCCACGGGGAGCTGAGCAGCCCACAGTGCCTTCGCTCAACCCTGGGAGATAAGTCTGGTGCAGGCATTTCTCTCAGCACGGACCTTTTCCACTAACCCCGTGTGGCCACGGAGTAGGACTGCTGTCACACGCAGAATGGAAAGGGCTGTGGACCATGTGGTCCTGCTGGTGACAAATGCCACAGCTTTCCCTGGTAGCTCCAGAGAGCATGGCACACACATTCTTGGGTGTTGACATGGGCTCCTCCTCACATCGACTCCTTCATAAGGATCCCTAAAATCCAGCTTAAAAGACTGATTTCCTCTTTCCTTGGTGACATGCAAAGTCCATTGAGGAGCGTTCGTAAGTTCTGGAGATCCAGCAGCAGGTCCATCAGCTGGTCTTTGCTGTCCCAATCAGCTGAGTTGATTGTGTGTGACTCTTGGGGGTCTGTTATGAGAAGATCCGTGTGGGACCCAGGTACTGCAGTTTTGACAGCACACGGATGAGCCAGACTCTTTATTCTCCAGCTTTCAGTAGCACAGAGTGAGTAAGTGGCTGTTTATTTCGTGTGCAAGGAAGGCGGTTTGCTTTTGTTTTTTCCTCATCCTATTTTTTTTTAATTGATACATTTGGTCTGTGATTTATCTTGAAATGATTAGTGCCTTTTTTGTTACAGTCATCGCTAAAAAGTCACATCTCACGTGGCTGTTGGTATAAACAAAACAGGATGACCTCAGCCACAAGCAGGGGAGAGCTGGAGAGCACTTAGCCAAGTTAGATCTTTTCAAATCATCTGAGCCTAAGGAAATCTATCCTGGGGCTGTTAAAGAGCTGGTTGTTGAAATCCTGTCAGCATTAGTGATTATCTTTGAGAATTCAGAGAACATAGGTGAAGTAATGAAAGAACGGAGAAGAGCTAATAAAGTACCTGTCCTCTAAAGAGAGAAAAAAAGGAAGAGCCAGGGCATTGCAGAGCTGTTACTGGAAAAATACTGGGAAAAAATGATGCAACAGGCCATTTCTAAATACCTCCAAAAAACAAGGGGGATAACTACAGCTGTCCTGGCTTTGCCAAGAGCAGACCATGTAAAAGCAGTCATCTTTCCTTCGTTGACAAAACAAGGCGCATGAATAGAGGATAAACAATATATGCTTTTACTGAGGCTTTTGAAACTGTTTCACATAAAAACTCATAAACAACCCAAGAAAATGGGGTCTGTAAGAAGTAGGAAATACTGTCTGGCGGACAAAACAGGTTGGAAGGTCTATTCAGCAGTTATCAATGGCTCAGTGTCAGAGAGAAGGATTTATCAAGGGGGCTTCCCCAGGGTCTATCTAGGGATATTCAGGATTTTCGTTAATGATGTCTAATATCAGTAGATGAGGCTCAGGTAGAGGGTGTTGGCTCACGTGATGAGTATTCAGAATTATCATGGCAATGGGATTGAATTGGCAGGGCTGTGCTCTTGCAGAAAAGTCAGATACCCTACTGGAATGTTTAAAATCTTTGTGCTCCAAGTATATAAATCCTTCCTGCTCTCTGCTGCTGGTAAGGCTAGAGCTAGAAGCTGTGACTCGCTTTTGGGTATTTCCTTCAGGAAAGAGATGTCCCAGCTGGAGAAAATCCAGAGCACAGTGAGAATAAACAGAGATCTAGAGACAGGATTCACAAGGCAGGGTTGGACCAGCTGGGATCGTGTAATCCAAATGAGAACATTACTGGGAGAGAAAAGGCAGTGGAGAAACAATGGTTTTCACCTGTATGAAAGGCTATTACAGATAGAAAAGAACAGTCTTTGATACCAGCAGGCAGAGAAGGGCTCATGGGATTACATATTGTCAAGGATGAGTCTGTCTGGATATTAGGAATAATTTAAAGATAGTGAAGCAGTGGAGCAGGAAGGGCAGGGACCTGGCTCCATCACTTCTCAGGGCTTCTAGAAGAGTTGGCACAAACACACTACAGTGCAGGTAGAGATAAATCTACCTTGGGGTGACAAAAAAGACCTGACAGCTTCTTGAGGTCTCTTCCAGCCCTCTACTTCTACGTTTTTCTCTTTAAATAATTTGTAGTTGTTCTGGTCACCCCAGTTTTGCCTCTTCTGTGTCAATGGCTTAATATCAGAAAGCTCCAGTGCTGCCTTGATGACCGTGTCCCCATGCTCAGAGCCTGCAAGCTCCAGCCAGCCCTCGACCGTGTTTAAGAGTTTACAGCCTGTTGTTGTTCCTTCTGGACAAATATACAGTCTGCTACACAGAATATGAGCTTCTCCTACCTACTGTATGTTTATAACAATCTGTGATTTAAAAAAAAAATAAAAACCAGCCGAACAAAGAAGTCTAACCTGTAAAAAAGTTATGGGTGTAGGTGCCCATTTTCTGACAGAGGGGTTTGGTAACAGTGCAGGGGACAGAAATGTAAGGAATAATTGTTTTTGGGCCTAGAACCAGGAAAACTACTTTTCCAAATTAATCCAGTGAGAGCCATGAATCCACAGTATTTCATATCACACTTCATAAAACTCCAGTCATAATCCATAAAACTGACATTATTAGATTAAAAACCTCAGTTCCTCCTATAAGGAGCTCGCTCATTAGACATGCTGTAGTTTTATAACCTTAAAGTTCCTACCCAATTACCATGATTAATACTGTGCTTTAATAAAAAATTTTTAAAAATCACCACAGGGGTTGATACCATCTGTTTGTTATAATTGTGCATTTAAATATTGTCCAGCAAGAGAAAGACACTCAGTAAACACAGATCAGGACCAAAGTAGGGAGGACACAGCCCATCCACCTCAGCAGAGGTCCGGAGGGTGGAGATGTGGAGATATGGTTGAGTTGTGATCGTGGTAGGAGCACAGAAGGGCCAAGCCTGGCATGGCACAAAGGCTGAAATTCCTGTGGGATGTGTACAACAAACTCTCCTTCTCCATACGGCCGATGGGGAAGGAGCAGTGATGCTCCCCGTGCTCTGCCAGACCAGCAGCACCAGCTCCTGGAGGAGTTTGGTGTCCTTGCCCCCAAACATGGGTGCAGAGGATGTCCAGCACCCACACACCTGCTTTGAATGTGGGTGAAATAGGACTTTGGGAAGTTTCGTGGCTTACCCCAAATCGCCAGCATCAGAGGTGCAGTTCCTTCAGTTCCTGGGACAAGAGGTGAGCACACGGTGATCAGAGATCTCTGCCCTCACTGTCCTGAGAAATTCACCTTAAATTAAACTTCCCACCAGGAACCGGCGTGGCTCTGCTTTGCCAGCGCAGGGAAAGCAGGGCACAGCGGGTTGGGAGGTTTCATGCAGAAAAGGAAGGATTTAGGTAAATGTGTGCTGCCTGCCAAGGCAAATACTAGTGTGAATCATGAAGGATCCACCAACCCCAGGGGATGCTGCGCTGGCAGGACCAGCGCTGCAGAAGACACCAGTTGCTCAGCTGACCAAGTGTCATCCTTAATGCTGGATGGACAAGAAACATACACCTTGTGGTAAAACAGCCACGAAACCTTTGCTGGGAGAGCCACACGTCAGCATGTTTGAAAAATTATCTGTTTCCTGTTAATTGACTTTGACGCGGGAGCTCCTTTGAGGTTTATTTTTGCAAAGCTGAAGGGTTCAGGGTCCTCAGCCCCCCTGGGGGTGGGTATAATATTAACCCCTGTTTGAATCCTCTGTGGTGCCCGGGCAGCAGCCACAGGGGCTGGCGTGAGCATCCAGACTCGGTCAGAATCACTGAAGTTAAAAATGTGTCAGGTTCGTGATTCTACCCACAGAGCAGAAAACGCCAAACTTGTATTATTTTTGAATCCCCTGATTTTTAAGGGCTGGTGGAAATAAGATATCTTGCTTCTGACTTCCAAGCAATAAAGAGAGGTGAATCACTACTGAAAAAAAAAAAAAATACTTCCATGGACCACCCAGTTGCTCCGTACAAAGCTGTAAAACGAGCCTCGGCAGAAGTGGCAAAGTGCAGAACTATTTTCTTAATATTACTGCAATCGCACGAGGCAAATCACATCAGAAAAGGATCAGGCTTTCCTAACAAAGTAGCTAAGTGAGAAGTGTGTTAATGAGTACAGGCTGATTAATATGCATTGAACTCAATCACATTCGGGTCAAAGGGGGAGCACCAAACGTGGAGTACAACGTGTTCTGTTCAAAGACCTAACATGTGTATGTAATTCAGATTTAAATGCTTTTTTCCCCTCATAATTCTGGGTAATTATCCAACTCAGGATAAATAAGTAATTATTTTTTTTAACTAAATAATAGTTAGGACTTTTGTTACTTACTGTAATTGGTCAGATCTCTCATTTTTTTAAGATGATGTGAATGTGTTACTGAAGAGTCCTGCTGGGGTTTTGAAACTTGTTTCTTGCAAGTCACCATATTTAAAAAAAATTGTGCCAATCATATAAAATACAAAGTAACATGTTTTTAACATTTATTTGTTGCTATTTTTAATGAGAAAACATGCATCTTTTTAACAGAACACTGGCTAAAAGTCCTCAGACTGAAATTGGGCATGTGTTCTTGATGTTTGCATTGTGGAAGAATATTTTGGGAGAAGGAGGGGAAGGAGGGAGCACGCTGGATGGGGACACTCCGGGATAAACTGTACGGAAACTCCAGGGACCAGCATTTAGACACGCAGGTATTTCCCATGGGGACTTGTAATTAAGACATTGGATTTGTAATTGGGAGATTTTGTTCCTATTTCAAGTTCTGCTGTGAGACCCCTTATGTGATGCTGAGTGAGTTTCTTTTAGGTGATATCCCTGGAGAGTGTTGCTGAAATAAGAATTAGGTGCCAAAATTCTGCTCCTCTCTGCCTGTAACACAGCTGTAATACATCCTAATTTTGATCTAACTTTGTTTGGTATGTTTAGATTTAGGTTTTTTTCAGGACAGGAACTGTCCTTTTACCATCTGTTTTGGCAAGTCCAAGCCAAACAGGTCCACGTAGCAATTGGAGCCTCCTCGTGTTACGTGAGTATAATGAAATCTGAACAAAAACCCACTGGGATAATGCCCAAAACCCCTTGAAAACAAATTAAGTGTGCTGCTTGTGAAGTAAGGTGGTGGTCTCATTTCCTTGTTTGCACCCGTATGGTTGGCACTGACGCGGAGACCTTACTCTTGAACAAGCCCCAGCAGAGGTTGGTAGCTTCTGAGTGAGGTCAAGAGACACCTCTCTAAAAGCTAAGGGCAGAAAATAGAAAAGAAATACGTAAAAAATACACTGCGGCATTCCTAGACATCCCAGGGTTTAGCCATAGACCTGTTCCATTGTCTGTTGTGTTTTACCATGATAGTGGTACATGATACATTACCAGAGGAGGAGAACCTGCAAGGTTCACTAAGGTTTCCTCTTTACTTGAGATGTGGCTTTTTGGTGTTCATGTGGAGTTCTTGTATATGTTGGAGAAGGCAGATCCAAAGATGTCCTTTGCCGTGGGAGTGGAATGTTTGTGATGGTCTCCAGCTCCCAAGGAGTCTTCTTCTGTTTGACTTGAGTTGGCTCTCAAAGGCAGCTGGGTTTCCTCCAGACACCTGTTGTCTTTGGGTGCAACATGGGCTGGAGGAGCAACAGAGACCTTCAGCTGTGCCTCTTGGGTCTTTGGTCAGTCCTTCAGCTTCTGCATCTCCTCAGGGTTTCTGAAAGTTTCATCACTTGTTCACTGAAAAGAGGAGGGCAGTGCAGGGGGGAAGTGAGGGGACTGAGGTTAATTTGGCAGGAGTGTGGTCCACAGTCCAGCTCCTCTGTCTGTGGTGGGATTCTGGGAGTGTCGTGGGTTTGTGTGTTTGCTCTTGCACTGTCTTGAAAGTCTTCCTTGGCCACATGTGCTAAAACTGTAAGTAAACAGTTCACAGGAGGATAAAGTTCAGCTCTGTGAATGCAGGAGTGTTCTGTAAATGAAATAATAGTTGTGCCAATCAGCTTTCAACCCAGCTGGAAAGTGGGGGAAGTTCTCATTAGCTGGTCTGAAGGCTGAAAAATAAATGACTGATACATCAGGGCATTATTTTTCAACATCTAATGCATTAAGTCAGCTTTATAACCTTCACTTTTTGTGGAAATATGGTGAGACTACTTTCTTTTGTTACCTTTTTTCCTCCTCTTTTGTTCTAACGTGTCTGAGGAACAGCTAGTTCATTAGGGCCAAACCTTAAGTAATGTGACTAATGGGACAAGAATCCAAATCAACCTCAAAACTCAAATAGTCCTGAACAGGCATCAGCTGCTTTTCTCTTTTTGTCTTTGTGTGTGTGAATTCCCATATATTGTTTTATGTCAATACTCTAAATCGCTCCTAACACGTTCCTTTGTGACCGCTTTGGTGGCTGGGCATCCCTGGGGAAACCCAGGTGTGTCTTCACGGCCACAGCCCTGGGGTTGGCTTGGTTTGACACGTCATGCTGCTGGCACTGGAGCAAGTTCACAACGTCCATTCTGCATCTGGTGCAAGTCCTGGTGTCAGCAAGGTCAGGCTTGCAGCAACGTTGTCTCGGGTGAACCATGGAGCAATTCAATGCTTCCACCGCTTTTGGTTAAAAACCACGTTGTATATGAGAGCAAAGCAATGAATTTTTGAGTCCATCAGTTCTCAGCATCCCTGGTGGCTCCAATGCAGCCTGGGCTCCTGCCTTCCAAAGGTTAATGGGCAGATGGGATGAAATTGTGCTGTGTGACACGCGGGATGACACACCATAGTTAGGAGCAGAGATGGCTGTGTGATGCTGGGAACTATGTATTTGGAAATGGCTTGTGCCTAGGGGGACTTGTGTGCACGGGCTGGCAAGCACTAATGTGACACCCCAGCAGAGAAGATAAATGTGGCATTAAAACACAGCGGGAGGAGCAGTTCTGGTTGAGCGTGAGAAATGGTAGCGTGGCTGTACAAGTTCCTGGTGAGACCCGTCTGATATCCTCCGTATGGTCCTTGTCAGCACCCAGAAAGATTGATTGAGCCTTGCTGGGGTTGAGGGCATGGCTGCTGGGAGAAGCAGGCAAGGAAGTCCTCTGGGAGAGGAGACAGGAGCGGTTTGGCTTGCTTGAAAGTATAAAAGAGGAGAAGTGCAAATAAAACGGGGGGTGATCTATGAATAGGTAAAATACTGGCTTGGAAAAAAAGAGTAAGTATAAGTTGGACTTCAGTAAATTTAAGCTGGAAAAATAGAAGTTAAAACCAGTGCTTGTGAGGAAGCAGAAATTGCTCTATGCGTTCAGGGTTATGAGAAGCTCTAGTGAAAAGCTCTGGCATGGAGTTGGCATGTACCTTGAGCAGGGGTGAACCTGCACCTTCCCCGTGGCTGACGTATGGACATGGGGAGGAGGTGATGTCTTACAGCTGCAAAACGAAGCCGTGTGCTGTGAAGAAGCGATTCATGACCAAGGCTAAATGGGCAGTGCCCAGACACAACCACCTGATGCTCATTAGGACTTGCTGGAGAACTGCAAGGAAGTTCCTCGTATTTTTCACGTCACCATAAGAGCAAGACAAAAAATAACACGTGCCTACAAAAAGCTTTTCCCAATGTGTACAAATATTTACAGCGCCTTCTCCAAGGGCTGGCAGATTTTTCCACTTTCTCTGCCTTACGCATGCAAGACAGTCTCCTAAACAGCCAATAAAAGCCAAAATTAAAAAAAAAAAACCTCTTTAAAAACCACACACTTCTATATTTAATGCTGCTTTTTAATTAGAAGGTCCGATATTTCCTCCTGAAGGGTTTCAGGAATGTGGCTGTCACAGATACATCAGCATAAGCAGGAAGCAGACGATTCCCTTGGGGCCGGTCCTCTGCGCCGTCACCGGGAGCACTATGGAAATCAAGTCACACTATACCCTGGCTGATCCTTCTCCTGCTGAAAGCAAGGGCAGAGCTCGCCTTGCAAGCCAGTGGGGTACATTTGGGCTGTAGCCTGGGCAGGGAGGGAGATGCAATCATGGAAATCACGGAAAATCAGCAAAGTACGTGCTAGGGTGCTAAAATCCACCCGGCATTTCCTTCTCCGTGCTCTTCTGGTGTCATTGAAGCAGATGCAACAAATTCCACTGCCTTCTTTCCCGTTTAGGTCCTTCTGATCATAAGTGGAAACCTGAGTTTCCTCAACTGGCTGACCATCGTGCCCAGCATCGCCTGCTTTGATGACAGCAGCCTGGGGTTCCTCTTCAGCTCCCGGCGAGGAGGGGTGAAGGAGCGGGCGGCGCAGATGCGGCTCAAAGGGGCAGCTGGGGAGCATCTTCCCCTGCCCTACGGTGAGTTATTCCCCGAGCAGGGGAGAAGTTGCACAGAGGTGTGTTTGGTGTGCGTACCTCGAAAGCTGTCATCTCCTTCTGGAGCAAACATGGGTGGGCAGGGAGATGTCTCCTCTGTGGTTTGGAGGGCGCCTGGACCTCGTGCTGGGGACGGCGGGCGTGAAGCTGGTGGCCGGGTCACAGGCACCTGCAGGGAGATTGCACATCCTCCATGGAGGGCCAGCATCCACAGCGAGTGGAGACAGCTGTGGCTGTGACACCTGAGAGTCAGTCCTCCTTGCTCGCACCCCAGTGAGCATCAGACACCAACCCTAAATAAGAAATGTGGAATTGCACAATTTATCTAATTTATCTTGTGATCATTTTTTCTTTACCATTTTTTGTTTGGTTTTTTTTTTTTTTAATTCTGACCATTTAAAGTCAAGGATGAAACATCCAGCATGGTTTGGGGTGAGGAATTGGTGTTAGAGGTTGAGTACAGAAGCAGCTCTGGTGTTTGCTGTCCTCTCTCCCCCATGGCACAGTGGCCCTGTGGCCCATCTGCCCTCCTGGAAGGGTGCTAGAGCTGCACAAGCACACTGCTTCTCTGGTTAAATAACTGGACATGAGGCCAGACTTCCAGAAAGAACCAGATCGATTGTTGATCCATTGTAGGTCCAACAACTCTTCAGCTAACTGGGAAAGAGACCTGGCTGATGGCAAAGTGGCCGTTCCCCATTCAGTGTCCCGGTTGGAGAACATGAGAGGAGCAGATGCTCCTGGCCACAGTTGGCACCGTGGGCACTGCCACGGCCTGGAATGAGTTCTCTCAAGCAGGGAGGAGGTGAGCTCACGTTCATACTCTGAATTCTGAAAAGCAAATACAAGGGGGTTTGTAACCGAACAGAAGGGATCAATGTGGCTGATGTTTCCTTCTGAAGGCAGTTTTCACACAGCCCTGTTCCAGGAGATCGCCTGAACAGGCAGCACTGAGATGTTTTTCATGGGGCTGCATAACAGATGTAGAGTTGTGTTTGTAGCATTTTTATAAACCGCATATAAGCACAAATTGTCTATAATATCAACAGCAATCACAGATGCTCATTTTTAAATATACTAAACATCTGTCAGAAGAATGAAAAACGTCAACAAGACACAGCATCTGTCTCTAGTCCTTTCTCATCCGCCAAGAAACAGCTTATTAACCAGAAGTGTTAGTTCTAGCAAGACTAATGCTGTTTTATTAATGCACTTTCTGTGTCTCCTATCTTACATATTTTGCTGGAAGAAATCTTTTAACAGCTTTTCCCCTCCCGTAGCTTTGCTGTAGAGGCTGTGAGAGCCTAGAGCCTTCCTACCAATGGTATTTTTGTGTCTGGTCCCAAACAACACTCAAGTTGCACCTTGCTTTCTGGAGGAGAAGCCAAAGGGCACCCCTTTGCTATGGCACTTGACGAGTTACCATGAGGGGCAGGTAGATCCTTTTTTTGAGGAACTTGATCCTTTTCTGTGATGTTCTCCAAAAACCTTACTGAGCCAGCGTCCCCAAGCAAGGAGAACCATCCATACTTACCACGACTCTGGAGTGTAGATATGTCCCTTTTAAAAAGGTGGACTCTGTAAGTAAAGGGTAGGGTATCTGTAGTGTTCTGGTTGAACTTGGATTTTTGCATATTTTTTCTGCTAACAAAGCAGAGGCTGTTGAACTGGTGCTTATGGGCTGTGTGGCAAGAGGCTTACCTCACCAGAGCAGAAGACAGGAGGGTACCCAGCCATGCCCCACTCATGACCCGATTTTACAAGGCTCTGGCCACATCCTTGAAGTGTCAATGTAATCCCTACTGAGACCTCGAATTCCCATTGCTAGTGCTCAGCTCCTGCCTGCTTGTTCCAGATCCCTTGGCTCGTGTCTCATGCTCCTTCCCCAAGCCTTGCTCCATTCTTGCTGTGTTGTTTGGGGTGGGTTTTTTTTTTTTTCTGTATTAAACCCTTTTTCTCTACAATTGAGTAGCTGTGACCCTAAGGGCGTGATGATGATCACCACCTGCTGAAGGACAAGCAGTCCATGAGTGGCCATAAAGTGTGACCTCAGGAACTTCTGATGCTGCCCATGTGGTGGAGGGCTCTGTCTCTGTACCTGCTCTTTAATTACAGGCTAGAATGATTAGCCCATCTAAAAGACAAAAAAAAAAATTGCCCGATGGACTCCTACTGCTCTCACAGCAGCACAGGGGATGAGGGGAGGCATCTCGGCGAGCTCCTTCCCAAATCAAATGATTGTCCAGAAATGTTCTCAGACTAAACAATTATTAATAGCTTCTGAGAGAGGTTCAAATAAACATCCTTCTCCTGCAGAGATAAGGGGAAAGCTACAAGCAATTGCTTTGAATCTGATCCTTTGGCTGTTAACGTTAAACAAATTTAAAACGGCCATAAGGGTAGGAACCCTCCCCCCAGAGGTCAGGACTGCTTGTTTGTCTGGTTGCAGTAGGTGTCTCCTTAGACTGGGATCCAGCACAGCCCTGTGTGGCTCCTGCCAACCAAGTACCAAAGCGCTGGTGAAGCGACACGCGTCTCGTGCACAAATGATAAGCAACAGGGGTTTGCAAGAGGAAAATGAGGTTTGAACGGAATTAGGGAGCAAATGGGAGGAAAATGCAAGAAATAAGTCCGTGAGGAGGCAGCCCCGGGGAGCTGGAGGCTCTCCACGCACGGCTTACACACCAGGAGGGCAATTTTGAGCAAGGTGCAAGTGCCAGCTGCGTTTTTTCCCCCTGTATTAAAGCAATGATTAATCTTACATTTTAGACATTTTTCTTTTTAGCCCTTTCTCAGACTATTTGGAGAAAGGCAGATCTCTGGAGCGATAGCGTACGGCCCTCGGCAAGGTCGGGTTGATTATGGTGGAACATTTGTCAACCCCGGCCAAGAGCAGCTGTGAGCATCCAGACAGGGTCCCGGCCACCATGGGGGCATCAGGCAGAGGAACGGGGGGAGCAGAGCCCATCACCAGCCATGAAATCACCTTTTCCTGGTCTGCTTCTGTGTCCCAAACAGGCTGCTATGTCCGCAAAGTGGTGAACATCTCCTTTGGTGTCCTCATTGCTTATCTCAGTGTCCCGGTTGTCCTCAACCTGCTCAACTCCAGACAAGTCATGAACACCTCGTTCAACCCACTCAGGATAGTGAACACCTACGGAGCTTTCGGGAGGTACGTGTATTTTCATGGCACATCATATGGCTCTGCTGCTCTCTCCAATGTAGTCTGATAACCAGTCTGTGTGCCTTAAACCTAAACCAAAATCCTAGAAATTCTTCTAGTAGCCAGCAGACTTGGAATATCTGTTTATGAGAGAGAAGGAGAAGAGTAGTGTTTTTCTTTCCCACCGAATTCTAATTTATGGAATATCTGTTTACGAGAGAGAAGGAGAAGAGGAGCAGGTTTCTTTCCCACTGAATTATAATTTATTTTCTTTGAGTCACATTAAGTTAGCTTATTATATTAATGTAGCAAATATAATAGCAGGATGAAAATATCCATAAGAGAGTTCATCCAGTGGATAGTCTTCACCATCACCAGCCCACTATATTTATGGTGGACTTCTCTTCCCCTGCGCGCATTTGCTCTCCCTCATGTAAATATTCACATAAGCTATTGGGTAGCAGAATGAAGGCCAACAAAAGGAAGTGCTTTTTCCAACGAGTGACTTGGGGAATTCATTGCTACAGGAAACTGTGGAGACGAAAGTATAAATGGCCTCAAAAAGGAACAAGGCAGATTGAGAGGACAGGCCCAGCAGCAGTCTGGCTGCTGCCTTCAGCTCAGGAAATCCCACTTATGGTTGCAAGGTGGGACTGGACAAGGGAAGCATCTCCAGTTACGTTTGCAAGCAGGTTGTTTTTGAAGCATCTGAGTCTGGGTTTTCTGGGGACAGGTCACCAGTGACCAGCCACAGTTGGGCTCACCATAACCATTCTTGTGTGCTGGCCCTCCAGCCTCTTCCAACTGAGGAAATGCTTCATCAGAACAGCTTGCCCCAGGGGCAACAATAGGGTCAGTCATGGACCTCTGGCTTTGCCACCACCTTGCCGTGGTGGCCATGGGGTGTTCCTCAGAGATCTGAGCCGAGGGGTGGGATGGGCAGCTCTTGGGTTAGTGCACTCTGGACAAGGTCCCACAGGAGAAGCCAGCAGTAATTAAATAGGTTTATAAAAGGTGAAGCTAGTTGGCTTTTGAGAGGGCTGGCTGAGTGGATGGGGAAGGGGAGGAGCGGGGTCTCACTTTGAGCACTGAAGATGCAAAGGACACCTGGAGCACATCAAATCAGTATCATGTTTTTTCCCCACTTCTTCAAATAGCAGAAACTTCTGTGGAAAAAAATGGTTAGAGAAAGACATGATTAAAAATATCAACACTAGTTGGGAAAAATGCTGAAGTTTCTCCTTTTTTTTTGAGAGAGGGAGAAATAACCCCTGAACCTCTTTGAAGGCTGGAGTGGTGAAGCTACGGGAGATTGTTTTCTTTGGGTTGTTGTTCTTTTTCTTCTTCAGTCTATGGTTTCTGTTTCAACAGTTACCAGAACCTAAAGAGCATGTGATGAAATGCTGCTGTAATATGTTTGTAATTCCAGCCTATGTAAACCAATAAAAAGAGGATTGCAGCTTATAATGAATATACGATTATGTGAAACTTGACATATTTTGAATCACACAGTAGGAACATACTTTTATTAGTAATTTGGTGTCCCTGATTTACAGTGTGTTTCTAACCATTGGGCAGCTGGCCACGGCTCATAACTCAGCCCAGTGTATAATATGGAACTTGGCTGGAGAATCCAGAAATCTATTAAATGTAGGTAACAATTATAAGCTGAGACGTACAGCATTCCTTGGGTTGTAAGCATCTATCACTGGAAGCCATTGGGGGAGAAGGTGGAGGCTGTGTGTGTTTCCAAACTTTCGGTTTCTTGGGTTGGAAGAGGAGGGACCAAAGTAGTAAAAAATTAAAAGGGTGTTGGGAGCTGGACAACTTTGATAGGCAGAGTTACGCAGTTCTGTGTTCGTTATGGAAAACAGCTCTCCAGTGTAGGCAAGCGTCACTGACAGGTCATTGAGAACTTGGTGTTTTCACACGGGCTTTCTGTGGCCTGGAGAGTTTGCCATCCATCCCTGCTGCTCTACCACCTTGCTGTGTAGAGAGAGTCCAGCCAAGCAGCAAAGGGAATACGCGTGACCTGCCGTAAGGCTGGGGTGCTTTTTAACCAAGTTTCTGTATATCAACTGGCTATGGGGGGCTTTTTTTGTTTTCATTTTCTGCTTTTCTTGGCTTGGTTTGCATTGGCTCACACGTTACCTCCTTTCCCTCCTCTTGCTGAGTAATAGCTCCATGAGACCTGTCTTCCAGCCGGGACGGTGAAATGTTTGGGCATGTAGAGACAGCTGTTAATGATGCCCCACGAGTCAGCTCCTGGGGGGTGCTCCATATGGGGCCAACCACCTCCCCACAGCTCAGGCAGCTGTAGCCAGTTAACCTGGGCTCATTGCGAGCATGTCCTGCCCTTTCCCATGGCCAAGGTTTGAGCTGGAGCTCAGCACTTGAGGCCAGTGGCACTGCAGGGAGAGCCAGGCTTTCAAAGGGGACACTGGAGTGGTCCCAGCTGGAAGCTGCTCTGCTGATCCCACAGCTGGAGGTGCCCAAAAACGCAGAAGCAGGGTATCTGTGCATATTCACCTGTGAAATTTCCCCTGCAGATATCTTTGGTGCTTGTAGTCAGAGAGTTCTTGTATCGCAATAACAGAAAGGTTTTCTTCAGAGACATGGGGCAAAAAAGCTGGTGCATGTTAAAGATGCTCATTTGGGTCTTGGGAAACACTCATTTTATTCTCTCAATGTCTTGGACAAGTATTAGGCTCTAATTTAGAAAGACAGACCCATCCATTTCAGTAGGAATCACCTTTTTGGGCCGTAGTCCTCCTTGGACTGGCACAAATGCAGTGTGATAGAGGTGTAGAGTGGGAGGGCATGGAAGTTGAAGTTTTCCATATACTCTGCTGCTGGAGAGAGAAAAGTCTACTGGATAGACAGGTTCTCTGTAGCTTGACCCATCAGGAACCAACTGTACCACCAGGTCATTGACTCATGTTGCCATGTTGAATCTCATGAACTCGCATTTCACACGACTTGAGACAAAAAACCAATATCATGTTGTGTCCCACAGCATTACCAAGGAGAGAACAGAAGTCATCCTTCAGGGGACATCCAGCCTGGATCCCAATGACCCCACTGCTGTCTGGGAGGAGTTTGACTTCAAATGCAAGCCTGGGGACTTGAAGAGGAGGCCGTGCTTTATCAGCCCCTACCACTACCGCCTGGACTGGCTCATGTGGTTCGCTGCCTTTCAGGTATATTTTTTTGGGTGCTCTGAGACTTGAATGTCCCTTGACCAGAAAAAACAATTTATATGAATTTACTATGTGTTGGGGTGGGTGGGGGAATATTTGAAGCTTCGGCGAAGTTAATTATGTTTAAAAAAAGAGGTTGTATTCCTAAAGGATGTCTGCTACTAGTGTAATGAAACTCTTGGAAATTTTATGTGAGGCTTTTTAATTGTTTCCCAACAATAACAAGAACTAAAGACACTGTGAAGGTCCTTGGACTGCAACTGCCTCGTGAAACGGTGGCACAATGGGACAGGAGCTGCCTCGCAGGGTGCCCCAGGACTCAGCAAGGATCAGCATCCCCAGCTGCATGCTCTGCCCACCAGTTTGAACCCCCATCCTTCTTGGGACACCCCTGGGGACACCGGCAGTTGCTTCCACTGCTTGCCTCCCTACATATGGACGTAGGGTCCCACAAAATATTTTCCCCACATGGTATCAGCAAACAGGTGACAGCCATAAATTAAAAAAGAGAAGGTGGGGGGGAAACTTGTACAATTAATTCTTGGATATCTTTTGCATATTCTGCAAAATCTTATTCACGTGAGCTCGAGAACTTGGACCGGGTTTTACAGAACAGGGTCTTACAGCCGTGGCGTGAGGCAAACCCATCTCAGATTATCAGGGACTTTTCTCTTTGTTCTTGTATCGTCTCCCGGCGAATCCTCTTCCCTCACTCCTCTCCCCCTGCCCCAAACTTCTCTGTTTGCTTTCTTTGTGGTATTTTCATTTAGGCGCCTTTTGGATTCCTCAGCGATGACATAACCATCGCTCTTTGGCTATGGTTTTATATTTACCCCGCTAGTTTTTGTGTGCTGGAATTTCATTTAATCTGCATTAGGTATGCTTATCCCTCAGCAAGACAACAGCAAAGGTTAAAACTCAAGCCAGGAACGGTGCCCAGCTTTACATGAAGGTGCAGAAGGTTGAATGGGAGCTGTTGGTTTAAATCTGACTGTGTTTTGGGAGGGCTCTGGCAGCGGAGGAGAAATCCAGCTCACCCAAGCAAAGTTGTTTCTGAGATGAGAGAAAGCCTCTTTGTTCCCAGGACAGGAATATCCCAAAGGCTTTAAAATACAAAGTGATCTCAAGTTTAAAACCAAAGGAGGACGGGGGGACACAACATGATATTGTTTTTTGTCTCAAGTAATGTAAAATGAGCTAGCGTCAACATGGCAACACGAGCCAATGGCCTCATGGTACAGTTGGATCCGGATGGATAAAGCTATAGAGAACCTGTCTATCCAGCAGATTTTCCTCTTTCCAGCTTGCCACACCAGCTGATGAGCAGCAATTAGTGTCGTGGGGCTCGTCCTTGGGCAGGAGGAGAGTGGGTGAGTCCTTGACTCCCACTCGGTGGGGTTTGTGCTAGAAGTGTGAGGTCCATCACCTCTCCACTACAGCAGCACCAGGTGGAAATGGGCTGTTGGCCCATCCCAGCACGTGCATCCCGTGCCCACTGCAGTGCTCCCTCATCCCCTCCTGCCACTGGGGCCTTTCCCATCGCCCTCCTGGTGCACACGGGTCTCCATCAAGCAATTTCAAGTCATGCTTGGAAGAGTTTATTAACAAAAGGTGCAGAAAGGAGAAAAAATCTTCTGAAAAGCAGGGGTGATGTGATGAAAACAACAGGAAGGCAAGTAACGTAGGCTCGGCAGCAAGCATTTTCAAATCTGGATGTTCAGGAATTTAAATACCTGCTTAAGCATGGAAGTAAATCCCATTTGGAGTGGCCGAATGTTTGTTTGAAAACAGTGAGCTGTTTATTTGGTGTCATCCCTGGGGAAGCTGGCTGTCCTGCCATCGTCCCCGTGCTGCCATAGCCAGGAGAAGTCACTGTTGTTTGATTGTTGTTTAGACTTGAGTCACGCAGATCTGCAGAAGGGATGAGAAACCAGAATTCGAAACCCCAGAAGAAATTTGTGAAGCCAAGCAAGTTTTGCAAACCCCATACAGTAGTTTATGGAGTCCATAAAACCAAGTTACTTCAGCCTCTGGATTAGATTTAATTTGTTTTTCAAAGTTCTGGATTTTTTCTACGCCACTGCTCACCATCTGCCCCATCGTTTCCCGAGCAAGTGGCCGCAGGGTTGGTTTTGCAGTTCGTTGGCGGTGGCCAGGTAAGGAGCTGACATATCCAGCTCTGACAGGCTGCAGAAAAGCCGGGGACTTGGGGGGAAGATATTTACCATCCCTTTGTGCTGCTCGTGACAGGTTCCTCTTTGCACCTCATCACCGCTTGACATATGACGCCTTCCTCCGCTCGGGGTTTCCTGCAAAACTTTTCCACCTTGGCTTATAGCTGCAGGACTGGCTTTGAAGAGCTGGAGCATGGGAGAGCCAGGCTCTTGGCATGGCTGGCGTGGGCCAGCGCGGTGAGGCAGCCACCGGCACGGCCCTGGCGCAGGAACGGGAGGAGCCACGGTGCTGCTCCACCTCTGAATTGCAATTTATTAGTTGGCTGCCTCTTAATTACCATTCCAGTAGTGCCGTAATTATACGTAATGTAACATGGCATTATTTTCCAGGAAACAATTTTCGGGATGTTAATTTTATTATCTAAATATAATATGCCTTTTCACTTGTTTTCTAAATCCCCTCTTTGTTTTGGATGTCTTGACATCCCGAGGGTGCTGTGGCTCTGAATTGAAGCCCTTCATTTAGTTCTGGCAGGGACATAACCCGTCCAGAAACATGTCTGCATTGCTTCTTCCCGTCTGCAGAAGGGGAAAAACTCCCATGGACCGGCAGTAGCTGCAGAAATCTGTGCAGAACCCTTTTCAGTCATTTCTCAGCAGCCTCCTGGGACGGGATGTCATTTGCTCCGTCACCCTGGTCACCTGTGTGCAAAGTGGGCTGGGGTCATCTCACCAAAAAATAACGCGTCTCTCACTCAGGAGCTGATGTTTAGCTGCTTGTTGCTGAGATTGGTCGCTCCGAATGACCTACCTCCATAGCAGGAATTTAAACCAAGGTCTGAGCCAACTTAGTGCACGTTTTTAAGAGGAGATACTGCTAATTGGAAAGAACGGCATGATGTGCTCATTGCATTTGCAGGTGCAATGCTGTGAATACAACAGAAGACAAGGTCTAAAAGCCCAGTGATCTTGCTGGTTTGGGTCCCAGCAGACAGGAGGGGTGTCAGCGGTGCTGCACATGGGCAGGACCCATCACCTGCCGTGGGATGGGATGGAGCAGAGCGTTGTGCTCCGGAGAAACCTCTTGGGATGAGTGTGCATTGCAAGATGAGCCCATTTAGGAAAAGGCAGAGTGAAAAGGCAGGCAGGATAGCAGAACAGGTGAGCAGGCATTTGACATGCACGGTGTCACCCTCCCACTGCGCTCAGCCGAGCACCCAGGTCAGGAAGGATTGAGCTGATGGGTGAGGGTGCAGAAGAGGGACCCGCAGGAAGAGCAGAGGTGGAGAAACCCTCTCCCATGGCAGCAGAGCAAACAAATCTGCATGGGTGTCCAGATGTCAAAACAGGTTTGGAATAGGTGGAAACCTGCTGCAAAGGAGAAGGCAGCCATCTGTTTTCTGTGTCCCCGTGGAGAAGGGAGGAAATAATGGATGAAATGGCAGAATATGATTTAATCTCAGGAAAATTCCAGTTAAGCATTAGGAACAACTTTTCACCCCTTGACACTTTATTGTGTTAGTGCAAAGACATCCTGTTTTTACAGGAGCTGGAGACAAATTGTTAAAGCTTTGTTTGTCATCCAGCTACTGATGGCAGCGCTCCTGTATTATTTGACTTCTTTATGGTGGGCATTTGTAGAAGGAGCCCAGCCATCACAACCCAGAACTGAGCTATACTGTGCTGCTGGTACAAAAAGTGTTACAGACAGATTTTTGGCAGGCTGTGGGTGGATTCAGCATCGTTAATAAATAGCAACCAGAAAACAAAATACTGTTCATAGTTTTGGGGCTTCAAGTTGGTCACTTTTCCTGGTAGCGGGATGTCTTGGATTTTACAAAAGCCAGTTGTTTATCGTACCAAAGATTTGTTCTTCACCAGTGGGCAGCACTGGAAAGCCTACAGTGCTCTGAATAAAGAAAAATCAAAGGGAAGGCTTTTCCCCTCCTTACTATGGCACGAAGGTTATTTATTCTATTTGGGGTCTGCCTTTGGCCAAGGTGAAGGCATGCTCTTGGTGCTTACCAAATAATAACTACTCAAAAAATAACAAAGTTAATGCCATCTTCATATTGCATTTTTAAAGCCCAGTGTCTTGTTGCATTGTACCTTGATGCTCCAAAAGTCTCTGAATATCAGGACTGGCACAGAAACCACTCAGACTGGTGGCCCACGTTGCTGTGTCCTACAGGGCTCTGCAAACCATCAGCGGACCCACTGCAGAGCAGCACTTGCAATACACTGAGAAGCAATATGTGTTTTCCAGATATGATGTGTAAGTTTATTTATAAACTTCAGCTGCCTTCCTAAGAGAAGAGAGAAACTTCAGTAACGGGATTGATGCTCTGAGGATCTCCCCTGGGTGGTAACAGGGAGTCGTGATGGAGACTTCACGTTATCTATCGCACACAAACTGGAAGAGCTGAGAAAATGTAACCCTATTTATAGAGGAGGCAGATTAATATTTTTGTGAAGTATTCTATTCAAGCTTCTGTTATCTCGGTCTTCCAGCCAGAAGGTGCTTACAGGAAAAAGCTTCACGGCAGCCGAATGGAGAAGGAGGTGTGTGTAACGTAATAAAACCTAAACCTCATGTGCAGTGCACTAAGCACAGCCTTTTACATTTCCTTTCTTCCCCCTTCTAAAAATACAGGCCTCAATTCACTTCCATTTTCCATTCCAGCATTCATACGTTTTGGTCCGTGTTCAGCATGTAAGAACTTTAATTTCTTCTTTTAATGGTGATTACTTGTCTCCCTGTGAGTATGAATAATTTCAAACTCCCCAGCTGCATGTAGACAAACTGCAGGCTGGAGCACGGGCACGCTCACCTCTAGCAGTAATATTGTGATGGAAGTGCCTAAAAGCCCAAATCAGACTGATAGCCTATCTGTCACGGGCTGTATAAATACAGAGTAAGACCTTGTCCATGCAGGGAATGATTATTGTCTACAGTGGCCATTGTATCTCCCTGTCTAGACTCCATTCTGGAACAAAGTGACTTTTCTTTCCAAGTCCAGAGGTGATACGGGAGCTGTGCCAGGTGCGCGATTTCCCCGGAAAGGCAAGATCTAAGAGCCCAAAGTCTTGCTCTGCCTTTTATTCCTCAGCCCAAACCTCCTGTGCTCTGCACTGCACCCGCCTCCTCTGGGGACCTGCTGCTTTCCCAAGCATTTTCTCCTAGGACGGGCTCAGGGATGGCTTTTAGTGAGGCTTGAGAAACTGCCCCCACTGAAATATTATACATTGAGCCAGACCTGCGAAGAAACCTTTGGGAAACTTAATAGAAAGAAGGGGATGTGGTTATTGTGGATAATGAGAAGTGATGTGACCTAATGTAGCCTTTGACCTTCCTCGGTTAAGTGGCTTGGGTAGCGGGATGGTAGCAAACATTGGTGAGCTGGAATATCATAAAGAAGCCAAGGATTGCATGAGTTATGCCCTCTTTTCTGTGGGAGATGGATTATTTCCCCAGCTGATAGCTAAACAACAGTCAAAGGAACTCAGCTGCAGAAGGGGAAACAGCAGTGTAAACAGCAACGTGAATATTGGGTGAAAACATCCAGGATGGTGGAGTTACTGCTTTACATCCCCAAAGTGGGTAGGCTGTGACGCAAAAAAATGCCCCTTACGACATAGTGTGGGAAATGTAAACCTCCCCTTCCCCTCTGTCATCCACCCTCGCACACCGACACCGATGTGAGACCGTGCAGGGCTCCCAACCATGTGAAATAATAATGCGGGGCTCCCGTGCCAAGTTTCCAGCTGTTTCCACATGTGCATCTCATACTTACCTCCTCCCGGGTGCCTGTGCCAGGACTGAGATTCAATAAAATGCCACACTAATCCGCAGTCCTTTTTCATTAAATGACCAATTAAAGCTAGAGGAAAAGGGTTCTTGTTATTATTATTTCAGTTGGGAACATGTTCCCTGTAGTGCCGGGTGGTTTTTATATGTATTTTTTTGCGATGATTATATTCTCTTACTACTTTGTTATCTCTGCAGAGTTTCCTTGCTACTGCCTCTGGTTTGCCCCCAGCTTCGGGCTGGTGCCTGACTTGGTTTTAAATTCTGTGAAGTTATTAAATACTTCTGTATACAAGTTAATGTATTCAGGGTGAGAACACTGTGTTTGTGCACTGGCAAAGCGTGTGAGTGGAGAGGTCAGAGGATATAAACAGTTGAAGAGAAGTCTCAGGGCCGTGCTGCTCCTGGGAGGTGGTGGTACCCAGGGCACGCAGTGATGCTCGGCTCCTCGTGCTGGGCCATTTGGAGGTGGGAGAAGGAGCAAACCCCCATCCCAGCGCAGCGTACGCAGTGAGACTGGCATGGAAAGGCAGGGGAAAGCAGCTGCCCAAGCACAGCACAAGGCTGAAGCCCATCAGGAAGTAAAAGCTCATGGGGTCTTAACACCTAGTCCCAGGTTCTCTTTGTTAGTCCACTGTGTTATACCTAAAACCTGATTTTCTGAGGTCTTGAGTCCTGGTACCAGCTGTAAGGACAGGTAAAGATGATGTGGCTTGCTGGAGAGCTACTCCTGTTGTATTTGTCGGTCTGCATGGACTGTCCATGAACATAGAAAGCCTTTGGCTTTGTGGTGAAGGTAGCGTTGCTTTGGGAACCTTAACCTCTGCCCAAGCTGTCTTTCCCAGGCATTTTAGTTGGGTTGATGAGAAGTTGTATTTTAGTTGAGTTGTGTTTTTAGGTTCTGTAGTTGCTCCCTATGGTAAAACAGCAAGAAAACTCTCAAAAAGATAAAGGAGGGAGTCATGTTCACATCCATGGTGGGCTGCACTTCTCCAGGGTTGCTGTGTTCAAGGTCAGGCAGCGAGCTGTGGAGCTTGTGGCACATTTCAGCTCTAACCAGCAGCTTGTAGCAGCAGACTGTGCTGATCACTGGTTCCCCAGTTGGGAGTATGGCCTGGGCTCTGCATGGTATGAGGGGAGCTGCAGCTTTTGGAGGGCAGGAGGCAGGTGTGGGGATGGAGAGGCAGGGAGACAGAGCAGCCTGGGGACCTGCTGGTCCAGAGTCAGTCCCTGGGACCTGCTGTAGGGTGAGTCCCCAGGTGCCTATCTTGGTGCTTGGTGAAGATCCAAAACCAGAAGATGAACCCAATCTGTGTGTGCATGCCCACCTTAAAGCAATATGTGCATCTATCCTGGTTGGATTATTTTTTTGGGTTAATCTACTCACTCACACCCTGACCATCACAGCCCTGCAAACGGTGTTTGGCTCTGGGTCTCCCTGGATCCACAGACAGAGGAACTGTCACCTTCCCACCCTGTGCTGTGATGCTTCCCTGAACACAGCCCAGATCTCCTGGACTCTTTTCTTTTTTCCTGCCTTTGCCACCGTATCACTTTACAGAGTAATGAGTTAAACAGCAGGGTCGTTAGCGCAGCTCGGCTCCTGCGCGCTCCCAGCATCGGCAGCGCCCGGTGTCTAAGCCTCCGTGCTGGGGGGAGCGTGGGGGGCTGCAGCGGGTGGAAATTTCTCACCACAGACTTTGCTGGGGCCAGACGTGTTGTAAATTTTACAAGAAAAACACTTTTACAAACCAGAAGTCCACCTCTCATGCGCATGGAGCTACTAATTAACAATTTGGAGACCATGCGAGCCGGGGAGCCGATTCCACCATTACGGAGCCTCATGGTTTTGAATCAGGTTTTGAAGATTTGGGGTTCTCCATAGAGCTCTTCTTCTCCAACTTCTTCCCAGTTCACACAAGGGAACCTTCCCACCTGCTTTGGGGTGGGCAGAGCACGGCACGGGACTGGCAGTGGGAAACATCCCTGGCCCTGCCACCCATCAGTGTTGGTGGGGACAGCAGATGGAACGAGCTGCCTGGTGAGGCAGGACAGAAGCAGGCAGATGGGGAGAATAATCTTCTTTAAAAAGTTGCTGGCTTAAATAACTGTGGTTTTCCTCTAAATTGTGATGAGCACGGGTCAGAAACCCTGTGAGGTAGAGCTGCCGCTTGATGGGCCTTTCCACCACTGTTTGGTGTTTTCCACCTCCTTTCTCTCCTCTGTTCTGTTTCCCTTAGCAACGGAAATAACAAACTTTGCCATTAGAAAAGATTTGCAGAGTAACTTTGCCTCGATGTTCTGCATTAGTCACAGCCCTGCAGGTACAGCTGCCGGGTTTCGCTTTCCCACAGTGTCCCCTACTGCTTACATTAAAAAATCCATTTAGGTACACGTTAAAAAAGGAGGGGAAAAAAAAAAAAAAAGATCTTAATGGAAGTATAAGGCAAGTCACCAGAAGGGGAAATGCTTTTTATGTACCCTCATCAAGAATCCCTGCGAAGAGCATGAGATGCATGGATTCCTGGAGGGAGGTAAATGCAGAGTCAAGTTCTGCCACTGGAGCTTGGACGGCGGCTCCCAAAGCTGATCTGCTCCTTTTCAGTGGCAGCAAGATTAAGGGAAGGGCACGGATACGGGATGTAAAGGGGGACAGATCAGATGAAAGGAGATAAAGAGGATGCAAGTGAAAGAAATGAGGAATAGAGAAGTCAATTCTGTTTTCTCTCTGATAACACAACAAGGGATAGCAACCTATTTTAAACTGATGGATGAACCTTCATTTCAAAATGTGTCATTACTGTTCCTCTGTGGAGCTAACTGCTGACAGAAATTAGTAAAATCAAGTGTTCAGGGGGCAGAATAGGCAAGAACACCTCCAGCTAGACCAGCCATGCACCAGACTTGCCTTGTAGCAGCACTTGTAGGCTTCTCACTGGCACTGGGACAGAGCAGTGCTGTGGGCTCGACAGGGCTTCAGGGCTGGCAGAAATTCCCCCTCAGGCATCACGCCTTGAGCAGAGGTCACTTCTGGGCTGGGTGAAGCTGGAGATGCATCCTTGACCATCATCTAGTCTCTGATCATCAGCTGAGCTGTGACCACTGGCTGTGAGCGTGCTCTTCGCCCCACTTAGCTGTGATGTGAACACCTTTGGGTATGCTTGAGATGGGGGACACTACTTTGCAGTTGGGGCAGGCTGGGAGCATGCACAGAGCCATCCCAGCTCAGCCAACGAACACCTCATTAAACCCTTGTGACTTGCACACTCTCAGTTGTAGCCGTACCCTTGGGAATGATTTCCAGATGAGCCAAGCTCAGTGAAGTTCTCCCTGCTCCCAGCAGATGCCAGAGGGTCTCGGTCTGGACCTCAAGGTGTTGGATCCCATGGGTTCTGTTCCTTGCAACACCAGGAAATTCATCATTTGCTCCCCAAATCAGTTGTAATTCCTCCCCAGAGACCACACAGAAGTCTTTAATGCTAATAACAATACATGGCAAGCCCGGCAGTGCCTAACATTCGTATTTTTTATTCCTTTCCTAAGACCTATGAACAGAATGAGTGGATAATCCACTTGGCTGGGAAGCTGCTGGCCCAGGAAGAGGAGGCCTTGTCCTTGATGGCAACGAACCCGTTTGCGGGCAGAGCACCCCCAAGGTAAGCTTTGAGTTTTGAGCTGGAAGTACCCAGGCTCCGTGCTATTCCCGTCTTGCACGTGTACATGTGGTTTCTGTTGATGGATTGGGTTTTGTATTTGATAGTACCTGGGTGGTCTTTAAGTAGGATGAGTTTAACATGAGGACACAGTGAAGAGCTGGTGCTCTCAGCGTAATTAGGTCATCTTTTATGAAGGGAATATTTGAGCTTATCATCCTTGTCCTCTGGGACAAGGAATGCTTTCCTGGTGGGGACACAAGGACCCTTTGGTTGAGCCCGTTCAGGCAGGTCTGTGAAGGGCTCAGCGTTGCTTCTCTTGGACAGAAATCGTGACTGCTGAAGTGGTTTCCTGCCCGACAGCTTTAGATTTTTTGCCATGATCACTTTGCGAGCTCAGATCAAAACCACCATTTCTACCGGCCCACTGAGGTATTTCAAAGACAAAACAGTCCTGCAAAAACGATTGTTTTTGCGGACACTTGTCTTGGAAGTGTTTGCGTTCTCAAAGAAGAGACAAAGCAAACATCAACAAGTGAAAGGCACAGATGAAAACCCCAAGGTTTTCTACAAAAGGGTATTTTTCACAAAAGTGTCTATTTTGTTGATGAAGTTATTTTTAGCTGAGAAAACATTTTAAGGGAATTTTGGATCAACTCGAGTAATTTTATGCTCTTGCTAATATTTTCCATTTGAGGCTCTCAAGATGCACTGCAAACAAGGATGAAGGTTCATGGCACCGTGTGAAATGAACTTCCCCTTGAACCCTGCTGATGTTTTTCAGATTTAGCGCAGTGCATCCCTCAGATCTTCTGAGGAGAGACTCCTTTTCCAGCTAAGACCATCCACCCTTTTACCAAAGCGCTTCCTCTGGGGTGGTTTATACATCCCAAGATGGTATAAATCTATAAACCCAAAATGGTTTGTACTCTGAGCTGACCATGTGTCTGTATATAGTGTGGAAAACAAGAGAGCAGAAGCACAGCTGGGGATACAACTGGAAAGTGAGTTTCCCACCATCATATTTGAGTATTTCTAATAACTATGTTTCTGGGGTTCATCAGGCATCCAGCCCTGTAGAGCCCAGGCACCTTATCAGAGCATTGCTACAGGCTGATGGGACCATACGCCCTCCAGGTACAGGAGCCAAGATTGCTGTAAGACCAGTTATTTGGGGGGGTTTGCACATATTCTCATTTGAGAACCGGTTTTCCTGTTGGTGCAGCATCACAGAGCGAGCCAGTGGGAGCTCCCAGCTCCTGGGGCAGGATCCTGCCCGTAGCCCAGAGACTCACAGCCCCACTGGGGGTTCCCATCAATGCTGGTTCGTAGCTCAGGACACGTTACAGGGTGGTGGTGTTGTTCATTGGGTTATACAACCAGCAGATCCGTTACACACAAATAATGACGCCTTGGCTCCGGTCCAGGAGGGCTCTGGGGAACCTCTATTAATTATTGCTACAAAAGGCATGCTGGGCTAGACCAGCACAGCCCTTGCCACGGACAGATACAGCTTTAGTAACGTTTATGGAAGGGTTTTAGCTCTGATTAGCTGTGCTTTCCATGCAAGGAGCAGCATGCTGATGCTGCATGATCAGCTGGTCTGGCTCGGTGGTGTCGAGAGGAGCACCCCATCACCTGCAAAACCTCCTTGCTACGGGTTGTATTCCGATTTTGGCCATGTTTTCTCTTTGCTTTTATGGAGCTTCGTTTGATTCCACGTGCATTTATTGGCCAACTTAGGGTCTGCATCTTATGACAGCAAGATGGACCTCCCTGCTGCTCCCTGCCACCTCCTTTTCAGGGGCTGGTCAGCCCCCATGGAGGTTTCTGTTGATGATTCTGGTGGTTTCTGTTGGTGGATTGGGTTTTGTATTTGATGGTGCTGCTGCTCACCCCCCATGGAGGTGGCACCTTTCTGATGGCCAGGGAAGGGGCACGGTGCAGTCCCAATGCCTGTGCAACCACTCACATGGCAGGCAAAGGTGGTGGGTGCCTCGTTAGGGTGCCAACAAACGCTGGAGCTCACAGCGGGCAGAAATTGAGCCCAGTGAGAATGGCTCACCCACTGGGATCTGGCAGGAGCTGGGTCCTTCAGGAGCTTGTTGTGGAGATGGTGCTGGGGCATCATTTGCCAGGCTGAGCTGGAAGAGCAACCAGGGAACCTGCATTGCATCAGCTCTGTCTCAGGTGGATTTATCAACTGAGTCTCTTCAAACTTTGCTTGTGTCCCTGAGGCTCAGGGCTGTAAATTCACCAAGCAGCAGTCACTGCAGGGCATTCCCTTGCATTGCTTTTTTTTATTATTATTATTTAAAAAAAACTAGAAGAAAGAAATTGAGTCCTGAGTGCTGCCTGACCCTGGGGGGTTTTAGCAGAACCCAGGACCTTTAGACACCAAGTCACCAGTTTGAATTAGGTGTCCCTTGGTGCCAGCAGCCAGAAGCCATGACCATCTGGTGGCTGCTGGCAATAAACGGCTCTCGCAGTTCACGGAGCGACAGGAGCATTTGATAATCCCAGAGCTGTTTATTACCACGTGTCCCCCAGCGCCGTAAACGTTGCTCCTGGTACTCACCGAGGCTGAAACCAAGACATCATAACAGAGTAAAAATCAAGAAAATATATATATATCGTCTTGCCTTCTGATATTCGCCATAGACAGGCTGCATCTCTTCTCTGCTTCCTAGCATCAGTGGTGTTAAAAGAATTAGAATAAAGTAGTTGAACACAGAAACTCATTTTAAAATTAAAATAATGAAGGGAGATGTGGCAGGGATAACACCACATTGCTCCAGGTGGTGAATAGGGGATTTTTTTATTGTATTCTGTAACAGGTGAGGAAGTGAAATGTTCAGGAATTTGAAGCAAAACCAAAAGCAAATCTTTATCTTCATTAGTTTTTATAGGATAACGATTGCAGAGCGCACAGAGGAATACAGGCAGGCCCAGTAAGTAATTCCACAGCAGCGTGGATGCTGTGTTGAGCACACGGCGCTATAGATCTTGTTGAACAGGGTCTTGATTCATGCGTTACCTTGGTTTAACCAAAGCACAGACTCTGTTTTCACTCTTTAGCAGCTAGTTTATAGTAGGAAAAGATCAGGATCCAGCGCTGGTTTTATGTGTCAGCTGCCTTTGCTCTGGCATTAGCTTTGCTTTAAAAGTTTTTCATGGGTCTAGTGTATTTTTGGGTGGCGTAAAATAAAAATAACAATTTAAAAACGCTCGTTTTGGCTCAGACCAAAATCCGACACCCCGTTTCCCAGGTTGGGGGTCACGTTTCGGGTTTTAGCGAGCCAAATCCAAACCCCTGGGACGTTGGCACCATCCGGATTTTCACCCAGGTGTGAGGGTGAGGGCTGGGGGCTGGGGTGGGTGCTCACGTCTGTCTGTGCTGAGGCAGGGGGGTCAGGGTCGCATCCTGCACTGGGCTGTCAGTCACCCATTCCTGTTGCTGTTGACATTTCTCTGGTTATTGCTTGTTTGCTGTTAGTGCTTTGCCTGTGGAAGGAAATGGAAGCAATCATTTGCCTTTTTTTTTCTTTTTTCCCCAATTTCTGTGCCCCATCCCAGCTCTGCTGGGTTTACACTCGCGCTCACAGCCGGTGTGGTCACAGCAGCTCCATCAGCTGCTCTTCACTCAGCATTACTTCTGCTCAGGTGGGCTCGCCTGCTTGGTTTTGGGGTCTTTTTCCTTTAAATTTCAAAAGCACTATTTCTTAGTTTAATTTTAAACATCCCCGTGTTGCACGTCGAAGCTCCTGGCAGGGCTGGCAGCGCCCTGCACCCACGGCGCAGTCCCGGGCACCTGGGATGGTAGAGCCATGGCCAGAACATGGGGGATCAATCTGTGCTCTCCGGTCTGGGTGCAAGAAGTGTAAGAAGAGGCAATGAGCAGGGTTTACCTATTTTTTTAACTTAGACCTTTTATTAACTAAGTGCTGAACATCCTCAGTGCTGGCAGCCTCTTACAGCCAGTGATCACCTTCTTGTTATCGTTTCATTTAGGTTGTCAACAAAAGCCTTAAATTTAAGCCTCAGTGGTAACACCTGGAAAGAAAAGGTAATTTGGGGTGGCTGTAGCTCTGACGGTTTCCCAAGGGCATCCCTGCACCCTCGGCCATGAGCCAGAGCCCACCTGTGGCTCCTGCAAACCTTGGAGACACCTTCACTCCCATCTTCCAGCTCAAGGTTGTGCCCAGCACAGCTCAGCTCCCTTCGGTAGCTGGGTGGAAAAAAAGCTAATTTTGCTACCATATTCCACCCCCCGGTCCCACCCCCCCCATCCACTCTAAAGGGAATTTTGAGACTTAATTATTTTCATTCCCTGCTAGACTAAATAATTAGGGGAAGGGACTGTTTTCCTTAAGAACATTACGCTCCATACTCCACGGAGTTTATTCTGTTAATGGAAACTCTACACCTTAAATAGCCAAGGGACTTTCAAAATGAGTTAATGCCTTCGAAATGAAATTTCTGAGACCAAAGTTTGTAGGTTTCTTTACAACGCTAGAAATTATAGTATTTTTTCAAGTGTGATAAACTTAAAATGAGAAACAGGTGACTGATTAAAAATGAGGGTATTGTTGAGCGCCCAGCCTAGCTGAGTGTGAAGCTTTACTTCAAGCACAGTGATGTTTGTGGAATGTGGATTTACAAAATATTATTGTGCAGCGGATAGTTCATAAAACACCAGCCATCATAAATCTGAACGGTAGGGCTTTGGCTGAGAAATTAATAAGTGTTTAACACACCGTCATGGAAACAGACTGCAACAATGAAAGAAAACAAAAATCAGATTTTGCCTACAGAAGGAGGAAAAAAAATCAGGTTTATTTTTGACTGAAGTGTTCGGTGTCTCTGATATTAAATCATGTTCACTTCAGGACTTTTATTCCAATTATAGTAGCACTTTGTTGAAAAAGCCCCAACATGCAGCTGAAGACTTCGGTTTGTGGTGGTGCTGTTATTTATGGAGGCAGTGCTTCCCGTTTGATGCTACCTGGCTGCAGAAATGCAAGAAGAATATAACATTTGGTATTCTTTTTTTTTTTTAATTTGATTGCCCATTTATTTCCCAGTTGTGTCACAGCTACTGAATTTGATTGCTCATTTATTTCCCAGTTGTGTCACAGCTACTGGGCTCTGTACCTGGGGGCAGGTTGGACTGGATTTTCAGGCCATATGAATCACCATGGACCCTGGCAGAAGGTGTAGGTGCTTTTCAGTGGGACCCATGGAGATGTACAGCCCACGCCATGGGAAGGGCTTTGTCATATTTTCAACGTGTGGAAGCCACTTTGGGGGCTGGTCCCTTGGACAACCCCAAAAGAGGTAAAGGTATGTCTGTAGCTATTGAGAGCAGTTCTGGGAGCAGGCA
The DNA here is from genome assembly GCF_001431845.1 of Calidris pugnax. Taxonomy (NCBI): domain Eukaryota; kingdom Metazoa; phylum Chordata; class Aves; order Charadriiformes; family Scolopacidae; genus Calidris; species Calidris pugnax. The sequence continues at coordinate 2,483,413 of NW_015090794.1, forward strand.
GGGATTATGGGGTTATCAGAAAATATGGGCATTGTTGGGATGTAGGTGGAAATGACATTTCTGTTCTTCCCAGTCTCTCCCCAGAAGTCTTTAGGAGGGAGCATTGCTTATGGGCATGGGATGCTCCGTGGGGATGTGAGTCCCTCAGGGTTTGAACATGGTTTTGCTGAATCCCCTCCTCTCACCCAAGCCATTTTCCTGTTGGGACAGCTCTCCCTCCAGGTATCCATGTGGTCCACACCATGTGACAGCGTAAGGGAGTGATGTAAATCTTCAGATTCCCCAAAGCCCTCTCCCATGAGCGCTGGTGCCTTTTGGGCAGAGAAGATAGATATGTTTTATGGTTTTCTCACCGAAAAATGCCTTTGCCAGCAATGAAACTGTCTTGGGAAGCAACAAGATCTTCAGAGGTGAAAAAGTATAAACACATTTATTTGGCTTTCTCACTGGATTTCACCATAGTGAAATGTTTTCTTGTGTTTCTCCTTTCCCTGTGCTTTAATTTAATAATTTAAAAGAAAATCTTTAATTTATCATCAACATTGTAAGGTCTGGTATTATCTTTCCTTGTGTTTTAATTTAATAATTTAAATGAAAATCTTTATCATCAACATTGTAAGGTCTGGTATTATCAGAATGAAATGATTCCACTGTCCTGAAAGAAAGCCCAAGGGACTTTCTTTTGGTAAAACCCTCAGCCTTTCAGAGTTGTCAGGGAGGGCAGGGCTGATCACAAAGTGTTGGGATTTACCCCAGGGGGGGAAATCTGATTTCCAGCCACCACTGGTAGTGATGGGAGATGCAACCGTGGGGCAGCTTCACCATGATGGGACTGCACCACGTGTCCTGTGGCCATGGGAGGCATCTCCCTTGGCAAGGGCAGCTCCTGCCTTGGCTCCATGGGGAGCATCAGCCCCATCCCCTTCACACCCACGAAACACTGAACTGAAACCCACATGCTGGGTCTGTCCATGCCAAAAGTAATCCCAGCCCGTGCTGTGAGCCCTGGGAAGAGCCAGGTTTCCTTCCCCTAAGGTTTGCTCTGCCCTCAGTAGAGATCCAGCCACTGAGCCTCCCTTTCTAACCTGTCCATGGGGGAATAAACCCACTTTCCTGGCTCCCAAGTTTTGAGGATGCTCTGGCTCTGCAGGACCAGACCTTGCAGGAGACATGGGACTGCACCACGTGTCCTGTGGCCATGGGAGGCATCTCCCTTGGCAAGGGCAGCTCCTGCCTTGGCTCCATGGGGAGCATCAGCCCCATCCCCTTCACACCCACGAAACACTGAACTGAAACCCACATGCTGGGTCTGTCCATGCCAAAAGTAATCCCAGCCCGTGCTGTGAGCCCTGGGAAGAGCCAGGTTTCCTTCCCCTAAGGTTTGCTCTGCCCTCAGTAGAGATCCAGCCACTGAGCCTCCCTTTCTAACCTGTCCATGGGGGAATAAACCCACTTTCCTGGCTCCCAAGTTTTGAGGATGCTCTGGCTCTGCAGGACCAGACCTTGCAGGAGAAAGAGAAAGTCAGCGGCGTTGAAAAACAACCCATAAAACTGCCCTTATTCTGCAAACCTGGGCCAAGATGAATTTACGACCCCTCCTGCTAACGGGGCTAGAACAAGCAAGAAAGCCGATGATGGAGGCTCTGTTACTGTAATGAATTTGTACTTTCCACTGCCACTCGCTCCCTGATTTACAATGGAGTGGGGAACTTTAAGATAAAAAAAAAAAAAGCCCACCACCAAAAAAAAAAAAAAAAAAACCCAAACCCCAAATCGAAAAGACGCCCCGTGTTTTGGTTTCTTTCTTCCCTCTCCCACCCCGCCTTGCCCTGTCAGGCCATTAATTCTAACAGAAACCACCAGCTCTGGTTTTTTCCCTCGAACCCCTCAGCTGTTGCAGGGAGACAGCTGCACCCTCTGGAACTAATTACAGCTGTCTGGGAGATTTAGCCCTCCATCCCAACAACTCCAATATTGCTGCTAATTTTTAACACGTACAGTTGGAAGATGTCATAATGGGCTGATATATGATTGAATCTTAAAAGTGCTACAGCGCAGCTGCTACCGGGCATCTGGTGGGATGAATATATTGATTTAAAAAATAATGCTTATTATTTTTAGCCTTTCTGCCCTCCCCGAGGCTGTAGCTTTGCCCGACTCGGGTGGTGATGGAGAGCGGGTGCTTGCCCAGAAGGGTGGTGGCAGGCAGATCCTGGCATCTCCCATGCGGGGTGGTGGGTCCTTCTGGGTATCTCGGTGGTCCTCCCACTTCCAACCATCCACACCAGGATCAGCACCTCCCGGGCACTGCCGTTGAGCTCAGGAGAAGCTGCCAAAGGGTCACTTCTGTCTGTTGTCCTCCATCCCTATTGTTGTGATAGCAGAGAGGGTTTTCCACGTCCTGGAGGAGAAATATCTGACTTGCTTTATCTGACCATATCTTGTTTCTTGCCTCTCAAGTGATTATTTTGCCCTCTTGTGCCTCCTAATGGACCTAACCTGGTCTCAGCTGATTCAACCTGATTTCCCCACCTAGCTGTGGTACCTGGTGCCCGGTGCTTCCCAGGCAGCCAGGAGAAGCTGCTGGCTTGCATTTTCTCAGAAAATCCTGGGAAACTGCTTGCAGCTGGGATTCTCCTTCCTGGCCTTTCTGTCTGTCCCCTCTGAAACATGGGTCTTGCTCATCCTTCTCCAAGTGTGAGTGACCACCTGTGGCATTAGACTGCTTTTAATGGAGATGAAGTCAGATAGCTGCTTCACAGCATCCTTGAAGGTGTTTCCATTTCTCCAAGAGCAGCAGGCAGGGTTCACACATGCCAGCAGTTTTCCTGCATCAGAGAGGGCTCAGAGAGCTGTGGATCCCTTCCACCAGCCAGAAAGTCTTCACCTAAGCCCCAGAGTTGCAAAAATCACAAGCAATTGCTGATAAGGTGATGCACAGCTCGTAGCAGTTTCCCAATCTGCAGGCAACCACGCATGTGTGTGTCTCGCCTGAGTTACAAGCTGTCCAGGGCTCCAAGCGATGCTTGTAAACTCTGTGAGCTCTGAAATGATGGACTCTGAGGGGGTTAATGCTTCAGCCCTGTTAGTGCAGGAGCGTGTTCGCTCCCTGAATCCCGGGAGGAGGGAGCAGGTCCAGCGAGGCAGCACCAGAGAAGTTTCCAAACCCTTTAACTTCAGGACTGAGGCACCCAGGTAGATTATAAATGCTGGAGTAGCTTGTAAACTCTATGAGGCCTGAAATGAGGAGCTCCAGTGAGTATTAAACTCTGCAGCTTTTACATCCATGAGCCTTGCAAGGAAAGATTCCCACGGGTTCCAGGTTTTCCATGTTTCTGCAACAGCCCCTAATCCCAGGAATGATGGAGAAGACTGATAGTGTGGGGTCTGGATGCTGCAGTTCCTCCATCCCGCAGCACATGTTGGCTGCTCTAGCCAGGTAAAGGCTCTTTGATGTCTCCAGTGACCAGAATGAAAACCTTCAATCTCGCATCTCAGAGAAGCACTGGTGGTGCAGGACAGTGAAGAGCCATGGCCTGCAGTGTGGGCTTTATAGCTCATCACTGGGTGTGTGGTTCAGCCCCTGGAAGAGCTCAGCTCCCTGGACTTTACAAAGTCCACAGCCCACAGAGCTGTCCAGGCTCCTCTTCCATGGATCTTGTCATCCAGATATGGACTGCTCATCCCAACACTCCAGCTCATGGCTCAGGTGGAGCAGGCTGGGGGAAGCAGAGTGACCACGGCTGGGACAAGAGGGTGGCTGAATTTAGAGGTTGGGGGTCTTGGGGGACTCTTCAGATTGATTTAGGCTCTGAAGAGAAGAGCCTGAGACATAGTCAGATAGAAACGCAAACTTTATGCCACAAAAATGCATCTTCAATTGCATGTGGTCACTTTAATGCTCACACGGTTCTAGTTTTACACACCGATCCCTTTGATACCAAACATTTTAATAGACACAGAACATATGGGAAAAATCATACCAAATCAGATGATAGATATTATTTAATCTGGGCAGGCAAGCCCGTTTGAAAGGGACAAGGAAATTCTCATTCCAGAGGGGTTATAGGACAGTCCTTGAGGCTGGGGAGAAGGCGCTTCTGTGTCTGAGCAGAGAGAGCTGGCATCTCCTGAGGTCTCCTAGGTCTGCCCTGGGATAAGTCAACTGCTCTGTGTTCTCTGTGTGCCCATCTGGAAAATAGGAACTTTGCCAGAGGGGGTTTGCAGATCGCTCCTTCCGTGTGGGGCACCCCATTAGAGCCATGTTGTGGGTGTATGTGGAGACAGGGCCACAGATTTTTGGGGGGAAAAAACCCAAAAGCCCCAAAGTGTCAGACAGAGGGAGGCTTCGAGGCGGGGATGGACTGACATAAAATCAGCCAATGAAGCTGGATATGTTTTTTGAATTCCAGAAAGCAATCAAGCAGCACAGCTTGGAAATCTCTATCCATCCCGGACAGGAGCCTGCAGGCTACCTGGACCCACGGGAACGTTGCTGTTCAGTAATGCTCTAATTATTAACAGGAAATTTTGTGCTCCTCTGAAGTAAACACTGTGGGAGTAACACTTCAGCCCCCGTTTGACTTTTACCAGCCTCAGAAAAGGAGGGGGGAGAGAGGGTGTAGAAATGGCCCTGATGTAATGAAGCCAGCAGCTGCAGGGCAGCATTTATGGTGATGAGATGCAGGTTTGTGCAGCCCGAGCCCCGGCCAGGGCTGTGGCACTGCCCCCCCCTCCTCTTTACCCCATTTACCTTCCCCCATTTGAGGGCTGGTATCCTGCCTCCCTGCAGCCCCCCACCTATGAGTCACGGTGGCCTAGGACACTGCCACGGAGCAGTATGGCATCAGGGGACACCTCCATTCCCACTCTTCCCTTGGCACCCAGCTCTTACCAGCAGCTTAAATTAGAGCTGTCCCAGCGTAGCTCCAAATGCTTTAGTCTGGGCTTCCTTGGATCCCACCTTCAACCTCAGTGAAGGGAGAAACGTGGAGATAATTTGTCCTATTTTCATTCCAGCCAGGAGACAATCAGGAAAGTCAGCAGCAGGTAGTGGATGTGATGAACAGCCCCACGTCGATGTGTTTTCTTAGGGGAACTGTTTCTGTGTTGCTCATCTGGGTGCCCAGCGAGATTTAAATGGAGTCGTCGAGTTGTGATTGCAGCAGACCTTTTAATTGGGTGCACTTTTATCCCTCGTCTGCCATCTCCCCTGCTTCCCGTGGTACGGAGGTGAGCGCTGATGGCAAATATACAGGAGTCGTCCCTAATTATTTTAGCAGTAGGAAGGAACTTTACGGCTGCCCGAGGCGCAGCCCCGGGAGCGAGCAGCTGCGGGAGCGCGGTGCCCCGCTCAGTAGCAGGGTTTGTATTTTAGTAGCGAAGCAAAGCAGGTTTAAATGAGCATTGACATGACTTTGACATTTTTATATTGTGGGTTATTTTATGAACTTATCCAGCAAACGGGGCGATGCACTCTGCAAACAGGGACCACGACGCTGGAGGAGCGGGGTGTTACTCCTTCTCTTGTCAGCATGCCCTACATCAAGCGGGACCAAACCTCCCGAACCCCGCGGCATGGTTAGCCTCCGAATGTGTTTGGCGACACTGATGAATGCTTCTTTCTGCACTGCTTTAAAATCTCCTTTTCTGTCAACTCCCAGGGTGGCCAGAAAACAGATGCGCTCATAGCCCCGCTAATAAGCTGCGGAGCAGAAGGAGCAGCCGCTGGCTGGGGCAGAGGGATGATGGGGGGGGAGCTGGGGCAGCAGTCGGGCTCTGTACCTAAAAATGTCCCGGGCAGAAATACTCCATAGTTGTTCTCAGAAAAGAAAAAAAAAAGTTTTCCTGATTTTATTATTATTATTATTTCAAACTTGGTTGTAGAGAGGCGTGTGGGGTGCAGTGGGGAGCACACTGGGCAGGAGTGTTAAAGCTTCTCTTGTGCATTGTTCTGAAAATGCATCGAGAGGAGCCCAGGAGCTCCCTGATGCCCCGCTCCAGCGGGGACTGCTGCATCACTGCCTCTGGCTGCAAGCATCCCATGGATGGATGGAGCACCAGGATGCAGGAGCCAGCCAGGCGGAGTGCCCTTACGCTGATTTCTCCATCCATCTATGGCAAGGCTCAAAAACTCCTCTCCCAGGGGACCATAAATAGGGTCTGATGCCTTTTTGCCTCCGCCCAGCAGCAGTACCAGCCCCTCCTGAGCAGGATGTGCTTTGTTTCTTTGCAGATGGATCCGAGGGGAACACTTCAAGTACAAATTCAGCCAACCTGGTGGAAAGCACGCCAGCGAGGGGAGGTGGTGGATTCGGAAGAGGATTGGCCCTTACTTCCCCCCTGTCAACCTCCAGGGCCTGAAGAAGTTTTATGAAGACAGGAACTGGCCATACCCCGTGCAGAACTGATGGAAGAGGACGAGCAAGGTCAAGAGGGACCAGCTGGGGAAGAGGGAGAGCAGTCAGCTCCCTTACAAACTACATGTCTTGCCTTTCTCTGTATTTTTTATCCATATTCTTGTTTACACATATTTTACAGAAGGTTCCCCACCAACCTGTTCACCTGCTGTTGTGGTCTGATTTTTCTCATCTTTCTGTTTCTTTCTGTTCATCCTTCTCACCGTGGCCTCACCTGATGATTGATTTCTTCTGCCAGGCTGCTTCCTTCGGAAATCATCAGCTCTAGAGTTTGGGCAAAAAGGTGAACGAATACTGTGATTAGTTTTGAGGAGGTGTTAGTGTTACTTTCCCTGAGCCGTTGCATTGTGTGATGGCTGTAGAGGTAAAAGGTGAGATTTTTGGGGTGGTCTCCTGTCACGGCCAGTGCTCACGGGTTCACTGGAGCCCAGCATCAGGCAGGGCAGCCACATGGTGCTCTGTAGCTGCCTCATGCAGAGGTGATGCTGGTGCAGCCTGGGACACTGCTCCTCTGTGCCGTGCCATGCCATGCCATGCCATGCCATGCCATGCCATGCCATGCCATCCCATCCCATCCCATCCCATCCATGTGCACTGCCAGCAGTGAGCCGTCAAAGCTGCTTTATTCCTGACATAGCTGTCCCCACGCTGCCCTCGCTGTTACCCTGGGAAGGGCCTGGTCACCACCTTCTCACCGCAGGTTAATGATGGGGCTGAGCTAGATGTCCTGCCCATCAGGCATGGTGCAACTGTCCCACAGCATGTCCCCAGGGCAGCACAGCAAGCTGGGGCTGGGCAATGCCCCCAGGCTGGGGAAAACACCCTGGGACCTCACCCTGAATTTCCCTTGTCAATCCTGTTCACTTTCGAGCCTCCCCTCCTCTCGATCTGTGTTTAAAATCACTCCAAATTGTCCCACCACTTGGTGAGCCCAAAATCACAGCGATGGGAGGAGAGTGAGAGCAAAAACGTGGACGGCGCCTGAAACAGCCAGCAACTGGAAGGGGTAGTTTATAATAGTCAATTGCTTGTTAGCACATTCTGCTGCACACGTTTCTTCTTGCAGGGGAGAAAAAAAAGGATCAAAGCAACCCGTGTAATGCATAAACCCCCGTTGTATCAGGGCTTGCCTGCAGAAAGCCGCAGGTTTACTGAGAAACCCGAAATAGCTCCTTGCTGGAGCTGCCATGTGGGCTCAGTGACTCAGCCCCGAGGACAAGCACAGCCCTGTGCGGCCACCCCTTCCCGTGTCCCATGGCTGCCCGTGCTCCTGGGTCGCCTGGGTGGCAGGGGCTGGGTTGGAGAGGAGTTTGGAGTCAACAAGTCTGCCGCCAGCCCCACCGCCTCTAAACGGCTCTTGTTTTAACGGGCCCTGGCCTGGCAGCGCAGACGCACGGGGCTGCGCCTTCCTGTTTGCTTAACCTGGGGATTTTTATAACTGGTGCTTTTTGTCAGCAGCCCCGGGACTGAAATCTGCCTGGTTGGGGAGCTGGTGGAGTTTGGTGCTGAAGGTGTCTGAGCAGCTGGTGTCCGGGAGGAGCTCAGCATCCCACGGGCACAATCCATGACCACCCAACCCAAGCTGGAGAGGGCAGGGAGAAGCACAGGGAAGGGGCTCACCAGGCTTTTCCCCCTGGGTTTGTGCTGGGACATTCACCTTGGCTCCCCGGGGAGGAATTCTGGTGGGGCTGGAAAACTTACAATAAGGCTTTCACCTTTCCAGAGCAAATTCAGCCCCCAGCCACAGGCGAGGGGAGGAGCGTTGCTGTGTGTGTGCCAGGCTCTGAAGCGGCTCGGTGCCCGGGGCAGAACCATCCTCCCCAGGGGCCACCAACCCCATGGGGACCGGTGGGCGCTGTGGGAGGCAGAGGTGGTGGCCACCTCCCTGTCCCCTGGGGCTCATCCCGCTGATTCCATCCCGTCCCCTGTGAGATGTGCCAAAAGCGGCCGAATGTGGTTTGGAAAGAAAAAAACCCAGTCCCGAGTGGGAAAAGCAAACCAGCAGGTAACTCTGGCACCGGCACTGGGGCGGGCTGTGGATGCGGGCACAGAAATGCCATTTTCACACATTTCTTCCCCTTTTTTTTTGACTGCGTGCACCCAATGGGCACCCCTGGGAGTTTATTTCTGGAGAGGGATACTCTGGCACCGGTGCTGGGGTGGGCTGTGGATGCGGGCACAGAAATGCCATTTTCACACATTTCTTCCCCTTTTTTTTTGACTGCGTGCACCCAATGGGCACCCCTGGGAGTTTATTTCTGGAGAGGGATTAAAGCAAACAGCTCTTGCATAACCCGAGGGAGCTTCACTTTTTTTTTCATTTTTTCTAAAAGTGTTAAAAAGGGAAGACAGCGGCAGCCCTGGAGGGGCAGCCCAGCCCCCGGTGCAGTCCCCCAGTGCCTGCCCTGATGTGGCTCGCTGGGGACATGCCAGCTCCCACAGGGACAAGGTGACAGGCAATAAATAAGGTGAGTCCTGGGTGTCACTTATTTGAAGTGCCTTATACGTGCTGTTATACGAAGAGTGTGGCCAGGAGATGGAGGGAGGTCGTAAAGAAGGTGAGTCCTGGGTGTTGCTGCACTTACTTGAAGTGCCTTATATGTGCTCTTATACGAAGAGTGTGGCCAGCAGGTGGAGGGTGATCATCCTGCCCCTCTACTCTGCCCTGGTGAGACCCCATCTGGAGCACTGTGTCCAGTTCTGGGCTGCCCAGTTAAAGAAGGACAGGGGACTACTGGAGAGGGTACAGCAGAGGGCTACTGTGTCAAGTTGTGGGCTCCCCAGTTCAATAAGGACAGGGCACTGCTGGGGAGAGTACAGCAGAGGGCTATGAAGATGATGAGGGTCCTGGAGCATCTCTCTTACGAGGAGAGGCTGAGGGACTTGGGTCTTTTTAGTCTGGAGAAGATAAGACTTAGGGGGGATCTAATCAGTGCATACAAATACTTAAAGGGAGGGTAAGGACAGGGCTGGTCTTTTTTTCGGTGATGCCCAGTGACAAGACAAGAGGAAATGAACACAAACTTGAATATAAGAAGTTCCACCTAAACATGAGGAGGCACTTCTTTACTGTGTGAGTGGTAGAGCGCTGGAAGAGGCTGCTCAGAGAGGTGATGGAGTCTCCTTCTCTGGAGACATTCAAACCCACCTGCACAAGTTCCTGTGCAACCTTTTCTGGGTGGACCTGCTTTGGCAGGGGGTTGGACTAGATGATCTCCAGAGGTCCCTTCCAACCCCATGTGATTCTGTGATTCTATGATTCTATGATTTGTGTTTGAGGCAGTGTCTGGTGCTGTGTCTAGGGGTTTGATCACTGTTCCAGGCTCCAAGGTCCTGGGGGACCGGCAGTGCAGGCTCTGCAGGGAGCCAGGAGGTGCCCAGGTTTGCCAGGGATGAGCCAGTGGGCAGGGAGTGATGGCTGGCAGTTGGCACCCAGGAAAGCCGTGATGGCAGTGGAGGTGCAGAGCCCATCGCTTGGAGCCACCATGCTTCTGCAAGATGTTAACACTCTTGGCCAGGGACTGGGAAAGTCCTATGCGTTACCGGGTCTTTTTCAAACCAAGACAAATAGCTTAATTGCGAGGTGCAGAGCCCATCAGTTGGAGCCACCACGGTTCTGCAAGATGTTAACTCTCTTGGCCAGGGACTGGGAAAGTCCTATGCGTTACCGGGTCTTTTTCAAACCAAGACAAATAGTTTAATTGCGGGGCTTGGAGCAACGTATAGGGCGCTCCAAATTGTAAATAACATTTATGACTCAATTGTGTTTTCCTAAATATTTGCCATAGTTGGAAACCGACGCTCTCCTGCGAACAATGGAAGAACATTTTGTTCCGATTACCGTGTGGAGGGATGAGGGCAAATGCTGTGATCCCACATCTCGCTCCCATTATTGTCCTTCCTGGCTTGGCCAACCTGCCCGAGGGGCTGGGGACAACAGAGGCCAGGTTGTGTCCCCTGAGATCGGCGTAGTTCATGGGTCGGGGGGGGGGAAGTCCATGTCTCCCTGGGCACGTGAGACAACGATGTGGGTTCACATGCCATCATCTCCAACGTGAGCTTGGGTGCTGCCTCCACGTACCTCTTTGCCAGATGTTATTTGAAGCATTGTATTTATTTTTTGATTTTCTTCTCCCGCGGCTGAAATTGAGCCCAGGAGAGCAAGGGAATGGAACCACGGAGCAAGGCTGGACCCCGTCCCATGACCCTGTCCCACTGTGGGCAGCCCCCGGCAGTCGGGCACTTGGCAGGATTTTTTCGGGAGGTGAGTTGGCTGAGAGCAGCACACATGTCTGTGTGTTCTTTGGCTTGATGGGATTATGGACCCTCCCACAAAAAGGCACTTTTCACCATCCCAGCACCCGGGACAGCCCGTGTCCCACTGTATAAATAACAGTATAAATAACACCATGAGGGTGCCCCCCTGCATGGGTGATGGGTGACGGGTGATGGACATCCCCCGGGCATCCCTTGGGGGCTGGTCACCAGCAGCAAACGGTGCTGGCCTACCCCCTCCCCAATTTAATTAATTTCTTTTGGTTTCCAACCTCTGGGTCAGGGATAATGGAACCCAGACCGGCATTTCCATTCCTGTTTGCTGCGCATTGTGCTTGTTAAGCTTTTTTTTCTTTTCTCTCTCTTTTTTTTTTTTTTAAATCAAAAATCCTTGCTCCGCTCTGGAGCACTGGCTGGAAGATAATACACATTCAAAGGCAGTAAGGAAGGTGCATGCAGGGGATTAAATTAGAAACGTTTCCCTGGGACAAAATTTTAAAAAAAGAAAAGAAACAATTATTTAGAGGGGCTGAGGAAATCGGAACCACATTGTATTATCTGTTGAGTAGAAGTTTTCTTGCAGAGGTCTTTTTTTTTTTTTTTTCCAACCCTGAGCTATGTACTAGAAGCAAAGCTTTTGTGGCATTCCCAAGTGAGCGTACTGTAAATCCATTTGAAAGATAACTCTGTCTGAGGTCTGCTCCTGCCAAGCTCCTCTTCCTCAGATGTCTTTGAAGATGGGAGGGGGACACCCACCAAGCACCCGGCAGAGGGGATTAGGGTCCCGACATAAACTCCACCGGTTCTTGGGAGCAGGGTTTGGGTCCATCAGTCAAAGCAACGATCAGCTGAACCCCTCCCTGTGACAACTCTCTTCTCTTAGCTGTGTTTTCCCAGCTCATCCCCTGATCCAGAGCCTGATCTAATCCCACTCCCTCCTACTGTTTCTCTGTGAGGTCCAACTAGGTCCCAGAGCCACTAGTGCCAAGAAGGGAAGGACATGGCCAGGTGGGTGCTCACCCCGTGTCAGCCCTGAGCAGCTCAGTCTCCTACAACCAGGGCATCTCATGGGACCAAAAATAAGCAGCTTTATTTTTTATTTTCTTTTCCTAGATGGACGTTATTGACCCTTGGGGTATTACAAATGCATCTTCTGCATGCTGTGCTCCACTGTCCCGTGTGGCCCCGGTGGCTCAGCACAGGGCAGCAGCTGGCTTTCCTCGAGGACATCACCCACAAAATCTGAGGTGGGGAGGAAACAGCCAGGAGAGACCCCCGTGTGCTCGCAAATGAATTTACACCTTTCCTCCCCGGCTCCTGGGCTGGGTCCCTGTGGAGAAGAGGTGATGCTGGGGGGAGCCCCCACCAAGGATGCTTCGGTGTCTGCACGGTGGCATCATTCAGCCCCTCCAAACACGTTCTCTACATGTTCCCCAGGGATGGCCAGGCTTGGGACAGGCTGCCTTCCCCCTCCGAAACCCGAGTGAGCTGCTGCATTCAATACTCGCTCGGTGATGGTCCTCGGCTTGGAAAAGTGTCCCCAGCTTCCTGCCTGCTGGCTGGTCCCAGCCCTGGGGCAGTTTGTGGCGATGGATGTGATGGGGTGACCTCTGTGGGTTTAGGAGGGTCCCTTCTGCCACACTGGGTGGGGAGAGCATTTTCACCCTGGAGAAAAAAGTCTGGAGTGGCCCCTACGTGTCCTCCTGGGGAGAGGAGTCACAGGTTTGAGGATGCTCGTGTTTAACATGTGCTGAAGCTCAAGCTCCTGTCCCTGCACGTGGTGGGGACATGCTGGACAGGGGATCCCGCTGGACACTTGCACCCGGGGTCCTGCCCTGCTCACAGATGAGTTTCCCTTTGCAGGTGACCAAACACAACAGGTTCACTTTTCTGCACATCCAAACCCCAGCCCACCCAGGAGTTCCCAGGGCTGGTCCCTCGGGGTAGATTGTTCCCTTCAGCCTTGCTTTGTGTAGCTGTAGAAGTCTCCTTGTTTGGATTTTATTTTTCCTGACATCTTTGCAAGTTGTTTTTTTTTGTTGTTTCTGCAGCCCTCGGATCTGCTGCCAGGTCCTGGGGTCAACGGCTCTGCCGCACACCCAAAGCTGGGCTCCCTTTTTTGTTGTTTCTGCAGCCCTTGGAGCTGCTGCCAGGTCCTGGGGTCAATGGCTCTGCCGCACACCCAAAGCTGGGCTCCCCAGGGCGAGTCCTGGGGGTGACCACCACCGTGGCAGGTACCGGCCCGGTGATGCCAGCTGGCAGGAGGTCCGGGCTGCAGGATTAGACCAGCTTTTTTACCCTTTTGCCAAGATTACAGCGTTTTGAAAGCATGAGACCCCCTAGCAAGCACAGCTGGGTTTGTATTTCCCCACGTTGGCCACCGGCTGCGGCAGGGTCAGGTCCTCAGCCTTGGTCGAGCTCATCTGGGCTGTTCTTCCCCCGAAAATAGGAAGCTTCCTAAGACTTTTTTGTTTTGTTTTGTTTTAATACCCCATATAAATGTCTATTCCTGTTGTTGCTGCTGGGGAACACAAAGTGAATATATACGGGCAGATGGATTTTAGCTCATCTCTCATACACAGGGAATGGCTAAATTGATCCGTGCTTGCATAATTTGGAAAGATCCAGCAGGGTGGTTTTTGGAGTGAGCTGGAAGGAACAATGCCCAGGTCAATGAGAAGATGTGGGAGGCTGGATCAGACCATCCAGAGGTCCCCAAGGGGGCTGGATTCTTTGGTTACTTTATCACCCTGCCCCCTCTGTGAAGCTTTGGCTCAAACTTCATCGACTATAAAGTTCCAAGGGCATTCAGGACTTTATAGGTCACCTACCTGTCCCAAAGTGTCTAGGAGAGCTGTCTTCTGCTGGCAAGATGGAAATCTGTGCTGTGTGTTACTGTGCAGCATGTTTATTCTCCCACAGGCATTTAAGATTCAGCTAGAAAAGCATTAAGGATGGATTTGTATTTGGAAGTTCTGTTTTCCCATCAGGGTTTATTTCCGTTGCAGGAACACGGAGAGGTTCCCAGCTCCATCACCATGGTGGTCACTGGGCTCTGGGAGGACATTTCCCCTTGCCAAACCCCTGGAACTGGCAGACTTCCTTTAAAAAAAAGGTCTAGGGTTGGTGTAAAAACCCTAAGATTTGAGGAAAAAGTCATTCTTGCCATTTGATTTTTTTCAGATCCACCCAGGTTGTATTTTCAAACCTTTCTCTAGATAAAAGTGTGGATTTGATTTGTGTTTGGGCTTGTGGTCCCTGCAGTGGGGTCAGTGCTGAGGAGCTGCTGGAGAACGTGAGCTTGTTCCTCTGCGATGTCCTTGTGCAGGGCTCACGGGGCAGTGCTGGTATTATCCATTCCAGCAGCTACAATGCACCAACCCAGAGATTTCCTTATTCCTGGATCATTTATAAACTGTAGTTATTTGTTTTAAAGTAGCCAACCTTCAGTCTGGGAGTTCCCCTAGAAAATATGTGTATTTGTATACCTTCCCTGCTCCCAGCTGCTTTTAGAAGCTGGCTTTACTTTAACACATATTAAAGGAAAGAGCGTTTTTCCTTCCCAGTAGATTAAGTTTGGCTAAACAATTCAGTGTGAACTGCTGGGCATGAGGCAGAAACCTGTAGGCTAAATTACCCAGCTGCTATAAGTTTAGACCAGCATGGGATGAATTTCAGGATTGTATATTAGTTTTCATTTAATCTGATTATTCTGGGCTGGAGTTCCTGGAGGGTCTTCAGGTTATTGTCAGTCAAAAGAATTTTTAAGAGCTTCCATTTGCGCTAAACTTTTCCCATTAGAAGTCTATTTTCATTATGGATCAATTTTTATTTTAATGAAAAAATGATTCTCTCAACCCCCTGCTATTTTTTTTTCCCCCAGCCGGGGTTAAAACCGAAGCCGCAACGGGGTCTTGCCACTCAAAATGCCATTCTCCTCTCTTGCTGAGGCCGTTGGCTTGGCTGAAAGAGCTTGGGCAGAGGAGGAGGAGGCACAAGACACAGACAGGCACCTCCTCTGCTCCCAGCGGTGCTTCCTGGTGCCAGCCTCCTCATCCTCAAACCCTTCCCTCGCTGGGAAAACGCTCTAAGTGGCACGAATCCTGGGGGGATTTCTAGCTCAAAAGTCTTGGAGACTAATGCGGGACTAATTGGTCTTAAAAGCCCGTTGCTGGATGCCTCGGAGTCTTGCTGTCAATCCACGGGCTGGTTTCTCTCTGCCTCTCAGCTTCCAGTTTGGGGAGCCTGGTGGGGGGGGGGGGGGGGGGGGGGGCAGCAAACCCCGTGTTTTGTGCTGGCAAGGACATCCTTGGGGGGTCTGTCCTTTGGGCAGCTTTGTGTCACAGGGTGGCTTCAGGCTTCCCCAGTGCTGAGCTGAAGGCACCTCTTGGGGTATCCACCCCCCGTGGCCCCACTGCTGCAGGTGGGATGGCAAAGGGATGAGAACCCGCCCCAGGGCTGTGGTAGGGAAAAAACAACACAGAGATGTCCAGAAATAAACGCCAAACCTGTGTTCTTTATTGATGCAGGATTTTACATCGGATGTGCTGGCCTAAACCTTCTGGAGTCCATGTGCCATCCGTGCTGCTCTGGTAGGTGATCCCAGCACTGACCTATTGAAGGACCAGGACCACACTGTCCCGGTGCGAGGCTCTGTGGGGACGTCCTGGTACCTTGTCATGGCCTAAAATCCTCAGTTGGCTCAGGTTTTGCACACAGGCAGGGAGGAAGGAGCTGAGCTGCGATGCCAAGTATCCCCTGTGCGAGTTGTGCCCCAGCCGTGATGCTGGACACGGTGCAGGTCCCCCCCAGTGGCACTGGGGTTTTCCATCCTGTTCTGCCTCCTCCTTCCCCCAGGGAGCCGGGAGGCAGGACGAGCCCCTGCCTTCAATTTTCTGCAGTCAGTGGGATTTTGCCGTGCCCTTCACATCACCAAAATGCCAGGTTTTCCCCCCATTTCCCCCGGCAGAGGCTGGGAGGGAGCCTGCTTCCTCCGCAGTAGCAGCTCCGGATAAGATTGCACGTTGCTGAGCTTTTCCCTGTGTGTGCCTGTTGCTGGGACAATTATACTAAAATCACACCACCTGCAAGCAGTTAGTTAGAATAATAAATAAGTGATAGATTATCAAATAAAGCGTTGGCTTTGGATGAGGTCATCCTAGCACCGTGTCGTGGGTCTCGGAGGGTTTGCAGGCTGCTTTCCTGCCGCTGATGGGCTAAATAGCTCTTGTATCAGTCAATAAAAAAGTTGTCGAGATTAAAGAATCAATTAGGTATTAGCCGAAGGGGCAAAAGTGTAACCCAAACATGCTGATAAAATCCAGTAGGTGATTATGGGAATGGTTCTTATTTCATCTTACTTTTGAAAGGAGTAATTGCTCGTTATAGAGCATGGAGCGACCTGGACCGGATACTTTTCCGGCTTCATAGAGGAGGAAATTCTAGTGTTCAGCTGACAAGTGCAGGGGCGTGCCAGGCTTGGGGGCTGAATAGGTATATTTTGATCTTTTCTTTGAGGAGCATCATTTTGTCTTAGCAAAATTGGCCAGGGGAGTTTGGTTGATTGTTTGACAGCCCGGAGCACCCTTACCCGCGCCAGTGACCTTGTTCAGGGTAAGGAGAGATGCCCTTGGGGGGGGGGGGGGCGAGGAATGGGACCAAACGTAGACACCTGGGTGTTTTGGAGCCCTGGGGCTCTGATGCAAACTTTGATCAACCACATAAAATCTGATCAGCTGAAAAAGCATTTAGGGATGTATATAGTAGAGGTTTTTTTTCAGTATTTACCATATGGCCTTCCATTTTCCATCTGCAGCACCAGCCCCAGCCCAGGCTGGCAGCTCGCGGTGGGGAATCGGGCGATGCAATGTCATGTTCTGCTAATTGATGCACACATTTATTAAGTGTTATTCTAGTGCAAAACCTTACCTCGATCGGGGCCAAAAATAAGGAGTTGCCTCCTGGGGAATTCTGGGGAAGGAGCAACCTGAGCACCCCACCTGGCATCCGCAGTGCTCGTGGGCTGCTCCAGGGATGCGGCAGCTCTGGAAACCCTGGGGATGAGCCAGGGGGTAAGCAGCAGGATGGGTCACTCTGGTTTTGCCTGTGTGTTTCTGCAGAACGGGGCATTCTCCAGATCATACCCCTGGGAGGGAAGTTCAAATGAATTATCGCTTTTTTTGTTTCCCCTTGTATGAAGGCGAAATCACAGAATCACAGATCACAAATCTCAAATGTTTGGTTTTACAAGGGAAAAAAAAAAGCATGGATTGCATCGTTTCAAGTAATTCCTGTGTGGAGCTATTTCTTAAGGGGAAGCATGATGCTTTTGAGTGAATTTTTAAGTCGTTTCCAACCCACAAGAAGCATTGGCTCTTTACTGTCCTGAGCTAACATCCATGTTGAGATGGAGCAGCTCCCCAGGAAGCGCTGCTCTGCCGGTGTGCTCACTCCCTTCCCTGCTTAAAAGGAGAGATTTGCAAGCAAAAAAAAAAGCAAAAAGTGAGCCGTCCTGCGGGCACTCTGGGCCTGGGCTTACTTCGGAGGTGGCACAAGGACATCATGCCACGGGGAGAGCAGCCACCAGCGTCCCCTTTGCTGGAGCCTGGCTGGGTCCTGCTGCCTGCACTTCCTCCAGCCAAACTCCCAGCTGCCTGGCCCTGCCCGGTCTGGATGCTTATATATCCTTCATAAAGCATTATTTTTATGATGTGCATATAAAGCACACGCACCGTGTACATCACGGCCGGGCTGGCAGCTCCTCTCAGCCCAGGGTTGAAACGAGCTGTTTATTGCTGTGTGCCCTCCCCGTGCGTGGGTGGGTGAGACAGGGAATTTGTTTTTCCCCTTTGGGTTTTATTTTTTTCTTTCCCTTTTCACAGGTCATATACCACCAGGCCGTGCCGTGGCTGCAGGCAGGTTGCCTTGTGTGGGTTTGTTTGAGGAACGTTGGAGGGTTTATCCCAGCTTGGCCGGGGAGGTGTTTGCTCCCGGCTGGGTGCGGGCAGGCTGGGGCAGAGGAGCATCACGGCGAAGGCATCGCCCGGCCTCTGACTTTCCACATGCACAAGAAAACAGAACCAAAAATAGAAGCCCGAGGGCTAGCTGCCCAGCTGGCATAAAAACTCTTGCAAAAGCTAATTTTGCCCGGGTAAGGATGGATGGTGGTGGCACTGGGAGGGGAAGAAACGCTCCCGGCTGGTGCCGCGACCGGAGTTGGGTTTCAAGTGCAGGGGGAAAAAAGAGCCCGATCCTCACTCGGGGGCTATGCACTGCTAATCCCCTGTTTATTCTCCGTCTAGCCCAGCCGCCCACATTCTCCTAAGCTTTTGTTCATTAACAAGGTCCAGGGTAAAAAGATACCTCTGCGGCAGCTGCCTGCAGTGCCGGCGCATGGTCCCGGCGCAGCCGGAGGGGCGGTTGGTGTCGGCACAGCCGCATCCTCCTCCGGCCCCGCAACGACAGCTCCATCCTCCCACAGCAGCTTTGGGATTGCAGAATTCAGCCCCTTTGGGGTTATTTCAGCTGAGGACCACGGCACAGCCCTGCTGCTCGTCAACTCAGACAAAGGTTTAATGCTTTTAAAAAAGCGGCAACAAGTCGGAGGGATGGAGTTGTGTCTGCGGGGCGAGCTCTGGCTCTTGAGCTGGGTGTTTTAACCCCACCAGTGAGGCATGAGCAACCCCAGGTGCTGCCCCAGGGCTGGTACATTTAATTGGCAAATTTGTCTTTGTCTTCTGGGCCAAATTCGAGAGCCAGGTGCTGCCCTGAAGTGATGGAAAGTGGGGTGTAAGTGGGAAAGGGTGATCTCCGCGCTCCTGGTTATAAGGTCCAGTTTTGCTCCCAATAAAGTGTTGAAAGAGGCAAATCCCTTGTAGATAAAATAACAATCATTATTAGTAGTAATTTATTGTCAGTCATTAATTGTTAATAATAATAATAATGCAAGTGCTGAGATACTACGGGGTGTAAGTGGGAGAGGGGGATCTCCGCACTCCTGGTTATAAGGTCCAGTTTTGCTCCCAATAAAGTGTTGAAAGAGGCAAATCCCTTTGTAGATAAAATAACTATAATTATTGGTAGTAATTTATTGTCAATCATTAATTGTTAATAATAATAATGCAAGTGCTGAGATACTAAGGCAGATAAATATACTTTGGAAACTAAAGGCCAATCTGTAAGGGTAGGTAGAATTGTTCCTATCTCCTGGAATAAAGTAGCTTTTATACAGGCTAAGAAGGTTTTGCGAAACTTTAAAGAAATTCAAAGGTGGCTGAATTTATGTGACTTCAGTCTCCGAGATGATCTTGTCTGTCCCCAGATGGAGCGGAGATGCTGCCTGTAGCACCCATGTATGTACATGGGTTGTGGCAGCCACATCCAGCCCTGCCTGCAAGGGAGCGCAGCAGGAGCCCAGCTCTGACCCTGGAGCAGGACCTGGAGGCCAAGAACCGACCCTGGAAAAGTCAGAAGTTGGGCCAGAAGACAAGGATGAGAAGTTGTGCTTCTCCCTGTCTCCAGGAAGGCCTTCAGCTCCTTTGGAAATGACCACCCCATGTGGACAACCCTTGCCCTGAGACACCTCTGCTGATCCAAGCCCTCACCCAGCTGGAGACTTCCCAAAGCCGGAGCCAGCCGTGGCGAGGCCGGACGTGCCGGTGGCAGGGCGAGCCGCGGGTGGCTTGGTGGGTTCCTTGAGACACCCCAGCATCCCTTCCCGCTCGTTCCTTTTCTCTAATTAATTGCGTTTTCTGTCCCTTTGTGGCGCGGGCGAGCGGGGAGCGTGCAGCTGTGGGCTCGGCGGCGGAGCAGCCATCTGCAGCGCCCGCCCGGGAAAAATGCCTCGCAGCTGCGTGCGCCTGGTACCGGCGGTACCCGGACGAGGTCATTCATCACCAGGAGCCCGGGCAAGGAAGCTTGGCAGGGAAAAGGAGGACGGCAACCACAGGAGGCAAATCTTAAAAAATACTCTGCGACAGCGGGTATTGTATCTGCAGCCTCAGAGCTTGTTTCCTCTTGCTGTTACAGAAGGGCAGGATGCGTCTCTTGCTTCCCCAGTGGGATGGAGATGCCCCAGTGTGTCTCCATCATGGTGGTCCTGCCCATCAGTGGGAAGAGTGGGCTTTGCCCCGGGGCCAGCTCTGCCCTAAGAGGTGGCTGCGGGAAGTGGCAAGGGCATCCCTTCCCAAGAAAGGTGGCAAGGGGGTACGAGCGTTTAAGTCAGCAATGCAGCACGTTGGGTGGTGATGGAGGGTGCCTTTCTTGGTACACTCATGGATGCCCTTCCTTACCATCTTTCCCTGGTCTGTAGACCCATCTATGCTAATGACAAATGACAGGGGAGAGCAAATTGTGTGAGTTGAGCCCTACGGGTGCTTATGGACATCCAACTCCACTGGCTCTGGCTATGTGAAATGCTGCTGAAGGCTCTGACCTACTGTCCCTATTGTCTCTCCTGCAGCAATTTCAGTTCTCCATCATGGGTACCACAGCAGCATGGATGGCCTTGGAACAAGGGCACAGTGACGAGCCAAGGTCCCCTGGGTTCAAGTTTACTACCTATGACCTGGTCCACCACCACAGTCATCGCTTGATCTAGCGGAGAGAACCAGCAGACACCCAATGGTGATGTCCACAGCAGGCTCTGACGTTCCTTCTGTCTCTCTTCTTGGCCCATAAGAGGAGGCCCCAGAACCCCACCTGCGCATGGATGCCACCACTGGACCTGTCAGCGGAGATGGCTTTGCTCCAGCAAGGTGAGATGTGGTCACCTTCCCAGCAGAAAGAGGTGAGAATCGGGGAGCATGGGCTCTCAGGGGATAGGGGTGCCCACGTGGAGCAACATGACTCGGTCCAATGATGCGCATCCAAATAGGTTTTCTCTCTGTGGGATGCCCTGTCTTTCCTGTTTACTTGTTATTCTGGAAATAGAACAATAAATAATTTATCGCCGATCGGTTGGCACGCATCCGACCTGTCAGTTAAGTTGATTTTAACTGGCCAAGTGTCAGGGCAAAAGGCCAGGAACGCTGTGCTAGGGAACAGTCAACACCACAATTATAAGATTAACACCTTGTTTAGTGGTCAGATACTGTCAAGTGGTAAAAGATTGCTCCGGTTCGTCTCTATAGAGCATCGCTCACAAATTACCTTATTAAGCAGGATCTTGCTCGCGGTCGGCTCCCTGCACCTGTGTCCTCAGATATTTCCATTCATGGTGGAGAGGAGGCCAACACTCGGCCGGGGCTGCTGGGGGCTGCGCAGCTGCGGGAGCATTATTCCCTCTTACCATATTTGCATATCAATGAGCCCCTGATTAATATTTAAAGAGCCAGCTGTCCGAGCCACCTATGAAAGAAAAAAAGCTCTGTGAGGTTTTTATTTTTTTTTTTTTTTCTTAAGGGATAACACTTACTGCCCTTTATCAAGTATGCTTCATTTTTACCTCCCCCCCCTCCCCGCCACTATTCTTTTATTTAAAAAAAAAAAAAAAGAAAAAAATGCCAGGGAAAAAATATGAAACGCCATTAACGAGTTATCAGTGAATGAGTTGTGCTGCTCTTCAATGCTTCTCAGTCCTTTTGTGCCATAGTTGCAGCTGCATCGAGCAGGTTTTTAGGGGCAGGAGCCCAGCTCCGACGGGCGCCCATGGGAACCGTATCTACGGGCAGCACGAGGCCTGGGAAACGGGGAGCATCCATCCCCCCCGGCGGGCAGGGCAGGGCAGGGGCTGTCTTTCCTGTATGGGAGGTATTTCCATGTGTCCCCCCCGGCTTCCCCAGGCTCCTGTCGCGGAGCCATGGCTGGTGCCGGTGTCCCCTGCGGTCCCCAGGGGGAACGGAGACGATGCCCAGGGAGGTGGTTGAGGCACCATCCCTGGAGGTGTTCAAAAGCCGGGTTGATGTAGTGCTGGGAGGTATGGTTTAGTGATGATGCTCCTTGTTTGTTGTGTGGGTGTCTATTTTTGTCAGTTAGGTTGACGGTTGGACAAGACAATCTTTAAGGTCCCTTCCAACCTAGAAGATTCTGTGATTCTGTGATTCTGTGATGGCGTTGCGCTGGGTGAGAGATGCTGATGGTGACCCATCGCTTAACGAGAGGCGAGGCACAAAGTAATGGCTCGAGCAGGCTAATCAATTGAAATGCCATCAAAAAACTAAGAATCGGTAATTTCTGCACCTCCCCAGCACTATTAATTGCCAGGCGGTTTTGTTTCCAGGCTTAAAAAGCTGTCATTTTAATAGACTATTCTCTTGCCATTTTTTTTTTTTTCCTTGAGCATTTGTCAATAATCCTCCAACAGCGGCAGCTTTGTTATCCCAACTAATTGGAGTCAAGTAGGGCTGCGAGAAAAGATTGTTCACGGCGGAGCCCTGGGAAAAATGCAAAAGGATTTTAATTTTCAATAAAATATGCAGATAAGTAGAAATTAACAGTGGGGAACGGGGTCTGGAGCCTGCGTGAATAATGGTGCTGCTCAGACGATGGCAGCTCGAGTGACTTAATGAGGACTCGAGCGGGTCGTTGACGATGCCGGCGGCTCTGCGGGGCTGGTGGGGGGGACATGGACCTGCCCCCTGCACCTGCATGGCAGCCTGCAGGAAATCGATGGCTCGGGGTACTTTTTAGTATTTTCATCGATATTTCTTGGGTGCAGGAGGTGAGCGAGGCGTTTATCTGACCCGTCGTGCCCGGTTGCAGCTGGCGGGGAAATATTTCAGGTCGCGCTTTGTTATTTTCATATTCGAAGGAGGGAGATTTGGGGATGGGATCACTGGGATGCTGTGGTTCTTGTGAGGCCAAGTATGGACACGGCCCCCCTGTGCCTGTGCCACTGTCCCAGCCCAAATCCGGTGATGACCACTGGCCACTCTAGATGCAGATTTTGGCCAGGATGTCCCGGGCAGGTCCAAGTGTTTCTGCCACGCTTCCCTGCCCATCACGTTTTGAACCAGCTGGTGGCAGATGGTCTCTTCTGCTGGTGCAGCCACCGGAGAGGAACCAGACAGTTGGGAGCAGAAATTAAAATCCCTCCAGCTTCCCTGGATGCTTGGCTGGATTTGCCCAAAAAGGCATTTCCCAGACCTGCTGCTGGATGCACTGGGTCCGGGGGTGGTTGCACTGGTGGATGCTGTTTGTGAAGGGGTTTTCAAAAGTGAGGGGTGATACCATTTTTAGGAGGGTTTTGCACAATTAACGCCTCCCAGCAGCCATGCCCTGTCCCACTGCAATGTGCTGCCCCACTGGGCACTGGGAAGCCCCACGCAGACCCCGAGGGGCCACAGGCAGTTTCCCAAGGGCAGGATGGAGGCGGCTGAAGCCTTGGGGACCCACTGGCCCCCCAGGCCAGCCCCTCTCTGGTGCAAACAGCCCCTTGGAGGGGGGGACAGCTGAGCCATCACCTGTTGGAGCTCAGACGCCGCAGCTGCAGCCGGCACCACCCGGCAGCTTTGAACCCGGTGGATTAGGCAGAGGAGAGTGCCACGCACGCACTTGTGCTCCGCATGCCAATGCCTTCCTCCTCCTCCTCCTCCTCCCAGTGCTCTGCAGCCTTCCCAACCCAACATCTCATCCGTTGAGCAACTTCTGCGCCAGCTCCTCACTGCCGGTTTGGGGACAGTCCCGGGGGGGGGGGGGGGCAGGTGGCAAAGACCCTTTGGACCCCAGGGGTGGGAGCCCCACGAGCCAGCGGGTGCCACCCCTGCAGAGCCCTGGGTGGGAGCAGAGGGGATCAGCTCTTGGCTGGACCAGGGACAGCAGTGATGGAGGTGGGAGGACCTCTGGGTCAAAGCACCTTCAGCATTTGGGACACAAGGTTCAGATCTGCTGAGCTTCATCCTTCTTATCCAAAACAGATAGTATAGGAAATCCCAGGGTGGGGGGAAAAAAATCCCAACATTTTTTAACTTTGGGAGAGCCAGAATCTGCATGTGGACACAGCCCACTGCCCAACTGGACATTTTTTTCCCACTCCATCTTTTCCTATCATGTTCGCTACTTGCCACATAGTCCCCCCCCAGGAGAGGAGCTGAGGTGGTGGGACATCTTTAGCAGGTGTGTGATGGCCCTGGCTCTGCAGATGTCTCCTCTGCAGGGTGGCCGTGGTGGGCTCCTCTTCTGTTGCCTCCCATCTTATGTAGCTGCTGCATCTCCAGTTGGGGTGTGTTGAGTCCCCAGTTTGGGTAGGGTGCCCCCAGTTTGGGTATGTGCTGCTCTGTGGTGCTCTCCCTTTTGTGGTGACAGTAGAATGTGGCTCATGGTTGGTGGCTGTGATGTGCGTGCGTGGCATGTGTTGTGGTGATCTTCCCAGCTTGGTGGAAGACAGATGGGAACATCGGGTGGCCAGATTCTCCACTCAACCCAAGTACCACCCCCATCCCTTTCCAACCCTCCCTTAAAGACACCTCTCTCCTTATTCCTCTATTTTCTCTTGTTTTCCTCGATCCCAAATTCAAACCCACGGAGACAGGCGCCCTGTTCTGCAGTTTGCCAGCAGCAGCCAAGCTGTCCCCGTGCCCTCGCTGAGCTCAGCACCGTGGCAGGACCGGGACCAAGGCTTGGCCTCGGTTCCCAGGGGTGTGTTTCTTGGAGTGCAGGATTTGCCTTCTGCTTTTAAAAGCAGAGAGGGATTGGTTTGGGTCTGTTGGTGTTTTTTTTTAAAAAAAAAGAAAAGCTTTCTTCCCCCATACTGTACTTTTTAAATTGCCCAGTTTTCGCTATCTGTTCCCTGTGCTCATGCTTTTGGTCTATTTAAGAGCAAGAGTGTAACATTAAGGTGATTTATAGCAATCTCTGGAGTGGAAGGGCAGAGACTTGGGTATTTTTTTCCTTTTCCTCAGGTGAAAGAAAACCTCGAATGTTAACTCACGAGACATTACAACGACTGCTCCGTCAATCCTTGATTTACAAGCTCAAATTTATGAGTTAAAAATTATTATTCCACTCGCATATATTTTTTCCCTTGGCCGTTTTAGTGCTTGTGAAAGGTGAGGGGTTTGACAGCTCCTGGAAACAAAAGCCTTTAATATCTCCCCGAGCGAGGCTCTCCCAGGCAAGAAGAGAGATGCCAGGAGGGCTTTTCCTCCCTGCTGCAGATATTAGTCACTCCAGGCCGGTCTTAACCAAACAGAGCAGAAAGTTCGCTTGAGATAAGCCAGGACTAATTAGCAAAGTCCGCTCTTGGTGCCTGGAGAGTCCCCTGGGATTGTCCTCAGTAGTCAGACCAGCGCTGGGCTGGAAGGTGAGGCTGGGTGTTGAGGGTGCCCATCACCCCCATCCTGACATTTTCGGACCCCTCCCAAATTTTTTTGGACACCACCAGACTTGTTGGCAGGGACACGAGGGGGCTTGGGGCCCTGTGCCACGTGGCGGTGGCGGGTCGCCCTCCTCCCAGGTTGCTCTGGGATTATTTCTAATCACTTTGGTGAAGTATCTCCCCCCTCCTCCATCCCCCGAGTGACACCGGCGTTTTGGGCCTAAACTAAACTGGCAGCGGTCTTTAAAATATAACATGCGTGAAATACCAGGGAGCAAAAAATATCCTCTTTAAAGCATATGTCGCGCAGTGGCTCAGAGAGCCGGGGGATTAAAACCTTAGCGCAGCTTGGGAAATAATGCCAGAGCCCCTGCTGCACTTCATTAAAGTACATTTTTGACGCAGCTTGCCTTATTCAATAACAATTTAGTTGACCAAAAACTGAATCGAAAGGGACAGGCAACTGTGTAGCATTTTGTTGCGTTTTCATTTTCAGCATTTTTTCATGTCAATTTGCCATCTGCTGCCCCAGCGGCTGGAAGGCGGCTGTGCTCTGCCAGGGGCAAGGCTGAGCCCCTCTCAAAGTGAGGGAGGGTTTGTTGTGTGTGCCCGTCCAAAAAATTACATGGAGTTGGGGTCAGGCTGAGGTTCACCACCATCCTCACCTCCCCATCAGCTTCTCTTCTCAACCCACAGCCACAAACCCCGCTCACGGATCCCAAAATCTTGCTCTGGCCACACTTGGATGGGGAGAGCATCTTGGGTTTCTCCTCCATTCCCACCTGTTGGGACTTAACCCCCATGTCCGTGGAAGTGGCAAAGCCCAAACGGCCTCAAAGCCATCAGAGCAGCTCCGTGATGGGAGTCCATGGGGTGGATGAGGCTTTGCCACCATGGCCAGCATGGCAGCAGGGATGCTGGGTTGGTTTCTGGTTTTACTGGCCACGAAAATGAAATGTGCGGTTTTAGGTGGTTTGAATGGCAAAGCAGAAAGGAAGAGTTTCACTGACCTTAGCTGCTTCCTGGGGAAATTCTCATTTTGAGGAAAAAAAGGTGGTTTGTTGTTGGAAAACATGCTTGGAAGGAGGAGAAAGGATGCCTTGGTCTGTACCTTACCCCCAGAAGGGGCTGCAGATGGTCCTGGTGTAAATCTGTCACTAAGGGCGTTTTGTGGTGCTGGGGGCAGGAATCCCACAGGCTGGGAATGGTGTTGCTGACACAGGGAAACTCCAGAAGCTCTGAATATATTTGTGTTTGGTATTTCCAAACTCCTAGAAGGCAGTACTCCACATTTTGTGAAGTTCACTGGGAGACAGGAGCCAGTTTCAGCCTGGAAGGGCATGGAATGGCCGCTCAGATGGTATCTAATTGTTTTCATCTCTTTCCTCTGCCCACTCCCAAAGTTGGATGGATTTTTCTTCCCACAAATTGGCTCAAAAAGAAAAAAAAATTGATCCCAGGTTGAGATTTTTATATTTCAACTATTTGGGGCGTGTTTCTCTTTAGCACAGGGGGAACATTGCAGCTGGGCAGCCAAGGGCCTGGCTCTGCTTATTTAATCTTCCCCTCTCCAACTCAAGTGGCTTAAGGATGGCACAAGTGGGCAGGGTGGCAGGAGATACTGTGAACTGGGGAGATGGGGAATGGGGGGAGATTCCCAGCATTTCTCCTTTGTCTGAGTCCCTATGGGGCTAACCTGCCTTAGGGTGCATGTTTTCGGGTGCAGAGCCCCTTCTATGCCCCTAGTCCGCTGCCCATGAGGAGACCAGGTGGCCCACTCTGTGCTACCCACCTCCTTCAAGGGTGGCACAAGGAGTTCAAGGGAGAGCAAACACCAAGAGCTGTTAAATACACAGCGGTGTTCTCCAGCTTTGGGCATCATGTCTGTTCCCTCCTGGTGCTCCAGTGTTATCCGTCCCATCAAAGACCTGACACTGAGCTGGAGGGATGCTTGGGATCCAGCCAAGTCCTTCCATTCTCCTCCATCTACACACCCCATGTACCACATAGACTTCTCTTGGCCATGGCCCTCCTTATGCCAGGTGAGCAGGGGAACAGGACAAAGTTATGGGTCACACGAAGACATCAGTGATCCTCCTGAGGTCAAGCAAGAGCAGGAGGGGTCCCAGGGGAGCCAGGCAGTCAGGCCCAAATATGGATCCACCATGTGCATCTTCTCCAGGAGCAGCCAGCCAATGTTCCCACAGCGTGTGTCACGGTTCCCTGAATAACCAAGGCGTTCATACAAACAAAACAAAGAAACCCTCCGTCTCTCCGGAGACAAGTCACAAACAGAGAGCCCGGCCAGGCCCATTGATGGAGCTGGATGCAGTGAATCACTCAACCAGCTGTAGTTTAAGCAATTTGGGTCAAATATGCACCCTGGCGTCACGCCACCAACTTATCTTGCGTTTCACTTGTTGTACCTCAGCTCAGGGCTTGCCTTGCAGTTGCTTTTAGTTAAGGGTAAAGTTCTTTGGGGTTGAAGGTGGGTACCTGCTTACACAGAGTTACCTCAGGAAATCTGCTGTGTTGGCTTTATTCGTATTTATTATGATGTCAGTTTTATTCCTGGCTAATTTTTACTCCAGCTGAATGCAAAGGACATCAAGAACAGCATTAGTGAAGTGTTTTACTGAGCTATTAATGTTCCCCGTGGGTGCAGAGTGAACTTAGACACTCAACAAGTGTATAAACGGGGTCCATAAAACGTGCCCGAGGTATCTCAGCGGCGCGGGGCCGAGGGGCTGTGGGGACACTGGCCCACCTCCGCGCGCAGGCGAGGGCCTGATGCCGAGGGCTCGGTGCAGCTTCAGCTCAGCGAGGCTGGGCCCAGGGGACCTTCCTCCAGGATTACATCAGTAGCATGAGGATGCTGAGTGTACTGTCTGGGAATCTAGAAGATGAGGGTTTGTTGTTTCTTTTTTTTTTTTTTTTTCCTTCGAGATTATGTATATGATAAAATATGTTCTCCTGACTCTCGGGATGTGCTACAAAAGCGACGTCGCCTGATTTTCCAGTACCTGTGAACTGGCAGCTTTGTGTGCTGAGGCAGCCACGGGGCCAGGCTGGGGTTCGCTCCCCTTCTCTGCATCCCTGCCCGGTTTGGTACCCAGTGTTGCTGCGGGCAGAGACTGCACAGCCCCTCTGCCCCGGGCCAGGAGGTGTGTGCACCACTGTCCTCTGCTAAAAGGGGTCAAAACCACCCCACTCGAGTTCATCGAGCCACTGTGCTCTGCTGCTCTGGGGATGTGCTGGGGGTCTTGCACCCTCAGAAGCTGTCCCATGGCTACGGCAGGGGCTGAGGAGCAATGAGGATGCTTGGCTGGCTCTACATGTGTGGGGTACCACTGTGAGGATGCTCTGAACAGTCAGAAGCTTGTCCAGGATGGCTTTCTCCACATTGTCTGTATCTCCTTAGGGCTGCTCATGCTCTTTGGGTGATGGTTTAAATAGCTGTGGGATGCAGCTTTGTATGGTGATAAAACTTGGTGTTTTCCAGCATTCTTGACAGGGGATTATACCCTGAAAGAGAGAGCAAGGTGTGAGAAGGAGCAGAGGAGGGTGCAGCTGGAAGCCCCTCCAGGCTGGAGGAGCAGACAGAGCTCAGCCCCCCATGTGCCAAGGACTGGGGGTGTGAGGCAGAGCCCCACAGGGACTGGTGAGCACTGGGATGGGGAAGGCAGAGCAGGACTTTGCTGATCAGCTCTGCACTGGCTCCTGTGTGCAACGCAGGAGCAAAAATGGGGGGAGAGAACAGGCCAGGGGCTGTCCCTTTGGGGACAAGCTGCTTTGCACAAGTGTTTGCCAGCGGGCTGGGGGGAGGCAAAGAGGATCCGGTTCCTAAATTGTAGGCTAGCTGGAAAATAGAGGTCTGCCCCCGGGCAGCTGGGGATTAGCCGTGGGGATCTGGGGAAGGGGGTAAAACGTCGGGTTTCCTTCGGTCAAGATCACAGGGACATAGTTGAGCGCCGGCCAACGCATCTTGCAGGCCAGCGCTCCGCAGACAGACTCCACCTCCTGAAACAACCACATTGCATCGGGCTTGGCAGCCCTGCTCCATCTGGCAGCCCCCTCCTGAACAGGCTCAAAACTGAGCTCATACGGAGCCAGAATAACCTCTTGCCCCAGGAGGGGACAAGAGGAGGGCAGCAGGACCCACATCATTTTTGGCGTCAACGTTGGGGCTGTGCTGCAGGTGCAACACACCCAGGAGCACCCAAAATGGGTGGGAGAAGGGGGATCGAGCTGAGCATCACCCTTGGGTGTAGAGTTCAAGGAGACCCTAGGGTGATCCTTATTGCTCCTTCACAAGCCTTTCTGGATGGAGGAGGCAAATTGGGACAACTCCTTGTTCTTGACCCAGCCTTGGTGCCCACTGAGCCCTCCCAGGGCTTTGGGCTGCTGGGCAGGGATGCTCGGAGGGACTGGTTTTTCCAACCAGCATTGTTGGCCAGCTGAGCCCTGGGGTGTGCTGAGGAGTGAAGCTTCTTTAAAACCCCTGAGAATTTGCTCAAATTTAACATTTCAGTGAGAAACTGAACATTTAGTAGGGGTTAAAAAAAGAAAGGGAGAAAAATATAAGTGAGGATCTTAGTAAATCCTTCAGATCCTCCATCCTCCCCAAGTACAGAGGGGGCTGGAGTCGCTCCAAAACTGCAGTTTTAACCAAAAGAAGCTAAAACAAACAAACAAAAAAACACTTGGCCGTGCTTTTCGTCATCCCCTCCCCCCTCCTTTTTGATCGTCTCTGTCTTGTACAACCCTGGTATAGGCAGATAACTGAGGATTTCACCCATCTTTTCAAAGTAGCATGGAGGAAGAAAGCAGCCTTTGTAAAGGGGTTTGTGAAGTTCTCTGTTCTGGGAAGGTTGGAAATAGCACAAAAACATCCTTTCTCACTATATTGTGTCGCTTCCAGCTCTAAGCTCCACCACGACCCAGATGTTTAGATGCTGATGCTGAAAAGGAAAAGAAGAGCCATGGCGAGAAAGCCAAGAGAGTGGGGATGCTGTGTGAAATTTGCTTCTAGAAACCTGCCCTGCTTTGGGTACAGTGCCTTTCTTTTTGAAGCAGGGAAGAGAATTAATGAAGGAGATGCAGACACTGTGAATTAATATCTTACTTCAGTAGATATAGTAATGACTATTAGTCCAACTGCCCATCTCCTTAGATGCAACTGTGTAGTTTAGCTTTAAGACAATATCCTCGTTCAGCCTCGAATGTATTCAGGTTTTGGTTTTCTGCCTTTTGATCTGATTCTCCCTTTTTCCCTCATTGCTCCCAATTTTTCCCAGCCTTGGGATAATTGCTGGTGTGAGTTCATCGGTCTGCTTTTAAAATTATCTTTATTCAGAAGGAGGAGGGACCTCCTTAGGCGGATGTATGGAATAACTCTGTTATTACCTAATTGATTGGACAAGGAAAGTTAAGTGTGAAACTCCTCTTTATTGTCCGTATCCTCTCTCTAATTATCCCGTCTCAGCAAGAACGTCCCCGAATGTCCGGTCCGTAGTCCCGCTCTAATTGTCCTGCCTCAGCAAGAATTCCTCCAAATGTCCAAGCTGCTAATGCATCCCTTCCAGTGGGCTCTTGGCGTGGGGTTTCGCAGTTCAGCTCGAGCCCAGCAAAGCCCACACTGATGTGGGAAGGAGGTGACCCCCCACCTCTCCCCGCCTGCGCGTCCCCACTGCGTCGGTGTCCGTCCAGCTGCCGGGACGTGTGTCCAGCTGGATTTTGTGCTGGAGAGAGGGGCTGGGACCAGCCTGAGCGCACCCAGATGTTGATGGAGGGGAGGAAGAGGGGGAGCACTGCTGTCCCCATCACCCTGCCAGCTGTCCTGGGCAGAGGGGGGGTCAAGGCACCGTCTCCCACCCGTCCTAAACCCACTGCTGCCAGAGCACAGGTCGTCCTGGCCAAACCCTGGAGCAGGAGGTGGGAGCTGAACTCATCTCTGCTCTGGCAGGCAGAAGAGTGAGATGAGCCGCTCCGGCGCTGACTTTTGGGAGCCCTGAGCCCTGGCTCTCACCCCACGCCTGGCTACGGGCTCATCCCGGCGGCGAGGCCCCGTGGCCACCGCTGGGGAGGGGGAGAGGGGACATTTCCGTCCTGCATTCTCCTGCCTTCTCCCGGGGATTAGGGCAGAGATGGGGGGGATGCTTTAAAAACAAAGCCTCAAGCCTGCAAAGGTTGTGCTGCTGGAGCGACAAAGCTGATTCACCGTCTGCGGTGGCAGGCGGCCACGGAGCAGCAAACCAGATGGTGGAGCTGGGTGGGAGGAGGAGCTGGGCTCCGTGCTCATCTGCAGACCCCAGGAATATGTCACATGAGGGTCCCCAGGTGCCCCATGTGGATTGACCTGCCCGTCCCTTGGGGTGACCTGCCCGTCCCCTCCTCCCCAGGGGAGCCTGCACGTCCCTTGGCCTGAGATCAGCCTTCTGAGACCTGTCCCCAGAGCACGAGAGGTGGTTATGGCTTTGGGATGGGCTGGGCTGTGGGTCAGTGGTTGCAGGGAAAATCCCACTGCCCGGCTCCTCCGCAGGATGCCTGTGGTGGGTACAGCACGGGAGGCTCAGCTGTCCCCAGGAGGACACCCCAACCACCATCCCAGGCTTGCACGGGGCCAAACTTGTGCTCATGTTTGCCGTGGGTCCCCCACCATCACGCTGTCCCCAATCACCCTCCCCAACATCCACACTTTGCCAGACTGGAGGGCGACCAGAGACCCTCAGGGTTCCTCCCCATCCCC
>NW_015090794.1:2515422-2561448 GCF_001431845.1 Calidris pugnax
CCCCGCCCCGGCTCGTGCCTAATTCAATTTGCTTCTCCCCAAACGGCTCCCCATAGCTTGACCATTAACAAATGGACTTGGCTGGAGGCCTGGGCGACCATTTGCATGCTGAACCTGCTGCCGCCGCTGCCTGCCAGCCGGGCACCCGCGAGCCGCGCCGGCGCTGCCAGCATCCCGCGCTCGGCGCGCCCCGGAGAGCTGCCAAATCACAGCCACACTGGTGCCAACCCAGAGAGAAAGGGGCGAGGGAGCCGCACACAAAGAGCGGTTTATAGCCCGGCCGGGCACCTGACACGGGGAGGAGGGAGGGCTGAGACGTGCTTAGCCCTGATAATCCCCAGTTTGAGTTTAATTTTTTATTTTTTTTTAAATTTGTTTTTTTTTTTAAATCAAAAGCACAGCAACAGCTGGGGCTGAGGCTTTCCAGGAGATGAACTCATGAACAACTGTTCAAAATAACTTTATTCGTAGTGCTATTAGATCAGTCCACTGGGGAGCAACCAATTATTTTTGATTACTCGAGGCAGATAAGGCTGGGATAGAGCCGAAAACCACGCGCCGCGAGGGATCGAGGGCATCTTGTGGCTTGGGCACGTCAGCTGTGCTGCTCCCTGGCAGGTCACGGGCACGAGCACCCATGGGTGCCCCCAGCACCCATCCGAGCCCCCTGCCCGGTGCCGAGGGGTTGTGCTGGGGGAAACACAGCAGGTTGGGGATTTTCTCCTAGGGTTTTGCAGGTGTGTGCTGGGGGGGTGTGCAGGAGGCAGCAGGCACACGTGCCCTGCGGACAGGCTGGGGTGAATATTTGCCAGCAGATGTGTGCGCCGTTGCTGCCGAAAAACCAATTAGCGGTGACGCTACAGAGCTAATTAGCCTGTCTGAGGTTGGTCTGTCCATCTTCATAAGTGCCAGAGGTGGCACAGCACCAGGATAGCTCTTGTTCATAAAGTGCCAGAGGTGGCACAGCACCAGGATAGGGAAACATGAGGGTTTGGAGCAGGACAGGTCCCTTCCCAGCAGCCAAGACAAGCGATGCCAGGGACTGGTGGGTCCAGCAGCAGCGTGGGTCCCACGTGCCCCAGCCCAGGGGAGCATCACAGGGGTCCGAGCAGGGCAGTCCCAGTTGATCACCCTGTTCCCATCTCACAGACCAGACTTGAAGTGCTTTCAGTCAGCTGAGGCCAGTGCTGGACATTTTTGCTTTCCAGCATGACATCAAGCAAACCTGAGTGTGAGATCTGTTAGCCAGCAGGATAATCTCCCGAGGGAAAGAAAGGTGGAAGCTAAAACGCTAAAAACTGGGCTGCAGGGAACAGCCTGCACTGGCCAGGAGACAGACTGCATGATCTAATAGGTCTTTTCCATTTCTCGCTCCTGTGATTCAAGAAGTCTTGTCACTAGGGATTTTTTAAAAATAGACTGGATGAAACAGAAGACGGTGGATGTAGGGATCAGTCCTGCCTTGGCTGGGAGGCAGGTTGGTCTAACAGGACTTTTCCATCGTGCTGTTCCATGATTAATCGAGACAAGAAAAGAAAAGAGAAAGGAAATTGATAAACACAATAGTAATTCCATCCAGGGTTTGCCTTAGTCAGGTTATTATAATCCTGACATCATGTCTTGAAAAGAAGACTGGAAATAAATCTCTAGTAGATAATATCTGCTCTCTGGGGATGGAGAGGTGCACCAGGCTGCCAGGGGCATGAGGAGTTAATGCCTTTGGTGGTCTTCTCCTCAAAAATCTGTTTATCCCAATTTTGCTGGGTCTCAAACCAGCAACAGAAGTACATGGCTTGCAAGGAGACTTTGTACCTTCTTCTGCCTGTGCTCCTCAGCTAACATTACTCCCCCTGAAAACAGCATTTTCTGAAGGCATCTCATGGTGGTTGGGAAGTTTATTTCCGGCCAGGTCATTTAATCAGGACAAATGCTGGGAAGTTTGACTTTGGCTTCAGCTGTGGGGCTGTGCAGTCTCCGGACAGCTGTGGTCTCTCAACGCATGCTCCACCACTGGATCCACATGGGAGCAGGTCCTCAACCACACTACAGGCTCTCCAGGGAGACCTCGAATTTGGACCGGCCTGACCTACAGCTATTCCTGGTGGCTCCACGCTCTGGAGTTGCAGCTCAGGTGAGACAGGATGTCTACATGATGTAAATCAGGATTTTTTTCTGTCCCTTTGGCCTTTATGGTGACTGCTGTGGATAGGTGTGAAAGACACGAGAGAGGTTGCTCAGAAATGTGTCTGAGCCCATGAACCCTTCTCCAGCCCCCACCAGTGGCACTGGGAACTCAGAAATCACCATTTCAGGGAGGCAAATGAAGTATTCTCCCTTTTTTCCCTAAATAGTCTCCACTAATGGAATGTCTCAGTTTGATTTCAGTCACCAGAGCTGCTGCTACTGGTGATTTCGTAAGAGTCCACAAGGCCTTTAATCTTTTCCTCTACAAATAGGTATGATGTAAAACCCAAATCCTGACCACCTCGTGGTTAGGAGTCTTGTGGCACTTGCAGCCGGAGCCAGGAGTGCAAGCCCTGGGGTCCTGGCCAAACTCCAGCCGCTGGAACCGATTTGATTTCAGTCACCAGAGCTGCTGCTACTGGTGATTTCGTAAGAGTCCACAAGGCCTTTAATCTTTTCCTCTACAAATAGGTATGATGTAAAACCCAAATCCTGACCACCTCGTGGTTAGGAGTCTTGTGGCACTTGCAGCCGGAGCCAGGAGTGCAAGCCCTGGGGTCCTGGCCAAACTCCAGCCGGGGAATTTGTGTTCCCTCTCCGTGTCCCCCCCCCGCAGCTCCATCCATGGAAATCAGAGCTGCTCCCATTCCATCCCAGCTGCTCCCACCACACCACGGCACTCACTGAAACGGCCTCCGCACCCTGCCCCAGGGAAGGATGCATTGCAGGGCCAGGTCTTGCTTTTTTGCTCATTTAGTTTCTTTAACAAGTGATTTTTTTGCCCGTGAGCACACATTCCACTGCTTTTCCACAAGCAGCCCCTGCTCTGTCTCCCTCCCCTCCCAGGGTGCAGCCAATCCCAAACAAAATCCCACCTGCAAAGGAGAAATCCAGAGGCAGAGCCGTGTGCATGGCAGACCCCTGCCCACACGCTCCAGCTGGCATCACCCTCGCCTGCTGTCTGGGGGTTCATTTTTTGGGGAAAAAAAAATAGGATCCTCAGCATCACACTTCATTTTTTTATTAAATCCTGACCCCACGGCAGCTGGCACCAGTGTTCCTGTCCAGCTAAAGGCACACGCTGAGGTGCCTCTTAAAATTGGTTAGGTTTACAGTTGGACTCGATGATGTTCCTTTAGAAGAGCAGCAAAATTTCCTTCAGAAGAGCAACGGAGCTGGTGAGGGGTCTAGAGCACAAATCTTAGGAGGAGCCATGAGGGAGCTGGGGTGGTTTAGCCTGGAGAAAAGGAGGCTGAGGGGAGACCTTCTCACTCTCTACGACTACCTGAAAGGAGGGTGTAATGAGGGGGGTATCGGTCTCTTCTCCCAAGTAACAGGTGATAGGACAAGAGGAAGCGGTCTCGAGTTGCTCCAGGGGAGGTTTAGCTTGGCTATTTAAGGCAAAAAATCTCGATTGAAAGGGTTGTCAAGCATTGGAACAGGCTGCCCAGGGAAGCGGTTGAGTCACCATCCCTGGAGGTATTTCAAAGATCTGTAGATGTGGTGCTCAGGGACATGGTTTAGTGGTGGACTTGGCAGCGGTAGGTTAACGGTTGGACCCGAGCTTAAAGATCTTTTCCAACCTAAATGATTCTATGATTCTGTGTTCTTAACCCATCATTCTGGGTGAT
Organism: Calidris pugnax; assembly: GCF_001431845.1. Classification (NCBI taxonomy): domain Eukaryota; kingdom Metazoa; phylum Chordata; class Aves; order Charadriiformes; family Scolopacidae; genus Calidris; species Calidris pugnax. The sequence continues at coordinate 2,519,238 of NW_015090794.1, forward strand.
GCCTGGAGACGTCAGGACTCTCGGGTGTTATCCCTGTGGAAAATTTCCATCTTCCCATGGCTGATGGGGTTTTTTCCCCACTCTTGTGCTTGTGGCTTCCTTGGAGGACAAGGAGGATGAGGTTTGTGGTGTGTCAGATCCTACACAGTCATGAAGCAAGTCCTGACCCCCCTTCTTTGGGCTCGGGCACTACCACAGTGCCCCATTACCTGCCCTCACCCTCAATCTCTCCAAACTCTGGAGATGAGGACACTGGCCTGGTGAACTGTGAGCAGCCCTGGATGATGCTACGCCTTTACGAGTATTTCATTAATCACACCTCCCAGTAGCACTACCTGCTTTGCTTCACTTCTCTAGCTCAAAATCTTGCCTGGGGATGAGAAGGGACACGATGGTGCATCCAGGACCTCCAGGAACCCACAGCCAACCCACTCTGTGCCGTCCTGCTCACTGCGGGGCTTTCACAATAACCTCAGCCAAGGAACATTATATTCTGCTGAGGGTAAGTCTGCGTTTCATGCCTCGCTCTCCCTTAGAGCAGTCTGGGAGGGGGGACCGAACGCTCCTGGCGTGGCACAGGCATGATGCAAAAACTCCCTTTGCCAGAGCATCCCTCTGCTCTCCTACCTGGGGATGATGGAGGAGATGGGGGTCTCCAGCAGGGATGCAGATGCAGATGTTTAATAACACCAGGACGTGGGCAGGGTCGTTAACGTTCAGGGCTATCGGCGCTGTTTAACCACGCACACGTTTATTTTCCTTGGCTCTGACAGAGAAATGTGCTCCTCAAGGACTTTTCATTAAGCAAAAAATTTATGAGAGAGGATGAAAATTGTGTTTTACTGTCTGAGGTCTCGGTCAGTGCTGTTTCTTCAGACGTTTTAGTAATTCATCTTGGCAAGGACTGAGAAAATTTTCTCCAGTGAAACAAAAAATTTAACTTCCACATTTGGAGTCAGTTGCATCGGCCGGTTCCGTCCCCAGCATGGACCGATGCCCAGAGCAATGACCGGCCCCCCCTGGGGATTCAAAACAAAAGTGAAACACTTCACAATTTATGTCCAGTGAAAAATAACGTGTACATGATATAAAGTGTTATTGGGATTTGATGCTAATTTTAGTGGTCACCTTGGCTGCGTTTGAGGAAGTTGCTGGTGCTGCCAAGAGCAAATTTACCTGATGATGAATGAGGAATCGCAGCATAAAATAAATAAATATCAGCAACACCTTTTTTTCCTTCTTTTTTTGGCAGATTGGTGTCATCCAAGGTCACACATTTGTGCAGTAGGAGAACTACTGCCAGAGCTTAGCGCTTTAAAATCATGTTTAAGTAAAGAGCAGCATCTTTAAGTACTAGATTTAAGAAGAAAGGCTGAAGTAGAGTCTCCCAAAAATTCTTGCCCATTGGTTACATTTTCATGTCAGCGTTAATCTTCTTCACTCCTTGTGCTCACGTTTGGAAGAAGCTTGCCATAGTCTTCTGCAAAAATTCCTTCTTTTCCTTCTTGAAATCAGGCCTGAAAACTCCCATGATGGGTAAACTGACTGCTCCAGATTTGACCTTTTTCCTCCTGTTCACAGAAAAACTTTTTAGAAGTTGTGCTCCAAGATGGAGAAAAAGGAGGATTTTTTTTTTTTTTTTTTGACAAAATGCAACAAATCTCAACAAGCGGGAAAATCTTTTGTTTCCATCAGCAGTTTTCGGAGAGCGGGGACGGTTCCTGGCCAACTCTCAGCATAAAGCCCAGCCAGGCTCTGCTCGAGGGGAGGCAGAAGCTCCTGTGGAGAAGCTCATCCCAGAACGGCCCCGGGCAGGGGGTCGTCTCTGCTTCCCTCTGAAGCACTCTGGCCACCAGCAGAGGACGGATACCGGACCGCAAGCCTGGGGGAAATACAGCCATTCCCACATTTTTATGATTTCTTTTAATTACTCCAGGCGGGAGTTGAGAAGGAATAAGTGTTTTCAGGCTCATGTCACCGCAGCGATGGGAAGCAGAGCATCGGGAGCTCGTTCCTCCGTGTGCTTCCCAAAATCAAATGCAAACCCTCTGCAAGTTAAATCTGCAAAACAAGCAGGAGCCCTCCCAAAGTGACCCCTGGTCCCACAGGCTCAGAGGGCAGCGAGTGTCACTGCCTGCCTTCCCAAGCTGTTGCTAATTACTGAAAGCATTTTATTTAAAAAAAAAAAAAAAAGCAGGAAGCTTCTCCATTAAAAACTGCAACTTTTATTTGCATGTAATACCAGCCATTCTGCGGTCGTGGAGATGGCCTTTAAAGATTTGGGGGTTATTTCATTCTTTACACCCCCTCCTCCCCCAAAAGAGGATGCGGAAGGGAGATGTGTAAGGTTACAGAAATAACACAACCTACAAAGGGAGGTGGACGGAAAGTTTGTGTTGCATTAAGCAGGAGAGACGGGGCACAGCTGAATTTATAGCAACCCTCAGAAAAAAAAAAAATGATAAATGGAAGCTGTAATTTTTATTGGGGAGGGGTGGGCAGATCACGGGTGAGGGAACAAAATAATAAAAAAAGCATAAATTAGAAACGTGGCTTGACGGTTGGGAGCAGAAAGCGTTTGGCTCATATATAATGTGAGTTTCTTCTGGAACATGATCCAGAGTAGTGCATGGAAATTACCTGCAAAAAGATTTTCTATTAAGTCGTGTGAGGGTGAGCTTTTTCTATCACGGCTCCGTCGACCGATGCCCCGAGAGGGGCGGCTGTGCTTTGCCTCCCACCATCCCGCAGCTCCTGCCCACGCTCAGCTGTCCCACGCTGAGCTGCTCCGGGTTAACGTGTCTGCTTGTTTAATACAGACAGGGTGAAATTCATCGTGCAGGGCCAGCGCACAATTTAAGCCCAATACAAGCCTGGTGGGATGCTCTGTATTTCTCCTCGTGGCTTTAGGGGAGGCTTTGCTGGCTGTTTCTGCACCCATCTGGCAGCACCGGGTGCTGGTCCCCGGGATATTGGGCCATTAATGCGCTGCCCCTCGGGGCCACCAATTTTTACCCAGTAAAGAGAGTACCAGTACAGGCTAAAAAAAAAAAGAGCAAGCAGGATGAATCCTAGCCCCAACAGACTGTGAGTTTCTTTTAAAAAAAAAAAAAAAGAGCAAGCAGGATGAATCCTAGCCCCAACAGACTGTGAGTTTCTTATGGGCAGTGCCCAGTCCAACCACCTCTGCCCAGGTGCCAGTGGTTGTACCCAGCCTGGAGCCCAAGGTCCCAGCCAGGTCCCAGATCTCCACGGATGTGTCTACACCAAGGGCTCCCAGAGCTCCTTGGCCACGATGGCTTGTGCAGAACATCCCTTCTTTCCTTGCTCGGCATTTCGAAAGGATGAGCGGTCCCAGGAGGACGTTATGGCTTGCCATAGGAACAGAGTGACTCCAGGTCTGCATGAGCGAATAAAAGGAGTGGGAACGAACCGAGCATTTTTCCATGACACTTTTCCACCCACCACATGTTTCTCAAAGAGCAGGAGACTCGCAGCGCCCCAGACTTTCCAAGTCTTGTCCTGACAGCCAAGTTTGCCTCTAAACCTGCCTGGTTTCTCTGGGTTTGAGTCCTTCTACCGATCCCTTTTTTTGATGCCAGAAATGCCTCCACAAGCCAAATTTCCCTGGTAATTGTCCTTTGGATTAGTTTGGAAAATTGCATAAGCCCTGGGTTAGAGCTGGCTGCGTCTCTCATCCGAGTGCCTAAGGCTTCATGGGGCAAAGACTAAAGAGCTGCGAAATGCAGAGATATAACAGATGTTGACATGTAGTGAAAATACTAGACGCAGGAGCCTAAGATAATAAATCTGAAAAATTAACACGTAGGAGAATGAAAAAAGGAGCAATATGTTTTGGTAATCATTCTGAACTGCTGAACCCTTCTCCTGCAGTTCAAAAATCTCTGGTATTAAGCAGATGTCATTCAACCAATGATTAACACATTACCGAATTTCTCCAGTCGTTTAATAAAAGTTTTACATAACATGCAGGTAATTGCTTCCAAATGTCAAGGTAACAATGTGGGCTTCTATGGATGGCATTGTTTCCAGCATCAGGTGAAAACCCCTCTTGTTGCCTTGATATCAGGCACAGTCCCGCCGCGAAGACCCCGCGCCCGACCAGCTGCTTTTCCCGTTGCTCCTCTGAACACCAGAGACAAAGAAACAGGCTGGGAAGAGTCAAAGCCTTCGATCTGGTAAGGTTTTTCTTCCCTTCAAATGTCTTTACAAGCAGCAAACGGGCCTTGTGCTCCAAAACTGTGGCCCAGGTATATGTCTTTTATGGGATTTATATTTTTTTTTATTTATTACTTTTCTTGCTAGAAAAAATCGCATCACTCCTGAGTGCGAGGAGGGGATAGAAAGAACAGGGTGAATGGGAAAGTCTGGGCAGCAGTGATGGGGTGTTGCTCTTCATGGCAGCCTTTGCTACGAACCCAACCCACGCTCAAAATCTAAAATCATCCATCCTGAGATCAGGAAAACAGTCATCCCAACCAGTGTATTTGCTGGAGAACTGTCCTGATGTCCAGCTGGGGGTACCACGGGCTCCAGAGGGTGCTTTGCAGCCGTGAGGGATCTCACTTGTTATTTCAGTGTCGGGGCAAGAGTGAAGTGTGAGAGTGATGGATGCCTGGGGACAGGGGAGCCCGACAGGCGGCAATCTCTGTGCAGGCTGGAAGGATTGCTGGCTTTCAAGGCTGCAAATGAGCTTCCCAAATTATTAGAGCTGGAGAACAGGATACTTTTAAAACAACCAATCTGTCATGAGACGTATCCTGTATCTGTCAGAGGCCAGCGTGGCTCCGTTGGAGGAATCCGTGACAAAAACCTAGGGAGGGTTGTAAAAAACGCATGTTGATGCTGTCGTTTTGATGTGACGTTTCTTTTTAGGCAGCCTTAAGTGATTTCTGCTGCCACCACAGGTAGCACGTGCCATCTCTGCTAACCAGCATCTCCCCTGGGGCTCTCACTGCTGCTGGGAAAGCCAAGGTTGTCCTGTGGTCCTGCGAACAGAGACGGGACGTTGTTGGTGCAGTGCTCTGTATCAGAGCACAGACAGTCCAGACCCCCAGGAACGTAGCCAGGTTACTTCATCTCCCTGCACTCCAGTTCCTCAGCTGCAGAAGAGGGATTATAACAGTGCCCACCCTCCCACACACCCGTGAGCACCCGTCTGTTGGTGGCCGAGGACGCGCAGGTAGAGTCACTGCAGTGGGGTGATCACTGTGTGCCATTACTGGCTGATGCCATGGCCAACCCCAGGTTCCGTGTCAAGACCTTGGACACATTTTGGATGCCTAAAGGTAGGTGCTTGGGGCCATTTAGGTGCCCTGTAGGACCCCAGCTGGCCTCCAGCTGCTCTTCCAGCAGGCTCATACATCCTGTAGGTCCTCACAGCCCCATGGTTTGCCCTGAGACCCCAGAGCATCTCACATAGCACCAGATACCTCTGTTTAGGGCACTGAATCCCACCCTTGCTTCCCTGGAGGGTGGGTTTCACCTGGTAGTAACCACTGCCCTTGAGTCTTGTTGGTGGCCACCTTCAGGCCATGAGGCATGGGCCGACAGGGGCCACCATTCACGGCATCAGAGCTGGGGTTGACTGTGTAGACTTTCCTGCACCTGAGAAGCTTGGGCCTGTTCCCAGCACCACTGCTCACGTCAGCTGCTACGGACAGAATGATTTATGGACACATTATTAAAACCATATTTTCAGCCTCAGAGCATGAGGGAACCAGTGGGTGGTACTGGAGGCAACATGCCCGCAGAGGATCGGGGTGCTTCTCAGACCACCTGGCTTCTCAATGGAGATGAACAGCAACAGGGCTGGGTAACAGCCTGGTCTAAACCACCAGAGAGGAGATGTCGGAGCAGGTCTAGCCTGCTCAGGAGGAATGGATTAGCTAGGAAACATCTCCCAACTCCTCCTGCGCTTAACGTCATTCATCAACTGCTTCTGCTCTCCATCGCTGTCAGGCACTGAATTTCTGCACATGGATGGGCTGCTCAGAGACAGAGGAGATGGTAACACGGTCTTGAGGTGAGGGAAGAGGATGCAGACGATGGTGAACTGATCGAACCATGCACCTTCTGTGAGGGCACAGCGTATCAGAGTTCCTGATATGACCAACCTGCCAGCGAGTGGCTGGGTGCGCTCAGCATCTGCAGGGCTCTTCTCAGATGAGCTCATCACAGTTTCCAGGCAAATATGTGGAAAACATTTGGAGGACACCTGCTCCTCCACCCTCACACCTGGAGGCCTTCTGCCTTCACTTCTTTGAACGATAGGCTGCGCTCACTCATCGCCTCCAGGACCTGGCCCTGCTCCTCTGGACCTCATCACACCACACCAGATGGGTCCCTCCTGCCTTTTCAGCAGACGAGAGCACTGGATGGTTTCATCGCCGCACTGGCGCGGCGTGCACCTGTCTGGAAAATGCTCGAGCACCTGCTGGTGCTGGGCAGGCTGGCACACATTTGTGTGCATGGAGAGTACTGGGGCAGGATCAGAGCCACGGAGGGACACGTGCTCACACACAGCCCCGGGATGGCGGTGGGCAAGGTCCTTTGGAGGAAGAAAACAGGATGGCTGTAGCATCACTGGATTTCCAAGGCTGGCAATCATATTGAAAAAATTGAGCTTTTCATCTTTTTTATCATGTCCACATCAACTTTTATCCTGAGTGAAACCCCAGCTCTTTTTCATGTTTCTTTTGTGGTTTTATGAAGATATAAATCTGCGTTATCTTGGTTCCTGCATGTTCCTGTGGGACTCCTAGAGATACCAGTGTGCTCCAGTGGTAACTGCCACGATTGAGAGACAGGACACAGCTTGATGCAAGCAAGATGTCAATTTATTGTGTGCAACCGTTCCTTTAAATATGGTTACATTAGCTGCGTGTTTTAAACAGATTGGTCAGTTCGTACATACACTGTTTGCGTGGCTGCACCTGATCAGTTGGTGGTATACTGTCATGCTATCAATCACGAAGATGATCAGAGGGCTGGAGCACCTCTCCTATGAAGACAGGCTGAGGGAGCTGGGATTGTTCAGCCTGGAGAAGAGAAGGCTCTGGGGAGACCTTATAGCGGCCTTTCAATACCTGAAGGGTGCCTATAGAAGAGCTGGGGAGGGACTCTTTGCCAGGAGGTGTAATGATAGGACAAGGGGAAACGGTTCTAAATTGGAAGAAAAAAGATTCAGATTAGATCTCAGGAAGAAATTTTTTACTATGAGGGTGGTGAGACACTGGAACAGGTTGCCCAGGGAAGTTGTGGATGCCCCATCCCTGGAAGTGTTCAAGGCCAGGTTGGATGGGGCTTTGAGCAACCTGGTCTGGTGGGAGGTGTCCCTGCCCATGGCAGGGGGGTTGGAACTCAATGATCTTTGAGGTCCCTTCCAACCCTAATCATTCTATGATTCTATGATTCTATATCTTATCTTGAGGACACACTCCTTAACACCTTTTTTGGGCGGGGTGCCTGGAACTTGCTTATCTCAATGTTGCAACATTTGTCAAGTTCCTATTTTTAGGCCCTTGTTTAGTCCTTTTATGGTCATGGCTACCTTAGTTTCCCATGGTTTGCGACCAGACAAGTTCCAACACGTCCCCTCCCATCCGCTGAGCAGTATCGGGGGTTTTGCTGAGAACAGCCAAATCCTGTCCCACAGTAACAGCTCTTCTCTCTCCAGCTCTCTCTAGCTCTTTACAGCCCACCAGAACAAACCCCACTTGCCGGCCCTCCAGTCCAAAGTCCCCAAGTTCAGAGAAGTGAAGACACACCAGATGGTCCGGCATGGCCCAGTGATGGGAGCCAGCCTGTGGAGAGCCGGGCAGAGGCTGGATAAAGCTCATGGAGATGGCTGATTTACTGCCTTGAACTTGCTGGGCTTTTCTTATTGCTAACATCTGTGCAAGGGCAGGAGGTGTTCAAGCATCTACCTGTCTGTAGGGTGCAGAGTGGAGGTGACCTTTCCACGGGCCAGCGCCGAGGAGCAGGGCTGCGCGACTGCTGAAACGGCCTGGCAGGAGGTCTTTAGATTGCTCGATGTCTCTGTACTGAAAAGCAATACCTGCTGAGATTAAACCGTTTGGCCTCCTTCCCCCTGTCTCCAAGGCAAACATAGACAGTTCTATTCATACCCACAAGAAATACATATTTCAGCATTTGATTCTTTTTGTGTGTGCTTTGTTTTATCTAGCGCCATGGAGCTTGGATGTCTTTTTCATCTCATATTGTGCCTTGGATGCAGCCTCTTTTATTCAGCCCTCTTGCTGCCTTCATAAAGAATAACAGCAGCAGTTGTTGTTTTTTCCCCTGGAGCATGGGCTGCTGTAAACCAAAGGGAAGCTTCTCGCTGAAAGAGGGAGAGGGCAGGCGGGACGCTGCCATATCCATTTCCACACCAGAGCTGCAGCCCTGCAGGCCCTGCAGTTTGGCTTTCTCAAGCCTTCATGGAGAGCAACAAATTGTCCTATAAAAATTCTTCTCTTGAATTTTATTTTGCTAAGCAGACAGGCCCAACTTGTCAACTGGGGACTAAAATCTCCTACTTCTTCAATGGACAGCAAAGTCTGAGATGGAAGTCGTGGCACTGAAATGTTAACAGCGTCTATGGAGTCGGCCGTTCACCCTCCCTAAATCTGCATCTGAAGCCTCCTTTTCCTGGCTGTGGAAAGTCCATTTTGTGGGCTTAGCCAAGCCTCATCTCTTACAACCTCTCAGCAACTGTCACAAAGGAGAAAATCTTGTGTAACATTTGAGGAGGGACAAGAGCTGCTGGCCCACGTGCCAGACTTGAAGGATGTGGTCCAGCCTCACCTCCATCTTCCCGTGAAGGTAATTTGGGGTGAGGATGGGAACTGCTAACCCCCAGCCTCTTCCTCTCCACATCCAGCTTGAAAGTCATGCTGTATGGGTCCCAGACAGCCAGAGGTCCCTCAGCCCTGTCCCGAGGCACCATCCGTCTTGCTGTCGGTGGCCATGCTGCTCACATCTGTGCTTCCCCCTGTTTATGCCATTAGCTCCACGGCATGGCCCAGGAACAAGTGCTGCCGGGGTTTTGGCTCCACAGGTCACCAGCTGCTGATAAATTGCTTTTCTGGAGATCAATCGCTTCCCCTTTGCCATGCAAAACGCCTGGGCTGCCTGCACGGACCGGCTCTGGGGAGAGGTCCCCACCTGTGGTCATGCCTGAGACACTCTGAAAAACAGCAAGAAAATAAGGGCCTCACATTCAAACCAAGAGAGGGGAAAGGCCTGGGGGGGAGACCTGGGCACCCACTTTTTACTCCTGCTTCCCCTTGTGCTCCAGCCTTGTCCTGTGTCTGGAGGTGGACAATGTCCAGGGCAATGTGTGTTTGGCAACGAAGAACCTCCCACAGGTCTGAATTATACAGGATCCTCAGCTTTTGTTGTTTAAGATGCAGCAAAGAACCTCCCATAGGTCTGAATTATACAGGATCCTCAGCTTTTAGTTATTTACACCCTAAATATAAATAATGTGCTAAGCAGAAATTTGCTTATGCAGAAACATTTAGGCACTGGTTCCCAGTCATCCAGCTTGGATTATCTTTCAAACTGGGTGCTGAAAGCCACACCATCCTTTCCCTGTTGGGTCTATTGCCGTGGTGGTGATTTCCAAAGACAATTGAGTGATGCTGGAAGCAAGAACATCTCGTGGCAATGTGTTGCCATTGAACTCTGAGTTGGGAATCAGAGATTTTAAGGCATTTGAAATCTGTATCTGAAATCTGTGACTCATGTCGTGCTCTGACCTGAGAGAAGGATGCTTTCAACCAAGGTGGCTGCATGAGTTAACCAGACCAGCTCTCCTGGGACCCACGCCGCTGCCTGGGGACAGCAGTTGGGAGGCAGCACCCGAAGATACCCTTCCCAGCTCTAAGATCTGCTCCTTCATGCCCAGGTAAATAGCAAAACCTCTTATTTTTTCGGAATAGACCATCTCCCTTTGTCTTGGGCTGCATGTCTGCCCAAAAGTGGGGCCAAGGCTGCTCTGACTCTTGTTTTCCTGGTTGCAAAGGGCCAGTGAGGGATGGTCGGTACCGTCCCTGCTAACGGAGCTGCAAAATCCAACCCTCCGGCACCCGGGGCGGAGGAGGCAGGATGGGCAGGGCTGGGAACAGCATCTCTTCAGCCACATGCGTCTCTTCAGCTGCGCAGACCACCGAAGACAAATGAACTGGAGGAAGCATTTCCTCTGCCGAAGGCTCACACCCGGGAGGTTTCTGCTCACAGTGTAGGTCAAGAGTTGAAAAATGAAGAAGAAAGGAAAACAGATAGAAAGATCCATCTTCCCTTATAAAATCCCCAGAGCAGGGGGCATTTGGAAGTCATTTTTCACTGAGCTGAGAGATGTTTCTGGCCCTTTAGCAGACATTATACTCTTCTCAAGCCTCATATTTTGGGACATGAGGAAGAGCTTTCCCTCCATCCTCACGGGTGTTGGAAGAGGAGCATTATCCTGCATGCAAGACAAATTTGCACCTTCCTTCGAGGCCAGGGCCCACAGTGGTTTGGGCTTTGGGGAAAGATGGAGCCTAATGCACACTAAAAATCGCTGTGTTCCTTGGTGGGCAAACATTTTAAACGGATTAGGGCTGAGATGCAAAAAGAAATGAGTGGCTTGGATTTGCTGGTATTAATGCATAGGTTAAGAGGGATAGCTTTTAAGGGGGGAAACCCATGCAAGAAGAGGAAGGAGAATTTCAGCATGGTTAAAGGAAATCTAAATAAAATTCCTTTCTGGAAGGAATTCAAGAAAATTATTTTCCTTCTGTGTTTCTGTCTCTCTTCTTCTGGCTTATAAAAACACCTTGGCTCGGATATTACATCAACTCTGCCTTTTATTAAAAACCCCTGCTCCAGTTGTGCAGATTTCATGCTGTTACATGAAAGTAAAATTTTATGACCAGAAGCTGAAATTGGGAAGGAAACTTTTTTGTTGTTGTTGTTGTCGTCGTGGGTTGGATTTTGTTGGTAGTCAGGAGAGTTTGTTTATTTTTGCTTTTTCTAAAGCGCAGCCAACTCCTCCGGGTCTCGGCACTCTGGGCTTTTTGAGGGGATGCTTGTTCCAAACAGGTGCTAACGTGGGGGAAGCTGAGCCCTGGGCAGAGCAAGGGGATGGGTGATGTTCTCCCTCCGCTACTGGGGTTGCCTTCGAGTGAGCAGGGTTTTCATGGCTGTTTTGGAACAGGACGTATGCGTGGGCGAGCAAATGCATCTTATTGCATGGGACACACGTCCTGGGTGTTTGGTCTGGAACAGTCTCATGTTCCAGTAACCATGTAAAAGTGCGAGCTATTCCCTCCTCTCAGCCTCCCCTGTAAATCCAGATCTGGTGGATGATAGCTTGGTCCAGCACCAGCTGCTTGTTGGCTGGGTAGTGCCAGCAGACTTTTATTTTTGCCATCTCTCACTTTAAATGCAGTACCGCTGTTTTTCCGTTAATTCCTCCCTCCCATGCTAAAAAAAAAATATGGAAGAGTGAAAAAAAGCATTTTAAAAGGTCATTCAGTCCCTCCTTGTTGGGTGAGCCATAGTGAGCCTAAGGAGTTACTACATCTGAAGGTGTTAAAAGAAGAGTTGCAGAGAGTTAGATGAAAGTTACAGCTATGAATTACAGTATTGGTTTCTTGTGGGACATTAGCAAGGTGGTTTGGTATATCCAGGATCTGTCCCCACAGCCCCTGTTGCTCCCCAGCCCTTGGGATAGATTGAAGACCCCTGGGTCGGTGGGAACAGCAACATGGGTTGTCCCACCCAGCCCAGCTGTGACTCAAGGCTGGAGACCTCTCCCTGCACAGCTTCTGCTGCAGCACCTTGGGGATGGAGCAGCCAGACGGCATCTCAGGGGACGTCAGGGCACAGATCTCACAGACCTCCTCTACCCGCAGGCAAGTGGGAGCAGAAATGGGCTCCTGCCGTGTCCCTGCTTCAGAGACACTCACCATGGTTGGGATGGAAGATGTAGGTCAAGCCCCACGGCCCCTCTGTTTCCTTCCAGCCCAAGCGTCTGTGCAACCTAGTCCTGCCCTTGGAAGATTTACGGAGCAGCAGTAAGTATTTCACCAGCTCTTTATTAATAATGCGGCAATAAAAAAGGTGCAGCCTTTCTTTCCGAGGACTCGCAGAGCCCTTAATAATCCAAGGAGGGATTTGGCTCCCCCCAATAGATAGTTTACTGGTGGGCATGCTTTACAGCCCCTTTGTTAGAGCGGGGCTGTTCCCCCATCATCAAAGTGCGAACTGAGGCTCTGTGATGGGCTAGTCCATAAATCTCTCCCCTCCTAATCCTTTCCTTTCTACTATTTGCAAACTGGGGGAGGAGGAGGTGGACTGGACGAGGCAGGCCAAAGCTTTAACCCTTTGTGCTTTGGGGGGGGATCTTCTTCTGAGCGGAAGAAGATGGTGCACGGAAGGAGGGCTGTTCCACAGCAGCCTTTTAGAAGCAGGTAGTTATATTCAGCAATTAAACCCCAAATGACAGCTTAAAGAGCTCCTTTGGAAGTTTAATAAGTCCACCACTGTATATAAGAAATAAATCTGGCTGCATTACAATCATTTCCAACTACTTAAGCAATAAATGCAGAACTCTGCTCTTAGTCATCCATTACGTGGGTAACATTGCTTCACTCCTCACTTGGTTTCCAGGGCCACGATGCCAAAGGAGGACCTAGCCCAGTATTTGGAGCCAAATCAACGTCATGGAGATCACAGGTCTGTGGTAGGGAGGTGGGGTGATCCAGTGCTTTGGTTTGTGGCCACCTTGAGTCGGAGGCCCAAAGTAAGCACTTGTGGGCTCTGTGGAGGAGAATAACCCATCTGAGTCAAATGCCAAAAAATCTCCTTTTGCTCTGTGGCTGGTGATGTGTCAGGCTCTTGAAAGAGGTGTTGCATCCTGGCTACCAAAGGGCTGATCTTTGATGTGGTGGTGATGGGGGCATTAGGTCAAGAATAAGAGGCAAGATGGTGATGTTGGTCTTCAGGTGTTGGTGCAAACATCTTCATCAAGGCCAGGCTTTGATAGACTGGACTGACACTGTCATGTTGTGACAACGAACCATTTCTTGCTTGTGAATGGATTTTTATCCTCCCAGTGCCTGTTGGAGGTCAGGAACAGGTACAAGGTCCATCAGTGGTCACCCAAGGTTCACACGGAGAATCTGGGAGCAGAGGTTGTATGGCATTTAACCTGCTAAACTAGGTTTTCCAACCCCTCCTGGCCCTGTTACCTTTAATCTGCCCGCTATGGGGCATCTCCATGCCAAAAGGAGACAGGAGCAAGCCCAGGGCAGGATCCGGCCAGTGAGGGGCTGCCTCCTTCCCACCTCCAGCCGCACACATCTCCATGTTTTAGACATTGCAACGGTTGAAAAATGAACTTTGTGTCCATTTTATCATAAAAAATCCCGGGCTTTTTAAGCCCAGCTTTATAAACAGTGATGAAAGGTCCTGCAACGGGCAGAGGTCTGCTTTTGAAATTGAACAAATTGTCGTTTTATGGTTCCCGTGTGTGGGGGGTGCTGTAAATCTCCGAGCATTTAACGCATCTGTTCTTTTCCAACCACGCTACCAGCGTCTCAAGGAGGAGAGGGAGAAATATCTGACATTTCCTGACATCGGCTGCTCTCACGGCCCCTGGGAGTTCCTCAGGAAAGTTTTTAAAGTAATATTTATGGATGATCATGGTGAATCAGGCCCTAAAAGGTACAGAGAAAGGACTGTTGTTCATTAACATTTGGAAACTGTGCACTGAGGATTTCCCTGTGGAGGGGCAAAAGAAATGGAGTGAAAGTGAAATAGCTTTCGAGTTAATCCAGATCTTTTTTAACATTATTGTTGTTGGTAAAAATCAGAACCTTATTTTGGATGAAGAAAAAAAAAATTAGAAGTGCATTTTTGGGATGGTTTTCCTCAAAATGGTATTCTTTCCAAAATTCCATAATAAGTTCCCTAGAAAATATATTTGTTCTTACTGATATATAGATATGTAGTTGGGTTTTGCTTTTTTTTCATACACATCTCCATAGTAAAACAACAATACATCTGCTCCGGCTAATACCTAGGAATAACTTCAATGTGGTGTGTTTTCCTGAAGATACTTTTCTTATTGCTGCAAACCATTTAGTTTCAATTTGATAAAAATGCTTTTACAACTTCGCACCCGCAAAGTTTTCCAAGTTAAAATCCCCCATCTCAGTAAATAACAGATCTTTCACCGAGACTTGTAAAATCCCTCAGCAGTTACTGAGTATTAATTACTCGAGTTTTATGAATAGGAAAACTGAGCACAGGAGGAGGGATGGTTTGGTAGAGTGCGAGTGGAAAAGCATCCTGGAGTTTCAGTTTTCACTGCCTTTTCCTAAGGGCAACGCCGGTGCCCTTCGGAGTCGGTTAAAAGCCTCCTCTAGACTTCACTGATAACACAAACTCCCTAGAGCTGAGCCAGGGTTTGTCCTTAAATGTTTTTATGTAAAGTAGCTTTGGAACAGATTTAGTCAAATGAATGCATGGAAAAGATAAGGCCACACGTGTCCTTTGAGCTAGCTGTTTCTTTCAGTGTGATGTCTTGAGGCTTATCTGAGTGTGTCTGAGATTAGAATTAGCCAGAGAAAGAGAAAATTAGGGTATATTGGCAAAACAACATACAGATTCCTCCATAATCCCCAGGGGTTGAATTTCTTGGGACTTTTGCTGTGACCCTGCATATCCTGCGGGAGAAGGGACCACCATCAGATTCCTGGGGCTCCCAGCACCTCCCTGTGTAGGGATGGCATTTCCTTGGTGTCTTCTAGCCGTGGTGTTGTGCATGTGGGCAGAGGACCCAAGCTGATGATGGATGGAGTGCACAGGGCCTTTGGGTCCAGCGTTGCAATGACGCAGTCAACAGCAGCCACGGCTTATTGATGCTGCTGAACCTACACCCCACTGGGCTGCCACCCTGATGGTCCAGGTGGTAGGGTTGGTGGACAAAGCCTCTGAAATTGTCAGCTTTGGGTCTCTTTCTGTAAGCATGGAATGGTTTCAGAGTAACTGAGCCTCTGCATGAGGCGGTTTTGATGTGCAGAGCCACACGGGTGCCGAGGTTTGCATACCCACGCAGACCCCAGTAATGATTTCCACAGAGCAGCAGCTGGTCATAGAATCATAGAACAGTTAGAGTTGGAAGGGACCTTAAAGATCATCTTGTTCCAACCCCCCTGCCATGGGCAGGGACACTTTCTACTAGATCAGGTTGCTCAAAGCCCCATCCAGCCTGACCTTAAACACTTCCAGAGATGGGGCATCTACAACTTCCCTGGGCAACCTGTTCCAGTGCCTCACCACCCTCAATGGTCCACTCCTCTTTTTACTAGGTGATGTCCCTAACAGGTGCAAAATGCCAGGAACAACCAGGTAGTAAAAAGAAAGTGCTTCCTTCTTATCATCCCACCTTTGCAGTGTGTGCCAGAGCTGCGGTCCCTCTGCTTGTCCTACGCAGGGGCGATTGGCAACCAGAAGGACCTGCTTGTCCACGTTCATCCCAAAATCCTCCAGTGAGGAAATTCTCTCAGCTCAGCTCCTCTGCTTGACTCTGTGTATACTTGGCACAAGACAAGAGGTGAAGAGCTCAGCCTGGGCAGAGCAAACCTCTCCTCCACATGCCTGTGATATCAGGCCCCCAGAGAGGCAACAGGCAAGAAGAGGATGATTTTTTTGCCTTATGTGCGGAGCTACAGCTGCTCTACCCTGTCCTCTTGGGAGCGGGACGAGGATGGGGGTGCAAAGCCACGATGACTTCACCAGCAGCACGAGGGCAGGATGGTGTCCAGCTGATCCTTGTGCAACACCCACCCTGCCGAGAGCGCTGCCCCACGGGCACATTTCCTGGCCCCGAGCGTGCCCTGCCATCACGCCATCCTCACTTGAGTCACTTGTAACCCAATACTGGATTGTTACCAATCAAAAAAGGGGATTTATTTTTTTTTTCCTTTTCAGTGACTTCATGAATCCAAGAGGCTGCCAATAATTTATCATTCATGACATGTAAAATGTCAACACCTCCTTCCCAAAAGAAAATGGAGTTAAAGGTCCTGGGCTTCCCTGTGCCCCTTGCTCTCTCCCGTCCCATGGCGAAGCTGTGGAGAGTGGCCTTTTAGGAAGTGGCCAAAGCAATCCTGCCTCTTCCTCTCCTCAGATAAACCATATTTGCAGAGGACCACGGCCATGAGATCCTGCTCTCAGCACATGCAGTGGGACCCAGGACAGGACCCAGGGTCATGTCCAGTGGAGAGCCTGGATTATCTGTCCCTCCAATATGTCACTGCAGCTCAGGAGCTACTGGGGGACAACCACATTTGGTCTGGGGTGGTCTGTCCCTGGTCTGTTCAGCCCAGAGGTATTCAACCCCAGAGTAGGTGCTCTAGCTCTTTGCTCATGACTCCTATGCCTTTCCAACATCTCTGTTAGAAAGAAACCTCCATCTCTCCCCCTCGCTTCCTTTTCGCTGAGACTCTGCTTGGAACTTGCATAAATCTTGCCCAAAAATAACACTGGCCGCTCTCCCAGCTGTGGGCGTCGTGACTTCTGCGCAGGGAAGGGAAGGCTGCGATCTGATTCGTTTCATGGCAGATTTCGGTCAGCTTTGGCACCCCTCCATCCTTGCTGGTACCTAATTTACAAGATTCCTCTTTCCAGCTTTTTTGCTCTTCTCCTGGGCTTACCTCTGCCTCTCCGAGGCCTCGTCTCTGGAAAGCCGCGGTGTTTTTTTGGCACAGCTGCCTGCGAAACGTGGCACAGACAAACCAATAAAAGTAGCCAATAAACTCGGCGAGTTTTCTTTCCTTTGCTGCAAGTGGCCAAGGCAGCGCCGCTTCCTTTGGGATGACATTAAAATACAGCAGAGAGGATGAGACTCGGATCCTTTTCTGTTTGTTTCCCGGCCCATGTATGATTTTTCCACTGGTGTGAGAAGAGTTCTGAGAATTTTTTTGAAAAGGGAAAACAGTTATAGAGTGAAAACCAAGGAGCTCATGCCCAGCTGGTGCAAATTAGTCAAACTCTTGTGATTTCAACAAGCTTGATATCCACAGATCACCTATGCTGATAGCTCCCTTGCATGCTGCTGGTGAGAGGCATTATAAGGAGAAGAAGGGCAACTTGTTCCTCTTGGAAGTCCTTATCCTTCTCCGTGCAGAGAGGATAGATATCGAGGGAGCTGAGCCCTGGCCAAGGCATGTGGGTTGGAGGACCTTTAAGACAAGGAACTGGCTCAGCTCTTTGGTAGTGTGGATTATCTTCCTACCCAAGCAGGTTAAATTGGGAGGAAAAAGTACTGAAATGGTGGGAATGACCCATCAGCCCATCAGAACAGCCTTTGCCATGGAATGGCAGCAGGAGAGGCCCTGGGAGGCCATCAAGGGAGCCCTGACGCTGCTCCAGGGCTCTGGCCAGCCTAGAAATGCAATTTACTGCTGGTTTGCATGAGCCCAAGGAGTAACCTGCTGGTGGGGCCAGCCATAGCTTTCTGGGATGGGGAAAACCCTGCTGCTGGCTGCAGCCCTGCTGGGGATGAGAACATCCTTTGAGGTCCGGTAAGTCACGTAACCCCCAGGGCTGAGTCCCACGTGGTACCCCGACTCCAACTCAAGACAGTGACCCTCACTGACAATGGCAACTTGTGTGACTTCAGCAGGAAAAGTGCTTTTCTCTCTCCCCTGGGTGTGGCTGTTGATTCCCTGCACTCGTGGTGGGACGCGGGGACCCTTCCCTCTGGCTGGGAGCCCAGAAAGCTCCTCTCTTGGCCAACGCTTTGTCTTGGTAGAGTCCTGGTCTTTCTGCACTGTATTAATTTAAGATGCTGTGAAGCGAGAGGGGTTGGGGGGGGCCGGGGATGCTGTCTAATACTTGTTCGGATCCTTTGCGGGATAAATCCCCGTGGAATTTAATTTAAACGAGCTGACACCAGTATGAATCATGCCAGCATTACCAGCTCTTGAACACTTCCTACCAACTGCCTGCAGGGCTCTTGCTTTCTTTAGTTAAAGCGAAGACTAAAAGCATCTAAAACTGTTTAAGACCTCTGTCCTAAAAGAATACTTTTTTTTTTTTTTTCTCCCCTCCTTTTCACTGTAGGAAGAAACATCTGCTATAAAAATCTGCTGGCCAGGGGCAGTGGGAGCGGATACCACTTATCACGGTTTGGCTATTGGAGGCAGCGGCTGGTTCCCAGCAGAAAGTGCCTCAGCCCCGTGATCGTGGTGTCTACTGAGCAGTGTCTCATCTGTCTGCAAGCTGGGCAGATTAGATGTACGCAGAGAGAAGGGAGAGCAAGAGAAGAAATAAAAGGATAGAGGGAATTGGATGGGAAGGAGGAAGGAAATGAAAGAAAGACTTCCAGGAAAGGGAAGGAGACAACCCTGTGTTTACAAATACGTACCCTTGGCTTAAGTGAGGTCTCCTAAATGCTGCTGGGACACAAAGTCGGGCTGCTTTATAGTAAAGCAAAGCCTGTGAGGTAGCGTGTCTGTGCCTGGGCTTTGACTGAAGAGTGACATCTCTGAAGAGGCAAGAAAGTGGTCAGGAGTAAGCATGAAACATGTAAGATTGCAGAATTCAAAAGGATAAACATTATTTGATACCTTATTTATAGGGCACCACAGGGGAAAGGTAAAGGTTTCAGAAAAGAAAGAAGCACTTTAATTTTATCTGGAGATTTTCCAACAATAAAATCTAATCCATCATTCTCTCTGTGTGACTGCTCTTAATGAAAATTTAGAGGCTGTGACTGAAATTTAGAATTCACAGGGGATACTATTAGGAAGATGTCTAGCAGCTATGCAAAACCTGTTATATCATAGCCCCTGCCAAAGGCCGGGGAAGAGTGGAGTGTGAAACGGACAGCTTTTAATTTGGCGTGCTGAGGCTCCACAGCGCCGAGCCTTCCTCTCCCGGGTGGCGGCGGTGGGACTCCTCGGGGCTCACGGGGGCTCTTGGTCCAGTGGGCTCCCACTGGGAATCAGCTCACCGGGTGACAGCCGGGCTCCGGCAATGGCAGCTGTGGCACTGATTTCAAAAGAGACAAGATTCAGCCCATTTACATTTACTTTCTACCCAAAGCACCTTGTTCCCCCTATGTTAGTCCCTCAGTGGTGATAAGAGCTGTAGGTGTCCTCTAATGCAATCTCTATCTCTTGCCCAGATTTAATGATTGTAATAATTGCAAAAAGAAGAGAACAAAACTATTTTCTGCACCGCGATTTCTTCCAAGACTGAGTGGAGAACCTGCATCGAGGCCACGGCTGCTGGACACCATCATGGGAAGGACACCCTGGCAACTTGAAGGGCTTGGCGAGGGGTGCAGCACCCACCCAGCTCTGCTGCGTGGTGTCCTCGGCCAAGCACCTTGTTCCTGCCCAACACCAAGACTTTTCAGCCAGAGAAAAGGTATTGCTGGTGCTTGGTGGGATCGTAGGTGTATTTTCCTGTTCATTACTTGGATGGAGACCATTCAAATCCCTGGTCCATGGGCCATGCAGCCCCAGTTACTGCTGGTTATTGAACCCCCAGGACCATCAGCCCCTGCTTGGTGCTGCGCAGAGCCAAGCAGTGCCTTTCAGCTGAGGGTGACCTGGAGGGGAAGGCTGACCATCTCTAATCATTACCAATCCTCTGCACTTTATTTTTAATCAAAGCAGATCCCTAGACTGTTTCCAATACTTTTTAATGGGCAAAAAGGGGCTTCGATTATAAAGACAATAACGTTAAATTATTTAAGGGCCTGGATGTACATCATGAATCAGTTTAATACCAAAGTCACTGCCAATTATTCAACTGATTCAAAATAAGACTCCATCACAAAATGTTAAATCACAGGATAAATCTGTCCTGGGAAGGGCTTTAGTAATCAAAATTCTCTCAAAGCAGAAAAAGCTTTTCTAAAAGCAGGGGGAAAAAAAGGTTACAGCTTAAGCCAGACATTATATAGTAATGCCAGATGTTAAACAGTTGACTTAAATTATTGGCAACTATCAAATGCAAGATACTAATACTACTGGTTGCAAAGCTATGCCACCAAGTTTGTAATCTGTGGAATGGGCTTAAATATTCCTTTAATTTTCTGCCTATGGATAACAGGCAATTTGGATTAGCTTCCGCAGAATAATGACCTCCTAATTCTCAGCAGATGAGTATAAGCCTTCTGCAACATCAAAAAAACAAGACCATGCTTAATATGTAACCTTTAATGGCATATGTTTTTAAATTATATGATTCCATTGGACCTGTGTAATTAAACGCAAGAAATGCCTGAAACCACTCTGCCTGCCTCGCAGAGGGCAGAAGGCACCTAGATAGTCCCCTGCTCCCAAATGCAGAATAAAACATCAAAAAAAGCATTCACAGATTTGCATGTCAATCTTCTCTACCCCAGAATTTGCCTTTTAAAAACGTTGCCATGAACCCCTGTGGCTGGAGAACGCCAACATCACGTGGAGCAGGGGCCCAGCCCATACCCATCTGCCCATTTGGGTTCTCAATTTCTCACAGTGGCTCTGCCTTTTCCCCCCTCCTTCATGCACTCCTTCCATCCACGTCACCCAGCATCTCCCTGTTTGTCCAGCAAGATCTGGGGGCCAGGACTGACACCTATTTTTTTTATTTGCACAGCACCCAGCCCGGAGTGTGTAATCCTTTATAACTCCAGCCAGGTGTTCTGCAACAACCCTCCTGTGTGGTGTCGGTGACTGCTTGCCATGCGTGGCTAAAAAAATGGGATTTGGGTACCTCCTGACTTTGGCCAGGACCAGTGGTGACTGTCTCATCACCCGAGTAGCTCGGGCACACATCTTGTCCTGCTGGCCTTGCAGCATGACCACGAGACCAGGCACCTCATGTCTTGGAGGATGAGATTTGTTCTCTCTCTCTGCTGGGCTTGGGATATGTTAGAAATAAATGGGGCAGTCACAGCTTGCCCTGTTCTTGTCTTGTGTGTTGTGTGAAGGATGAGACTCCCCAGCAGAGTCGCAAACCTACATGGGCCTTGAGCTCCCTGGGGACATGAGGACAGCCCCCAGCCTGACCCGCTGCTAAATCTGAAATAAAATGTCCTGCAAGTCTGGGCTCAGGCTGAAGTAACAAAACTTGGCTGTTCAGATGAGGCAAAGCCCACATTTGCTGTTGGTTTTGGGTTTTTGGTGATTTTTTCTTTTTCCTCTTTCCTTGATACAGAGCTGCAAGCATTTGAAACTGTGGACAGCAGATCCAGGTTCCTTCCTGCCTCTGCACCGGGGGGGGAACGTCCTTGCTCGAAGGCTGGGAGATGGGTGAAACGGCGGTGAGGAAAGGGTCAAAAAACATCCCTCCGACTGCGAGCAAAAGAAAAATGTTGGCAGAGCAAACCTTGCCACAGGAATAAAAGGTTGTCCTGGCTGTTCATATTACTCCACATGGGGTGAGTAAAACTGTCGGTCGGACTGAAGCGTCTGATATACAAAGGGGAATAAAAACTCATTAAAGGTCTAAAAGGAAACCCTATTAAAATACCAACTATAAAACGGAGGAGACTTGATCACCCTAGTGCTAGAGAAGTGTCAGGGTTTGAATGAACCTGACTTTTTTTTTTTTTTTCCCCCCTGAAAGCAGAGGAAATGTGTTTTGTGGAAAGCCAGGTGGGATGAGGGGCAGGTAGAGTGTCAAAGAGCACTGATAATATTTCAGGGTCTCGCTAGGAGCCTGAAAGACGAAGGGGATTTATTCGGCTTTCGGCAGGGAGGAGAGTGCTAGCAGATTTTTGAAGGCATTCCAACGAGGTTCATATTCATCTGTTTCTTAAATCGAGAGCTCTTGGCTGCCGCTGTGCCGAGGTAGGGAGCATCTCCACTTCTCCTCTCTCCCGCCTGGGACGCGGGGCTGGCTCGTAGCTGAAGGCGAATTAGCACCAGTGGGTCCTTGTGATTCTCCTGCCCTGGCCCGGCTGTTGTCCCCCAGAAAAGCCAACAAACCAGACCATTTTTACAGGGCCTGAAATACCCTGAGAACAGCCTTTCTCACGGCATCTCATTTCGACTTTATTTGGTCCTGGGGAAGGAAAGAAATTATGAGGGGAAAGAGCTAAATGAAGCATTTTCTTTCAAGCATTTAAAAACCATGTTGTCCTGTGAGCTCTGGAAGCCGTGAAGCCTGGTTTCCAATGGATTTGTGCCTCACGGTTGATGGACTTTTAAACCAAATTGTCCTGGGGCTGTGGCAGGCTTTCAGCCCTTCTTAGGCACCAAAAAAGCCATGTGGGAAAAAAAAAGACATGATGAATACCTCACCCAGAGCTATTCCTGCCTGATCAGCCACCCCAGAGTTCCCTTCTTAAGCATTTTTCTCCTATGTGGACTCTCTGGTGTCTCGTAGGTGTGAATGCTTTTCCATGGCTTGGGAATTCTCGTCCTATCTTCCTGGATTTGTAGTTTTCTGACCATGGTTGAATTCAGAGAAGGCAAAAATGGCGGGTTTCTCTCACACACGCACACAAATCTCTTATCACGACACTTTTAGGAATGTGTTAGCTTTGGGATCTCTACCTGCTGTCCATTTGGTGGAAATTGGCACCAGAATTCAGTAATTACCAGGGGTAGGGGCTGTGAGGGAAACATGCACTCATACGTGGGCTATCACCACATAAATCTCATTTCCTCACAAAATCAGGGTTCAAGGAAAAGCTTGTTTCTTATTTAGACAGAGGTTGAGAGCCGCTAAGGCAAGCCCTGAGCTGACCCATTTTCCTTGCTCTGCTACCGGTTTTCTCCTCCTGCACAGTCAGGGGTGTTTTTCTCCTCCTGGATCCTGGTTTTTGGAGAACAAAGATGGTTTTTCCCTTACCTCAGCAGCATCAGGATATAAACAGGGCCCATCATTCACTCATACACACGTTATAATCATGTAAGTCCTGTTTCCTTATGAAACCTGAGCAGAGCTGATTCCATACAGCAGACGACACTTTCTCAGCCCATTGCAGTGCACTAGGAGGCACTTCAAAGATTAAAGTCGGGTGGGGGGAACCCGCCTTCATGTCACCATGGAAAGTTTGCCCGTTAACAGAGGCAATGAATCTGCGGAGACGCCAAAGGTAGCTAGAAAAGACCACAACTCTTTTCCCAGAAGCTCAGTTATAAGAATCTCTTTTACAGTTCCAGCACTGAACATCCTTTTTTTTTGGGCCAAACAAGTACGAGAGTCATGACCTGAGTCAGCTCTGAGTGCCTGGAAAGACCTGCAGCACCTTGTTTGGGCTCAGCAGACTGATGGATTAGCACTTGTCCACATGGAATTGTAGGTTTCAATCCTCAGAGCCTTTTCCAGGCAATTGATCTGTCCCAAGCCTTTCATCAGGTACAAACGGGCCTTTGACTTTCAACAGAATGAAGCAGCAGTAAATACAAATGGGACGTGAAAATTTTTTTTGAACGGACATTTTAATGGTCTGTTCACTCTACAGCTCCGCTGTTGCGGTCAGAGAGAAATTCCCTTTCTGCTTCGGGAGCTGGTGGACAGAAACCCATTCCTCCAGCCCTCCAGTTCATTCCCAGAGAGCAGAAGAATTCTGCATTTTCAGTTAGTGTCCCAACCTGGTCCAGACTGCTACTTGCCAGGCTTCCTGGAAGCACCGATGTGGGTCCAGTCTGGGACCACCAACCCGGGATCCTTCCACGCCTCTCTCCTGTAAAATAAACCAAAAGCATGGCAGAATACACAAATTGTGGCTCTGGACAGGACGTTATGTTTGACTTCCAGGCTCAAAGGAGGAGAGCCGCCTCTTCACCCTAAATGCAAAAGACGCTGACCTACAAGATGAGGACCACAAAGCAGGAGCCTATGATGTCAACCCCAGACCTTGAGCTTTGCTGGGTCTGGGCACGAAACCTGACATGGCAAGAGCAGACTGAGCTCAGGCGATGTGAAATTTAACCAACATATTTTACACCCACACCACTAAAAATAGGACGCCGACGCCAACTCTTCATCTGGAAAGAGAGGAAACACCAGCGTTACTGTGTTTTGGATGAGGCACAGCACTGAAGTCCTGACCATATTTAG
Organism: Calidris pugnax; assembly: GCF_001431845.1. Lineage (NCBI taxonomy): Eukaryota > Metazoa > Chordata > Aves > Charadriiformes > Scolopacidae > Calidris > Calidris pugnax. Next base: position 2,543,331 of record NW_015090794.1, read on the forward strand.
CCATAAGATCATCTCGTAGGATTTCTGCAGGAGAGCGGAGTTTTGGAAAAATTATTCTGGCCGAGTGCCAGTTCTGCCTTTATTATTTCTCCCTGCTATCTCAATACTTCATTTCATCACCTAAATTGCTGCGTTGAGTTACTCGAGGCTGCTAAAATGCTGTCATGCTACAGAGGCAACTATGTGAAGGAAATGATGTCTCTACTGAAAGTGCTCCATACCGCTGAAATCAGGCCACCTATTTAGGTGTCGAGTTTAGATTTTTCATTGTAAGTACAGAAACTTGAAACATTTTGCCCAAATGTGTTGAAAGCTACAAAGACATTAAAGATTATTCATGGAATAAATATTCATTTGCAGGAAGACTTTTTTTTTTAAAAGCATGAATATTTCAGGCAGCGCGTTGCAATGTGTGGAGCCGCTTACAGAAAAAGGTGATCATATTCCGAGCGCTGTTTCAATAGGAACTATTAACGATACCAGGAATGCACCTCATTTTTATGATTTAATGGCAGTTTCTGCTTAAGTTAAAATACTTCTTAGATTTTTCTTAACTATTAACTAATTACTAGTAATGAAAAATTCCCTGAGAATTAGTCTTCAAATGCTTCACGGCCAGGTGCTGTAATGCTGTCATTCTGCTCATAATTTTTAACCACTATGTTGCATTTGTTGCCCTGAACACCAGAAAAATGTTGTCATTTTATTCACAACTGCCCTGTCCGCTTTTTCCCATAGAAAAAGCGAATGCTTTGCCAACAGCATATTAATATATTGCAGCTTTACATCTTCAGCTTTCCATGTTTCAGAATTTCCATTTTTGAGGTACTTTCTGTCTGGCTGGATCGTGTCTGAGCCTGTGTGGAGCTCTGGTACCATCTAGTGTTGCTGGGGAAGTCCTGAATGTTGGCTGCATGTGGCCTTTTTCCTCGCTGACCTCCAGGTGGGTTTGCAGCAGGAGAAGCTTGTGGTGATGGAGTGACAGAAGGTGGCAATTCGGGATGCCCACATGTACTGAAGACGTTTCCTCCACCAGCAGCCGCTGTCCTGGCCATGGTGGCTTGGGATGAGCATATCTCGGTCTGACTGGAAGGGAAGCAACTCTCCCGGCTGCTGGAAGACATGTGGGGCCACAGAGCCAGGCCTGGTTGTCAGCTGTGGGGCCTGGGCCACCAAGATGCCCCCCAAAATGCCACAAGAGATGCAGTGGGGCTTCACTGCCGACCTCTTCCCCTCCTGCAGGGCCTCACGCGTCAGGAGGCCCCGCAGGACCCTGCGCTGATGCCGATTTCCCTCATTCTACAGCCCGTGGAAGGTGAAGGGTTTGTTTAATCACTGCAGTAGCGGGGCCCGCACCAGGCCCATGGCGCACGGGCCCCCCCGCCACCCCGCCCTCACCAAAGATGGCGGCCCCCCTGCCCTTACCAAAGATGGCGGCCCCGCCGTGGCATCTACCGCCCCTTTGCCAGGGCGGAAGTAGCGCGCGTAGCGTCACCGCGCGCACTCCTCTTCCGGGGTCGCCGCCTCGGAAGCACTTGCTCGTTCAAAGAGTTGGCGGGGTTGAGCGGCGGGAGCGGCTCGGGCCCACCGGGACGGGAGCGGGGCCGGGGGTCGTACGGTGAGGAGGAGAACGGGCAGGGTTTTGGGGGGGTGGGTGGTGCTGGGAGGGGGTTGCGGGGCGAGGGGAAGCAGGCGGGGGCGGTTGGGGAGGGGGTTCGGCCCGACTGGGGTGCAAGGAGGCCGTTGGTGGGGGCGTGAGGAGGCCATTGAGGGGAACAAAGGGCTTCGTGGGGCTTGGAATGGGGAGGGGGTGAGTCCAGTTGGTTGGGGAAGGGGGCTATCGGGTCAGGGGAGAGGGAGGAAAGGGGAAGGGCGAGGGTTATGGGGTGAGGGGAGATGGAGTTGTCCTTTTTCGATGTTGGGGAGCTGGGAGTGCGAGGGGAGGGAGAGCAGGTGGGTCTGCGCTGTGCATCTCTGGTGCATGGAGCACAGACAAAGTTACTGTGAACACCAATAGTTGTTATCGTTAGGAGGTTCTTTCAAGGGTGCTCCCACCGTTAGGAGGTTCTTTCAGGGGTGCTCCCACCGTTAGGAGGTTCTTTCAGGGGTGCTCCCACCGTTAGGAGGTTCTTTCAGGGGTGCTCCCACCAGAGGAATGCTAGCTCTCATGATTTTGGTTTTTTCCTTCTTTTTTCTTTTCTCTTATTACTACCTCTCTGTTTTTAGGGTTCTCTCAGCTCTGGATGGAAAATGCAATGTATTTTTGAGCTGCTGGCTGCAGTAAGGGTTGAATGTTTCCATCCCTAGCATAACTTAATCAACATAGATGAAGAATTTGGGTCTTGGAGGAGTCTTTTTCTCCGCTTTCTAAGGAAAGGACCTTCAACGCGAACTATCCTTATGTCCTATTAGGTGCCACGTAGTTCCTTTCCTTTGGAGTTCAGTAGCCATGGGGCCATCAAAAAGAGAAGAAGAGGAGCAGAGCATAATCTTGATCAGTGATGATGAAGCTGAGAGCACACTTGGGAATTCAGTTCAGTTGGTCGACCCGTTGGGTGAGCACTGTGCTCTTCTTGTTGCTGAAGAACTTCTGAAGTAAAATGTTATGCAATATGCTTGAAATGTGTCTTTCTGCTGCCAGGAAAACAAAGTACTTCAAAAATAAATAAAATCAGGAGGACCTGCCTTTATTTCTTAACTTTGGGAATTTCTGTGATGGCAGTACCTGCTCTACAGTATACTGCTGTGTAGTTTCAAAATACTACAGACTTAGCTGAGACTGGGACTTTTCAATGTCAGGTGGATACTTTTTGATTACGCTACTTCTGTTTTGATAGTGTGTGAAAGTTTTTTGTCCCAGCCCACTGTAGCATTCTTATTGGCACCATATGAAATCACAAGAAAATTTGTGCCTTAAAGTGTTTTTAAAAAATAAATGTCAATATTTACCAGTTGAAATTTCCAATGAAGTTGTAGTTACCTTTATACCGATTTGCACTGGATATTCTCTTTTCTACAGAGAAGTCTGGCCTGGAAGAAGAGAAATCTGAAGCAGTTGTGGATGAGGAATGTGAACTAATGGTTACTTTCTGTAAACAAGCAAAAGTGATGCCTCATGCAAGATATGACTGTACAACACACCCGTTTGAGTATGTTCAGTGACGTGGAGGTTAATATGGGGGTTTCGTTTTCCACGTTTAGTCCATCTTATTAATTAACCCTGGTAGCATTTCAACAGCTGAAAGCAGAAGTAGAGTTGGATAAGTGTGTAACTTGTTTCATAAATAACCTTCTGGTTTTCAACTTTGTAGGCGAATGGAATGTGATACTTGCTCACCCCTTGGAGAAAATGCTGATATTTGCAATCAGTGCTACTGCTACATTTGTGATAAACTAGCTTCTGAGGTAAGAAGAGCTGTAATCAAGAAACACACAATTTAGAGTAAACTAAGTTACTCATCAGTCTTTTTAAAAGAAATCACTCTTAAGCACACTAAAAGAGTGAATGATATGTGATTAATTATTTTAACAGTTCCTCTCTAAATGTTGATATCTGTCTGCTTCACAATGCTACTAAAAATGTGGTCACTGTCTGGGCTTATTTCTAGTAGCCCAGCCAGCTTTTAGAATAGACCTTCACGTGGTTTAAGCAAATGTACCTCCTGTTTGCCGTAGGCACACTGTGTATTTCGTGGAATCAGATTACTAAATCGAGCTGCCTCTCACTGCACTAGGCAAATGTCAGACTTTTAGTCTTTTTCTATCCTAAGGAGCAGAGGGGGAGGCCTTGCGTGTATGGAATTTGTTTGGGTTTTTCTTGGAATTCAGAAAACTTCTGAACTGTGAACAAAGTTAAGGTCAACGTGCAAAGATAGTTCTCTGTTACTAATTTACTGTGGGGAGGGTGGCAGCCCTAAGTGTCTCTATAAGGTATTCAGGAATGAGGGTTTGTTTTTTCTTTTTTTTTTTTTCTTTTTAAGCCATAGTAACGAGGTATTTCATGTCGGTCTCTTGCCCTGGCTGTCAAAACCCTTCACTGCAGATTTGTCTAGCTGTGTAAAGGATTAAATGAATTGTAGTACTTTTCTCATAGAGAGGAACTAATTTTTGATTTGCTTAACTGGAGAGAGAAAATAAACTAAAACAATAATACTAATAAACAACAAAAACCTTTCCCCATTTTTCATATTTTATGAAACAGTGTGAGAATTGGACGACCCCCTCCCTCTGTCACTGCAATGCACACAACAAAAGCAAATTCTGGAAGGACCAGCGTGACTTTGCCTTGGCTGGTGTTCTTGTAATGTTCAATTTGGAGCTCACAGATATAGACGCAGACCTTCGGCATGGTGGTAAGTGTTATGCTCTCGTGCTGTCCTGAGAGACCTGAGGATCACTGTGTCTACTCAGTCTGTGGCTTGATGGACAGGTTGTCTGGTCCACATCTCCCCTTGCAAACGCTCGGTGAATTTTTAAGGTAGCAGCTTCATGTTGCCACTCTCTTTCTGGACCATACTCAAAACAGACACAGGTCTGCAGGTCCAGTTTGTATTTTCCTGTTTTCTTCTCTCTGGAAGAAGCAAGGAAGCTTTCCTAGTCAGTAAGGTTGTGTGAGAACAACTTGCTGAATATTTTACATGGGGTATTTACGATTGTATTTCTGTTTTCTTTTAGTTTTGAAAAAAAAAAAAATGGAAAATTACACTTAACAGTTTCACATCTGTCTGCTCTCGTAGGAAGTCTTCTAAAAAAATTTATCCAGGAACTCTCTGTGGAATATAATAAGTATCTGGTTGGAAAAAGAATGTCTCCCACACAACATGAGTGCTTTTGTCTCCCAAAATTGCCACCTGGGCAATGCAATATCTGCAGATCACGCAATTTGGAGGTTGTGTACAAGTAAGTGACAGCAGAACTCAGCTACTGGCAGTACATACTGGTCAGCGCAGTTTGAGTTCCTTTAGTCAAGTGATAATCAGAATCAGGGCACCTGATGTAGCAGAAACATAGTTGAGAGACCTTACTTGGCAAGCGAGCTATTAAATTGCTTGGATGTAGTTTAAACATACCCTGTTAAACACATGTTTAAATACAATTTTAAATACATTTCTTGTGCTATAGTAAGACACTTAATAATGGCCCTCAATATTATAAGCTGGGAAAGCATGAAAGTAAAGCCTGTATTTTTACTAATCTGTTTTTTAGGCTGGGGTTCAGCTTTTACTTGCTGGGTATGTGCCTTTGAAATGCTTAAAGTCATGGTTGTGCAAATACCTTTTCGCTATACTGAAGATGCTGTTCAAGGAAGGGCAAGTCAATTTACTCTGAAACTATAGAATGGTCATAATTGCCATTTGTTTACGATGCACATCATTGCAGACACTTTATCTTATAGACTACTTAATTTTTCTAGGTATTCTGAAGTTTATGCGCTGGTAACAAGATTTTTAAATCAAGCAGACAAAGAGAGTCCTAAAGCCGCTGCTGTCATGTTGCTGGGAACAGCTAAAGAGATTGCACTTCATAAAGACCCTGCTTTGTAAGTAGCCAGTTCCACACCTAGTGTGTAATCTTCATTTGCTTCTGTCCTGGTTTCAGCTGGGGTATCATTAGCATGATAGCTCCCAATGCTTTTTAAGAAAAAAATATTTTCTTAAACAATTGAGTATAGAGAAGGGGAAAAGGCAGAAAAAACAGCTAAATGTTTTTTTGTCCCCTCCTAGAAGCTGGCAGAACCTTAGCCATACTGATTCATTAAAGATTGCTGTCCCTTGTCTGTTGCAAAGGTAAGACCCGTCTCATCACATGATACAGAGATGCCAACAGGGTGGTTGCTGGCTGCAAACTTTCTGCTGGCATTTAAAATGCATTTAAAATTACTTCTATTCGAAGACGTGAAGAAAAAATGTAAATGCTTTAGCTCTTAAAAGCCAAAAGTAAACTTGTGCAGGTGTATAATCTTATGGTTCTGTAGTGTCAGGAAGTCCTTGTCAGGGAACAGGACCCCACTGTACTGTCTTTGGCTTTCTTCAAGCAGAGCAAGAATAGCCTGCAGTGTAGCCTGCAGGTGGGTAGTGACAGGCAGAATATAAACAACAAGATGCACCAATCAGCCTAACGAGCAGGGACTTCAGCATGCTATCAGGTTCTCTAGTTACACTGCAAATTGGGACTTTTAGAAGCTCTGTGTAATGCTGGTGTCTTTCTGGGAAGGACAAGGGCAATACCTGCCTTATTTAGACTCTCATAAACACTCAAGCCTTTCTGTGTTGCCTCAAAGGAGAATAACTCAATGGGGAGCTCAAAGCCAAGAAGATGGATTACCTTTTGACTGTAGTCTAGGAGTGTTCTGTAAGGCCAGACCAGAAGGTGGTGTCAGGTAGCTACTTGTGGTTATTAAACTAAAGAGTAAATAGTGTCTGTTAAAGATCAAAACAGCAGCCTTGTACTGTTTGTACTCCACTGGGATGGAGTAGTCAGGGATGTAACATAGTAAAGTTCCCCCAGAGGCTACTGAATGAGGACATCTAGCTCACTTGGCTTAATTCATTTCTCATTTTAGCTTTGTATTTCACCTTTAACCCGAAATTCACTTGCAACAGAAGGTTAATGAATTAAGAATTAACTTTTTTCAGGAGCACTCAAAAACAATTATATATTCTCACCTCTCATTTGAAACTAGTGACAGGCATAACCTAAATCCTCTGTCGGTTTTCATTTTAAATTACTATTCTTGAATTTCTTAATTTCTTGCTTTAAAAGAACAGAAAAAGGAATTTTTTGCTTCCTTCCTACAGTTTTAAAAAGCATAAATTCTTCTTTGTGTCAGTGTGTTATCTCCAGTTCTCAGTTAACACAAAAGTGGTTTCACTGGCGTTGAAGCTGCTCAGGTTGATCAGGTTGTTTATTGGGCTCATTGTACGTTTCTGCAGTGTTTCTTGCATGTACTCGCTGGGGTCTTTGGTTGTTTTTTTTAAAAAAAAGACCACAGAACCTTGTTTTCACGGGTGTTTAAAAATAACAAAAGAGCAATACTGTTATTAACTACAAATCCTGTCTATCTGACGTTTAATAAAGAAAAAATAAAACACCAAACCCCAAAGTTCTGTAGAAGAGTTTCCCACGGGATTAAAAAAAAACAACCAACAACTTCATAGTAATTCACACTATTTTAAGGGATTTTGATATTATTTTTTTTTTCTTTTCAAAACATAGGATCACAACACAACTTCAGAAGATGCTGGTGTTGTGTGACTTCCCAAAAAATTTGTATGAAAAGTTCGTTAGTTTTTTTCAGTCCATCCCACTTCCATGTCACTGTTTTGGCTTCTCAAATAGGTATGTTCTTTGTTTTTTTTTGTTTACAGAATATGTTCTTATACAGTTGCCTGAACTGAAAACAGCTATATAGAATGTTTCACACAACTTCAGAAGATGCTGGTGTTGTGTGACTTCCCAAAAAATTTGTATGAAAAGTTCGTTAGTTTTTTTCAGTCCATCCCACTTCCATGTCACTGTTTTGGCTTCTCAAATAGGTATGTTCTTTGGTTTTTTTGTTTACACAATATATTCTTACACAGTTGCCTGAACTGAAAACAGCTATATAGAATGTTTCTTTCACTGCTAGTGTTAGGTGTGAGCATTTTATCAGAAGATTTTGGTATTAGCTGCTTTGTTATTTCTTCTGACCTTACAGGATCCGTTGCTGTTTGATGCTGTGGCGAAGCATAAGATGATGTAATTAAGCAGGCACCCAAATTTCTTTACAGCTTTACAAACTTCCTTTACAGGAATGTGAGAATGTTGTCCATATAGTTTTTTTTATTTCTTTCTTTTTTTTTCCTTCTCACCTCCCCACCCCCCAGAAGTGAGTAAACCTCAAAATGTTTTATTGGTAAATCATGTTACTTAAAGGAAATAAATTGCGGTGTACAAAAAAAAACATGGTTAAAAATTACTTTGTTTTTGTACTTCCAGCTTGAATGTCATGCCATGGGACCATGTATTACTGACCACTGTTTTAAAAGGCCAGAACATCACTGGTCAAAGAACACAGAAAGGAAGAAAAGTATGTCTGTGGGAAACGCTCCCTGTTATAGAGGCTCGAGTGGAGAAATTGGTGGACAAAGAGAAGTAAGATCAGTTTGGTCTTGTTTTGGATTTTTCTTTCTATAAGCTCAGCTTTTAGATTTTGCATAGTATTGACTCTAGTGTAGTGTTTCCCTGACATCTGCAGGAGTTTCATATAATGGGGAAACATACAAATCAAAGACCTATTTGAAGCTCTTTATGCCTGTTGCTACTTATCAAGAGGCCAGTAGCTTTTTGAAGTGTTTTCAAAGCAGAATCAAGCCCTTTGAACACTTCGAGACCAGAAAAGAATGTTGAAATGGATAAATTCTTTGTTTCCATAACCCCAGTAGGTTTTAGATGTCGATGTTTAAAACAAATTCTGTTCATCAGAAGGTGACTAGTTGTAAGGCAGCAAAAAAGTGCATTCTGGTGTCCAGATCTTCAGAAGTCTGTATTCAAAAGAATACAGTCTACTTAGAGACTTAAATTGAAAGGCAACCTCCTGTTTCATTTTGCCAGAGTACAGAGATGAGTAGCAAGAAGCTATCCAGAGATTATTTCCAACTGTCTCTTCCTGCCCATTGTATTTCTATCCTATCATGCAATGTCTCTCGTGTGGGAAGGTCTACTGTTTTGTTTAATTATTTGTAGTAAATATTTGATTGACCTGTATATAGCTTTGCGCTTCCTTCCTCTTCCTACTCACCCTCTTTTTTTCTCTCCAGCTATAAAGAAGTTGTTCGCTACCTGAGAGCTGTGAAGTGCAATGATGTCGAAGGGTAAATAGTTTTTTGCCTTTTTTTTTTTCTTTTTTAATTGTTTCTTTGCCTTAAGATTGTGTCCCAGGCTGTGTTTCTTCAATGTGTAATAAACAGAATGAGGAGCAGTAGGATTTTGGCAGCTGTTTGCTAAGTGAAAGCGGCACTGATTTCTGCCTTATCTGATGGTGGCAGAAGTGGTCTTGCTAGTGGTCAAGCATAATCAGATCTATACATACCTATTGTAAAACTTTCATGTTAATGAAAGTCAAATATTTTTTTTTCTTCCTTCTTTCCAGGTTAAGAGACCTTCGAGATAACATCCCATTCTATTTGTGTAAAACTGGAGACTTCATCAACGCTACGCATTCGCTGCTGTTTCCCATCAATAGCCTGGCCTGCTGTACCGCCTGCCGGCTGTCTCCTCTCCAGTTTGAGGTCTACCTCAAGATATTCAGAACAGGCAGTATCCCCACTGGAAAGGATATGCTCAACCCTGGGTCATGGGTCAGAGTTGGCAAGTGTGGTTTCTTGCTTACATACGTTTAGAATCTTACTTAATTACAGCTTTTACTTTTTCATTCAATCTAGTAACGTTCTGAGGGACTTTGCCTGGACATAGCACTGGGCAGGAAGAATGTCTTTATGTTTGAGCGTGAATGTGTTTAGTACACTTCATGCAAAGAGCTGGTTTTCTCAGCTGTGAAGTTGTTTTGCTGAAAGCAACCTATTAAAAGGAAATACAAAGCTCTCTCTTACACACTGCCACGATGTAACTTAGCATTACAGTGCATCTCAGCTGTGACCTTCAGAATAAAGGTTTGCTAATGCCATGATGTAACTTAGCATTATGGTACATCTCAGCTGTGACCTTCAGAATAAAGGTTTCCTGATGGAAAGGGTTTCACGATCCGTGTATTCTGTCAGTAGTTTAGCCACTGATAACTGTGATCATCTGCATTCAGTTCTTTGCAGCTTTCCAGAATAGTGATTTACACTTGCTGTTTTCCATTCAAAACCTCCAAAATGTTGTAAAATAGCTGTAGACACTTGTTTGTTTCTTTTTGTTAGGTTTCTAGGGAAATGTATCTGTAACTGATGTAATATCTTGTTTGTGTTCACACTCTATAGGTAATCAGAGGATATATTTGGGGTTTTTTTCTCCTTGCAGGGTCTCCCTTGAAAGATGATGTTCTAATTAAGCAGGCACTCAAACTTCTCTACAGCAACGTGTTGCTATACAGGAATGTGAGTCTGTGTTAAAACTTTCTGTGCCCACGAAATATCTTACCTGTTTTGTCCAGTTACTTCTTCAGTGCAAGGATTTATAATAGGAACTCTTTCCTCTCTGAATAGTTTATACCTCTGAAGGGACTTGACTTCGTAAAACAAATGTTCTGCTGTGTTTCAGCCTAAATGCTGGAGTTCCCTCATCATGATCTTGGGCAGTACCTGTTTGCTGGAAAAAAATGGGTACCTACATCCCCTCACCCTGAGAGAGCCACCGCTTGACTTCCAAAAGGTAACTGAAAGAGTACTGGGAAATGGGAGAGTCTGTGGTCTGGGTTTTGTACAAGTCTGTGCACTGGCTCATTCTTCTAAATACTAAGGTTAACTTTACAATGCCTCATCGAGTACTCTTGTGGTATGTGCCTAATGTAACACTTTGCAAAATGTTGTGTTAAATGCAACAGTAAACAAGATTATCTCTGCTTGCAGCCCAATGCCTAGTAGTGATTCTGTAGCTTTTAATGATGAGGTGAGTCAGATAACAAAATGGCTAGGAAAGCAGTTTAAGAAAAATGTGTTCAGATGGTCCTAAAGAGCCAGTATCTGGATATTTTCTTCACAAGAACAGAACTAGCTGTCTGCTAAGCATAGTAGGTTAAAATGAAGAGGTTATGGGATACGGTTTGGTTAGTGCTGTAGAGCCTCAACTTCTCTTGAGGATGGTGTTGAACAGTCAACCGCAGCTGTGGAAAAAAAAAAAACTGAAAAAATAAGTAAAAGCTCATTAAAGAACCATCTTGAACACTGTTTGATGTTTGTAGAGGATCTGGACATCTTTCCCCTTTACTTGTGACTCCTTACTTCTATTTCAGGGGGTACTTGCTGCCAGTGGTGACCTTTTGGAGGAATTGAAGGCAAAAATTAATGTTTTTTTACCATCTGATATTTTCTCTCCTCATGTAAGTGTGTGATAAGGAAACTTACTGTTTGCTTTATTGTGCTTGAAGATACAGCAGTATTGAAAACAGTTGGAATATTCTGAAAAGCTTTTAAGAGGGGGCTTGAAGATTTTTTGGGGGGAATCAGCGTAACGCTGTTCTTAGCACAGTCTAAAGGCTATAGTAGATATCTGAAGGTAACGAAACTGTTGGGGTTTGTTCTGGTCTGATCATCTTCAGCATAGGACAAGTCTGTCTTCATCACTGTCCCAATTTATGCGTTTATAAAGCAGGAGAGTTGGTAATAATTGATTCTGTCTTAACTGCTCACAGGGTAATCTTGTGTCGTTTGATTAAAACTGGAGAATGTCCTTTGAGATTTGACAACGTGTTTGTCTCAAAACCTCAGAATTTCTAAACTTGTTTTGAATTATGGTTTCAAGTGTAGTGCAATGTGTTTAAAGACAGCTTGAAATGTAGTCTGTATGAAATGCAGTCAATACATCTAAGGAGCTATCTTATTCTTTTTTACTTCTTTTGAGGAAATTACATTTAGCTTACTCACCAAATACGGACTACTGAGCCAGAATTTTTTTCCCTTAATTCTGTTTCTGTGATGGTGTGAGACTTCATGTTTCTGTAAGGACTTTGAGAGTGCCGGGTGAAACATGATAAATTCTATGAATCTATATAAACAGAAGTACCTGTTCTATTCACCCTTCTTTTGGTGGTTCTGTTTCTGTGGTGGTGTGAGACTTCATGTTTCTGTGAAGACTTTTGAGAGTGCTGGGTGAAACATGATAAATTCTATGAATCTATATAAACAGAAGTACCTGTTCTATTCACCCTTCTTTTGGTCTTCATTAAAATTCTTTTGAATGTTGTGTCTGACATCCAACCTATCTGCTTGGAATGGTGGTAATTTAGTGCTGATTGGACTGGATACGAAATACAAGTAGTGGGAAAGTGGGCTTTTAAATATGTCTTCTTGTTGGTATCTCTTCCTGTAGTTGCATCGTGAGGCTTGTCTTATTCTCGCAGTGCAAGCAGTACAACAGATGATTTTTTGTCATCTTCCATACTTGACTTCCTTCTTAGAGATAGCCCTGGCTTTTGGGGTGAGTACTAGATACTGATTTCTGTTCTAAGAGATTAAAGCCAATGATATTTAAAATCTGTGTACTATCAGCTTGGAGATATTAGACACACTTAACTGGATTTTGTTCCCCTTTAGCTTTGACCTTTAATTTATTCTGGTTTTTAAGAAATTATTGACATTATAGCAGCTTTCCAGTACTTAAAGGGCCTATGGGAGAGATGGGGAGGGACTCTTCATGAGGGAGTGGAGTGACAGGATGAGGGTTAACGGCTTTAAACTGAAAGAGGGGAGATTTAGATTAGATATTAGGAAGAAGCTCTTTACTGTGAGGGTGGTGAGACACTGGAACAGGTTGCCCAGAGAAGTTGTGGATGTCCCATCCCTGGAGGTGTTCAAGCCAGCTCAGACAGGGCTTTGAGCAACCTGGTCTAGTGGTTGGTATCTAACTCTAGTGGGAGGTGTCTCTGCTCAGGGCAAGGGGCTGAAACTCCATGATCTTTGAGGTCCCTTCCAACCCAAACCATTGGCAATTAGATTAAATCTACCTCTAGTGGGAGGTGTCTCTGCCCAGGGCAAGGGGCTGAAACTCCATGATCTTTGAGGTCCCTTCCAACCCAAACCATTGGCAATTAGATTAAATCCCTGGTCTTATTTTTTTTTTTATCTTCCTAGAATAACTTTTGGGCTCTGAGGCTGTTATTGGACCATCTTTCCTATGAAGAACACGTTCTCCGTGGCATTGTCAACCTTATTTTGAGAGATCTACATTGTCAGAAAGCAACAATGCTAAAACTGTGAGTCAACACTTGCTCCCTGAAGTCTGTTTGTTTATGGAACAGTCAGAGCAGTCCCCAGCAGTAACGTTTAGCAGAGCTGTAACCCTTAGCTCTTTGAAACCAGCCAGCCCAGTGCTTTGGGCAAGTCAAGAATGCAAATAAGATGCTTGGAGTCAACAGGGAAGTTGTCTCTGAACAGCTGTGTTCTGTTTCCTGGTGTTATATCGCTCAGGTGGCAAAACCTCGGTCCCCAGTACGTGGGTGAATTCCTTTGCCTGTTCCTGACGTGCAGACATAAGAAGATGCAATCCATTGGCCTCTTCGCTCTGAATATTATTATAGAGAACCTGCATATGTAAGTGTGAATCTTCATTGTAGCCAAATTGAAAATCATTGTGTTGCAACACTGATGGTAGTTTTCTCTTAATCAACAGTCTTGACTCACAATTCATTCTTGGTTTTTTATTCTTCCCTGTTATTAGCAGTGGTAAAGGTACTCAACACGATGTTTTAGGTAGATTTAAAATTGTTCTATGTTACCTGTTGCACCCAAATGGCTTTCTCACTTCCCAGTGCTGTGGAAACATGTTATCTGCTCAGGCAGCCCTGACCAGTCATTGAGATTACGTATGGTACAGTCTAGTTCTATTACTTAACTATCATTGTCATCAACAACAAACAAAACCCCTTAATTAGGACTTACAGCAAAGTCGTTACTGGACTCTAAGGAGGTGTAATACTGCATAAAACTTTATTTAATTACTGGACGACTGGACACTGGAGGTGTAATACTGCATAAAACTTTATTTAGAGAAAATAGTTGAAAGTAACTCAAAATGTATATTATTGTGTATCTACAAAAACACAATGGGTGTACAGATGTCAGTGATTCTTTTAAACTGGTAAGGAGCACCTCACATGGTGGTGAGGGAGTAGATCTCCATCAAAAACTAAAGACTCAGGAACATACGTGCACTGTGATGCAAACTGAGGCCAGAACTAGGATTGTGCTTGTCATGCTTATCCCCTTTTGAAAAGGAGAGAGACCACATTCTCTGCAGGAGCAGAGCCCTTCAGTGGGTGGGGAAAACAGAGTTCTGAAAAAGTCTGAATTATTAATTTAGATTAAAAATGATAATAAAACTCTGATGTGTCACTTTGGAAACCACTAGCTGATTATAATCCTTGCTCTCCTGTGTTATGCAGTAAAGCGTTACAGGTTTTAGAGTGATAGACTTTAATGTATTGACATAATAGTTTTAAAATGAATTCACTCTGTGGTTGTGTACTGGAAGACAGAATAATTGCCTGCTTTGGCACTTCTAATTCACACGTCACTGATGGCAGCAGAGCAATATTGAGAATTCACCTCTTAGTTACTGTCTTAAGTGGAAATCATGGATGTGTAAGTTGACCTTCTTTGTGAAATACTTCTGTTTCTTCTTTCCAGCCTTTGCTGGGTGCAGCCGAGAAAATGAACTACCTAATTTCACTCGGTTGCGTATGAGCTAAGCTGTCTTTAACAAATTTGCAATTCCATTGTCTTTTTTTGTTTTGTGAGGCTTTACAGTGTGCTCTAGCAGCCATCCAAGAGAATCTGATCAAATCCTGATTCCTAGGGTCTTTGTCTTACTTATTTTACCGTACATCTGATGCTGCAGTCATCTCCATTTGGAAGTTCAAGTGAATTGTGGGATCAACCTTCCTGCAAAGCTTTGAGAAATACAAAACTTGGAGTGGCTGAGACTGGGTGTTTCTATGAGAAAACAGACTAAGAATATATATCTGTTTTTCAGGTGTCCATGGGCAGAGCATCTTTGCAACTTCTTTCACAATGCAGTGAGTATCTCTGTATTTTAGAATTTAACAACAAAACATATTGATGATGACTATATTACTTACCAATTAGATATTTAAATATAGTATTTGATATACCATGTATCAAATATATCATACGTCAGTGTCATTTATTATAACATCATTATAAAAATTACTGAAGTATACTAACTAATTTTTTTCTCTGCCCAGGGATTAAGGCACCTGCCCCTTGGCACCGCTGTTCATCGTGAAGTCTCAAAGTTCATAAACATTTTTGAAAAACCGTAATTTGGCAAAATCTTCAGGAACGTTTTCCAATTTGCCTTAAACTGAGATCTTTCTGGAGTCCCTTGTGTTCAGCCGTGGTTCTCATCTCCAAAAACGTTCAGCTGAAAACTGACTTCAGACAAATCCAAAAGTGAGACCCTGGGTTGAGCTGGTGAACAGTGGCTGTGTTTCAGCCTGACGTATTCTGGAAATTTCCTTTCTTGCAGGTCCATCTATTAAGCAGTTGTTTAAAGCAGCAGTGAGTTTAAGACATGTTTTTCTTTTAAAAAAGCCCGTCTATGGAGAGATGCTGATTGGGGGGGGGAGGGAAACATGGATGAAGTAGAAGGACCCCAGCTCTTTACTCCTCTTGTGTTGCACAGATGTGCTGGTGGTGAGATGTGGCAGCAGAACTGCTGAGAGCAGAAGTCTCAAACAGGCAGACTGGTATACAACAGTGTGTGTTAAAATGCTGTTTGCACACCCTCTTGTTTCATGTATAATTATAAAAAATAAGCCCCTTTTGAGGCTGACGGACATTAACTTTCTTGCTTCAAGAAACCAGATTCAGGAAGGCCTAATGCAGTAAATAGCTTGTTTTGTTTGTAAATTAAAAAAATATATCTAGTTTTCAGGGTTTTACGATTGTGGGAATTAGTTTTTATTTTCTACAATAGGTGACTGTTAGACTGATGGTTCTCTGAGTTTCTCACATCCTTATTTTAGTGGTAAGTTTAAGAGTTAACTTTGGAACTGTGGCAGTGGAAAAGAGAACTTTTTAGCCTGGTTTATACCCTTCTCTGCCCTGCTGTGATACCTGTCTGCATTGGTTTGGCAGTTGGGGGGAAAATCTTAATATGTGGTGAACTGTATTTTGCACATTTAAAGCTTTCAGTGGCATTTGCTGCTTTTGTTATCCCAAATTAGCTACGCTGTTGTTCAAGTTTTATACAAAAGTGTACATATAAAGTAAAACTTCATAGAATTTCTCTCCTTACGTTGTCAGTTCTGTTTGGAGGTGTTTTTTTGGTTGTCTGGTTTTTGTTTTTTAAACGGTTACTGTACTAGCAATGTCGTGCTGTCCAAGTTCAGCCGGGACATGCAGAGGTCATCAAAGTCCCCTGACAGTGGGGAATCTGGTTCCGCTGCCTGTCAGCCACGTGGTGTCTCCTTCTGGTCTCTGCTCCTGAAGACACACTGTGCTGTTTCATCCCGGGCTCCAAGAGAGGTGTTTCTTGCGTATTCCTAATAATATGGTCTTTCTCATTTCATCTACTTGAGTAGTAGAAGGTTCCTGTTATGGCTGAGGGGGAAGGAAGCTGCAGACTAATCTTTGTAGGCGTTGTACCCATGTTCTCTGCTTTGCCCTGTCGTAAGAGCTTTCCCTTCCTGACCTGCAGCCTGGCCTGCAGTGCTCCAAGCACTATCCTAGCACCGCAGAGACCTTGGGCCACCTGCCTTCAATGCTCTTGGTCTGAACCCTCCAAAATAATCCATTTTGTCAGTCCCAGGGCGTGTTAACAGTAGGGTGCTACCTCCTGCTTTGTCACTTCTCTGTGGGTATAAAAAGAGAACAGCAAAGCCGTGTACACACTGATGTCAGATTGAACTTGGAGAGGGTGAGGGCTTCCGTGTGTCCATGTTTGCTGCAGGAGTGGGGACAGGAGGGAGAGGGTGAGAGCAGGGGCTCTGTCACCCCTTCGAGCCTGGATTTACCATCACAAGGAAAGCTTAGGAACAGCTTGTGTACTGTAAGTAAATAGCATTATCTATTCATTATTTATCTGCTTCTCAATTTCAACGATTTATAGCAGCCCTGGTAGTAAGGAGTATACTATAGATGATGACAAAATCTTTTATGTATGAGGAAAAAAGACTTTCTCTGAAGATCTGCACTGACTTTGGGTGTGGGTTGGATGGACAGGTGGAGTTGTTACGATCAACCGCAGCAGAAAACATCTTCCTGGTACCCCGAGACTGTGACTAGTATAACCCCAAAGGTAAATTGAAGGCCGATCTCCTCGTCTTTATTCCAGGTATAATTGAGATGAACAGAGCTCATTAAAAATTGAAATGCATAGTTTGGAGAGGAAAATGGGCGTCCAAATATTGTATTTTAGCAAACAGAACTCTGCTGTTTTAGCAAGTATTTGTACAGCTGATACTTGCAAACATTCTATTTATTGTTTGGCAGTAAGTGCCTGTATTGAAAACAAAGTTTCCTCTGAAAATAGTGAAATTGTCTTGTGTTCTCAGAGCCTGGAACGGGAATGACATCGTCTGGCCCAGGAGCTTAATGTACCTGTGGGCCAAGGGGCTGCGTGGTGTGGTCAGCAGTGAGCAGGCCTCTTCTGAGTGTGTGCAGGGCCACGGATTAGGAAATACAGGGCTAATAAACTGTTTACAGGCTGGAGGGAGAGGTTTTCCATATAATACTTTAAAACAAGTAAACAACCTCCCCTTACTCTAGTGCTGCCAATACAAACCTGTGTGGCTGTTCAGTGCTGCTCGGGGGGGGAATGGTGATGTGTGTCCCCCCAGGGTGAGCTTGGACAAAGGCTGAGGCCTTCCTCCATTGAAATAGAGAATCTTTACCCTCTCAGCCACCCGGGGGTTGTGGATTTGGACAAGAACTTGCTGGGGAATTAGTTCTGAACCACAGCACCAATGGAGCTGGAGGTGATGAACATCCCATCACACCACCTCTCTCTGCTTCCCAGCCTCAGCTGCTCCCTGGGCTGGGGGAGTGCTCATACCCTTTTTACCAAGGACACTAATTAACCTGCTAAATGAGTTTATCCCTTTGGAGTGCGTGCCGGAGAACTGAGTTATCTAAAATACCATCCCAAAGAGAGCCATAATTAGCAGCCAGCGCTGAGGGCAGACCCCCCTGCTTCCCAGGAATGGCTTGGAAAGGGGGTGGGGGGCTGTGGGCTTGTGGCTGGTGCGGTCCCTTGTCCCTGGACAGCATCCCAGGGTCATGTGAAGTGTAGGACCAGGCTGTGTTTGTCCCACACAGCATCCCCTTCGCTGCATGGAAGGGAGAGAATTCATCTCCCCCCTGCTCTCTCGGACCTGCTCCCAAGCTGTTCCTAAATAAGGTGGGGACAGCAGTGAGGAAGGGGGTGCAAGTCATCACACGGCCACCCTGGACACAAA
>NW_015090794.1:2561765-2644256 GCF_001431845.1 Calidris pugnax
CCCCTGCCACCGGGTCCCTCACAGACCCCCCCAGTACCCCCTGGTGGATATGGCCTTAGTCCTGCCTGCCTGGCCGAGACACGGCTCCCTGCCTGCCTGAGGGAGGCTGCTGCTGGGCAGGCACTGCCTATGGGGGGGTGAGTTTGATGAGCACCCCCAGGTTTAGGGCTGGTGTCAACAGTGGCTCCTAAATTCCCCAGGTGCTGCCCTGCACCCGGGCATCTCTGCCCTCGCTGCCCTCAGATTGCGGAACGGCCACGGAAATCCAATAACCCGGCTCCAGTGTCGTTTTATGGTTAAACCCAAGCCTTTCCCATAATTGTTGGGAGGCAGCGCGGGGAGATTACGATTGATGTCAACAGCCAGATAATCTGTGGTGCAGCCCTGGCTATCGCTGACCTCCTTAATAGGCACCGGTGGCGTTTGGAGC
Organism: Calidris pugnax; assembly: GCF_001431845.1. Taxonomy (NCBI): domain Eukaryota; kingdom Metazoa; phylum Chordata; class Aves; order Charadriiformes; family Scolopacidae; genus Calidris; species Calidris pugnax. The sequence continues at coordinate 2,562,196 of NW_015090794.1, forward strand.
GTGGGGAGCGTGGCCTGAGCCACAGCCACCCCAAAAGCTGTTTGCAACAAAGAAAAGCCCAGCATTGGTGTTGCAATTTTTTTTTTTTTTTTTTTTTTTTTTTTAATATTTCCTTTGGGTGAAAAACCTCGTGCTGCGGCTGCAGCGGGCTCAGGGTTTGGCCCCAAATAACTCCATCGATCCCTGGCCAAGCCCCAGACTCCAACATCCTCTCTGGGAGCGGGGCGAAGGGCCGGTGGCTCCGGGAGGCTGCCGGGGAGGCTCTTACCAGTATCGATCGTTTTGTGGAGGATGAGGGCTGGGAGGGAGCCTGGCTTGACCCCGGCCCCCTGAGCTCATCCCCGTCCTGCTCTCGGGGCAGGGGTGGTGGGACGACTTCTCCTTTGCCCACCTTGGGGCTGCCGGGCATCACCCCCCTACTTGGTACAAAAGGCTCCCTTGGTTTAATGCTATAAAGTCTTCTTTATAGCATTAAGATATGTATTTCTTCTTCTACTAGAAAAGCTATCCGATATATATATCTCTTTCTATATATTTATATCTTTTATGTGTATATATGTATTCTATTTACGTATGTTATATAATATAGCATATACTACATATAATAATATAATGTGATAAAGTATAATAATTGTTTACATTATAAAGTATAAATACACACATAATGTGAATATATCTATTCGACCTCCATACACATGAGATATATGCATATCTCTGTGTAAGTACTTGTGAACATATATATGTATATACACACTTTTTTTTTTTTTAAAGTATGTATTAGACGTTCCTACGTGTTTGTTTACCCAAAGGACTTGGACCCAGGTGTGTTTTACAGAGGACAAACAGACACTTGTATGGCCACAGGCTCTGGGTCCCCCCCAGGAGGGGTGGGAAAGAAGGGATCTCAGGTAGGCTTTGGGCAGTTTTTATTTGTGGAAACCTTCTTTTTCTTTCTTTTTTTTTTTTTTTTTTAAGTGCAAAGCTTCTGCCATCATAATTATGTGAGGGTTTTTTAACTGGTTATTTAATGAAGGTGGGAGGTGGTTGGTTTGGTTTGTTGGGTTTTTTTTTCACATTGTGATTTTGCTTTTGCATCAATTACACAGCCTTTAATCAGGTAACAACTGTTAATGGGCTTTTGTCCCTCTCTGTAAGTCACACATTATTATTTTTTAATGTTGTTGCACTTTTCCCCTTAGTGCTGCCCCTTCACCCACCTTATGTTTAGTCTCAAACTGTTCACTTTTTGCATTTTTATATTATTTATTCTTTCTTTTTTTCTAACCATCCCCTCTCCAAGTGCACCCCAGGTGGTCCCTGCCCCCAGCCCTGCCAGCACCAGGGATGTGGGAGGAAACACAAAATCCATGGGGAGCAGCTGGGGGAAAGCCGGGAGGGGGCTGGCTTTTGCAGGGATGCAGACAGGGATGCAGGCAGGAGAAAGGGCCTCCTTGGGATGCTTCTGTGTCCCACCACGCGTTACCCCCCCCCTCCTTTGGGGCCCTACTGTCCTCTAGGGCTATGGGGGAGGGTGGGGTAACCCCGTTTCGGCAGCTCAGCTGCTGGGTACCGGGATGCTGCTGCCTCCATCCCGGGCACTCACGTTCAGCGGAGCCAAATCCCCCGGGAGCAGCAGGGGGGGGGGGGGGATGCTCCATTATCCGGCTCCTGCTGTGTCGGAGGCAGCTGGACCGGCCGTACATTAATAGATTACACAGAGGATTTGGGCTCTGTGCAGGCAGCGAGGGGAGCGCTGGCAGGAGGCAGCGCGGGCAAGGCCAAGGCTGCTGGGCGAGCCGGCGGGCACCGACACGGCCCCCCGCTCCCCCCCATAACACCTTTTCCAGCCGAGGTAAGTGGAAGGTTCAGCCACGGGGATGGGATGCTGGAGCAGGGGTTGGGATGCCGGAGTGGGGATGCTGGTCCCTGTCTGCCTCTCGGAGAGCTGCTGGGGGGGGGGACCAGGAACCCCGGGGAGGCCGGACGGTGGGTGCAGGGGGATGCCGGGCTCCGGGTGCTCCCCCTTCTCCCACACCTGGCTGTTTATCCCAGGGATGCTCTGCGGAGAAGCCCATGCAGCCACCGAGCTGTGCCGGGGCACGGCTGGATTTAAGCAGTGCCAACGCGTGGCTGGATTTGGTGCCCCGGCTTGTAGCACCCCCCCCAGCCCTTCCCTGCCCCCCAGACTGGTCTCGGGAGTGTGGGTGTCCCTGGAGTTCAGCCACCCCCGGTCCGAAGGGCTCCTGCTGTGTCGGAGGCAGCTGGACCGGCCGTACATTAATAGATTACACAGAGGATTTGGGCTCTGTGCAGGCAGCGAGGGGAGCGCTGGCAGGAGGCAGCGCGGGCAAGGCCAAGGCTGCTGGGCGAGCCGGCGGGCACCAACACGGCCCCCCGCTCCCCCCCATAACACCTTTTCCAGCCGAGGTAAGTGGAAGGTTCAGCCACGGGGATGGGATGCTGGAGCAGGGGTTGGGATGCCGGAGTGGGGATGCTGGTCCCTGTCTGCCTCTCGGAGAGCTGCTGGGGGGGGGGACCAGGAACCCCGGGGAGGCCGGACGGTGGGTGCAGGGGGATGCCGGGCTCCGGGTGCTCCCCCTTCTCCCACACCTGGCTGTTTATCCCAGGGATGCTCTGCGGAGAAGCCCATGCAGCCACCGAGCTGTGCCGGGGCACGGCTGGATTTAAGCAGTGCCAACGCGTGGCTGGATTTGGTGCCCCGGCTTGTAGCACCCCCCCCAGCCCTTCCCTGCCCCCCAGACTGGTCTGGGGAGTGTGGGTGTCCCTGGAGTTCAGCCACCCCCGGTCCGAAGTGGTGCTGCCCTGGGCTGGAGGGTCTGGGGTCATGGCCAGCCATGGGCAGGCAGAAAGTTCCCTTTCTGCCACCAATTTTTGGGGTGGCACAGGAGGCCAGGTGCTTGCAGAAGGTCTCGTGCAACTATGGCTTGTGCCCTGTCAGCTGCTGTGCCTCAGTTTCCCCATCCTGCACGTCCCTACCATTAGCCAGCATTAGTCCATCGTGGGAGGGAGGTCTTGCTCCCCAAATCAGAGGTGACCGTCCACTTAAGCCTTTTCCAGAGCTCTGTACAGATCTATATGGATGCCTAAAATCCCTCCTGGCCTTTCCTGGGGCCATGGCCGGGCAAGAGAAGGACAGCCTTCCCCCATCCCCCCAGATAGCTTCCAGCTGTGATTTGTTGCTCTCCACCCCAAGAGCTACCATCCAAATTACAGTCAAATCTGGCCAGGTCCTCAGGTTTTGCATGTGTCTGGGGACACGGCACGGCTACAAGAAGGCAGTGCCAGGCAGCCTCCCCGTGCCAGGCTGGCCTCGCACCGTACAGGTAAGTGTAGCCTTTGCCTTAGGAAAACAACCCCAAAAGAGCTCCCGGAGCCATGGGCTGCTCCACCATGGGGTTGGAAGCCTTCCCTGGAGGATGGTGGCATGCTGTCCCCATCCTGGGCGATCCCTTCTTTGGGGGGTGCGGAGCTGAAGAGGGAGTGGTGTCCAGGGGAGGATGAAGTTGTGGGATACAGCACCAAGGTGGTTTTTTTTTTTTATTTTCAGCCCTACAGAGACCCCAACTGCTGCCATGGATGAGTGGGACCTCCCCCAGTGGAAGAAGGAGGTGGAAAGCCTGAAGTACCAGCTGGCCTACAAGCGGGAGATGTCCTCCAAGACAATACCTGAGTGAGTGGGTGCCCACCCTCCCTTCCCACCCCTCCCCGTGCCCCCAGCCCAGCCCAGCAGCAGGACATGGCTTTGCACAGCCAGGAGCAGTGCCCAGCTATTCTCCACCCTGCAGTCAGCACCCACGTCCCCCTCCAGATCACCTGGGTGCTCCCAAAATAAGGCGGGTTTAGAGATACAATTTTTTAATTCTCTTACAGTTCTTCAAGCCCTCCACATCCCAGTGACAGAAACCACACCAGCCCCAGTGCTGGTGTCCACAAAGCCCCCCGTGCTCCTTTCCGCAAATCCCCTACCCCGTGCCAGCTCCTTTCCAGCTGCCCAAGCTCAAAAGACTTAAACCTGTAAAACAAAAAGTCACAGAAAGGTATTTTCCCCCTCCTTGGTTTGTACCTCGCTGCTCTCCACCATGGAGGGGCTTGGGACATCCCACGGACCCTCACCTACTGGCCTCTTAGAAGGAGGGGGACAGAAAACTTTAGAAAATAAGTTTAAAAAAAACAACACAAAGGCTGTTGCTGTGCTGTGTGGGGGACAAAAGGCTTTTATTAAAGATAGCTTGTGTTTAGCTCCCCTGTCTGTAACCAGGGGAGAGGGGGATGCATGGGGGGGGCTCATGCAATGGTACCACTCAGGTACCAGCACAGGGTGCACCCCAGCATCACTCCCCACCAGCACAGGGCTTATCTTGGGTACTGGTGACCATCTTTTTTTGCTGCTGCCCCGACGTGGCCACCCAGCCCCTGCCCTGCAGCCCCCACATCCTCAAAACACTTTGCTGCATGGCAAACCCCCCCCCCTCACCCCCCGGCAGGGTCTGTGCCTACCCCTCCGCTCCCCTCTCCGCAGGTTTGTGAAGTGGATCGAGGACGGCATTCCCGAAGATCCCTTCCTCAACCCGGAGCTGATGAAGAACAACCCTTGGGTGGAGAAAGGCAAATGCACCATCCTCTGAGGGGTTGCCACCCCCACCACCACGTCGGCTCCTGCCGCCCCTCGCTCCCCCCCCCCACTGAATGTACTTTTTTATTAGCTAACTCCCTAATATGACTACCTGAACAAAAACCCTACCCTCATCTTGTCTTATTATTTTTAGTAGTAGAAGCCTTTTTTATACTCTGTGGGGGAAAAAGGGGGGGAATGGGGAATACACGGCGGGGGGGGGATAAATAAGCAGCACAGGTTTCTGCTGCGTTAGGCTGCAGTTTCCAGTCCCAGACCTCCACTCGCCTCTGCCACCGTTGCCATCAAGCCGACAGATTTTTTCAACTTGTAAAGGAACAAAAACTTTTATAAAACGTTCTCGGTGATTTTAAATATTCTTTTGTATACTGTAGGATCTAATTTTGCAGCAAAACCAGGCAAAATATGACAACTAAGGGTTTATAAATGAAATAAACAGAACAATACTTCATTATTTTTTTTTATAGATATTTTATTTTTTTTAACAAAACAAGTGGGTATTAAAAAAAAAAAAAAGCAAAACCAATGAGGATCACGCACAGACGCCCCCCATCCACGGGTTAGAAAGTCAAGTCAGCTTATCCCTTTCAGTTCCATTTATATAATTTCCTGGGCGTCACCTCCACCCTGCTACAGCAGGTCCTTGATGTAGATATTCCTCCTGACGGCGTTGGAAACCCCTTCGTTAAACCGGAACCAGACGTCGCTCTTCCCCACGGCCTTTCCCATCTGGCTCTCGATCGACTCTTCCTTGGAAACCTGAGGGGCTGTGGGGGGTGGGGGGTGGAGATCCACGTCAAAAACTTTTAGAAACTCATCATTTTAAAGATACAACCTGCTCCCGGGCTGCACGGGGGGGTTTGGGTGGGCAGAGCTGATGCTCCCATGTCCTGGATCCTCCAAACTCTCAAGGTGTCCATGCTCAGTGTATCTGCTGGCCCTTTGGACACTGCCAGAAGCCACCAAACCTGCCCCCAGGCACCCCCTGCCTGCTGCATTAGGGGCAGTTTGCTCAATATCCCCTCCCCACCCCATGGATGTCCCCCCCAGGGCTCAGTGCTTAGGGACAGAGCCCCTCTTTGGGCACCTCTGTGGGCTCCAGGCACATGGCCACCACCCTATCCCTCTGTCATCCACCCAGGGCTGGGGCCACCACAGCCACCCCATCCCTCTGCCACCTACCTGTGTCTGGGGCCACCACAGCCACCCCATCCCTCTGCCACCTACCCAGGACTAGGGTCACCTGTAGTCACCCCATCCTTCTGCCGCCCACCCAGGTCTGGGGCCACCACAGCCATCCCACCCCTCTGCCACCTACCTGGGTCTGTGGCCACCTGCTGTCGCCGAAGTGGCCGCCCAAAGAAGTCAGTCTCAGGCTGTGAAAAGCAAAAAGCAGAAGGTGACCCCAGCTCTGCCAGCTCCTGCATCTACAGCCCCGTCCCCCTTCAAGCACCCGGGGCAGGAGGGAGCCACCGAGCAGAAGCCGGATGCAAATCCTGCAGAAAGGGCCGGCGGCCTCCATAAAATGCAAAGAGCATTCAAAATCAGGTGGGAAAGACAAACTTTAAGGCTCATCATGCTAAAAAAGCAGGGTTTGTGGACAGTCAAGGTCCCAAAGCTGAGCCTGTGGTGGCAGGGAACCACCTCTTGCTCCTCTTGGCTGATACTGGGATGCCCAGGCTGATACTGATGCCCCCAAAGCTCCCCAAACTGTGCGTGTGCCTTCCTACCCCACAAACATCTCTCCCCCTGGTCCCCCAGCTTGCACTAAGCCAAAATTCGGCCATTCAAGCCCAAACATCCACGTTTCTTTCCTTCCCCACCCCTGAAACCAGACCTAATTCATCCCCCTGCCATAAACCCAGCGATGCATTTACGGGACGTGTGGTGCCGAACCGCTTTAGTAAAAGAACCTGTACTAAAAATAAATAAATACCAATGGAGACAGCCAGTCTCCAGCAGCCAAGGCACACGCTGGGAGGAAATGAGGTACAAACTGCAGCTCCCTCACCTTGTCCTCCACCGCCGCTCGCCGCACGATGTGCTCCAGGCGCTGCTGGTGGTTGGGGGGCTCTGCTGGCCCCACGTCCGCTGGCTCCCCCACCTCACCGAGGCCATTCCTGGGCTCCTGCGGGGAAGAAAGCCCTGAGTGAGGGCTTGGAGGTTTGGGCAACCCCCTCTATTTGCTGCCAGGTTTGATTACAGTAGCCAAACGACCTGGTAACTATTTTTTTCATCCTTTTCTGTCCTGCAGCAGCACATGGGATTAGCCTGGCATCACTTTGGGCATGTGCACGGTTGACACTGTGTAAACAAGGAGCCTTCAGAGATGTTTTTGCAGCATCTCCGCTTCACACATCCCCTGAGAAAGCCCTTCTGCAAGAAGGGGCTCTCTGGGATTAATTACGCATCCCCTGAGAAAGCCCTTCTCCTGCAAGAAGGGGCTCTCTGGGATTAATTATCCCTGTGGCACCAGGGCAGTGCAGGCACCAGCCGCACCTGAACCATTGCTCAGCCTTTTCCACCTGTTTCTACTTTCCCCTGCTTTCTGCCTGCTGCTCCATGGGGGTTTCAGCAGTGGGCAGAGTAACTCTGCTCCTTCAGAGGCTTTGGGACCTTTGGGAGGATTGAAGTGAAGGCAGGAGAGCACAGGTCAGCTCCCCCATGGACATGTATAAATCACAGCCAAACTAAAATGCCCATCTCGTCGCAACCCTCTTTGGAAGGTTTAAAGCCTTCACTCACAGCGAGCATTTCTTTCCAGAATTCCTGCAAAAAAGATGAGCCCTTTGGGCTCATCACCCCAGCGTGGATGTGCTGCCCAAAGGCAGATGTGCAGGCAGACGGCTGTGACTCGGGGGGGGTTAATCCTGGATTTCCATTTGCAGAGTAAAAGCCACCAACTGCTTTGGAAACACCAGGTCCCCACACCAGCCCTAAGGACTTTACCCCATCGATGGACCCACCTCCCGCCCCGAAAAACCTCAGGACACCACGAGCCCTCCATACCTCGCCCAGGTTTCGCGCCTGCAGCAAAGCCTCTGTCCTCCTCATCTTCTCCAGCTCGATCTCCCTGGCGATGAGCTGCTTGGCCTGGTAGGTCAGCTGCCTGCGAGCCGGCAGGTCCGGGAACCGGCAGACATCCTCCACGTTCCTGCACCATGGAACAGGGGATGAGAGAAAATACATCAACACTGAAAATAAATCAATTCGGAAAATAATAATAAAAAAAGCATTATGCAAACTGCAGCCTGACACAGGGAGACCCACCAGACTCCCAGCCCCGTCCCCACCAGCCTCTTAGTATGATCCTGGCCATGGTGCCTCAGTTTCCCCATTGCCACCCTCTCTGAGTCTGCACGGCGATGGCAGCACTAGAAGATGCCCGGCGAGCGGTGCCGGCCGTGCAGAGCCAGGTTCCTGCAGGGCATCTCAGCTGAATGGGAACTCAGGAGGGATTATGTGCTTTTTAATCTTGGTTTTAATGCACGGAGAGGAAATTGCAGGCGGGTCTGTGCCGAACAGACTGCCCTGGAAAAGCCAGAGTCACATCACAGCTTGGGCACGAGCAGCTCCGTGACCCTTTGCATGAACCCCGAGGTGCCCGCGGGGAGCCGTTTAATTGAGATACGGCCATGAGCTGTAATTTCGGCTAATCAGAGCAGTTTTATTCTTAATGAGGGCTGGTACACCAGGTCTGGAGTCAGGCCTGTTTCAGTACAGCAAAAGCTCAAGCATAGCCCCACAAGGAGGCAGCGGGGCCAGTTCCTCTGCCAGCTGTGAATATCTCACGTTTTATTCACATTTGATATTATTCCCCTTAAAGTAAAGGGAGCAAAGTCCTATGTCAGATAGCTTTGCGGGCATTTAGAAGTTAGCAGTCAAACATATGATTTAAAAAGTTTTAAAGGCAAAACACAGGTTTTGCTGTCAACAACAGCTTTGTTTGTCAGAGCGAAGCTGAGATGTGATTCGCAGGTGCCACCGGGACGTGACACCCCTTGTGGTCCCCATCCTCCCTGCACGTGGCCAGGAAACGGGCTCAGAATTTGCAAAAGTGGAGCAAAGCAAAGCAACTGCTTGTGCCACCAGCTCCCAACCTCTCCTGATTTTCGGTGGCACAGCCTGGCGTGGGGATGGCACGGGGGGAGGAGGCTCCCTACAGCCCCCGCAGCTCCCACAGGCCTTTCCGTGAGGGAAAAAAAAAATAAAATAAAATAAAGCGCTTCACTGTAATTAGATACAGCTGCTTGATTTAACAGCAGCTAATTTTTGTAATTAACTTTGCACCAGGAAGACATTAGCGTTGCTCCTGGCTGTGGTCGGGTCTGTATGACTTCACCGAGGCCTCGGGAGCATTTATGGCTCTGTATAGACTTAAAAGCACAGTGAGACTCACATCCAGCAACGGCCAGCTCTTAATATACAAATTAACCGTGGCTACAGTGACCTCCTGTGTGCAACGTGCCCAGGTGGACCTGCTCTCTCCTGCAGCCACAAGCCTCCAGCAGCCTCGGTCCCTCCTCTGCTGGCTCTGGTAACAGCCAAAGGCAGCTGCTTCCTTTCCTTTAATCCCATTAAAGCAAAGCCAGAACTGCTTAGGACTCCTGAGCTCCTTCTTTTAAAAAGAAAACAAGGCAAAAAAAAAGCAGATAATCCCCACGGAGCTGCCATCGGAGAAAGTGGGCTCCCTGCAGCCATCCCAGCACTGGGCAGCTTGTACCAACCACTGGAGAATCACAGATTCGTAGAATGGTTTGGGTTGGAAGGCACCTTAAAGATCATCTAGTTTCAACCCCCCTGCCCTGGGCAGGGACACCTCCCACTAGAGCAGGTTGCTCAAAGCCCCATCCAGCCTGGCCTTGAGAAGGTTGCAGCCTCTGCCTGCAAGAAACCAGCTCAACATCATGATGCCTTTGGGCTCAAACTCCTTTCTGGAAGGTTGCAGCCTCCGCCTGCAAGAAACCAGCTCAACACCATGATGCCTTTGGGCTCAAACTCCTTTCTGAGCTCCCTGCTGTTATTTTGGACCCCTACACCTCCTCCCCACCCTCAGGACTTACGGGTCGAGCTTGTAGACGTACTGGCCCTCGGGCAGGCGCTCCTGGTGGTAGGTGAGGTTGTAGGCCAGCATGGTGCTGATGAGGTCTGCCAGCTGCTGCTTCTCCTTCAGGCTGTAGAGCTGGGTGTTCACCTGAGGAGGAGAAGGGATCCAAGGGGAGGGCATCACTAATCCATAATAACTTCTAAACATAAAAATAACCTGAAGCACGGGGTTGGTCTCTATACGAGAGAGGACAGTTAATATCCGTGAGGTTCAGACCAAGTTTAGTTTCCTATTAGGGACACAGGAACCTCACAGAGCGGGGACAGTCCCCTCCAATGGCCCGAAGGGTAAATGCACCCAACACAACCCTGTGTGCAGCTGAACCAGCTGCTGAAAGGGGACTGCAGCAGGTCCCCAAACTCATGCTCAGGCGAAGCCCACCCCCAGGTGCAGGGGTCCAGGAGGTGCAGGACAACCCCTCCTGCCCCCGGCACCCACCAGTCGGCATCTCAGCGATGTGTCCCCAACTTCCCTCTGGCTTCTGCATCAGTTCCAATATCAAATCCACCCCAAATTTGGGACAGAGGGATAGCTCAGCCTGAGCAATGCAGTGCTGGGGAGGTGTCCCATCCCTAACAGGGGGTTTGCAGAGGGGACACGTCTCCTGAGCAGGACTCCTGCCACTGCAGTGAGAGGGGGCCAGTGGGCACTCACTGGTCGGAGCTTCGGGGCGATGATGTCCAGCAGCAGACAGAGCACCTCCAAGACGAGAGACTGCTGCCCCGCACGGCTGCGGGCGCTGGGAGTTATCCCCGACAACATGGACATGACGAGGTTCTGCATGTGGTTCAGCTTGGCCAGGGCCTGGGTGGAGAGGACAGGGATGGCTCAGCCACGGCTGCAACCACACACATCCCCAAAGGTGACGGAGCTGGAGTCACACTCCCATCGTGTCCCCCCAGGTACTTGCCTCGTGCTGGCTGCTGGGATAAGAGAGCCGGGGGATGCTGGTGGCTGCAAAGAGCAGGTGGAAAGCCACGGGCAGGAAGGGCAGGTACCGCATCAGCTGGAAGCTCTGCCCGTGCAGAACAGCTCGGCTCAGAAGGTCGGAGAAGCCCAGCCACTCCAGGGCCAAGCACACCGAGCTGAAGCTGGAGTCCCGCAGCTTCATGTTCAGGAAATTCTCATACAGACCCTGGAAGCAGATGGAGGATTAGAGATGGCTCAAGGCTGGGCAGACGGTCCCGTCAGAGCACGCTGCTGGGATTCTGAGCATTCCCACTGAGCCCAACTCCAGCCCAACATCCCAAAACTCCATCCAAAGTCCTACTGCAGGGAGGAATTTCCCAAGGCACCTCCCAGCCACGACCCCCCAGGATCAGGAGCCACCCTTGTTCCAGAGGTAAGGGCCCCCCCGCCAAGCTGCTCTACCTGGGCAAGCTTCTCCTGCTCCCCTGAGGAGACGGCGAGGTGCAGGATGTGGTGGAAGCGGTGGTAGGATGCGCCAAAGCCAGTTGTCCCCTTCAGGTGCACCAGGTCCTCATCGCCCATCAGGAGCTGGGCTGGCAAAGCAGGATCCATTCCTATCCTGTGCCTGGGGGGGCAAAGGGAAGAGCTCAGGGTGTCCCGGCACAGAACAAACCAGCAAGGAATATTTGGACCCTTGCAAACCAGACTGAAGGCAACACTGATGCCAAATCATTGGGCACTAAAGAGAGTGGCCAAAGAGCATCTGGACACACCAATCTGCTGATGGAGCCGGGGCTGCTGCAGGGCAGAGCAGCTCTCCAGGACCTGTCAGGATTTTCCACTGCAGGTCACAGAATCATAGAATCAGTTTAGTTGGAAGAGACCTCTAAGACCATCAAGTCCAACCGTTAAACTAACACTGCCAACTTACCACTAAACCATATCACTAAGCACCACATCCACACGTCATTTAAATACCTCCAGGGATGGAGACTCCACCACTTCCCCGGGCAGCCTATTCCAATGCTTGATAAGCCTTTCAGTGAAAATTTTTTTTCCTAATATCCATCCTAAACCTCCTGTGGAACAACTTGAGGCCATTTACTCTTGTCCTGTTGCCCGTTACTTAGGAGAAGAGACCAATCCCCACTTCACTACACCCTCCTTTCAGGGAGTTGTAGAGAGCAATAAGGTCTCCCCTCAGCCTTCTTTTCTCCAGGCTGAACAACCCCAGTCCCCTCAGCTGCTCCTCATAAGATTTGTGCTCCAGACCCCTCACCAGCTTCATTGACCTTCTCTGGACACAGAGTCTTGCAAGCAGGTCAGGGGACACCGCAAAGCAGCGGGTCCTAAGCAGACATAAACTTTTACCTTGGGACCCTTGGGAGCTGGAAGATCTCTTGCCAAATGGAGAAGAGCCCCTTGTTTTGGTCCTTCAAGCCGATCTTCATCGTCTGCACCATCTGCACGCTCAGCTCCTTCTGGCCTCGGCCGTGCAAGAACTGCAACACAGGTGAGGGGCTGGGGGGCACGGGCACCATGGGGAGGGAGGGGATGCCCACAACGACTAGGTGGAAAGCCAGAGACGGCGGCACCTCGCTCTCCCTTGCTTTGTAGGGGAACCAAGGTTAAAAATAACACAAGGGGATGGGGTGGACAATTTAGGGATCTGCCCGGGATGGTTTTTTTTCCCCTCCATCCCCATCTGAGCCCAGATCAAGTCAAGAGTTCCAGCAAGCCCATGTCCCCCAGAGCCCCCCCGGTGGCACCAGTACCTGCAGGGTGTTGATGCAGGAGCGGATGTCGTTCTCCGTCTTCTCGCACAGCGCCAGCAGCGCGCCCGTGTCCGCCCGCATGCCCTGCCGCAGGGCGATCTGCAGGAGAGGGGGGTCAGCAGGGAAGCTTCGATGGCCCCGGGGTGGGGGGACGGTGAGAGGAGCCCCCGGCCCCGCCGCACCTCGCAGAGCCGCTGGGCAAGCCGGGATGGCGCCGTCTGAGGGAAGTTGAGCAGGAAGGCCTGCTGCCGCAGCGGCCGGAGGGCAGGGACGTACCTGGCAAAGGGAAGCACAGGGAGCTCTGAGTGACCCGAGCTGAGGAACAAATCCAGCCATTCATGCTCTGCTCAAAAAGAGAGGGGGTTCTTTCGCAGCCCCCTGCACACCACAGCACGCTTGGGCACTCACAGACACAACTGTGCACTCACAAACACAACCGTACACTCACACCCAGCGACAGGTCACCCCAGAGGATACAAAACCAGGGGGGTTTCAGGAAAGCTGAACACGGTGTAGTTTTACTTTTCATAAATTACTTCTAAGCCGAGGGCCGGCCGGATGGCAAATAACTCGGCGCAGGAAGGCTTTGGCTTGGAGGCAACAGAGGCCACCTCCTCGCTTGGGACAAGGGTCTCAGCTCCCCATCCCTCCCCAGAGGTGACACTAACTGGTCGTTGCAGATGCAGATGATGGGCCGGAGCAGCAGTCCACCCTCACGCCGCCTCCTCCGGCCTGCGCCAGCCGCTGCCTCGCCCTCCGCATCCTTACGGTGGATGATGTTTAGCAGCACGTTGATAGATGCCTTGGGGAAATAAAAATAAAGGACAGAAGGGATGAACTGTTGTTGTTTGGAGGTGAGGAACCACTCCTAAAAAGGATGAGCTGCTAAGAGGGCAATAATTAAGCTCTTAGTGCAAAAGGTGGCTAGATCCAGGCCGGGCTTACCGCGGGTGCACCGTCTATCTCATCGATGATCAGGCAGTTGGGCTTCTCGTTGGCGCCCAGAACAGACTTCATCTGAGTGGCAGCTTCGATGCGGGTTTTGAAAACCTCGGGGCTGCGGTCGTCGCTGCAAGACAAGCCGGTGACGGGCTGCTGTGGCATGGCACCATCTCCAGCACGGCACCACCACCTCTGGCACGGTACCATCACCTCCGGCATGGCACCACCACCACCAGCTTCTGGGGCAGGGCAGGGCTGGGCAGTCATCACAGACCCACCTGGCGTTCATCTCGACAGCGTTGTACCCCGCGTGCTTGGCAATGACGTGGGCCAGCGTGGTCTTCCCCAAGCCAGGTGGGCCACAGAGCAGGGCTACCTGAGGCAGAGAGGTAACGTCAGCCTGGCAGGCAGCCAGGCTGGGCTTCCTCCAGCACCCACCAAGGCCACCACCCAAGGGGACGAGGCTCCCCAGCCTGCAAAATGGTCTTGGGAGCTGCTGCACTGGTTTGTAGACACACGGGAAGAAGGGAAAGTCACTGGAGGAAGGAGACTTTAACAGAAACTCTCAGAGGTGACAGAGTCACCCTGGCAGCATCTCTCATGCGTATGTTTAAGTTTACAGGGCAACAGTTAGAAAAGGCTGAACAAAGCACCTCCCAGAATGACACACCTGAGAAGCAATACTGTTAGTATCTGGTTTTGTTTCCCCTTTTTTACGTCTTCTCACTGGACAGGTTGAAGCTGGTTAGCTGGCCTGGGTATGTTATCTCTGTTCCCTTTACCATTTGAGCATCAAATCTTGCTCAATAGCGTGTCACATCTGCCCCAAACAAAAAAAGTCAACTCCCTTTACCATTTGAGCATCACAGCTCTTTTCTGGATGCAGAAACTCTTGCTCAATAGCATGTCACATCTGCCCCAAACAAAAAAAGTCAAGACCAACCTCTGCTAAAAGGGATGTGACTTTCCTCAACCAGCCCATTTAATTTGGCTGGAGAAAGTCTGTTCCTCTCCCCTTGTTATCACATTACCCAAGTCAAAACAGAAGCAGAAATGAGAAAACCCCACATTGTCTAAGGAGAATCAAGGAATCCAGCTTCTCCTGGATCGGTACTGGAAGAGCCTGCTCCTCACCGTGGCGGTGGGATGAAGGGAATTGAAGGATGTGACTTCCCTCAACCAGCCCATTTAATTTGGCTGAAGAAAGTCTGTTCCCTCTCCCCTTGTTATCACATTACCTAAGTCAAAACAGAAGCAGAAATAAGAAAACCCCACATTGACTAAGGAGAATCAAGGAATCCAGCTTCTCCTGGATCTGTACTGGAAGAGCCTGCTCCTCACCGTGGTGGTGGGATGAAGGGGATTGGAGGAGACTCAGCACAATGGCCTCCTGTCCTGCTTACCTTGTATTTGGGTCTCTTGTGCTGGTCCAGCTCAGCCTCCAGAATCTCCTCTGTGAGCTGCATCTTTGTTTTCCACTTATTCTGTTGCTCCTTGGGCTGGTTGAATGGAGGATGAGCCTCAGTGCTGGGCTTGGTCTTCTTGACAGCCTTCTCCTTCCCAAACACCACAGTGTCCCAGAGCTTGAGCCACTTCAGAAGGCAGCGGTTTGTGTACTGCATGTCGGGCAAGAAAGCAAGCAAACCCCGTCAAACCTCAGAAGGATCTGGCTGAGGACAGAGGAAGCCCTCTCCTTCATTGCTAACAAACCACCATAGCAATAGAGGAAGGAGCCAAGCCTGAGGAGGCAACACGGAGCGTGTCTGTCCAAACAGACCTTGAGCATGCAGCACATCACCCATCACACCATGGAAGACGCTGCCCAGGTTTCCACCTGGCATCTGTCTGGGACAGCATGGCACTGCTGCTTCCCTTCCCAGCTTGGCCACCAACCCATGTGGCAACTGAGCACAAGTCACAGTGGCCCCAACTCTGCTGTCCCTCGTCTGTCTTGGCTCAACCCAGCGCTTCTCAGGCTTTTCCAATTCCCTACAAAACTTCTAATTTTCAAAAAAAATCAAAATAGCCAACAGTTCCCAGCTAAAGCCCACCCAATCTTTTTTGTCTTATTTTGGACATCTTTTACAGTCTCCTTTATAGAATGATAGAATTGTCCAGGTTGGAAGGGACTTTTAAGATCACGTAGTCCAACCATCAACCGAACTCTGATAAAAACCATCACTAAACCATGTCACACTATGTCTGCCCATCTTTTAAATACCTCCAGGGATTTGTTGGAAGGTCCACAACCTACAGCTGAAAAACCCCCACCCCAAGCTCTCAGCAGCAGGACTGCACCCAGGCAGGACTGGCACAGACAGAACCCCTCAGCTGGTGCTTCCAAAAGTCCCACGATCAAAGGCAGCACCATAAAATCTTGATCCCACAGCACTAAGAAAGAGTTATAAAAGTGGCAAACCCACACAAAACCCAAGCCCCAACTTATCCTAGCACCTCACATCATCACTGAGCAGCTCCATGTAGCGCCGGGGAGTGAACTTGTCCACCCAGAGGCAATGCAGGGCTGACTCCTCCTCATCTGCTGGTTCTCCTTCTGCTTCCCCACTGGGCTCTGGGCTCTCGGTGCTGGTCTCGCTCTCGAGGCAACTGCAAGAAAGACCTAATTTGCCCCAAACCACCCAGGGAGTCAGGGCAGGGCTGGGAACTGCACCCAGACTTGCCGAGCTGGGGATGCTGAGGGCAAAGAGGCTCCTCTCCTCAGAGGTCCCCAAAACCTGGACCTCACCAGAGCATCTTGAGAGCCGCCACCCAGCAGAGATAGGACTGGGATTTTATCCCAACATCTCACCTAGATATTATCTCCGTCAGCTGCTGTGATGCCTCCAGAACACGTCGCCGACGCTTGAGCATGAAGAGGGCAAGAGGAGGGGGTAAGAGACACCCTGTTAACCCACAGCTGGGGGGGAGCAGGGATTCGGGAGCCAACCCCTGTGGCAGGGGTAGATGTGATGGTGAGTATAAGATGTGGTACCTCTTCATTCACTTGTTTATCCAGGGGTGGCAGGGGTAGATGTGACGGTGAGGATAAGATGTGGTACCTCTTCATTCACTTGTTCCTTCAGGTAGGAGAAAGGCACCCCCAGCAAGTGGAGCGGCCTGCGCGCATTCCAGCCCAGGGAATCTGGGAGCTCAAGGAGCAAAGGACACACACTGATGTTCATGCTGATGCCCAGCAAACGTTTCATGCTTCATCAAAGATCCCCTCCTGAACCGATGTTCATGCTTCATCAAAGATCCCCTCCTGAACTTCCTTCAGGTAGGAGAAAGGCACCCCCAGCAAGTGGAGCGGCCTGCGCGCATTCCAGCCCAGGGAATCTGGGAGCTCAAGGAGCAAAGGACACACACTGATGTTCATGCTGATGCCCAGCAAACGTTTCATGCCTGGAGATCATCTAGTCCAACCACTGGAAGGAGGTCAACAGAAAAGTAAGCCCAGCCTTCAGATCCCTCCTTACCTCCACGCCTGTCCTGGAGGGATCATCCCTCAAGACCATGAAGACCCTGGTGCCCTCGGTGGACGTCACGTTGATGTAATCCTCCAGGACGGGTGGCCGCTTGAGGACCCGCTTCTTCTCGGAGGGTGGCGTGGTCTGCAGAGGCACCATGCCGCTCATCTCCAGGTGGCCTGAGCTGAAGAACACCAGGTTCTTTTAGCAGGGGAGAGGGAAAGAGCCTCACCTTTGGTGGGGTTCAAGGGCTCTTTCCCTCTCCCCTGCTAAACATGGAGTTCAAGGTGGCCAACCTGCCAGTCTGGGGAGTAGAAGGTGCCTCTGGGCCAGCATCCCAGAAGCCATTAGGAGCAAACTCATCATCGGCACCAAAATTGAGCTTCTTGACTGGCCTGAGCTGGAGAACACCAAGTTCCTTTAGCAGGGGAGAGGGAAAGAGCCCTTGAACCCCACCAAAGGTTCTTTCCCTTTCCCCTGCTAAACATGGAGTTCAAGGTGGCCAACCTGGCAGTCTGGGGAGTAGAAGGTGCCTCTGGGCCAGCATCCCAGAAGCCATTAGGAGCAAACTCATCATCGGCACCAAAATTGAGCTTCTTGACAGCTTCCAGGCGCCGCCGCTTTGGCTTCGGGGCTGCATGAGACCACCAGGGCAAGAGGAGGAAGAGGAGAAGCACCGTTAACTGGTACCTGGATGGTCCTCCAGCAGCACCCCCACACCGCTCGGGATGGCGAGAGGGGTCAGCAGCACCCGGGGACCCACCGGGGGTGCAGACCCGGCTTGGGCCACACTTACTGTGGGCTGTGGGTGGTGACGGGGACTCGGGTGGGTCACAGCCCCGGTCCCTCTTCTTCGGGTTGGTGTCTTTCCCTTTCCCCTGCTAAACATGGAGTTCAAGGTGGCCAACCTGGCAGTCTGGGGAGTAGAAGGTGCCTCTGGGCCAGCATCCCAGAAGCCATTAGGAGCAAACTCATCATCGGCACCAAAATTGAGCTTCTTGACAGCTTCCAGGCGCCGCCGCTTTGGCTTCGGGGCTGCATGAGACCACCAGGGCAAGAGGAGGAAGAGGAGAAGCATCGTTAACCGGTACCTGGATGGCCCTCCAGCAGCACCCCCACACCGCTCGGGATGGCGAGAGGGGTCAGCAGCACCCGGGGACCCACCGGGGGTGCAGACCCGGCTTGGGCCACACTTACTGTGGGCTGTGGGTGGTGACGGGGACTCGGGTGGGTCACAGCCCCGGTCCCTCTTCTTCGGGTTGGTGTCCCCGGTGGGGTCTCCGGGAGGGTCGGGCTCCTCCGGTGGCTGCTTCTTGCTCCGGAACTGGGAGATTTTGGGGCCAGCGGGTAAGAACGGGTCATCTGCAAAGAGGCGTTGCACGACGGCGCCGGTCACCGGAGGGGGACCCACGGGTGGGACGCTGCACAGGGCACAGCCCGGTCCTGCCCGCTCGCTCTATCGCTGCCCCCCGGTACCGGCCACGGCGCTCTCAGCGGCGCTCACCTCCCAGCTCTGCCAGCACCTCCAGCTCGGCCGCGTACTGCTGGTAGAAGCCATCCTCGGTATCCTCCTCGGGGTCCGCCATGGGCAGCACCGCGCACCCGCTCCCGCCCGCGCCGCGCTTCCGGCCGCCGCCGCCGCCGCGCTTGCTGCTGATTGGACGGGGAGCGCCGGCCGGAAGCGACGGAGGCGTTGATTGGACGCGACACGACGCTGGACGCGGCGGCGGCGGCGCTGATTGGACGCGACGCGCGGCCCCGGGCCCGGTGCCGCTGCTGGATACGATGTAGCCGCTCGCCCGCCCCGCCCGGCCCGGGGACAGCGCTGCAGGTCGGGACCGGGGGCAACGGGGGGGACGGGACGGGACGGGACGGGAGTCGGGTGGCCGCCGCCCCCTTCGCCGTGCGTGTTCCCTCCTCCGTGTCCCCTGTCTCCTCCGCCCTGCGTGTCCCCTGCCGGGCGCCACGGCGTGCTGTCCCGGCCGGAGCCGCTGAGATCGCGGCTGGGCCCCGGTTAGCAGCGGGAAGGGGCGGCGGGACCGGAGCTGGGGGGCAAGTAGGAGGAGGGAGAGGCCGAGCCCCGCGCCGACGGGCTGGATCGGCCCCGCACCGTGCGGCTGCGGGGCCTCCACGCGTGACACCGGGACGGGGCCTCCACGCGTGACACCGGGAGGGCTGCGGGACGCGTACGGCGTGGCACTGGTATGGCGGTGGCTGTAGTGCACCGGTAGCGCTGTGGGACCCAGCACAGTGTGACACCGGTATTGGTGTGGCTCAGGGACACGTGTGGTGTGACACCAGTATGTCCCCAGTCCAACCGGGGGTTCCCCAGCCCCAGGCCCTGCTCCCTGCCCACTCTGGCTGGGTCCCTTCCCTCCCCCGGGGGCTGTGCCCATCCCCGGGGGTGCCCCGGCTGAGGGCTCTTCCCGCCCCGCTCACCCCGGTTCCCCCTCCCGCTCCCTGCAGGGCGCTGGCCATGGAGCCGGGCACCATCGACAACCTGTCCATCCTGTACCAGAGCTCCGACTTCATCGTGGTCAACAAGCACTGGGACATCCGCATCGACAGCAAGATGTGGTACGAGACCCTGACCCTGCAGAGCCAGCTCAAGTACCGCTTCCCCGAGCTGGCCGACCCCGACACCTACTACGGCTTCAGGTGAGCAGCTGGGGACCAAACCAGGCTCTGCCCGGCCACCAAGCTGGCCTTGGCTGGGGACACTGCCCCAGTGGCCAGGGATGCTCCTCCGCCTCCCGTCTCCTCCCCAGGTTCTGCCACCAGCTCGACTTCTCCACCAGCGGGGCCCTGTGCGTCGCGCTCAACAAAGCAGCAGCGGGGAGTGCCTACAAGTGTTTTAAAGACCGACTGGTGACCAAAGCTTATCTCGCCCTGGTAAGCCCACCCCACCCCACCAGGTCCTTCTTCCGGACGTACCTTTTGGTTTTGCTAAATTACAGCTTGGCCTCTGCTTCTTGCTGTCCTGGTGTTGGTGAAGAGTGATGCTGGGGCTCGGTTTGCAAACCAGTTTTCTGCCCTGCAGGTCAGGGGCCACGTCAGCCAGAGCCGAATGACGATCCGCTACGCCATAGGGAAGAACACCACTGAGGGCATGACCCACATGATGTGCATCGATGGGACGGAGGGTGAGCGGCTCCCGCGCCCCACATGCGCTGCCCAGACCACCTGGGCCACGCTGGGGGGAGCTGACCCTCCTCTGCATCTCGTTGCAGGCTGTGAAAATCCCAAACCTTGCCAGTCGGAGCTGATCGTGCTCGAACACGGGTCCTACAGCGGAGACCCCGTAACCAAAGTGCTGCTGCAGCCGCTGACAGGTGGGAGCTCGGGGCCACGTGGGCATGGAGGGGCTGGTGGGGCTGGACAGACAGAGGAGCAGAGGTGCTCCAGCAGAACCTGCGCTTGTGCAGCCCTGGACCTCGGTGGCAGCTTGGTGACACTGTGAAAAACAAAGCCTAGAAGGGGCTGAGTGGAGCTGAGAGCCACACTCAGCTTGCAGAGGAGTGAGGTCCTCACACTAGGGGGACAAATGCCACTTGGTGCGTTGTCACCTTGCACCATGGTCTCCATAATTCCTCCACTCCTGTTCTCCCCCCCAGGGCGGACTCATCAGCTCCGGGTTCACTGCAGCGCCATTGGCCACCCCATCGTGGGGGACTTCACCTACAGCCACAAGAAGGACAGCAGTCCCTACAGGATGATGCTCCACGCCTACTACCTGCGCATCCCCACCGGCAAGGAGCTCATCGAGGTCTGCGCGCCCGACCCCTTCGTCACCGCCATGGACAGCAACTGGGTGCCCCACCACGTCATTCACCAGCTGGATGAGACCATCCAAGAGCTGAAGGACAAGATGATGCAGAAAGGAGAAGAGGAGGAGAGCCAGGAAGCCGTGCTTGGTGGCCAGGGAGAGGAGGCACAGCATGAAGCCAAGAGCCCGGAGACGGAGGAGCAGCGAGCCCAGTGTCAACAGTGGTTGGCCGAGTGGGCTTTGGAGTGAGCACAAACCACACCTCTGCATTTCCAGCCCAATGCTCCATTTTCGTCCCAGTGGGTCCCCACAGAGCCCAGCGCTGACTCCACATCTGCACTTTCTGTATGCCGTGGCTTCCCTCACATCTGGGGCTGGGCCTAGACAGATTTTAGCAGCGATTAGGGATTAGGATGGGTTAATTTTTTAATGTACACATCATCCATCTGGCCAGTGGATGCCCCTTTCCTAATTCTGGGCCTTCAGCAGCAGAGTCAGTGTGTCATGTACCAGCTTAGAGTGACCCCAAAGCTTTACATCCCTGTCCCAGGGCTCAGGCACAGCTGGGGAAGCACCAATGCTGCCTTTACCGTGAGTGTGATGGATGTATCTGCAAACCCTCAGTGCTTGGATGCTAAAGACCAGCCCAGCAAAGGGAGAGAACATCCCGGGTGCAGCTTCAGGGGGTGTGTGTCCCATTCCCTTTGCTCCCGGGTGTTTTGCCCTGGAGCTGGGCTGTGCCACGGGTGCAGGAGAGGTCCCTGCCTGCCCGACCCTGCTCTCACGCTTCCCTCCCTGCCTCGGCTCACGTGTGGGTTTTTTAAAGGTTTGTTGAAGGCGAGTGAGTTGATACGAATGGATTTTAAACTTTTTTTTTTAAAATTTCTATGAGAAGAATCCAGTCTTTTAGCAGTTCTGAAATACGGGTGGTCTCCGAAATGCGTGTATTTTTAGTATTTCTGTGGTCAGAATAGCCAGCAGCCCAAAGCTTTTTTAATAGATCTTATTATTCCTTATGATCTATTTTAATAGATCTTATTACTCTACGAGCATTGCCTTTTCTTAGCACCCACTCTTATTCTGGATGTGGACCTAACTCCTGCTGAGGCAGGTCAGAAGACACAAGCCCCTTTCTGCTTTGCCCAGATGAGGAGGAATCTGTTTTTGTCTTGTGATGTGGCTCCTCGCTGGTGGGTTTCTGTGTGGGTGTCAGCACCCAGGTGTGCCACGGGCAGGACCTACGGGTGGGCAGTTTGGGAGAGCTCTGGAGCAGCGAGAGCGGCCGAGGAAATGGTTAAAGCTAAAAGAAAGGCTGAGGACTGTCGGGAAGAGTGGGAAGGAGCTCGTCTCACAACGGAGCTCAGCTTTGCAAGATGCCAAGAGGAGTTTCTCTGGAAACTTTGCAGGATGCAAGATGCGGAGAGGAGTTTTTCCTGCAGTCTCTGGAGGACGTTTTGGAAATGAAGAGAGCGGGGGTGGGCTGGGGAGGGACAGAGGTGGCTGGAGCCCCTTGCACACAGAGCACCCATCCCTGGGTATTCAGCACCAAGCCACCACATCAGCACATGCCCGGAGCTATCGTCACCTCACAAGCCCTGTCCCATTTAAAATGCACCTGACAGTGGTTTCATGCAACTCATGTTCCTACCCTGAGGGGAAATAAAACAGCACAACCCTCTCCTTGTGGGTGAATGCAGTGTGCTGGGTCACTGAAACCCCACGGGGTATTGCCTCACCTGTGTCCCCGGGGGCTGGTGGGTCCAGGCTCACTGTGCTGTGGCACATGGCTAGGGACAAGGTGGCGTCACCTTGTCCTTTGGTGGCTTGGCACAAAGTGCTGCCATGAACTGCAGGGTGGGGACATGCTCCCGGCTCTGCAGGAAGCAGCCCTGAGCACCAAGAGGGGACCACAGGCTGGTGAGCTGGTGGCAGAGGGCTCAGGGGGGTTTGGACGAGCAGAAAATCCATCTCCTTCCTCCCAGGCCCTGTCCCTGCCCGTCCCATCTCTCAGGAGTGGCCGGGGAGAGGCAGCCACAGGCAGGTCCTGAAGCTGTAAATTAATGTCATGAACTTGTTTGCCAAAGAATGAATGTGGGTGACGTGCACAGGAAAAGTTACAGGTCAGACCTGCAGCGTCAGAGACGGGGCGCAGCCTTCCCTTCCCACAGGCCCTGCTGTGGGAACGGGCCCCGCTGTGCAACGGGGGACACGTCCTGCAGCTGCACCTCTGGGACGAGGCCACGGGGCCAGCAGTCACTGAGGGTGACATGGGGGACACACACCGGTCCCCACGCACAAGGGGATGGTGAGGAACCATCGCTCACTCCACCGTCTACGTTGAGGAGCCCCTGCACCTCCCGTCAGCCTTCGTGCATTGCACTTTTACCCGATGTTGCAGGAACCAGAGATAAATAAGCATTTTCCTTACCTTGCAGAGGGATGTTTTCCAGGCATCCTTCCCTGGCTTTCCCCCGGCGCCGTGTCCAGCCCTGCTCTCTCCTCTCTGCCATCACTGCCGCGGGGCCATGTGCCGCATCCTACGTGAATCCACTCCTGCATTCGGACCCGGGGTGGGGGGGTGTTGTGATGGGGGTGTGTGCCTCGTGACGTGCTGTACAGCTTGCAATAACCCTTATTTCTTGTTGCACGTGACCGTAGTAAACCATTTACCTGTGCACCCTGCGGTTCCCCCTCTGGTCTCTCGGTCCGCGCTGCTCGGGATGGCACGTTCCGCGGCGGGGCCGGTGCGGTGCCGGGAGATTCCAGGAATGAGCCCAGACCAGCACGACGGGACTGGCCCCAGGGCTCTGACACGGCCAACCTGTTGTTTGAACACCGGTGCTCATCCTCACCCTGCTGAAATCCTCCCCCCTGGCCGAAACCACTGGATTTATCTACCCGAAAGCCCTCCCGGATTTAGTAACTCTGGCACGGGTGACTAAGGATGCCCAGGGTGGCTGGGGCACATGCCACTGCCCCGGCCCTTCCCCTGCCTGTCACCCACTCTGTCCAATACCAGCATCTGGGATTGTCCCAAACCAAATAGCAGAGGCAGGGGAAAAACTCCTGATTTTGAAACACTGCAGCAGGAAACGGGGGAGCCATTTCCTGCAGAGCCATGGGGCTGCCGATGTTTCGGGGGTGCACAGGGAAAGCTGCTCCCACACGGGATTTCTATACGACCCTTGTACATCAGCAGTTGTTCCTCAGATCAGAGCAGCTGGAAAAGTGAAAGGATTCCCAAAGGAATCATTTGCAGTCTTCAGGCTGCAAGGTTTTTAAGGTTGTAAAGCTGATAAGGAGGGAGAAGGTGCTGGGTAAGAAGAGGGGGATGTGGTTGGGTCTTCCCTGCCTGCGGCAGCAGCGGTGCCCATCACCGACCCACCAAGTCCCCTGGGAGAAGGGGCTTTGGCTAATGGTTCCCAGCACATTCCTGTTTGGGGTGGATGCTCCTGTGCCTGCTCCTCCTGAGGCTGTTTCAAGGTCAGTTTTAAGCTCTGCAGGGACACGGTGGACGTGGTGACCTGCAAAGGGGCTGTGATGTGCCCCTGCCCTCCCACTCCAGCCACCTCTGGCCGGCAAGCCTGGGGCTGGGGCTGTGTCCCACCAGCAGCCTCATAGCAAACGAGTTTTTGTAATTTTACCACTCCAACAAAAGCTATTTTTACAGCGAGTCCTTCCAAAATAGAAACCAAAAACACCCGTGGGCGGTTGACCAAGCCCTGGTGCTGCAGGACTGGTTGCTCAGTGGGGGACAGGGACTGGGACATCAGATGGGGGCATCAGGGATGGCAAACCCTGTTCAGCACTGCACTGGTGGGTCTAGGGACCATTTGCAAAAGTTGATGTCCCCAAACCTGGCCGAACAAGTGGTGTGGCCGGGATGGCTGGTTCAGCCAAGCGCTGCCGACTGCTCTCACCTTTCCCTTTTCCCGGGATAAATTCACAGATAACGTGTTTGTTGCCGCAGAGCATCAGGGTCCTCCGGGTTTTCATCACACACAGCATTGGGCTCCTCCAAGTTTTCATTACACAGCCTCGGAAAGGCTTTGCTTCCTTTCTTTTTGGGGTCTCCTTCTTCACGGCACATGCTGAGCCATTTGGTCTCCTTCTTTGTGGCATTTCAAAGCGGGATCAGAAATTCCAGGGAGAAAGCTGTAAAAGGGGGAACAGGATCGTCCATGGCCAAGGCAAAAAGGACGGGTGTGAGGGAAGCACCTCCCAGAGGGGTGCTGAGCCCACTCGTCTATTCTGCAGACTTTTTGCCCTATAAAATACACCCCTGAATAGCTTGAAGGTTTTTTTACAAACTGAGAGGACCTTTGTCTCCATCAGGAGAGCAGAAACCACCAAAGCAGAGGATTTGACTCATTTGCCCCTAAGTTCAAAGTGACCCTTTACAAAGAAGGGAAAAAAAAAAAAACCACAACCAAACAAAAACCCAACAAAACCGGGAGAGAGAAAGCCAGGGAGCAGCTTTACAAAACACCATTGAGAAACTGTCCTGTCACACCCCGTTTTTCTGAGCAACATCCCCACCCCGCAGCAGATAAGTGCTGAGCCCTCCCCGGTGCTGCCCAGCCCCAGACACCTTCCCTGGCTGAGCAGCTCCGGATCCTCATCGCCCATCCAAATCCTCCCCGGACAGAGAGCGACTTGGCAAGGCCACCGGTGGGATTTAGGGAACTTAATGAGACTTAGCAGAAAAAAATTATTCGAATTATTCGCATCTAGTTCGAAGGGCAATAAGCTAATTGCTCTGGGCAGCGCTGAGCAGCCCATCGATGGCATTTCTAGAGCAGGGACTTATTTTCTACTGGGGGTTTCTAGCTGAGGGGTGTGGGGTTGGGTACAGGGGAAGGGCAATGCCTGATGGTGCTCCTCTACTGGGTTGTACTGGGTTCCTCCCAGTCTGCGCTGGTGTGGCTCTGTAAGGAGCCGAGGGATGGAGGGGGACCCTGTCACTGCAGGGTCCAGATGGGATCAGGGCTCTGGGTGTTGGAGAGGACTACTTATTGTGGAGTTTCTTTTAATAACAGATGGTGAATGAAATTCTGTTTTCTGGTATACAAGATTTAAAATCTCTCCTTTGGCTGCGGGGGGTTTGTGCGGGACTTGCAGAGCACGGGTGGGCTCACTGACCTGCTGGGATCCTGTGGCTCCAGCCCCAACATCAGAGGAGGGGATCGGCTGCAGGACCATTCCCAGCCCAGCCAGCACCCTCCTGGGGTGCAGGACACAGCTCCCCATCTCTGCTCTGCCCTCCTCCGACCTGCCCTGAGGACGAAGCCAAAGCACAGGCAGCACGATGTGGGCAGCCCCAGCGGCCATCTCTCTCTGCCTCCGTGAGTTATACGTCTTATCCCCACAAACCTGACCTTGCCCCAGGACCCCCCTTCCAACCCCGGGCTCCGGGGATGCTCCAAGCCCACGGTGCTTTTCATTCCCAACCCACGTGGCTTTGGTGCTCCCTGTGTTCTGCCTCCTGCTCCCATGAGCATCCGCAGGTGGTGGGAGTTTTCCCAGCCACAGCCCCTTAGAAATCTGCACAAATGTATTCCCAGGGGCAGATTTATCACTTTTTGCCTTCCAAACTCCCCCCGTGAGGCACCCCGGGTTGCTTGGGCTGGCAGAGGCTGCAGGGTGGTACAGGGGCTGCACAGCATTCACCAGCATTTACTAAGTATTATTAAATTGACAAAGAAAAGGACCTTTCCAAGACTTTAAACTGGGAGCTGCTTTATAACAGCCCCTGACCGCCCGCACATACGGTCCTGGATGTTTCATAACAGGGATTTTTTTATAACCCACTCCCACTTTGTTGCAGGTTTCTCCGCAGACCTCGTGAAAGCAGCCGTGGTGAGTCACTGCCGGCAGCTCCGGTGGCTCCAAATACACCAGGGCTTTGCCAAAACATGGCAGGAGTGGCAGAGCTGCCACAGTTCCCCCCATCCCCAGCTTCAGGGAGGCAAATCCATCGCCTCCCTGCTGTCCCCCTGTGCAGCCCATGGCTCCATCCCTGCCCTGTCCCATCCTTTCCCACCCCTCGCTCACCTGCTGCCCAGCATCCTTCCTACCCTGCTCCCAAACCGAGGGCTAGGACCCTAAACCTGACAGTCACCCAGTTCCCCCCAGCACTGGAGAACCAGGGACAGACCCGCTGTTGAAGAGTCCCTACTCCTGAGAGTGGCTGTGGTGGCTTTTGCCCCCACGTGTAGCCCAGGGCAACCGCAGGGCTGCTGCCCTTCTCAGAGGCTTGTGGGCAGCAGTGGCCAGTCTGGGCACTGTGGCCTCCTCAGACCCCATTCCCCACTCGGTCCCTGTGTTTAAAAGCCCTTTGTTCCTTGCTGCCACTGAATGTCCCCGTGTCCTCCTCCTCAGGTCACCCTGATCTTCGGAGCTGTTCTGTCTGCCACCGAACAACACGCCGAGTGAGTACCAACCCCAGCCAGGGTCTCTGACAAGCGGGAGGGTTTTGGGGGGCACAGGCAGTGGGGCCAGCGTGGGTGGATGTAGCATTTCTCCCCCCATCCATGTCTTGGCTGCTGTGACAGGTCACTTGGGCTGGGGAGGATTTAGAGCCTTGTGCAGCCGGTTCTGGTGCCGGCGCCCAGGCTGGGGTTTCAGCTGCGTCGGCTTTTGTTATAGCACAAACACACCAAGAATTTCCTTTCCTTTATGGGTCACGCAGACACAACAGGAGCCTCCCCCGAGCCAAAAATCCAGGCTCCGCTGGTTTTCACTCTTTGGGTGCAAAGTCCAGGCTACGGTTGGCACCTCCGCCACCCCCCTCTGCCATGGGGATGGGCACCTTCATGGCTGCAGGGCATCCCCTTTGGCACCACCACGGTACCAGGGCTGGGGGATGTTTCCACTGCTCCCCAGGTTATTCCCACTTACCCCACTGTCAAGGTGAAGGGGGATTTCCCATGGGAACAAGCGGATTCTTCCTCCATGGGGTGTCGGGGACCTAAAGTGGAGGGTGAAATGCAACTGTTCCTCCCCAACGCAGCCTCTCCAGCTCGGTCCTGCGAGGTTTCCAGTGCATCCCAGCCAGCGACCTGCCTGCTGCCGATGTCCTCGCCTTTGCCCAGGGTCTGCAAAATGAAACAGCGGAGCTGAGCGGTGCCCAGGTGGGCTGGGGCAGGGGCAGCAGACCCCAACAGGGTGCAGGGAGCCGGGGGGTGCCAGGGAAAAGGGGTTCTCACCACTTTGGCGTTGTCAAGAAAAGCCTCTCTCTGCCCAGCTCTCCTGCCTGGCCAGGCTGCTCGCTGCCAAGAACCTGACGGCCCATTTCAGCAGGTACCCACCAGACCTGCTGCTCTTCTTCGAGTGAGTATCAAGGGCAGCAAACAGCTGTGGTTTTGGTGCCCAATCTCTGAGGCTGGCACATGCCAGGGCACGCAGGAGGTCTGCCTAGGAGAAGAGTATTATGAAACCTGCATTGCAATGCCTGCCTCCGCGGGCACCTTCAGACCCACATGGGGCATTTCCAGCCCTGTAGACCCCCTGGTCCTCTCCTCGCCCTTCTCCTCTCTGAGGCTAGGGCCATGCTGGCCATGGCATGGGATGCATGGGGTTGGGTAGCCCCCATCCTGTGCTCAAGGTGTTCTCCCCAGGGTAAGAGGAGACCCCCCAGCCCCCTGAGCTCATTGCTCAGAAGGGATTCCCATGCTCCCCCCACAAAAAGCAACATTGAAGATCTCCTGCCTGGACATGACAAGCCCTTCGCCCTGTTCCTCCCTGCCACACTGACTCTTCATAGAATTGTAGAATGATATGGGGTTGGAAGGGACCTCTGGAGATCATCTAGTCCAACCCCCCCCGCCAAAGCAGGTCCACCCAGAGCAGGTTGCACAGGAACATGTCCAGGCGGGTTTTGAATGTTTCCAAAGAAGGAGACTCCATCACCTCTCTGGGCAGCCTGTTCCAGGGCTCTGCCACCCTCACAGTAAGGAAGTTCCTTCTCATGTTTAGGTGGAACTTCTTATACTCAAGTTTGTGCCCATTTCCTCTTGTCCTGTCACTGGGCACCACTGACTCTTGCTCCCTGCAGCTCGGCCGAGGTGCGTGGTGAGACCTGCCAAGAGTTTTACGCCCGGGCTTCCCGTGGGAACCTGGATCTGCTGCCCAGAGGCTCATCCCGACGGACGGGGCTGCTGCGCAGGGCACTGACCTGCCTGGTGAGTGAGGACCGAGCCAGAGGTGTCCAGGGTCCCCTCCACCCCTCACTGGGTGTTTATATGAGGGCTGGATCATCTCTCCCAGGGGGTGAGGAGCAGCCGCCTGCACCCCGAGCAGCTCAGCAGCCTCGGGGCGCTGGTGTGTGACATGGAGCCTGAGACCATCACAGCCTCAGATCCTGGCATCCTGGAGAACCTGAAGCTCTGCCCAGTGCTGACAGAGGCCCAGCAGGATGCCATCAACGCTGTGCTCCTTGGAGGGGGCACAGTGTATGGGTAAGGAGCCTCCACCTGCTCTTACGGGGTGGACAATGAGCTGGAGGGATGGTGTACCCATGAGGATGCTGAGCTGGTCCTTTTCCCCATGGCTGCAGGGATCCTTCGAGCTGGGATTTACGGACTCTGCAAAATTTGGGGCCGCTCGTGCTGGCTTTGAACCAGACCACGCTGAGCTTGGTGGCTGAGGTAAGCCCCCTCCTCGAGACCTTGGGGCAAGTTGCCCATCAACCAGGCCAGCCCTGAGGCTGGGGGACCCAGCACCCTCTTCCCCCCTCCCCGGCAGGCAGTGCGGGAGGCTTTTGGCAGGAGCATCGCAGCCACATACAGCACCCAGGGACGTTCCCAGAGGGAGAAATCCCTGACCCTCCTCAGGGCCTTCGCAGCAGCGTCGGCTTCATCTCACCCCAGGCTGAAGAGGAGCGCAGACAGTGAGTGTTCCCCTTCACTATGGCCAGACCAGACCAGTTCAGAGCTCTTGGGGGAAGGAAAAATGCCCCTGGGCTGGTCAGCATCTGGGTGCTCCTAGGGAGAGGGACAGGACCAGGCAGAAAGCTGTAGGACACCCTTGAAATAACTGGGGAGACGTCCTTACAGCAGACTGGGGTGATTGCTCTTACCTGTGAGCAGGGATATGCTGGAAGCGGAGACAGAAAACTCCTGGAGCTGGGTGGGAGCAGCACCAGAGGAGGATGCTGCCAGACTGGAGGATGCTCATGAGGGTGATGTGGGAAAGGGTTCATTTTCAAGTTGCCTTCAACAGGACAAAGCACACATGGTCTGCAGAGAAATCACCAGGTTTAACTTTAAGGAATGAAAGCAAATAAGGCACCTTCATGGGCTGGGGACCCAGGGGATGGGAGGAGGATTCTCAGTCTCACCTGGCAGGATGGCTGGAGTGTTGTTATTGGAATTCCCTGGTCTTTCACTGGGGCTCTTCTGAGGGGCTCTGGGACACTGTGGTAGGACCAGCGCCAGGCGGGAGGGAGAAAATACCATCTGCCTGACGTGCCCTCTGTACCCACAGGCTGCCTGTCCGCGCCCGTCACAGCCAGCACCATCTCTGACTCCCTCTTAGTCCTTGACTACAGCACCAGCGAGCAGCTTGACCTCTGCCTGAGCAATGAGGTCTTAAAAGCAAACCTGAAGCCTCTGCTGGATCAGCCGCTCCCCAAGGAGTACCTCCAAGTCATGAAAAAAAAGCTGGAGCAGGTGATGGGTGCCACAGGGTGGGAGACTCCACACAGCCCCCCGTTAGCATGGGCACACTCTGGGACAAGCTGCAGGAATGGGTATCACAGAATCACAGAATGATACAGGGTTGGAAGGGACCTCTGGAGATCATCTAGTCCAACCCCCCTGCTAAAGCAGGTTGCACAGGAACGTGCCCAGGCAAGGTTTGAATGTCTCTAGAGGAGACTCCACCACCTCTCTAGGCAGCCTCCTCCAGGGCTCTGCCACTCTCAAAGTAAAGAAGTTCCTCGTCATATTTAGGTGGAACTTCTTATATTCAAGTTTATGCCCATTTCCTCTTGTCCTATCCCTGGGCACCACTGAAAAAAGACTGGTCCCATCCTCTTGACACCCTCCCTTTCAGTATTTATAAGCATTGATCAGATCCCCCCTCAGCCTTCTCTTCTCCAGACCCAAGTCCCTCAGCCTCTCCTCCTCGTAAGAGAGATGCTCCAGGCCCCTCACCATCTTTGTAGCCCTCTGCTGTCCCCTCTGCTGTACGGGTCAGTGCATCACCCCCTGACAAGCCCTGAGCATCCTCCTCCACAAAGCCTGGGTTTGTGGAGAACCTGAGCTAAGGTTCCTGACGTTGGCCGAGTGGGCTTTGGAGTGAGCACAAACCACACCTCTGCATTTCCAGCCCAATGCTCCATTTTCGTCCCAGTGGGTCCCCACAGAGCCCAGCGCTGACTCCACATCTGCACTTTCTGTATGCCGTGGCTTCCCTCACATCTGGGGCTGGGCCTAGACAGATTTTAGCAGCGATTAGGGATTAGGATGGGTTAATTTTTTAATGTACACATCATCCATCTGGCCAGTGGATGCCCCTTTCCTAATTCTGGGCCTTCAGCAGCAGAGTCAGTGTGTCATGTACCAGCTTAGAGTGACCCCAAAGCTTTACATCCCTGTCCCAGGGCTCAGGTATAGCCGAGGCAGCACCAACGCTGCCTTTACCATGAGTGTGATGGACGTATCTGCAAACCCTCAGTGCTTGGATGCTAAAGACCAGCCCAGCAAAGGGAGAGAACATCCCGGGTGCAGCTTCAGGGGGTGTGTGTCCCATTCCCTTTGCTCCCGGGTGTTTTGCCCTGGAGCTGGGCTGTGCCACGGGTGCAGGAGAGGTCCCTGCCTGCCCGACCCTGCTCTCACGCTTCCCTCCCTGCCTCGGCTCACGTGTGGGTTTTTTAAAGGTTTGTTGAAGGCGAGTGAGTTGATACGAATGGATTTTAAACTTTTTTTTTTAAAATTTCTATGAGAAGAATCCAGTCTTTTAGCAGTTCTGAAATACGGGTGGTCTCCGAAATGCGTGTATTTTTAGTATTTCTGTGGTCAGAATAGCCAGCAGCCCAAAGCTTTTTTAATAGATCTTATTATTCCTTATGATCTATTTTAATAGATCTTATTACTCTACGAGCATTGCCTTTTCTTAGCACCCACTCTTATTCTGGATGTGGACCTAACTCCTGCTGAGGCAGGTCAGAAGACACAAGCCCCTTTCTGCTTTGCACAGACGAGAAGGAATCTGTTTTTGTCCCGTGGCGTGGCTCCTTTCTGGTGGGTTTCTGTGTGGGTGTCAGCACCCAGGTGTGCCACGGGCAGGACCTACGGGTGGGCAGTTTGGGAGAGCTCTGGAGCAGCGAAAGCTGCTGAGGAAATGGTTAAAGCTAAAAGAAAGGCTGAGGACTGTCGGGAAGAGTGGGAAGGAGCTCATCTCACAACGGAACTCAGCTTTGCAAGATGCCAAGAGGAGTTTCTCTGGAAACTTTGCAGGATGCAAGATGCCAAGAGGAGTTTTTCCTGCAGTCTCTGGAGGACGTTTTGGAAATGAAGAGAGCGGGGGTGGGCTGGGGAGGGACAGAGGTGGCTGGAGCCCCTTGCACAGAGAGCACCCATCCCTGGGTATTCAGCACCAAGCCACCACATCAGCACATGCCCGGAGCTATCGTCACCTCACAAGCCCTGTCCCATTTAAAATGCACCTGACAGTGGTTTCATGCAACTCATGTTCCTACCCTGAGGGGAAATAAAACAGCACAACCCTCTCCTTGTGGGTGAATGCAGTGTGCCGGGTCACCGAAACCCCACGGGGTATTGCCTCACCTGTGTCCCCAGGGGCTGGTGGGTCCAGGCTCACTGTGCTGTGGCACATGGCTCGGGACAAGGTGGCCGTCACCTTGTCCTTTGGTGGCTTGGCACAAAGTGCTGCCATGAACTGCAGGGTGGGGACATGCTCCCGGCTCTGCAGGAAGCAGCCCTGAGCACCAAGAGGGGACCACAGGCTGGTGAGCTGGTGGCAGAGGGCTCAGGGGGGTTTGGACGAGCAGAAAATCCATCTCCTTCCTCCCAGGCCCTGTCCCTGCCCGTCCCATCTCTCAGGAGTGGCCGGGGAGAGGCAGCCACAGGCAGGTCCTGAAGCTGTAAATTAATGTCATGAACTTGTTTGCCAAAGAATGAATGTGGGTGACGTGCACAGGAAAAGTTACAGGTCAGACCTGCAGCGTCAGAGACGGGGCGCAGCCTTCCCTTCCCACAGGCCCTGCTGTGGGAACGGGCCCCGCTGTGCAACGGGGGACACGTCCTGCAGCTGCACCTCCGGGACGAGGCCACGGGGCCAGCAGTCACTGAGGGTGACATGGGGGACACACACCGGTCCCCACGCACAAGGGGATGGTGAGGAACCATCGCTCACTCCACCGTCTACGTTGAGGAGCCCCTGCACCTCCCGTCAGCCTTCGTGCATTGCACTTTTACCCGATGTTGCAGGAACCAGAGATAAATAAGCATTTTCCTTACCTTGCAGAGGGATGTTTTCCAGGCATCCTTCCCTGGCTTTCCCCCGGCGCCGTGTCCAGCCCTGCTCTCTCCTCTCTGCCATCACTGCCGCGGGGCCATGTGCCGCATCCTACGTGAATCCACTCCTGCATTCGGACCCAGGGTGGGGGGGTGTTGTGATGGGGGTGTGTGCCTCGTGACGTGCTGTACAGCTTGCAATAACCCTTATTTCTTGTTGCACGTGACCGTAGTAAACCATTTACCTGTGCACCCTGCGGTTCCCCCTCTGGTCTCTCGGTCCGCGCTGCTCGGGATGGCACATTCCGCGGTGGGGCCGGTGCGGTGCCGGGAGATTCCAGGAATGAGCCCAGACCAGCACGACGGGACTGGCCCCAGGGCTCTGACACGGCCAACCTGTTGTTTGAACACCGGTGCTCATCCTCACCCTGCTGAAATCCTCCCCCCTGGCCGAAACCACTGGATTTATCTACCCGAAAGCCCTCCCGGATTTAGTAACTCTGGCACGGGTGACTAAGGATGCCCAGGGTGGCTGGGGCACATGCCACTGCCCCGGCCCTTCCCCTGCCTGTCACCCACTCTGTCCAATACCAGCATCTGGGATTGTCCCAAACCAAATAGCAGAGGCAGGGGAAAAACTCCTGATTTTGAAACACTGCAGCAGGAAACGGGGGAGCCATTTCCTGCAGAGCCATGGGGCTGCCGATGTTTCGGGGGTGCACAGGGAAAGCTGCTCCCACACGGGATTTCTATACGACCCTTGTACATCAGCAGTTGTTCCTCAGATCAGAGCAGCTGGAAAAGTGAAAGGATTCCCAAAGGAATCATTTGCAGTCTTCAGGCTGCAAGGTTTTTAAGGTTGTAAAGCTGATAAGGAGGGAGAAGGTGCTGGGTAAGAAGAGGGGGATGTGGTTGGGTCTTCCCTGCCTGCGGCAGCAGCGGTGCCCATCACCGACCCACCAAGTCCCCTGGGAGAAGGGGCTTTGGCTAATGGTTCCCAGCACATTCCTGTTTGGGGTGGATGCTCCTGTGCCTGCTCCTCCTGAGGCTGTTTCAAGGTCAGTTTTAAGCTCTGCAGGGACACGGTGGACGTGGTGACCTGCAAAGGGGCTGTGATGTGCCCCTGCCCTCCCACTCCAGCCACCTCTGGCCGGCAAGCCTGGGGCTGGGGCTGTGTCCCACCAGCAGCCTCATAGCAAACGAGTTTTTGTAATTTTACCACTCCAACAAAAGCTATTTTTACAGCGAGTCCTTCCAAAATAGAAACCAAAAACACCCGTGGGCGGTTGACCAAGCCCTGGTGCTGCAGGACTGGTTGCTCAGTGGGGGACAGGGACTGGGACATCAGATGGGGGCATCAGGGATGGCAAACCCTGTTCAGCACTGCACTGGTGGGTCTAGGGACCATTTGCAAAAGTTGATGTCCCCAAACCTGGCCGAACAAGTGGTGTGGCCGGGATGGCTGGTTCAGCCAAGCGCTGCCGACTGCTCTCACCTTTCCCTTTTCCCGGGATAAATTCACAGATAACGTGTTTGTTGCCGCAGAGCATCAGGGTCCTCCGGGTTTTCATCACACACAGCATTGGGCTCCTCCAAGTTTTCATTACACAGCCTCGGAAAGGCTTTGCTTCCTTTCTTTTTGGGGTCTCCTTCTTCACGGCACATGCTGAGCCATTTGGTCTCCTTCTTTGTGGCATTTCAAAGCGGGATCAGAAATTCCAGGGAGAAAGCTGTAAAAGGGGGAACAGGATCGTTCATGGCCAAGGCAAAAAGGACGGGTGTGAGGGAAGCACCTCCCAGAGGGGTGCTGAGCCCACTCGTCTATTCTGCAGACTTTTTGCCCTATAAAATACACCCCTGAATAGCTTGAAGGTTTTTTTACAAACTGAGAGGACCTTTGTCTCCATCAGGAGAGCAGAAACCACCAAAGCAGAGGATTTGACTCATTTGCCCCTAAGTTCAAAGTGACCCTTTACAAAGAAGGGAAAAAAAAAAAAACCACAACCAAACAAAAACCCAACAAAACCGGGAGAGAGAAAGCCAGGGAGCAGCTTTACAAAACACCATTGAGAAACTGTCCTGTCACACCCCGTTTTTCTGAGCAACATCCCCACCCCGCAGCAGATAAGTGCTGAGCCCTCCCCGGTGCTGCCCAGCCCCAGACACCTTCCCTGGCTGAGCAGCTCCGGATCCTCATCGCCCATCCAAATCCTCCCCGGACAGAGAGCGACTTGGCAAGGCCACCGGTGGGATTTAGGGAACTTAATGAGACTTAGCAGAAAAAAATTATTCGAATTATTCGCATCTAGTTCGAAGGGCAATAAGCTAATTGCTCTGGGCAGCGCTGAGCAGCCCATCGATGGCATTTCTAGAGCAGGGACTTATTTTCTACTGGGGGTTTCTAGCTGAGGGGTGTGGGGTTGGGTACAGGGGAAGGGCAATGCCTGATGGTGCTCCTCTACTGGGTTGTACTGGGTTCCTCCCAGTCTGCGCTGGTGTGGCTCTGTAAGGAGCCGAGGGATGGAGGGGGACCCTGTCACTGCAGGGTCCAGATGGGATCAGGGCTCTGGGTGTTGGAGAGGACTACTTATTGTGGAGTTTCTTTTAATAACAGATGGTGAATGAAATTCTGTTTTCTGGTATACAAGATTTAAAATCTCTCCTTTGGCTGCGGGGGGTTTGTGCGGGACTTGCAGAGCACGGGTGGGCTCACTGACCTGCTGGGATCCTGTGGCTCCAGCCCCAACATCAGAGGAGGGGATCGGCTGCAGGACCATTCCCAGCCCAGCCAGCACCCTCCTGGGGTGCAGGACACAGCTCCCCATCTCTGCTCTGCCCTCCTCCGACCTGCCCTGAGGACGAAGCCAAAGCACAGGCAGCACGATGTGGGCAGCCCCAGCGGCCATCTCTCTCTGCCTCCGTGAGTTATACGTCTTATCCCCACAAACCTGACCTTGCCCCAGGACCCCCCTTCCAACCCCGGGCTCCGGGGATGCTCCAAGCCCACGGTGCTTTTCATTCCCAACCCACGTGGCTTTGGTGCTCCCTGTGTTCTGCCTCCTGCTCCCATGAGCATCCGCAGGTGGTGGGAGTTTTCCCAGCCACAGCCCCTTAGAAATCTGCACAAATGTATTCCCAGGGGCAGATTTATCACTTTTTGCCTTCCAAACTCCCCCCGTGAGGCACCCCGGGTTGCTTGGGCTGGCAGAGGCTGCAGGGTGGTACAGGGGCTGCACAGCATTCACCAGCATTTACTAAGTATTATTAAATTGACAAAGAAAAGGACCTTTCCAAGACTTTAAACTGGGAGCTGCTTTATAACAGCCCCTGACCGCCCGCACATACGGTCCTGGATGTTTCATAACAGGGATTTTTTTATAACCCACTCCCACTTTGTTGCAGGTTTCTCCGCAGACCTCGTGAAAGCAGCCGTGGTGAGTCACTGCCGGCAGCTCCGGTGGCTCCAAATACACCAGGGCTTTGCCAAAACATGGCAGGAGTGGCAGAGCTGCCACAGTTCCCCCCATCCCCAGCTTCAGGGAGGCAAATCCATCGCCTCCCTGCTGTCCCCCTGTGCAGCCCATGGCTCCATCCCTGCCCTGTCCCATCCTTTCCCACCCCTCGCTCACCTGCTGCCCAGCATCCTTCCTACCCTGCTCCCAAACCGAGGGCTAGGACCCTAAACCTGACAGTCACCCAGTTCCCCCCAGCACTGGAGAACCAGGGACAGACCCGCTGTTGAAGAGTCCCCACTCCTGAGAGTGGCTGTGGTGGCTTTTGCCCCCACGTGTAGCCCAGGGCAACCGCAGGGCTGCTGCCCTTCTCAGAGGCTTGTGGGCAGCAGTGGCCAGTCTGGGCACTGTGGCCTCCTCAGACCCCATTCCCCACTCGGTCCCTGTGTTTAAAAGCCCTTTGTTCCTTGCTGCCACTGAATGTCCCCGTGTCCTCCTCCTCAGGTCACCCTGATCTTCGGAGCTGTTCTGTCTGCCACCGAACAACACGCCGAGTGAGTACCAACCCCAGCCAGGGTCTCTGACAAGCGGGAGGGTTTTGGGGGGCACAGGCAGTGGGGCCAGCGTGGGTGGATGTAGCATTTCTCCCCCCATCCATGTCTTGGCTGCTGTGACAGGTCACTTGGGCTGGGGAGGATTTAGAGCCTTGTGCAGCCGGTTCTGGTGCCAGCGCCCAGGCTGGGGTTTCAGCTGCGTCGGCTTTTGTTATAGCACAAACACACCAAGAATTTCCTTTCCTTTATGGGTCACGCAGACACAACAGGAGCCTCCCCCGAGCCAAAAATCCAGGCTCCGCTGGTTTTCACTCTTTGGGTGCAAAGTCCAGGCTACGGTTGGCACCTCCGCCACCCCCCTCTGCCATGGGGATGGGCACCTTCATGGCTGCAGGGCATCCCCTTTGGCACCACCACGGTACCAGGGCTGGGGGATGTTTCCACTGCTCCCCAGGTTATTCCCACTTACCCCACTGTCAAGGTGAAGGGGGATTTCCCATGGGAACAAGCGGATTCTTCCTCCATGGGGTGTCGGGGACCTAAAGTGGAGGGTGAAATGCAACTGTTCCTCCCCAACGCAGCCTCTCCAGCTCGGTCCTGCGAGGTTTCCAGTGCATCCCAGCCAGCGACCTGCCTGCTGCCGATGTCCTCGCCTTTGCCCAGGGTCTGCAAAATGAAACAGCGGAGCTGAGCGGTGCCCAGGTGGGCTGGGGCAGGGGCAGCAGACCCCAACAGGGTGCAGGGAGCCGGGGGGTGCCAGGGAAAAGGGGTTCTCACCACTTTGGCGTTGTCAAGAAAAGCCTCTCTCTGCCCAGCTCTCCTGCCTGGCCAGGCTGCTCGCTGCCAAGAACCTGACGGCCCATTTCAGCAGGTACCCACCAGACCTGCTGCTCTTCTTCGAGTGAGTATCAAGGGCAGCAAACAGCTGTGGTTTTGGTGCCCAATCTCTGAGGCTGGCACATGCCAGGGCACGCAGGAGGTCTGCCTAGGAGAAGAGTATTATGAAACCTGCATTGCAATGCCTGCCTCCGCGGGCACCTTCAGACCCACATGGGGCATTTCCAGCCCTGTAGACCCCCTGGTCCTCTCCTCGCCCTTCTCCTCTCTGAGGCTAGGGCCATGCTGGCCATGGCATGGGATGCATGGGGTTGGGTAGCCCCCATC
Source organism: Calidris pugnax (assembly GCF_001431845.1). NCBI lineage: Eukaryota > Metazoa > Chordata > Aves > Charadriiformes > Scolopacidae > Calidris > Calidris pugnax. The sequence goes on from NW_015090794.1 coordinate 2,600,468, forward strand.
CTGTGCTCAAGGTGTTCTCCCCAGGGTAAGAGGAGACCCCCCAGCCCCCTGAGCTCATTGCTCAGAAGGGATTCCCATGCTCCCCCCACAAAAAGCAACATTGAAGATCTCCTGCCTGGACATGACAAGCCCTTCGCCCTGTTCCTCCCTGCCACACTGACTCTTCATAGAATTGTAGAATGATATGGGGTTGGAAGGGACCTCTGGAGATCATCTAGTCCAACCCCCCCCGCCAAAGCAGGTCCACCCAGAGCAGGTTGCACAGGAACATGTCCAGGCGGGTTTTGAATGTTTCCAAAGAAGGAGACTCCATCACCTCTCTGGGCAGCCTGTTCCAAGGCTCTGCCACCCTCCCAGTAAGGCAGTTCCTTCTCCTGTTTAGGGGGAACTTCTTATACTCAAGTTTGTGCCCATTTCCTCTTGTCCTGTCACTGGGCACCACTGACTCTTGCTCCCTGCAGCTCGGCCGAGGTGCATGGTGAGACCTGCCAAGAGTTTTACGCCCGGGCTTCCCATGGGAACCTGGATCTGCTGCCCCGAGGCTCATCCCGACGGACGGGGCTGCTGCGCAGGGCACTGACCTGCCTGGTGAGTGAGGACCGAGCCAGAGGTGTCCAGGGTCCCCTCCACCCCTCACTGGGTGTTTATATGAGGGCTAACCCAGGGGTGTTCCAGGGTCCCTGCCACCCCTCACTGGGTGTTTATATGAGGGCTGGGTCATCTCTCCCAGGGGGTGAGGAGCAGCCGCCTGCACCCCGAGCAGCTCAGCAGCCTCGGGGCACTGGTGTGTGACATGGAGCCTGAGACCATCACGGCCTCAGACCCCGGCATCCTGGAGAACCTGAAGCTCTGCCCAGTGCTGACAGAGGCCCAGCAGGATGCCATCAACGCTGTGCTCCTTGGAGGGGGCACAGTGTATGGGTAAGGAGCCTCCACCTGCTCTTACGGGGTGGACAATGAGCTGGAGGGATGGTGTACCCATGAGGATGCTGAGCTGGTCCTTTTCCCCATGGCTGCAGGGATCCTTCGAGCTGGGATTTACGGACTCTGCAAAATTTGGGGCCGCTCGTGCTGGCTTTGAACCAGACCACGCTGAGCTTGGTGGCTGAGGTAAGCCCCCTCCTCGAGACCTTGGGGCAAGTTGCCCATCAACCAGGCCAGCCCTGAGGCTGGGGGACCCAGCACCCTCTTCCCCCCTCCCCGGCAGGCAGTGCGGGAGGCTTTTGGCAGGAGCATCGCAGCCACATACAGCACCCAGGGACGTTCCCAGAGGGAGAAATCCCTGACCCTCCTCAGGGCCTTCGCAGCAGCGTCGGCTTCATCTCACCCCAGGCTGAAGAGGAGCGCAGACAGTGAGTGTTCCCCTTCACTATGGCCAGACCAGACCAGTTCAGAGCTCTTGGGGGAAGGAAAAATGCCCCTGGGCTGGTCAGCATCTGGGTGCTCCTAGGGAGAGGGACAGGACCAGGCAGAAAGCTGTAGGACACCCTTGAAATAACTGGGGAGACGTCCTTACAGCAGACTGGGGTGATTGCTCTTACCTGTGAGCAGGGATATGCTGGAAGCGGAGACAGAAAACTCCTGGAGCTGGGTGGGAGCAGCACCAGAGGAGGATGCTGCCAGACTGGAGGATGCTCATGAGGGTGATGTGGGAAAGGGTTCATTTTCAAGTTGCCTTCAACAGGACAAAGCACACATGGTCTGCAGAGAATCACCAGGTTTAACTTTAAGGAATGAAAGCCAATAAGGCACCTTCATGAGCTGGGGACCCAGGGGATGGGAGGATGATTCTCAGACTCACCTGGCAGGATGGCTTGAGTGTTGTTATTGCAATTCCCTGGTCTTTCACTGGGGCTCTTCTGAGGGGCTCTGGGACACTGTGGTAGGACCAGCGCCAGGCGGGAGGGAGAAAATACCATCTGCCTGACGTGCCCTCTCTGCCCACAGACTGCCTGTCCAGGCCCGTCACGGCCAGCACCATCTCTGACTCCCTCTTAGTCCTTGACTACAGCACCAGCGAGCAGCTTGACCTCTGCCTGAGCAATGAGGTCTTAAAAGCAAACCTGAAGCCTCTGCTGGATCAGCCGCTCCCCAAGGAGTACCTCCAAGTCATGAAAAAAAAGCTGGAGCAGGTGATGGGTGCCACAGGGTGGGAGACTCCGCACAGCCCCCCGTTAGCATGGGCACTCTGGGACAAGCTGCAGGAATGGGTATCACAGAATCACAGAATGATACAGGGTTGGAAGGGACCTCTGGAGATCATCTAGTCCAAACCCCCTGCCAAAGCAGGTCCACCTGGAGCAGGTTGCACAGGAACGTGTCCAGGCAAGGTTTGAATGTCTCTAGAGGAGACTCCATCACTTCTGGGCAGCCTGTTCCAGGGCTCTGCCACCTGCTAAGTAAAGAAGTTCCTCCTCATGTTTAGGTGGAACTTCTTATATTCAAGTTTATGCCCATTTCCTCTTGTCCTATCCCTGGGCACCACTGAAAAAAGACTGGTCCCATCCTCTTGACACCCTCCCTTTCAGTATTTATAAGCATTGATCAGATCCCCCCTCAGCTTTCTCTTCTCCAGACTAAAAGACCCAAGTCCCTCAGCCTCTCCTCCTAAGAGGAGGCCCATCATCATCTTTGTAGCCCTTTGCTGCACCCCCTCCAGCAGTTCCCTGTCGTTCAACTGTGGAGCCCAGAACTGTTCAAGAAGGACAGGGAAGGGTGTCACCAGCCATGGTGGGGAAGGAACCTGTGCCTGTTTCTGCCATCTTTTCCCTTCCCGGACCCTCTTTTCTGCCCCACTGGCCTGGCCCTACAGATTTACCCATCGGGGATCCCAGAGGACCAGCTGAAGCTGTTGGGGCCGCTGTCCCGCCAGTACACGGCGGAGGAGATCAGCCAGTGGCAGGTGACATCCAACGACACGCTCTTAGCCCTGCTCAACCCCTCGGATGGCAAGTGGAAGGCTCCCCAGGTAAAGCCCTGGCAGCAGCGGGGCACAGGGGCTGGTGAACCCAAACTGGGACCACTTGGTGCCCAAGCCCATCTCGGGGAGAGGGCAGTGCCCGAGGGTGGCTCGGTGGTTTTGCAGCACACACATTTCTACCAGGAGCATCTTCCTTCCCTGCCTGCGTGCAACCACAGCAACTGTGTTTCCCAGGTCCAGCAGCTTATCGCCAGGTACCAGGCCCTGGGGGGCACCTTGACTGGGTCCTTGCTCCGGGAACTGGGTGGGAGAAACCTGTGTAACCTGCAGGAGGAGCAGATCGAGGACATACCTCCAGAAGCAATCAGGTAAGCCACTTTTTAGGGATGCTTTTCAGTCCTGCGAGGCCCTTGGGGACCCCAGGAGAAGCGGATGGTGGGATGGCAGACTCCCACCTGCATTTCAGCTCTGCCCACTCGCAGGTAGCACGGTGGCACGGCCATGTCCTGCTCCCACCTGCTGCCTGAGCCACCGGCACCGCGGGCAGGGATAGACCACTCATCTCCCCCACCAACAACAGGGCTTTAGCTGTGGTTTGGGGTGGTGCCCCCAGTACTAACCTGCAACCCTTCCTCTCCCCAGGACTGCAGGACAATTAGACATTTCTTCTTGTTCCCAAACCAAGAAGGACCAGCTCTACAGAAAAGCCCAGGAGGCCTTTGCTGGCCAGGCTGGCACCACCAGGGCGTATTATTGCCAGATTTGGCCATACCTGGGTAGGTGTTTCAGTCTTCACCCTCCTTTCCACAGCGTTGGGTACCTTTTCCTCAGCCGGGGGGATTTACCCACACTAGAGACACATTTAGCAGCCTCCAGACCCCCCCCACAAAAGCGTTGGAAGTGTTTGCACATGTCTAGGTGCCCCGTACACTTTCTTTAAGGTGGAGCTCCAGCAAAGGACTTGAAAGACTTGGCTAAAGCTGGCGTTGCCATAGACATGGACATCGACACCTTCCTTGCCCTAAATCCCGATGAGCTGCAGGTACATTCCCCACCACGCTGCTCCTCTTTTCCCCGCTGAAGGGCAGGGCTAGTCAAGGGCTGAGCAGTGGGGTTTGAGGCTACAGCCCCATCAGACCACCAAGTCTCTATTTTTTTTACCTTTTTACATTTTTTTTTGGAAGTTATTACTTGCTCTACAGTCCCACTAGAAGAGCCCCTTGTGGTGAGGCCGGCTGTGAGGATGAACAAAGGTGTTGTTGTCCGTGTGTTGCAGAAACTCAGTGTCATGGACGTGAAATCTTTGCTTGGGGAAAACCTCCGTTACCTGAAGGAAGCTGAAAATGAGACCTCGGTGATGCGCTGGGTGAAGAGACAGTCCCAACAGGAACTGGACTGTGTCCTGGGAATCGACCTGCAAGGGGGGATGGGGGAGCCCAGCCCCACGGCCACCCCTCCTCACCCCACCACCTCGGCCAGTATCACCCCCACGGCCACCGTCTCTGTGCCCACCACCTTCCCCACTGTCCCCACCCCTACTGCCATTAGCAGCCTCCCCTCCACTAATTCAAGCACCATCCCCAACAAGGCCCCCACGCCAAGTGCTATCAGCCCGACCCCCCCTCACAACACTCCCCCACAGACTTCCACCACTGCCCCCAGTTCTGCTGGGAGTCCCCCTGCCACCTCCACCACCCAACCTGCTCCCACCACCATTGTCCTATGCTCCACCCACCAATCTGCCACCCCAAATAAGGTCACCCCCCCTGCTGCCACCCTCCTCACCACCATCCTTGCCACTGTCAACCCCAACACCACCTCTCCCAGCTCCGTCCCACCCCCTGCTGTCACACATGGGGCCACCACCACCAGCGTTGTTACTAACCCAACTCTTACCACCCGCAACACCAGTACCCCACTGGTGTCCATGAACCCCCCAGCACCTGGGGTTACCATCAACCCTGCTCCTGCCACCCGTAACACCAGTACCCCACTGGTGTCCACAAACCCCCCAGCACCTGGAGGTACCATCAACCCTGCTCCTCCCCCCCTGCTGCCACCCTCCTCACCACCATCCTTGCCACTGTCAACCCCAACACCACCTCTCCCAGCTCCGTCCCACCCCCTGCTCTCACACATGGGGCCACCACCACCAGCGTTGTTACTAACCCAACTCTTACCACCCGCAACACCAGTACCCCACTGGTGTCCATGAACCCCCCAGCACCTGGGGTTACCATCAACCCTGCTCCTGCCACCCGTAACACCACCACACCGAGCATCCACAGTGCTCCCAGCACCCTTGTCCCTAAATCCACTTCTGCACCCGCTACCACCACAACCACAGAAATGACCCTCCCTCCCCACAAGCCCTCCCCGACTCCTAACTCCAGTGTCTCCACCCAAGAGACTGTAGTCTCCTCCACGGCCAAGACTACAACGTTGGCTTGCAAGACCAGTGCCCCTCCAGCATTTCTTGGCTCCTCTTCCACCACCACCAGCAGTGAGACCACTAAAAACCCACCTGCAGGTGTGCCAGAGCCACCAAGACCAACACCTGGTGGATACATCAACCTGCAACCTGAAGCTGGTAAGGTGTGAATGTTCGGAGTCGGGAAAAGTTTAGGAACCGATGGTGAGGCAGAAGTCTTCAGAGACAAGCAGTAGCTGATCCACCTTCTTCCTGGCCAGATTCAATCTGCTGTGAGGCTTCCCACAGGAAACCCCAAGTAGTTTCTGGCTAGACAGGTAGCGACGTGGCTCTCCAGGGTGTCACAGCCCCTGGATCTGGACCACACTCCCTTCAGATCCCATGTACTCTGCAAGTCCAGCAAGTTGCACCTTAAGATGTCTCATCATGCATGGATGGCCCCCCTCAGCCACTCCGCAGAAAGCTGGAGTAATCCCAATAATGCCAATGCACTGCACTGTGTTTCCCAAGGTGAGGATATGGTCTTCCCCATTTCAGTGTCTCTGTAAAAGCAGCAGCCCTGTAAAAGCACTAAAATCTGAAGTCATTTAACCTGACAGAGCAGCATCTGTAGCTTTAGTGACTCAACAGATTTACTCTTGCTTTACGCTGGTGAAAGTAAGAAAATACTCAGTCCTGCTGACTGTTCACAGCCAGGTGACATTTGTAACTGGGGTGCAGGTATGGGCCATGTCACAACAGGCAGGAAAGTGTTATCCTGACACGTGCAATCCCATGGAGCACCTGAATCCCAAAGCAGCTCTACTGCCCTCACAGCTCACACGTGCTGTTTCTCTGGATAATCCAATTCTTTCTCATCTGTCTCCTCCACCCAGGATCAGGATCCAGACTCTCCTCCTGCCTGGTGCTCGTACTGACGACAGCCTCACTGCTGCGAGGGCTTCTCTGACACGGCCACCTCCAGCCCCAAACTCACTGGATCCCTCCTTTCATTTCCACCATCCTGCAAAAGAACGGTGCTGGCAAATTCTCTGTGGAACAGCAGAAACCCAGGAAAGGAATAGCATTTGGCCATTTGATACCAGCACAGAATTTGCTTATTAATTTTGAGGCTGGGCAGTGAAAGGAGGAGAGATATTTTTCCAACCCAAAGAAGCCCAAGAGGTACTTGTTAGCTAGTTGTTCTCTGTAATACAATCACCAGCAGCACTGACTGGTCTGACAATGCAGACAGCGGGCACAGTTCTGCCAGCTCGACTTGCACTTTTACTTCTAAGCAGTCCCACTGGGATCTGTTGAAACAGTGGGACAAACTCAGGGATTTGAGTTACTGGCTATTGCAGAAGTAGCAGAATATGGCCCAGCAACATCTGCTCAGAGATCCATTAAATTACATTTAACTTGTTTTATGAACTTACGAGACTTAGGATCAAGATTTGTTCAAGCTACGCCAAGCCTAGTTTAAGGGGTGATTAACTGAGGATAGTTTGTCTTGATTACTGTTGCAATGCTCTATAATAAAACATCAATCAACTTTTTTTTCCTAATCAAATGTGTTCTTTGGTGTCTTTAGTGCTTTGTATTGTAGTTTTTCTGGCTAGCTTACATGTAAACAGTTTCTGTTTCTCTTCCTCTGACTTTCTTCATTATCTAGTGTCTCCTCCTCCAATAGCTCTACTACAAGAAAGTGTTTCTCCCTCCAACTTGCAGATCTTCCACTGACTCGTTTTATTCTCCACGGGCTGAGGGGATTCTTGCACATCATTTGTTGAGAGTGAATCAAGGCACAAAGAGACAAACCAAGATTTTAGTCAGGGGATTGATGCTGTTACAAAATGCAGACTCTGTCTTACACTGGGCTCTCTCTCACCCCCCACTAGCCCCCTAGCACCCCAGGATGCAGGCAGTGGGGAAGTGTTTCTTGCCACCCAGAAGCCTGCACTGAAGGACAGACCAAGCTCTTTCTGTAAAGCACAGACAATAAACATTTGTAATGTCTTTCCAGACAGGTTCTCCTCCTGGGGTAAAAGGGGGATTTCAGGGGCTGGATGCAGGTTGCACTGAGGCTTTTTTTGGACAGAAATTCCCAATGAATGGAAAAAAAAGTGTTGAGAATCTTATACAAAGTTCTTATACCTTTCCTCCGAGGAAGCTGAGAACAGCCTCAGCTCTTTACTGCTGAGTAGTCAACACCAAAGAAAAGGAAAAGGCACGTCTGGCGGTTCTGACCATTTAATTTGGACTGATACCTGCAGACAGGAAGGTACGGGCAGGCTGAAAGAAGAGACGATGACAGCAACTCATCAATTTGCTTCTGGCATTTTTTACTTTAGAACCTTTAGAATCAGCTGGAAAACTTCACTCCCACTCAGAGGCCTTGGCAGCATCAAGAGACCAAGCTCTTTTGAGAAAAGTAACCATTAACATGCAGAACAACCAATTTTCTCACCCTTAAACCCACCAGGGCTGCACAGTAAAATATGGACATTCATTGTGTTGCACTAATATGGCTGGGGCTTACCTGGGCTTGGTCTGTACAAAAGGCAAAGATCCTGCTCTAAGAGTCTGAAATTTTCCCTTCAGACAGGACACTGGGAGTTTTTTTGAGTTATTTGAAAGACAAAGAACCTAAAAGTGAACCCTGAACTGCATAATAGTTGCCTGCTAGCACTGAGCACCCCCCGAGGCATGGCTGTCCCCAACAGGCTTCAGAGCAGGTCACAGGCTGGTCCTTCTCATCTAGCTTTCTCTTGAGGGAAGATTTTTCAAGACAAGACAGACATCATCAGGGAACTGGTAAGCAGAGCAGGCAGGAGGTGGAGTGTCATGGCCATGGTAGACAGAGAGGCTGAGGATGGCACTAGAGGAATAAGAGGGAGCATCAGTGCAAAGAAATCAACACTTGGACTTTTTAAAGCACAGTACTCAGAGGCCCCAACATAATACATACGCTAAAATTGAGGCCTGATAATGTTCATGTAGCCTTCTTGTGTTCCCCCAGTGAGTGAAACATTCAATTTATTTAATTCTGATTGTCGCTGCCTCTGGACCCACTCCCTGATGGGGGATTGGTTCTGCCAGTTGTGCAGATCATGAATATTTATTCCCAGCAAGTTCTGAACCTCAGGAATCGTCAGGCTCTAGGAGAAATCAAAGAGAGAGAATTACAGATATAAACACAGGGATGGAAATAATACCTCTGACCCAGGAACCAATGAGGTTTCTATTAGCAGAAATGTGAAGTACAAGGAAGACAAATTTCTGGTGAGTGATTTCAACTGGGACAATCTTCCCCTAGGTTCAGGGAATAAACACGATGGTTCCTCAAAAACTATTCCTGTTGTCCTCTGATGACAAGTCTCCTACACTCAAGAGGGAGCCCAAATCACTGGGATTTCTTCCAAAATTGATTATATTACTGCTAACACTCTTGTCAGAAGATTTGTCAGATAGCTGTGGACCGTAGTCTAATGGAAACCTCCTGTTCCCTGCTCTTGCCACTACTGCTATGAGAACCTGCTCTAAAGAAATTCCCCAGTAAGACTGGCTTAGCATCTATGTATGACTCCAAATTACATTTTTAAAGAAGTTTCAGGCCAGTTCTCCACTTTCTGCTGCTCTAGCATAATTCTGAATTTGATGGAGTGACTCCTGATTTACACCAATGGACAATATGACCAAAACCAACTACTTGGCATAATACGAATGCAAGGAATCAAATCATTTGAAGATTCACTCACCAACAAAGAGTCTCTTCTTAACTGTGCTAAAGTACTGACTTTCATGTTCACACTGTCCTTGCTTAGAGCTTTGAGATCCACTCCAGGAGCACCCCCTGGGACAAAAAATAGAAAGCATATCAAAGCCTGGAGGACAGCCCTCGAATGAGCAGTGTTGTGTAACTGTGTAAACTAGAGTTATAAAGATGCCTCCAAAGTTTATTAGGCTGGGGCTGCTCACAGAGTGAGTTCCAACTGCAAAATATATGGATGCTACTTCATTTTGCTGGGAGGTATTACTGTGCTGGCTGTTAAACCAGCCTGTGGCAATGATGTCAGATGCTAGATAGAGGGGTAAGAAGAGTTTGCTCAGGCTGTGGATAAATTCTTGGCTTAACAGGGGAAAATCTATGTTTTGTGACATGGAAAGGGGCTATGAGATAAACGTTAAGCATTAGCAGCTTGATTTCTTGTGGATCTTGCAGATCTTAGCCATCCCAGAAGTCATGAGTTTGATTTTCTCTGAGTAGTCTGACAATTGATTTGGGCAATCTACAAGCTGGAAAAGATTGAAACTTTTAACAAACTGGCTTTGAAAATTCCCAAATTTGATGGTATTTGATACCCATTCAGCTTCTGACTAAGACCTCTTTCTTTCCCCATAATACACTGTTCTTTTACATACCTAGATATGGTTCAATAAGCTCATAGTAAGCAGGTAAATAGTGCTGGTCTGAGAAAGCACGTTTTGCTTTAGCATATAAGATGTCTTTTGTAGTCTGTGAACAGGCTGAAAGATTCAGAGAAGCCAGCCTGCAGAAAACAGAAGATTTAGGGAGAGAAAAGTTTTTATTATCTTCAATGTGAACAAATCTTGAGCTATTCTGAGTAACTCTCTGGGATTCTGTACATAAGAGAGGTGACCCCTTCTTCCCACTAGATAGAAGAGATATGGAGAGAAGCTAAGAACAAAAAATAATGGCACAGTCTCTTGCTTAAAATGGTATATCTTCTAAGTTATGATGACTCTGATGGTGCATGACAAGTTTCTGCATTTGCAAAGATGTAGTTAACTAACTTCATTTAGCAGTCTTTCAAAGGAATTTAAATAAAATTTAATTAAATCTCTTTTCGCTCTAGATAAAAGCATGCAGGCAGACCCTATCTGTTGTCAGCTGAGCTGCGATAAAGAGAGTTTGATTGCAAATCTGAACCCTTCCTGGCAGGATAGAGAACAGCGGGCTTTTAAACCTGGACACAGGGCAGGTACTAAGCTGCTTCCTAGATTTCCTTTCACTGAGTGGAGGGAAAAGGAAAATGCACTTGCTGATGGGAAAGTGCTGTTGCAAGAAGCCAAGAGCATCACAATATTTGACTCACTTCAAGCTTTTGGGGTCTATCTTATTCAAGTCGGTCACATTTAGAAGGCACGTGTATCTTGTACCAATCGCATTCAGTGCAGTGGTGTTCAAGTCATTTCCAAGGTCAATGTATCTTCTAATTATTGCAGAAGCCTGGAAACACATTTAATTTTTTTTTTCAAAAGTTAACCCGAATCAGAATTTTAACCCTTAAAAGAAAAGCAAACACAATCATTTAAAAAAAAAAAAAGGAATAATTTCAAATATATTTGTTTGGACCTCAAGGATGAACCAATGATCTTGGAACCCACCAAGCCAGTCCTAGACCAGAAGCTCCCAAACCAGGAAGGAAAAACAATTAGGAAAGCAAACTGAAATCCCTACCTGAGCATCAGCAGGCTGGTATTTTAGCAAGTCAGCCAGTGTATCAGCTGAAGTTATCTTCCATTTGGAAATATCCTCAGAGGTGACGAAAGCAGTGAGGGGACCCAGTCTGGGGAGCAGACTTTCAGGATACCCATCAGGATATGCCTGTGGAAAGACTGTTGTTATTGCCATGAACACTCATTATCATCCCTGTGCTTAGGAATTTATGCTTTTTTCAAAACCGATGTGGAAAAGCCTGAAAGATCTGCAAGGAATAAGAAACTAAAGCCATTGAGATTCCACGAGCACATCTGTCCTTTTTCTGCTTGATAGCTCAGGCAAGCAGGCCCCAGGGCAAGCAACAAAACCCAAAGCACTGTGAACTGATTCAACAGGCACCTGAGTGGGCAGTTTGTCCTGCAGTGGTGAAGGCTAATGGAATACTGGGCTTCCCCAGCAGTGGCACAGCCAGCAGGTCCAGGGAAATTATTATTCTCCTCCATTTGGTTGACACTTGCAAGGCCCCATCTGGATACTACATCCAGAAAGACTTTGACAAAGTCTAGCAAATGCTAGCAAGTCTAGCAGAGGGCCATGCTGGTTGGGAGGGCAGAAGCACATAATGTACAAAGTAGGGCAATGGGACTGAGAAAGATGGTTTTTTTTTTAGTCTGGAGAAGACTAGGCAAAGATTTTATTACTGTCTTCAACTATTTAATGGGAAATTATAGGGAGTATGGAGCCACACTCTTCTCAGTGGTGCACAGTGAAAGGATAAGGATCAACAAACAGTGAAAATTCTGATACTAAGAAATATATATTTTCACAGTAAAGGTGGTCAAACACTGGAAGAGGAGCTCAGAGAGGTCATAGAGTCCCACTTAAACTCAACTGGACAAGTCCCTGAACAATCTCATCAGTAGATAATTTGACATTCTTCAGCCTGGCATTACCTCATCCAGACGCCTCTTCAGCACAGCTAATTGCTGGATACTGAAGGCATAGGTCAGTATCTGAGGGAGGTGATTATCCAGAGAGACGTTCCTCAGGCAAGTATGTAACTGCTCGGGTGAGTAGTAAATAGGCATCAACTCATTGTTAAGAACCATCTTCGTTATCTGCATCTCAGGTGGGCAACCTGTTGAAGCAATTACCAAATCTGCTCAGTGTTAAATCCTTTTACTTTAAATTTTGAATGCTCCCTTGCTGGAGATAGACAGTTATGCAATCATGGTACCACCCTCCTCCTGGTGACCCGCCACCAAGTGTTTCATAGTTCAACTCAGACATATTTAGAGACAAGCACTAGGGTCAACCCTCATGCCAGAGGGAATTCTGCCATTATGGATCAGAGAAAGCTTCTGTACCATCAGCACGCTTATGCCTAGTAGGCAGGAGTTCTTCAACAACGGTGGCCAGTTCTTCCCTTGACAGAGGTGAATCGTGTGCAAAGTTTTTCATCCAAAGAGTTAAAGTATTCTGCAAGGAAAAGGTTTCATCAGGGGGACGTTGCAATTTTGGGCATACCACCAGCACAACAAGTTGCTACTCACACAGACAAGTGTTAAAGTACTAAGGGCAGCCGACCTACTGCTATAAGCCTAGAGATCTTTCCTTGGTGAGCCAAAGGCAAATTTCTAAACACTTAAACTCTATCATATCCCATGTCCCATAAATGATTTTACCTTCTCATAAAGCATTGGCACCAGTTACTACTACATTTACTACTGCTTTCCACCTCTGGTACTCTTCCAACAGTTACAGGAAGAGGATTGACAATGATCTAGATTTGCAGTTCCACGCCACCACCTTGATCAACCCTCACTTCTCATAGATCATCCATCCCTTTTGGCACCACAATTTTCAAATGAAGGCACTACTGAAAACATACCGGCTGAACAACTCCCATCATATTTCTTCCACACTGCAGGACCTAAGAGTGCTTCCCAAACTCCCCACACCTCGATGAATAACCCACCTTGGGGATCTTCTGCAAGATGCTATGATCAAGCACAGGAATCAATCCGCTGAGCTCATTCAAGGTAAAAGCTGACCACGCTACAGGAGGCCTGCATACAAAAAGTACCAGGGATCAACTTGCACCACCATACAAAATCATACAAAAAACCAAAACCAAAACAAAACAAAAAAAAACACTTTAAAAGCTGCCAGGATTATGTCCTTAGAACATCTGAAGTTAAGAAAACACAAGATTTAAATCCTATCTCAATCACTTCCTGTTACACAAAACTTCATTTCATTGGAGCGGGAGTAATTGTTAATAACATGAATAAGAGCAGCTGGATGGGAAAATGGCATTTAAGACGTACATTATTATTTTCTTAAGCATGACACACAAAGAATATCTATTGCTTACTATCACCCAATTCAGTGCCCAAGATCTCGGGGCATTTGGCACAGGAAGGAAAAATATTTTGCCTCCCTGGGCAACGTCTCTGTTAGATACACCCAGGGATTTATCAAGCATCTGTCAGTTTGACAGGAAGAAACCGAATATTTTCTGAAAGGGAATGGCTGACAAACAGCTAAAGCTCATCTGTGTTCATCAGGACAGTCTCAGAGAAGTTCGGTTAATGGAAAACAGACCAAGAGGAAAAGCTTCTATAATTAGAGCAGGTGAGAAGTGACAATGTATTTTCCAGTGGAATTCCAGCCAAAACTTTCAGCTGAAGTTCAAATAAACAACAGTAAATGTCCAACGCAAAATTCAAAAGCAACGAATTATTTTTATCAAGCTGGTTGCCTGGAGGTCACTCAGGTCTTAATAGGACAATCGTTTTGTTTAAGAGAACTCTTTTGCTGAAGCCTAGAAGAAAAATTCATACCCAAATGTAGTGTTACCACTGCTGATGACACTCCTAATAGCCTCTTCTTGCTCAGGCAGGAAAGAGTCACACTGGCTTAAGCGCTTCAGCAAATTCCCACCAGAACTTCTAATGTATTCTCCACCCAGGTCACAGACCAGACGTCCCAGAATCTCTGCATCTTCCTCATTTACTTGTGTGCTAGAAATGTTCTGAAATAATACAAGACAGAGGCATGAAATAGAACTGGATGCCACTGGAGAAGAGTACTCTTGCTCCTGCTGATGGCTGACAACTCAAAGTTCTCCACAGCCTTGTGCAGAGCTGTCCCTGGCCACGTACCAAACATGCCAAAGCTTCCACGAGCAGCTGGTTCCGCTGAGACGACTCCCTTTGCAGAACATCAAGATTTGCTTTCCCAATATTAGCAAAGTATTGCCTACAGCTTCCTGTGGCTGCATAGTCTGAAGGACTAGAAAGACAAATACTCCATGAATTCGGTGAATGGTATCAACCAGTTGAACAGGTTCAAGACTGTTCATGTGTCCAATATAGCATCTTCCATATCTGCAGACTAAACTCTATGCAGCTACTGCTCCCAACACTCCCAGTCCACATTTTTAAAAATTCATTTTCACCTTAAGGAATCTATTGTGAGACTCAGCTTAAAATTGCTCAAGGTTTGGATACAGAACCGCAGTGGGCAGCTACTGGAACACAGAAATCCACTCTACTATCTGTTTTCTTTGATGTTGTAAGGGAAAAGCACAATCGCAGAGGCTGGAAAGTACAAAACCTGCATACTGGTTTCATATCCAAACAGACATATTTAAAAAGAGCTTCAGAGTGTTTACATTAATGTGAAGCATGGTTGAATCTGAAAGGACCTTAAAGCACTTTTGAAAGCTTTCTGCAATCTGATTTTTTTTTCCCCTTTAGGGAGGCCTGAACAAGTTTGAAATACATATCAAACACAAACTAGTCATTACCAGCTAGGTTATACAGTAATACCTCCTTTTCCCACTAAGCACTAAGGTAACAACATGAAAACCATAGCACAGTTACCTTAAAAACAGCAGGAGGTCTTTAGGATAGCTGTCTAAATCCTTGGGAATCCCATGCAGCGTCACCACCTTCACTAAACAACTCAGCTGAAACGACACCACAGTTGACATGAAAGAAAAAAAAACAGCATTAAAACATAAGAAAAAAAAATAGAACCAATATAAAGATTTTACTCTGCTCCAAATAATTTAAAAAGAAAAGACAGAAATCAGAGGTTATGGTTCCCAAGAAACCTGGTCAACTGGGTTTTGACTTCTCTCTTCGGGCGTAGTTCAAAAAGAGAAGACAGAAATCAGAGGTCATGGTTCCCAAGAAACCTGGTCAACTGGGTTTTGACTTCTCTCTTCGGGGAAATTCAGAACTGTGGGATGGAGACCCAAGACCAGTTACAGTTGTTCCAGCCCCTCCAGCTGAAAGTTTTTCATTCTTGCTGAACAATCCTCATTGCGACCTTCATGACACCACCAAACGTGGTATTTCAAAATACGGGAACTGACCTGACCTCCTCCCAGCTTGACGTTCTTCTTCTTCATGACTTTGGCCAGCTCCTGAAATCTTTCTGCTTTCATCTCATTAGCAGCTGCACATGTGAAGCCTTGGAGGACTGACTGGGAAAGCCTGAACATTGACAGAAAGCAAATCAAAGGGCAAGGATGTCAGGAGAAAATTCACTGCTGATCTCCCACATATATAATGACAAATACAGCAAGCACAAACCCCCCCCATTTCAAAGTTTAATGTTCTCCAAACTCCATGCCCTCAAAATTGCTAGTCTGGACCTACATAGAAGATCAAGAAGCCATCACTGGTCAAATAAACATAACCTAGAGACTCGTAATAGAAGTCGAAATGCAGGGACAAACTCTCCATCCCAAGTAATTATTGCTGTATCCTGAATTACAAGACCAGTCTCCTACCTGTGTTTTCAGCATATGCCACACATGGAAAGTGAAATTGAGTTGTGCAGATCCTCATCACTGAACATAGTTTGCACAGACTGGGACAGCTCAGGGAGAAGTCCTTAAAACTTTGATTGCTTTCAGTATGGAAAAGCTTCACTGTGAAATTGGCAGGACACTGATGAGTTGACTCCATTGGTTTTCCAGATATGTATCAAGGTTTTCATAATTTTTCATCTCAGATAGGAGAGTTGAAAAAAGACTTATTATCAGCCCCCCTAAATTTAATGCCTGGAATAGCTCTGTGGAAGACTGACATATTCTCCAATTAGAAACCCCTCCCACAGAGGCAGTCAGAAGTGGGGTTTCAGCTGCAGCCTCAGAAAGCAGCATCATTTTAGAAAGCCAGTGTGGTTTATGGGTACATTTTGCAGCTGACAGCCTGGTAAATCTTGATGCTACATGCCTTTGTGTTTGCATTTGCATTATATTTCCCATCTGTTGCTATGGATTGCATACAGTGGGTCTGCCATACGTACCAAAGGAAACGGGGAAATTGCAGTCAAAGCAAACACAAACATGGAAAATGGAAGGAGAGAAGAAAAACACTACCTGCTGAAGTCAGGCTCTGTCTTTATCGCATCACTGAAAAACATGGCAGCCTGTGAAGCAAAGCCAGAGTGTCAATGGTTTACTGTGCTCTTCTGCAACATTCACCTGTATTTTCAGGCAGATCTGCAGAGCAGACACACAGCTCTGTAGAGGCCAAGGCTGACACTGAGGGGTAAGGAGGACACAAGCCGTCAGCATATTACCTGTTCTCGGGTCCACGTTTTATTGTTGAGATCCTGAATATTGGGTTTCTCTCCCCCAAAAACAAGCAAAGATTTTGGAATGTAACTGGCCAGAGGATCAGGGACATATTTAACCAGGTCAGCAGGGTGGCCTACACTGGAGTAAATCTTAAAACAAAACAAAACCAAACAAAACGTTTCATTCAAACACTGTGGCTAAAATAAACAATTGCTGGAGAAGAAATGATGAACTGGAAAGAAGCCAGGCAAATTCCCTTGCTGATCATCTGGGCATTTCTTGGAGACCTAACACTATGAAATATTTCCTGTTTGACACATTCATCAGACGAACAGAACTGTTTGGAGCTAGTACCTGGGGTCCTGATGAATGGGAACGATTCTGTCTCTTATCAGCTTCCCACCTCCTGGCTTTATGCCCTAAAAAGGTTTAACAGGCCAGAAAGAAGGGACGTGTCTTTCCTCTCTGCCAATGCAAACAATGTCTCAACTTTCCGAAGGCACGTTGCAGAACAATCCGGTGGTGAATGAGATGTTATTTCCCTAATGCTTCACACGGAGCCCTGGCTGTCCCATTGACCCAGGACACACTATAGGCAGGGCCTCTGGTGCCAAACACAATCCAGAGTTGGGAAGATGAATAACAGCAAACTTGAATGCTACACATGCACTTGAAGGCTAAAGACATTGCGAGAAAAAAAGGCAAAAAGGTGTCTAAATCCTACACAATCACAAGGGGGGATGAAATACTGCATTGCTGAAGGACCAGTCTACCCTATAAAGACTTTCTAAGCCACCTTCCCTTCTCACATGTTCTCACCCCAAATCACGGAAGTATCCTTTCTCTGAAAGTCTCTTTTCAAGTCAATGGGGAGTAGCTTCCAGGAATACCCCATAAAACAACTGTCTCTTCTGCCCTTGTCCCCAGGAGGCTCATCAGGACACAGTGGCTGGCTGCCAAGGACATGTACACAGGCAAGGTGATAGACACTTGTGATGCTTGTCCTGCTGCACACTCTGGCAATGGCAGACACCCCCGAGGGAATGCTGTCTGGGTGTGCAGGAGTGTGTCAATGCCATGCCCCAGGTCACCAGTGTTCTTAGCTGTGAGTCACTGGGACTTTGCTAATTTATGACGCCTGAAGAGAAAACCAACATCACCTTTTCTGCGAATATCCTTTTCAGAGAAGACGGCAGGGTCACCATGTGCTGAACAAACTCAGGCGACTCAATGGCTTCCAAGATCACCTCTGGAGGCAGACTTCGAAGAGTGCTGCTATTGAGGCCAGCCACCAAGCTCCCCAGCTTTGTCAGGCTCTGTCCATTCGTGATCTGAAAGGTAACACATGCAGGAATGAGAATGTGAAGGGTAAAACATCATTTGCTGACAGCTCGTTATACCCAGCCAGCTATACCAGTGTGAGGTGCATTTGTGGACTTTATCCTTTCTACCTGATAGCCAGAGCTCAGCAGTTTGTTGATAATAGCGCTGGACTGCTCAGCACTCCAGCCACGAACTTCACCCAGGGCAGGAATAGATGCTTCAAGGTCTTTATCACTGATGCTGTTTTCAATGTCGGATACGGAGAGCCCAACTGCAGCCTGGCCCAATGAACGCACGGTCGAAGGGTCGAAATGCTCAAATTTTCTCACCAAAGAAGATGCAACCTGAAAATGTCCCACACAGACAGGAAAGGTGGTCAGAGCAGCAATGAAGTGAGCCTATGGGATCCTATGGCCTTTGGATGTCTTAAATCACTGGACTTCGTGCCTCAAAGTTGTGTGATGAAGCCTGTTGATGGACTCCCCTCTCCCCGTCCCCCCAGCCTAAGATTTTGCACAACATGAAACACCAGCCAGATGTCACAATAAAAAAAAGCAAGATTGCCTACAGGAGTGTACACAGGAGGAGGCATGAGAGTTGATCCTCAAGTTTAACAAATTTTGTCTAGGTGAATAAAAAACTGAGTCACGGGGCTGGACAGGAGATTACCTGCGGTTCCTCCGTTGTCATGGAGGAGGGAGATCTCCCTCTCCTTACTCCTCTGTGTGTCAGGTTCAATGGGCAGTTCTTACTGATCCTCTGGGCCAAGCTCAAAGCGTCATCTCTGCTCAGGTTGCTCACGGCCGAGGGGCTCAGGTAGCAAACAAATCTGTCTGGGAGACTGCAGGTGGGAGATAAGGAGGAGAGGTTGCCAGTATGATAGACAGGGACTCTGTCAGATCTTGCCTTTTTACTGAAGGATTCTCTTTTCCAGTGCACGTTTCCCCTGGATTCACTTTAGCTCTGACAATGCTGATGCTCCTGTTCACAGAGAGCACTGCTGTGTCAGGCAAAACTGCACAAACATGACAGCCATTTCCCAAGATTTGGAACTTTCAGTCTGGCCCACCCCAAGATCAAGTGCAATACAATTATTTGAGGAACAGAAAAATACTTTAAAGGTTTCATGGAAGCAGCCAGCAGAATCCCTGCTCAGCAATCTTCTGCTAAGTCACAGCACCACGTTAAACCATAAGTCAGGCAGGAAATCAGGTCAGGTCAGGTCCTGTACCTTGATAAGGGAAAACCAGGTCCAGAGGTGAGCAGCGAGGTATAGTACATGGCTGTCTCCCGGAGCAAGGTGAGGTTGCTGATCATCTGTATATTGACTGGATCCCTGGCAAATTTTTGAAGCTGAGGGTTTTGTCACGAGGAAAAAAAAATTTAAAAAAATTTAGATGGATACTTTAATAATAGCAGTCACTTGGGACAGTTTGAACACAGCTCACTTAAAGCAATCAGGTTTTTTTCACCTGGCTTTAAAGTTGTGAGGAAATTTATTTTTTGTTTTCAAGTAATACACTGGGACCTTGTTTTATATATCTTTGCACTCCAAAGGCACAGCAAGCCTCTCGCTCTATGACTGCTGTAAGGCACAAAGGTAGGAGAGCTGCTAACGGATGTGGCCCTGACCCTACAGCATCATTCACACATACAGTCATTCACCAAACCAGGCCCAGACAAAGGTCCAGTCTTGAGATAAAGTCTGGGTTTGCTCCCCTTATTGACTCCAGTTTGCCTTTTGCAGAATTACCTATGGGAAATCAACTTCTGTGCAAGCGCCTCTTATCACAAGAAATCACGATGGGGTGGGGGAAAAATGAGAACTGAAGTGCCTGTTCACCATAAATAAACAAGAGAAATGTTCCTGCTAGCAGCATCTCCCTGAGTTTTGGTCAGAGGAGGACAACGACCTCTCAGGCACAGAATATTATGCACACTGTGCGTACTTCATCACCACAATGAGCCTACACTTACTGTTGGTTCATCACCAAAAAGCTGCAGGTCTCCAACAGTAGCATGCTCCATGAAGGATCCGAGATAATTTTCAAACCAGGCAGTGGAACTCAGATCTGGATCGGTTGCATTGTAGCATTTCTGGTTTGATCCTGCAAAACAGGCAGACACCATCAAACTACGGACTTGCAAAGTATCAGATAATCAGCGGAGACTGGAGATTTCTGAATGCAGAACAGGCTTCAGCCTACCAGAGAGCAGAGAGCTCTCCAAGTGCCTCTGACCACACATTTATGCTCAAATCTGTGTTTGTGCATTCCCTACACATGGGACTTGACAGATGCTTCATTCTTGCACAGCCCTCCAAATATTTCATCACCAGTCTCTTTCTTCCTCCCTTCAAATCTGCCAAAAACTTTTTGCAGGACATTAAATTTCTGCATGTAAGCCACTGCCTGCAGACAGGGGAGGCTCTTACCCTTTCTGAGCTACTTCTGGGCTGAATTCTTTAGCTCTCGGAAGCAAACCCTGCACTGTTCTTTCACAACAAAAGCAGTCAGTGCCATTTGCACAGGATGTAAGTCAGTATAGGACTGACTGTGCTGATTTATAAAACCCTGGGTTAATAAAGCCTTCAGGCAGAGAAATGACTCCTGATACTTCTTATCACTGTCATATTCCCAGCCTATTTCCATTGAAGAGACAATATAAATTCACCAAAAAATCTGTGAAGCCTCATCCCTGTGACAGATTGCAGCTAATGTTGTAGCATGTGACAGTGGCTTAAAGCATTCTGTTGTTTCTTAAAGAAAATTGAGTCATTTACCGTCCTGGATGAGAAAATATTTGATCCCAGTGTAAAGATTCTTCTGTTCTTCCACTGGAAGGTCAGAATATATGCCATTCAGGGCAGTGACTCTAAAGATGGATAAGAAAGGCAGACATCTCAAACACAGATGAAGTCAAACCTGGCAGGGTTGGATTCTCACAGAAGCGGCTGTTACTATCAATCATACCCCTTTTCAAAGCCACCATCATGACCTCCCTTCACAATAGCCCCCATGATCATCCAGGGGGATGAGGAGCAGATACAGGGTCAGTAGGAGTGTTACGAAGCCTTGGAGAGAGCTTCTCAGAGGCCCTACCCAGGCCTCCACCAGTTCACAGCGCTTACAGGATTTAGCCCCTTGTTTTAGAATGAGGGCCACTTTCCTATCTCAGCAACATGGGACTGAACAATCCTTGTGTTCAGCACTTACATCTTCTGAAACGCCTCACAGAACACATTTTTGGCATGGAGGCAAGCAAAGACCTCAGGCTCGACCAGGAACGGCTGAAGCCCTTCATGGACCCACTGAGACAAAACAGGTGGGCTGTCAATATCAGGTACTTGCAACATCTTCTCCCACAGGCCATTCATGAAGATCATGTTCCACTCAAGAGGCACGTGAGAAAACTGAAAGCAAGAGATTAGAAGAAACACATGAATTCAAGTGAATACAGACTTCTGAACAATAACATAAATCCACGTGAATCTGAACATTCTGAACAGAATCACCCCTAGCAATAATCCCTTTTCTGGATAGCAACTCTCAGGATAGTAATATTATAGAATCATAGAATTGTCTAGGTTGGAAGGAACCTTTAAGATCATCTAGTCCAACCATCAACCTAACTCTGATTAAAAAAAACAACAAAAGACCATACAAAAGAACCCCCCACATTACTAAACTATGTCTCTAGGCACTATGTCAACCTGTCTTTTGAAAACCTCCAGGGATGGTGCCTCAACCACTTCCCTGGGCAGCCCGTTCCAATGCTTAATAACCCCTTCAATGTAAAAATTTTTCCTAATATCCAATCTGAACCTCCCCTGGCACAATATTTGTGCAATTCAAGCACAGTCAGTCTGTAATTCATGTAGGAAGCACAGGTCTGTGCTGCCACTGCAGTCAGCAACAGCAAACCCACAGGCACTCATGGTTGTTATTCCTATCTCCCCAGCTATTTTTAACAGCACAGAACCCTACCATGTTGGTGGAGATTCACTGATTGAAATACTGCCTTTTTAAAAATAATGTTAAGGTAAAAAAATAAGGTAATTTCACTGAATTTCACTGAATTTTTAGAGTTGGAAGGGACCATAGAGATCATCTAGTCCAACTCCCCTGCTAAAGCAGGACCACCACCCAAACAAATAATGTTAATGTTAAATAACACTTTCCACTGGCATTCATGTTACAGGTGAACAACTAGTTGGATATGTGATACCCACCCTCTGGCTGAACGCAGTCAGAGCAGCTACAAGCTTCTTGGCATCATATTTGGAAAAGAATAGAATGGAGTATTGAGGATCCATCACACTGGCAGGTTTAGCGGTAAGGCAAGAATACAGGGATATGAGGAAATCATCCTGAAGGTCCTGGAGCCAAGCACTCTGCAAAAGAAAAAGGGGAAATCCATATAGAGGTAATAAAAGGTGGGTCATATTTGGAGCTGCTGCAGTGTGCTGCCATCTTCAGGTCTGCTTCACGAGCTCACCTACACCTGAGCATTCAGCCCTATAAGGTGATGAAACCTGTTGACAGGAGAGTCAGAAGAAAGTCCAGCTTACACTGAATTAAAGCAAGTCTAATCATGCCCAGTTCCATATGCTGGATCCTTCTGTTACCTAATCTGTGCTCCCCCCCAAGAAAAGACTAGCTTTAAAAAAACCTCAATCAAATGATTTCCCACCAAAAAAAAAAATAAAATGGCCATTTGATCAAAGTGAAAACTTCCATGAGAAATTTAATCACTCCAGAAACATTTTTCAATGAAAAAAAACCCAAACAAACAAAAAAAAAAAATCAACCAACAAGTATTTGAAGAAATTACATCTTTTGGGTAGAAACACAGGAAAATACAAATATTTGTCAATTCAATTGCAATTAGTGGCAGCACAGCAACTTAGCGATAATGCCACAAGCAGGAAGGGAAGTAAACCTGAAATATTCCAGATGACATTTTCCACACTGCAACCACTTTTTATTGTGCTCATGGATGTTTTACCCTGACAGACATGGGTTACTGTCATGCAGAGATTTGTTTCAACACTACGATGCCAGTTTCTAGGAGTCGATTTGTTCTGGAAATCTCCTTTGTTTGGTTTGGAAAAGATAACATCCCCACTTCCACAGACAGCCCCAAAAAGGCCTCCATGGTGGTGCTGCCTGGGAAGGTGACACTGCCACATCTCAGTGCTCTGCATGGTCCCCACGTCCATGTGTGTGTGACCCCTCAGCTTCTCTCAGTCTTGTGAGGGAAACCTTGACAACCCAGACCCAAA
Source organism: Calidris pugnax (assembly GCF_001431845.1). Taxonomy (NCBI): domain Eukaryota; kingdom Metazoa; phylum Chordata; class Aves; order Charadriiformes; family Scolopacidae; genus Calidris; species Calidris pugnax. The sequence continues at coordinate 2,623,474 of NW_015090794.1, forward strand.
GTCTGCACAACACTCCAGCCACTCCCTTCACAGCCAACAGCAGGACAGCTTTTATGACAGAAATGGCACAATTGTCAAGGGAAACAAAACACCAGCCCATGAAAAGGAGGAGACGGATGTTACCTGTGCACAGGCGTATTGACCAAAAGTGAGGCTGCAGGGGGAGACTTGGCCACGGGCTACCTCAAGAACCATCTCCTGGCTGACACTGGTGGGGAGAAAAAGCAAAGACATCACCTCCATGCCAGCTGCCCCTCTGCTGGGAAGTAGGGACAGTCCATCTGCAGACACAGACGTGGAGCAGAGCTGCCCGAAGTGAAAGGCGTGTGAACACCCCTGACCACAAGCTTTTATTAATTGGAGTTTTGTTCATCTGCAGCAGGGACAGCTATTAGTGAAGGGTCCAGCCCACCCATTAAGGAACAGGAGCGATGCCAGGCAGCCCTAACGATGAGGCACAGCCCACAGAATAAATATAGAAGAACAAGCAAACAGCTATATAGATGAGAATTATTTGCTGGCACCATTTGGGAGCAGGGAGAGGGTACTTGTAAACTGTTGACCCTTAGGTAGAAATCAAGCTCAATGAAGGCTTGAAGAGGACCTGTTTGAGTCTTAAGCCCCCATCACCAGCCAAGTTGAGCTCAGCACCAATGCTAAGGTTCTTTGAGCAGTAAATCCCCCTATGTCAGGCTGGTTGACACACCAGGGACTTGCCCTGCTTTTCTTTGTCCTGCACAGACACAGAGCCCCAGGAAGGCATTTTCCCTTCACTGTTTCAATCAGTGCAATTAGAGCCCTCCCTGCCCACAGGCAATCCTGGGACTTTGTGGGGAGAAAGATGCTACACCTGGTTTCAGAGGCTTCCTGCTACCCCAAGTGACATCCCCAACAATCCAGTATCACTCCCAAGGAAAATGCTGCCAAGAGAATTTGCTGACAGTTCACATACCTTTCCACTGAAGCACACACCGCAGATTCTGATTCCCAAAAAAAGAAAGACAGACAAAGGTAAGGGAACTGTGACAGGAACACATATACAGAACCATGACTGAATCTTTCTTACGGACATTACTTGGTAAGAAACTCACCATTGACAGGGGAGCTGGAGCACTGCACCAGGAGAAAGAAAGACAGGAGATGATCTTATCACACAGTTACAATGGTAGCACAATGTTATTTGTGATCATTGCATACGGACAAGCACACTCATTGCAACCATCTGTATTTGGATCTGGCCTGAAAACACGCAAGTGCCCTGGTGCAGAGCTCTCATCTTGCCATGCTCCGTAGCTGCTGTCTGCAATATTCGTATCAGTACTGGCTCTGAACTTCAAATAGCTGGAAAGTTCAAGGCTATGTGAGTCCTCCCATCACTCAGGCATAAGAGCCAATGGGGTGGACTGTTCTCCTGATGATTTGAGTGTGAATTGTGTCACCTTCATTGAACTGCCTGGTGATGTGCTTGCACTGAAGCCCTGCAGAGACCTGGAGAAGCCATCCCCACTCCACTCACTGCTTGGGAAGGGGAAGGACATTTCCCATCCATTTCCATGCTCAACCCACCGGATCTGGCTTGTAGCAATCAATTCCCATCAAGGTGCTGCTATCAGGAAGGTGCCCACACTGACCACCGACCCTACCTTGCTTTGCAAGACATGGATGACACATATTCTAAACACGCAAGTTTGCCTTACCAGATGTGTCCCAGCAGAGGTTGCAGCAGCTGCCTGCCAACCTGGAAGACAATGTTCCATGATTTTAATGACAAATCCAGGACAAAGCTTCTTCCCGCAGTCCAGCCTCTGTCTGGCTTAACACATCCTGAACATCACTCATCTCACTATATTATTTTATTCCTCATTCTTGGCACAGTGTTTCACAAAATCATTTCTGTCAGACCTTCCTGCTGTTTTCTCTTTGACTTTGCATCAGCTGACTGGGTGAGCTGACGTGAGGTCTCCTCTATCCACAGTGGGTAAGACTGGCAGCGGACAGAAACGTGGTGTTAGATGACATGAGAGATTGCATGCACCTCTGTCCCCAGAGAGAAAAAGGCAGGGAAAGGGGCAGAAACAACACTCTGGGAATGGACCTTGCTTTTACAAGTAACCTATGTATTTCTGCTGGACAGAGACATCCCCCCTTGTACAGGATGTTAATAGAAAAGTGGAAAGAAAAAAATAATACCACATTCTCATCAGGGTGTCCATAATACATTGATCAGTTTTGAATAGCAACAATTGCTTAATTAAAGTAAAAAAAAAAAAAGTTATCTGTTTATTTGTTTTCCTTCCTTTAGTACTGATAACTAAGCCTACTGTTGATGGTCCCTTTATGTAGCTGTTCCCCAGCTGGTGGTTCATTAGATTGTTTGTAATGTTACAAGTTCGTGTTCTGTTTTCATCAATATTCCCTGCAAACACTGTCTCAGGTGTTACAAGGAAGGAAGAATAAAGTGCTGACACTTTTTGAAAGAAACAAAGATCCAACTCCGGAATCCCTTACTATCAAAAAACAGATGGAGGGAAAATAGGGAATATAGAGATAATCAGATTCAGCTAAGGTTATTTCTTAAGTGCTTTCCCAGAGAAACCCAGATACTCCAACAAAAGGAGCAGTGAGCAGACAGCTCTGCAATGACAGGAAGAGAATTCATTCCAGTTTGGTCTCTCCACCCTGTTTATTACAAAAATGAATACATTTTGGTTTACAGATACAATAATGAACAAGCATAACTAAAGGCTGGAGATTTAGAGCAACTCTAAAGTAATGTTCAATGGTCTTTCAGCACAATTTTCTCTTTTGAGCTTTATCTCAGCTACAGCTGCTGGTATAGAAAATCCTCCCGGGACACCCATCACCCTCACGGTAATACTCACCAACCAAGAGGAGGAAGCCCAGCCCTGGGAGTAAAGGCAGCATTTCTGCAAAGATCTTCATAGCACCTGTACATGCAAGGAATCACCTTATTTCAGCCAAGAAAAATAAATACGAATAATACTTAATTGCAAAACCAAACTCAGAATAGGAAAGTGAAAAGGTGACTGTCTCACAAGCACACTGACACACGCCAACACCCTTCACAAAACCTATCTGAAACTAGACCCAAAGCACACCAAAAAAGCCCAACTCTTAAGGGTCCGCTACGTCTGGGAAAGCCCAGAGTTGCAGAGAATTCAGAGTTAGTTCAGCTATATTGATTGCTACCAGTGCCCTGAAGTCAGGCTCCCCCCTGGCAGAGGAGGATAAGAGGTTGCACAACCCCACTCGGAAGGTGAACCACGGCACTTACCTCCAAGCCGCTAGTCCTGGGCACTCTGTGTGTGGGGCTACGATCCGTAGAGGGCTCCTTTTCACTGAGCAAACCAGGGTGTGTCTGTGGCTTCTCAGAACTTCATCTGAAATTACAGAATGGATTTGGAACACCGGACACACCTATAAGTTCTTGAGAATACAAATGTTTAGCAGGACAAATAAACGCTATTTGTTAACACTCATCATTCCTAGGATACGGTAGGAAACACTGAGCCTGAAGCTGCACTGAGTGAGCAGGACGAGAGCAGTGAATAGGTTTGTTCCCTCCCTGCCCTGTGCAGGACGTGTTTGCCAGTCACAGGAGGCAACAAAACCCAGGACAGAGCTACTCTGGGACCACCTTCCCCTAGTTACTGCAGAGGAAGGTGGTCATCAGGAAATTTTGCTTCATCGGAGTTTGAAACATTTGGCCCTTTTCTTGAAATTTCTGCTTACCCAAGTCATCTCCACCTGGGAAACCCGCAAGGAAAACACACGGCAGCTCCTCTGATGGTCTGAGTAATTTTGCATCCTCAGATTTGAACAATCTTTATTTGGTCACTTTACAGATGCTTTTCAAGAGAAGTTTTTTTCATAAGCCAGTTATGTCCCAGACTTAGGCTTGCCCCATCGTACCCACCTACAACTCATCTTTTGTGGCAACACCAAGAAAAGCCAGCGTTGACTCACAACATCTCAACATGTACACAAACCTCAGCTCTCTCCACACTCCCAGTTTTCTTACCCCACTTAACATGTTTATCAGCTATTTTGGAACTAGTGTAACAGTCATTCTTAAATGTAGTTTGTCTGACTCAGAAAAGTACATAAGATGCCCAATGACCCTCATCAACACCCATCCTAAGCAACCCAAATCTATATAAACTTGAAATGCATCATTTTGTAAATAGTCAGATTCATGGACTCCTAGTTCAAAGCAAGAAGCCCCTTCTCCAGGATGTCCAAATGAGGTGTCCTTGAGACAGATGAGGATCCTTCAATCAAGTTTCAAATACCAAAGCTTTCAGCATCTTGCACCTTTTGGAAACTCAACATTGCAAGCAGGCTGAGCATGACAGAGCGTCAGATAGATATGCATTGCTGGGAATCCCTGGACATGCTGCTGGATGAACTGTAGGTCCATATAAGAGTCAATCAAGATGGCAACAAAAACCATGTGGCACAGAAGGCCTCTGCCACCCTCAGCCAGATCTATGGCTCTTCCCCGGGGCATTGAGAGGTAAAATGCAAGAACAGGAGAGATCCGAAAAGCAAAAAAAAACAATACTGAGCCTCAGCCACTGATGATGAAACCATGGGAGGGGGCAATGCAAAGCGTCAGGATTTTCTGCTTGCGTGAGCCAGGAAGTCATGCATACCTAAAGGGTGTGCAGAGCACCCCCCTTATGGGGAGAGAAACCAGAGTTCACAAAGGCAAGACGGAACTTTCATCTGTAAACAATCCAATATTTTTCTTAAGTCTGTCTGCAGGGTGGTCAAGCAGAACCACTCGATACCTGCCATCTGCATTCGTCCTCTAGCACTGCTGAACCATAAGCACAGATCCAAGAGTGCCAGGCGTGGTAGGAACAAGAAGGTCTTTGATTCCAAGAGTGTAAGTTGAGGAGACAAAGTCAGACAGATGAGCTCAAAGACAGGAAGACAGGCAATGGTTTCAACACAGCAACAGGTGAGCCATTTTTGCACACTTTGTGCCAAAGGAAAATTCTGATAATTACAGAGATTAAGTCTGGAGCTGATTTATGGCATTGCATCCACTCAAGAAAGCCTAAGTGAGAGTTACAGCTCTTTAAAAGACGCCTCCAGATAGAGGATTTTCACCTTTTGGATGTGATGCCATATCCAGCTTCACCACTTTGTAGCACAGAAAGCTGGGAACAGCAGTTTGGCCTGTGGCAGGTTTTCCTGCACTTTCCAGATCCCAGCCCAAGGACACAGCCATGGTACGGCAGGAGACTCACACTGCTCAGCACCTCAGGGCAGCTTCCAGAGCAGGGTAATATCACCCTGATGGACGGACAGAGAGGAGACTGTCAGTGTCTCACACATAGTGAGACAACTCTGGAAAAGCAGGTTTTATGCCCATAATTCAGCACTAACCTTCACGCTAACCAGAAGTGACATGGTTTAGGAGCTTTATTCCTATTATCTGAATATCCTTAGCAGCATACAGAGATATTCACAGTGCACACCTGGGCAGACAAGTCTTTCAGGGGACAGAGTCTAGCATGCCCTCAGTCACCACCTCCCCAGAAGCAGAGCTCTCCCTGTCATTAGTCCCATCTGCACCATGTCCCCTTACTAAGCATTGCTGTCCCCACCCTTTATGAACTTTTCTAATTTTGCAGCATCAGGCTTCTCAGCTGCAGACAAATGGGAACACAGAGCACGTAAGAGGAATGCTGGTAAAACTTGCTCTCAGTGTGCTTCATCGGAGTTTGAAACGTTTGGCCCTTTTCTTGAAATTTCTGCTTACCCAAGTCATCTCCACCTGGGAAACCCGCAAGGAAAACACACGGCAGCTCTTCTGATGGTCTAAGTAATTTTGCATCCTCAGATTTGAACAATCTTTATTTGGTCACTTTACAGATGCTTTTCAAGAGAAGTTTTTTTCATAAGCCAGTTATGTCCCAGACTTAGGCTTGCCCCATCGTACCCACCTACAACTCATCTTTTGTGGCAACACCAAGAAAAGCCAGCGTTGACTCACAACATCTCAACATGTACACAAACCTCAGCTCTCTCCACACTCCCAGTTTTCTTACCCCACTTAACATGTTTATCAGCTATTTTGGAACTAGTGTAACAGTCATTCTTAAATGTAGTTTGTCTGACTCAGAAAAGTACATAAGATGCCCAATGACCCTCATCAACACCCATCCTAAGCAACCCAAATCTATATAAACTTGAAATGCATCATTTTGTAAATAGTCAGATTCATGGACTCCTAGTTCAAAGCAAGAAGCCCCTTCTCCAGGATGTCCAAATGAGGTGTCCTTGAGACAGATGAGGATCCTTCAATCAAGTTTCAAATACCAAAGCTTTCAGCATCTTGCACCTTTTGGAAACTCAACATTGCAAGCAGGCTGAGCATGACAGAGCGTCAGATAGATATGCATTGCTGGGAATCCCTGGACATGCTGCTGGATGAACTGTAGGTCCATATAAGAGTCAATCAAGATGGCAACAAAAACCATGTGGCACAGAAGGCCTCTGCCACCCTCAGCCAGATCTATGGCTCTTCCCCGGGGCATTGAGAGGTAAAATGCAAGAACAGGAGAGATCCGAAAAGCAAAAAAAAACAATACTGAGCCTCAGCCACTGATGATGAAACCATGGGAGGGGGCAATGCAAAGCGTCAGGATTTTCTGCTTGCGTGAGCCAGGAAGTCATGCATACCTAAAGGGTGTGCAGAGCACCCCCCTTATGGGGAGAGAAACCAGAGTTCACAAAGGCAAGACGGAACTTTCATCTGTAAACAATCCAATATTTTTCTTAAGTCTGTCTGCAGGGTGGTCAAGCAGAACCACTCGATACCTGCCATCTGCATTCGTCCTCTAGCACTGCTGAACCATAAGCACAGATCCAAGAGTGCCAGGCGTGGTAGGAACAAGAAGGTCTTTGATTCCAAGAGTGTAAGTTGAGGAGACAAAGTCAGACAGATGAGCTCAAAGACAGGAAGACAGGCAATGGTTTCAACACAGCAACAGGTGAGCCATTTTTGCACACTTTGTGCCAAAGGAAAATTCTGATAATTACAGAGATTAAGTCTGGAGCTGATTTATGGCATTGCATCCACTCAAGAAAGCCTAAGTGAGAGTTACAGCTCTTTAAAAGACGCCTCCAGATAGAGGATTTTCACCTTTTGGATGTGATGCCATATCCAGCTTCACCACTTTGTAGCACAGAAAGCTGGGAACAGCAGTTTGGCCTGTGGCAGGTTTTCCTGCACTTTCCAGATCCCAGCCCAAGGACACAGCCATGGTACGGCAGGAGACTCACACTGCTCAGCACCTCAGGGCAGCTTCCAGAGCAGGGTAAAATCACCCTGATGGACGGACAGAGAGGAGACTGTCAGTGTCTCACACATAGTGAGACAACTCTGGAAAAGCAGGTTTTATGCCCATAATTCAGCACTAACCTTCACGCTAACCAGAAGTGACATGGTTTAGGAGCTTTATTCCTATTATCTGAATATCCTTAGCAGCATACAGAGATATTCACAGTGCACACCTGGGCAGACAAGTCTTTCAGGGGACAGAGTCTAGCATGCCCTCAGTAACGCTATTTGTTAACACTCATCATTCCTAGGATACGGTAGGAAACACTGAGCCTGAAGCTGCACTGAGTGAGCAGGACGAGAGCAGTGAATAGGTTTGTTCCCTCCCTGCCCTGTGCAGGACGTGTTTGCCAGTTACAGGAGGCAACAAATCCCAGGACAGAGCTACTCTGGGACCACCTTCCCCTAGTTACTGCAGAGGAAGGTGGTCATCAGGAAATTTTGCTTCATCGGAGTTTGAAACGTTTGGCCCTTTTCTTGAAATTTCTGCTTACCCAAGTCATCTCCACCTGGGAAACCCGCAAGGAAAACACACGGCAGCTCCTCTGATGGTCTGAGTAATTTTGCATCCTCAGATTTGAACAATCTTTATTTGGTCACTTTACAGATGCTTTTCAAGAGAAGTTTTTTTCATAAGCCAGTTATGTCCCAGACTTAGGCTTGCCCCATCGTACCCACCTACAACTCATCTTTTGTGGCAACACCAAGAAAAGCCAGCGTTGACTCACAACATCTCAACATGTACACAAACCTCAGCTCTCTCCACACTCCCAGTTTTCTTACCCCACTTAACATGTTTATCAGCTATTTTGGAACTAGTGTAACAGTCATTCTTAAATGTAGTTTGTCTGACTCAGAAAAGTACATAAGATGCCCAATGACCCTCATCAACACCCATCCTAAGCAACCCAAATCTATATAAACTTGAAATGCATCATTTTGTAAATAGTCAGATTCATGGACTCCTAGTTCAAAGCAAGAAGCCCCTTCTCCAGGATGTCCAAATGAGGTGTCCTTGAGACAGATGAGGATCCTTCAATCAAGTTTCAAATACCAAAGCTTTCAGCATCTTGCACCTTTTGGAAACTCAACATTGCAAGCAGGCTGAGCATGACAGAGCGTCAGATAGATATGCATTGCTGGGAATCCCTGGACATGCTGCTGGATGAACTGTAGGTCCATATAAGAGTCAATCAAGATGGCAACAAAAACCATGTGGCACAGAAGGCCTCTGCCACCCTCAGCCAGATCTATGGCTCTTCCCCGGGGCATTGAGAGGTAAAATGCAAGAACAGGAGAGATCCGAAAAGCAAAAAAAAACAATACTGAGCCTCAGCCACTGATGATGAAACCATGGGAGGGGGCAATGCAAAGCGTCAGGATTTTCTGCTTGCGTGAGCCAGGAAGTCATGCATACCTAAAGGGTGTGCAGAGCACCCCCCTTATGGGGAGAGAAACCAGAGTTCACAAAGGCAAGACGGAACTTTCATCTGTAAACAATCCAATATTTTTCTTAAGTCTGTCTGCAGGGTGGTCAAGCAGAACCACTCAATACCTGCCATCTGCATTCGTCCTCTAGCACTGCTGAACCATAAGCACAGATCCAAGAGTGCCAGGCGTGGTAGGAACAAGAAGGTCTTTGATTCCAAGAGTGTAAGTTGAGGAGACAAAGTCAGACAGATGAGCTCAAAGACAGGAAGACAGGCAATGGTTTCAACACAGCAACAGGTGAGCCATTTTTGCACACTTTGTGCCAAAGGAAAATTCTGATAATTACAGAGATTAAGTCTGGAGCTGATTTACTTTGCACACTTCATGCCAAAGCAAAATTCTGATAATTACAGAGATTAAGTCTGGAGCTGATTTATGGCATTGCATCCGCTCAAGGAAGCCTAAGTGAGAGTTACAGCTCTTTAAAAGACGCCTCCAGATAGAGGATTTTCACCTTTTGGATGTGATGCCATATCCAGCTTCACCACTTTGTAGCACAGAAAGCTGGGAACAGCAGTTTGGCCTGTGGCAGGTTTTCCTGCACTTTCCAGATCCCAGCCCAAGGACACAGCCATGGTACAGCAGGAGACTCACACTGCTCAGCACCTCAGGGCAGCTTCCAGAGCAGGGTAATATCACCCTGATGGACGGACAGAGAGGAGACTGTCAGTGTCTCACACATAGTGAGACAACTCTGGAAAAGCAGGTTTTATGCCCATAATTCAGCACTAACCTTCACGCTAACCAGAAGTGACATGGTTTAGGAGCTTTATTCCTATTATCTGAATATCCTTAGCAGCATACAGAGATATTCACAGTGCACACCTGGGCAGACAAGTCTTTCAGGGGACAGAGTCTAGCATGCCCTCAGTCACCACCTCCCCAGAAGCAGAGCTCTCCCTGTCATTAGTCCCATCTGCACCATGTCCCCTTACTAAGCATTGCTGTCCCCACCCTTTATGAACTTTTCTAATTTTGCAGCATCAGGCTTCTCAGCTGCAGACAAATGGGAACACAGAGCACGTAACAGGAATGCTGGTAAAACTTGCTCTCAGTGTGAGACAACTAGAGATTTTCTCTTATCCAAGAAGTACAGAGCTGGGAGGGGACTTTGAGGCTGCCCAGTCCACCCCTTGCACCACGGTGCAATTGTACCTACCCTAGGCTGACAAAGGTGCAGCAAGCCTGCTCTTGCATAGGCTTCTGAGGGGGGTTTTAGAGTGGTGCAATTGTACCTACCCTAGGCTGACAGAGGTGCCAGCCTGCCCTTGCATAGGCTTCTGAGGGGGGTTTTAGAGCTCAGATGTAGTAACAATCACTTCTAGCTCAACACAATTCCACAGGAGACCTCTCTCTGTCTCCCTTCCCTCTCGCATTCCTCCTTCTCTGCAAGTTTCCTTTTCCCTAAACTAGAAAAAAAACCCCTAATGTCTGCACGTCACCTCCCATTCCTCTCAAATGAACGAATTTCCTGGTGGTAGCAAATGGGGAGTGAAGCTCAATTCTGCATCATGGTCTCTAAGACACACCCCAAGAGGTGAGGGCAGGAGGGGAGGCGATGAAATCTGCAATGGGTGGGCAGGAGTGGGACAGGTCCCAGATGTGGTTTTGTACCACAGGAAAATGAGTCAGTGCCATAATAATCCTCTTCTCATCTGACCTGACTGTGCATGTGTAGCATCAAGTATGGCTCAAGAGTTCTTCAGTGACACTAAATTGTACAATTGACTGCCAAGATGTTCCTGCCATGTTAAGCCAGGTGTGGCAACGGAAAATAAATCCTTCCCTATCCCATCTCCACCACGCCACACGCCCTGCTCAGCTCAAAGTCATCATACTTCCCGGTGGTTTTCATCCAGAACAAAAGGGGCTTTGTGCTTTCTCAGAAAAGCCAGGTCTCATTATGCTCTAGAGAGCATCTCGCATCAGCGAGACTACGCTGTCTGAGGAGACACATGCTCACACCACAGATGAAAAACCCCATCAAACATAGGTCCAAGGACCAGCAGATCTCAGAAGACAGCAGGACCCCAGAGGGGCTAATACAGAACATTTCACTGTGGGTTTGGTACTGGATGTACAGGATGGGGCTCAGGCTTCACTAACGCCAGTCAGACCACAGCCAAGCTCCTCTGTAGACTCACTAGGTTCAGACAGCCCCACCAGCACACTCCTTACCTTGCGAGGGCCTTCAAGACTCACCAGGTTCAGACAGCCCCACCAGCACACTCCTTTCCATTAACCCTAAATACAGGGCATGTCCCAGAATGGAGAGGAGAGGTTTAAGGACAGGGACAACAACGTACAAAATAAGAACACTGCTGAAGAGGAACCCAAAGGGGCAGTTTAAAATCTTGCAGGTGGTGTGGAAATGATATAAAGGCATGCTGAAGGCTGAAAGCAAACGCATGCCACCTAGAAAAGAAAATCAAATTGTCATAACTGATCAGAAAGGCAAAAGAAGCTTCTGGATATAAGAAGATACCTTTCAAAAACTCCATGCCATTTTTCTGTTTCTTATAGAATCATAGAATCATTGGTCACCTCATGAAGAAGAAATGTCAGGGCTCTGCTGTAACAACATAATCCAGTTATAAAAAGAGGATCTGGAGACATACAGCTCTGAAAGGGAAACTAAATTCATTCTTTGTTTCCATGTCTGTCACACTAGATCCCTTCATTACATGAACTCATCTAAGAATGAATTTCATATGTATATACTTACAGAAGAGGTTACAGAACAAAAATCATACCAAGATGCCCAGACAAAGTAGGCGCCAACAAAGAGTCCTGGAGGAAAACAGCATGACACATCTGTGGTGTTCAACCCTTGGCCTGAACCCTTTGGACCACAGGTCAGAAGGTGACAGACACAACAGCAGCTTTTAGGAGGATCCCCAAAGGAGACTGGACAGAGAACCAGAAAGATGGAAAGAGACATATGAAGGTCAAGCATCAGCCTAGAACATCAGCCTCGTCTCTTTGGTGGGGCAAGAAACAGCTGGGCTTGCTGCTACAGTCAGCTAGAATGAGCTGTGTGAGCCCCCTACAAAGGGTTGCATCCAGAGCTGACAGAAGAGGATAAAGACAGAAGTGACACAAAATCTGTGGTCTAAGGCATAAACAGCTCCAAGCCCACAAAAATGGTGTTATGATACAGTCATCAATTGCACTTAGCTCTTCTTTTATCCTCTCTGTACAGATCTCAGGCTTACAGGGACTTGGCACACAAAGGAAGACTCCTCAGTAATTGAAATAAGGCTGTGTGAAACTTCTCCCCCCTCCTTATCTCTCAAAAAAAGCAAACAAGGAAACACCACTAATAAAATTCCCACGTGTCAGAACTGTGATTTCGGTGGCAATGGACCAACCAGCATTGCCCCATGGATCACTGCTTCCTCTGCACAGCAGTCCTGCCCTTGCTGCTGCTGCTGCTCTGGACCAAAACCTCTGTCTCCTACCTGCCAAGTCACAGAAGAGACAGTCAAGAGGGCTCTCCAGGTATCCATCAGAACATCTCCTGCTTACGAGTGGATCAGTCTTACAGCCACTTTGCCTGGGGCCATGTTCAGGGCAGACATTCTGCAAGGTTCTGGGTTAAGGCAGAAAATGCAATTTTGGAAAGTCCTACCTTGCAGGTAACCTATAAAAAAAGTTTTTCCTCTTGAATATACTGTTGTGGTCAGTGTTGGTAAGAAAAGAGCTTTAGCATGAACAGGCAACTGTGACGTTTGGCATCAAAGCCTTTGCAGCATGGAGCATTTTGGCCCATTTCAGCTGCAGAGCCACTCTCTCTTCAAACCAGTGGATTCACAGGACCAAAGGGATAGTTCAGACCAGAAACAGAGCGGACTCTCCACACAGGCATTTAATTTGCACAGCTTTGTCTAAAGGATTGGCAGATACTAGAATTGGCCACTGGTTCAGAAAGTAACTGAGCAAAAATTAGACCTTCAGATTTATTATCGGTGCAAGTATAGTTTCAAATTGACAGGACTGATTCTTATCTCAGCGTAGATCTTTGCAAGAATGCGTAAGCGAACAGGTCACATCCATCTTTGTGACTGCGTGGCACTACATGCCTGCTTTTGCAATGTCACCTAGAGAGATTTTTATAAACAAGGCAATATTTGATTCAATAAGCAGCTTCTCTTACCTCTGTTTGCTTAAGCATCCAGTTACAAGCAGGGAATATACGAAAAGAAACGTTATTGGCTTGCAGATGTTACTGCGTCCACACCTACAAATGCCAGCAGGGTCACCAGAACTCAACAGTGGAAGTTTGTGTCTTACAGCTCATGCAAGACCATCTATTCTCACCTGCCTGCACAAAGAGACCTTCACTTGAGGCTACTTCTAAGTTGCAAAGGAAGAGAGAGGAAAGCCAAGGGTCGCGGAGACCTGCCTACCATCAAACATGCCAAATCCTCAGTCAACTCAAGACTAAAACTCAATCCTGATTTATCCCATTGTAGTAACTCCAGAGCAAACCCTGCTCTGGCCACACAACACTCCCAGAGCTATTGTCTGCACACTGCTAAAGAGGTGTTACGGAGACTAATACAAAGGCAGCAGAGATGATTAAGACAGGATTAAAAAGCCAGATAGCATCAAGTACCAGTTTATAGCTGGAAGTAAAACACAACCACCACATTACACCTTCCCAGAGGTTTACACAAGAGATTTGCTTGCTTTCTACTTCCCTCTCTCCTCTGTAATGTTTGTGTTGCACAAAGTCAAAAGCCACCAACATCTAACACTCAAACCTTGTCCTCAATTATAAGCCAAACCAAGCTGAAAAAAAAGGTAATCAATCTGACGTCTGATTTTCCTCTCTCAACAAAGTTTCTATTCATGCTGGTGACCAACTGGCTGCACTAGAGTGCAGCAGTGTTGTTTAGCACTGCCCTAACCCTACCTGTTTAGCTACCCCATCAGGGCAGGGTCTTGAGGCTATGCCAGTTGGAGAGACTCCTGATGCATAAGCAGCCAGGAGTAAGAAGCATGACGAGTTTTAAGGTCACTTACACTATTGGAAGACCAGTTTTCAGCAGGAGGAGGGGCTCAGAGCTGGCACATGCTCCCAGAAACTCAGCCCAGCCTTAAAAGGCTGCTCAGGAAGAAGTAGGCTATCACGACACTGGTCCCTCAGCCATCAGTTCTGGCTGTACCATGGCACTAACAGCATTAAAAGTATTTGGCACCCAGCACTTCAGGAACAGTGCTACTGGTGTCAGCTGCTGTGCTGTGTTCTCACAACTCCCACATTGGCTGAGTGGGTCCTCCCAAAGCACACTCTCCCCTTCCACAGGTCCAGGCAAGACAAGATGAGGTGTTGTGGGCACCCAGCGATGCTCCCGCCCCTTCTGGCTCTGTTGTGAGTATTGTCAGCACTTGAACATCTCTATCATACACTGAAGTGCAGCGGAATATAGCTGTAATCGGCAGGCATTCCTTATTCTCAAGTACAAAGAAGCTCTGCCTCTGTGTTTTTATAGCATCAAGAAAACTATCTTCTGTATGAGTCAGCCACCTGCTGAGAAACGTTGTGTGTCCTCAGCTGCTTCTCCTTACAGCAAGGCTGGCACCTTGTGATACAACAGACCAGTCTAACCTTGCTTCTCTTTTATATATAAATATATATATATACACACGTGCATGTGCACACAGTCACCTATAGCGGGGACAGGTCATACACAGCCCTAAGACAGAAGAGGAGGAAAAGAGAGACCTCACACTATGGAAGTCAGAGATGCAGCTCATGAACTGGAAAGCCTAACTCATTGTCTAGCCAGGACTAAACCCATCTCTCACTCTCCCTAAGTCCCCATCAGTCAAAGCCACAAAGCCCTAAATGCTCTTCTGAAGTACCTTCTCCCCACACCCATGTTGCGCCTTGAAGCACCTGCAAGGGATTTATTTCAGCTCAGGGTATCCAGCCTTGTCTTGCTCCTTGCAGAGACCTGCTCTGTAGGGTGAGATAAGGAAGGTTTAACCCCTTCCTGCTGTATGTATGGGTCTGATGAAAAGTAAGTATGTACCAGGCAGGACAATCAATGAACCTGGCTGAATATCACATTCAAAACAGCACACAGAGCCATAAGCAGGTAATTTGCCTGGCTGTATCCTTATTTTCCAGGACAGGAAAGGCAGGAGAAATAGAGGACATTAAGAAAAGTGTTAAAAACTCCACGGCAAGGTCAGAGCTGTAGAGAGAACCGGGGAGGGAGAAAGGAAGGAAAGCACTGCAGGGTCAGCTCTTGTTATTCCTGCCTCCTGCGACCTCCCAGCCCTCCAGGTGCCCAGACACAAGGGTCACTGCACTGACCCAGTGGAGTGTTCACCGCCTCCACAGCACCTTGTCCTTGCTTTGTGGGCTCAGGACATCCCTCTGCCAGCCCGTCCCTGGGAGCAGGCTGCCAGAAGGAGCATGCAAGCACCAGAGGGCACCAGCAGCCCAGCCCTGCTCACCCACCAGCTTCTCTCCTGGGAGCCTCTCCCACCGCCACTGGAGGTCTCTGCTGTCACTTACCTGGGCAAAAAAGAGGCGGGGAAGAAGCTGTTTTAACCAAGTTGGAAGATTTCATAAAACAGCATTAGTTCTTGTGGAAACTTTGCTGGAAAATAAGCGAGACAAAAGTTAGTGATTTCTGTTATTTTTTTTTTCAGTCGAATCTTCTTGTACTTCTGATTTCAATCCAATTGGGAAAAAAACCCACCTTTTGAATTGTGACTCTTCCTCACAGACAGAAATGTGAAGCCCTCACTATTTCCCTCTAGACAGATGACCACAGCCACTGACAGGCCACCATTCCCGTGTCCCCTGTCCCTGCTGTATGATACAGCAAGTTCTCTCCTTCCTATGAGTATCTGCTGGTGACTTCTCAAATGGACAAAAGTAAAAGTCTGCCTCCATGGCCATCTTCATGCAAGAGCAATGGCTATAGACAAAACCAGATGGGATGGACTGATGTTACTGCCAAAGCTGACTTAAACCTAGACATGGAAAGTAACGTCTGCAACAGCTATTTCCAAAAAAGATATAACTGTTACCAAAAAAAGAGGAGTCTGCTGACTTAGCCCCCTTAATACTATGATTCTTCAGTCTGTACTGTAAATCTTTCCATGGTACTTGCTTATCCTCTAGATCTATGTACTTACATCATACATCTCACAACACATTGTCCTTTGACTTGCCAAGAAAAAGTCCTTCTCCATCCCTAGAATCAAACGTTGCTTGGGAAGAGTCTCTGGGTGTCTTGAGAATGTGGTCTAAGAAAAAGTCACAATTAGCAAACCAGACATTGACCAATTAATCACAAAACTTAGGAAACACCAGTTTGGATGAGTTCACAAGAAATTGAGTAACTGGGGGCTTTCAGAAATTGGCCACTCATGGCCACCTTTAGTCAATCCTTTTTGAAAGTAGCAAACTGCTTCTCAGTAGATTGGATCCAGATTTGAGTCATCAATTGATTTTTAATTCTGGGCAGGGTGTTCTGTGTCACACCCATCTAACACTGATGCCTTTGCATGGCAGGAACTCATTCAGGTCTCCCACACCCAAAGGTGGCTTCACAAGCACGCAGCACCTTCACAGCAGAGGAACTTTGCTGTAGCACGACAACACGTTGCAAAGCAGTGAAGAGACCACCCGAGTCCCAAACCTGTGATCCCACAGGCCACATTGTCTGCATGAAGGTCTGGGGCTGGGTTCTGTAATGTAGATACAACTTTGACAAATGCCAAATCCCAAATGCTTTTGTTCTAATCTCCAGCAATGCAAAAGAAACACCTCTGTGTGTGTGTAATAGGCCATCATCATGTAACAGAGCTACATGACATATTTCCCAAGTGTTGTCTTATTAGTTCAGCTTTATTATTTACATAAATTCAATAGGCCCTGGGGTTATGATATGGGATTTGTCTATTTTGGTCATTTCCAGGACTAAACCCATCTCTCACTCTCCCTAAGTCCCCATCAGTCAAAGCCACAAAGCCCTAAATGCTCTTCTGAAGTACCTTCTCCCCACACCCATGTTGCGCCTTGAAGCACCTGCAAGGGATTTATTTCAGCTCAGGGTATCCAGCCTTGTCTTGCTCCTTGCAGAGACCTGCTCTGTAGGGTGAGATAAGGAAGGTTTAACCCCTTCCTGCTGTATGTATGGGTCTGATGAAAAGTAAGTATGTACCAGGCAGGACAATCAATGAACCTGGCTGAATATCACATTCAAAACAGCACACAGAGCCATAAGCAGGTAATTTGCCTGGCTGTATCCTTATTTTCCAGGACAGGAAAGGCAGGAGAAATATAGGACATTAAGAAAAGTGTTAAAAACTCCATGGCAAGGTCAGAGCTGTAGAGAGAACCGGGGAGGGAGAAAGGAAGGAAAGCACTGCAGGGTCAGCTCTTGTTATTCCTGCCTCCTGCGAGCTGTCAGCCCTCCAGGTGCCCAGCCCCAAGGGTCACTGCACTGACCCAGCGGAGTGTTCACTGCCTGGCTGCTCCCACAGCAGCTTGTCCTTGCTTTGTGGGCTCAGGACATCCCTCTGCCAGCCCGTCCCTGGGAGCAGGCTGCCAGAAGGAGCATGCAAGCACCAGAGGGCACCAGCAGCCCAGCCCTGCTCACCCACCAGCTTCTCTCCTGGGAGCCTCTCCCACCGCCACTGGAGGTCTCTGCTGTCACTTACCTGGGCAAAAAAGAGGCGGGGAAGAAGCTGTTTTAACCAAGTTGGAAGATTTCATAAAACAGCATTAGTTCTTGTGGAAACTTTGCTGGAAAATAAGCGAGACAAAAGTTAGTGATTTCTGTTATTTTTTTTTCAGTCATATCTTCTTGTACTTCTGATTGTATTCAATTGAATTGGGAACAAAAACCACCTTTTGAATTGTGACTCTTCCTCGAAGACAGAAATGTGAAGCCCTCACTATTTCCCTCTAGACAGATGACCACAGCCACTGACAGGCGACAGTCATATCTTCTTGTACTTCTGATTGTATTCAATTGAATTGGGAACAAAAACCACCTTTTGAATTGTGACTCTTCCTCACAGACAGAAATGTGAAGCCCTCACTATTTCCCTCTAGACAGATGACCACAGCCACTGACAGGCGTTCTGATTTCAATCCAATTGGGAAAAAAACCCACCTTTTGAATTGTGACTCTTCCTCACAGACAGAAATGTGAAGCCCTCACTATTTCCCTCTAGACAGATGACCACAGCCACTGACAGGCGACCATTCCCGTGTGCCCTGGCTCTGCTGTATGATACAGCAAGTTCTCTCCTTCCTATGAGTATCTGCTGTGGACTTCTCAAATGGACAAAAGTAAAAACTTGCCTCCATGGCCATCTTCATGCAAGAGCAATGGCTATAGACAAAAACAAATGGGATGGACTGATGTTACTGCCAAAGCTGACTTAAACCTAGACATGGAAAGTAACGTCTGCAACAGTTATTTCCAAAAAGATATAACTGTTACCAAAAAAAAAAAAAAAACCTAGACATGGAAAGTAACGTCTGCAACAGCTATTTCCAAAAAAGATATAACTGTTACCAAAAAAAGAGGAGTCTGCTGACTTAGCCCCCTTAATACTATGATTCTTCAGTCTGTACTGTAAATCTTTCCATGGTACTTGCTTATCCTCTAGATCTATGTACTTACATCATACATCTCACAACACATTGTCCTTTGACTTGCCAAGAAAAAGTCCTTCTCCATCCCTAGAATCAAACGTTGCTTGGGAAGAGTCTCTGGGTGTCTTGAGAATGTGGTCTAAGAAAAAGTCACAATTAGCAAACCAGACATTGACCAATTAATCACAAAACTTAGGAAACACCAGTTTGGATGAGTTCACAAGAAATTGAGTAACTGGGGGCTTTCAGAAATTGGCCACTCATGGCCACCTTTAGTCAATCCTTTTTGAAAGTAGCAAACTGCTTCTCAGTAGATTGGATCCAGATTTGAGTCATCAATTGATTTTTAATTCTGGGCAGGGTGTTCTGTGTCACACCCATCTAACACTGATGCCTTTGCATGGCAGGAACTCATTCAGGTCTCCCACACCCAAAGGTGGCTTCACAAGCACGCAGCACCTTCACAGCAGAGGAACTTTGCTGTAGCACGACAACACGTTGCAAAGCAGTGAAGAGACCACCCGAGTCCCAAACCTGTGATCCCACAGGCCACATTGTCTGCATGAAGGTCTGGGGCTGGGTTCTGTAATGTAGATACAACTTTGACAAATGCCAAATCCCAAATGCTTTTGTTCTAATCTCCAGCAATGCAAAAGAAACACCTCTGTGTGTGTGTAATAGGCCATCATCATGTAACAGAGCTACATGACATATTTCCCAAGTGTTGTCTTATTAGTTCAGCTTTATTATTTACATAAATTCAATAGGCCCTGGGGTTATGATATGGGATTTGTCTATTTTGGTCATTTTATCTGCTGACTTCAAGTGAATATCATTTGGAAACATCCCATTCCACAAAACGTGAACTGCATGGTTGCTTTTCCCCACAGCCTGGGCAGAAAGCTCTGACCTGGGCATCACAGTCCTTTGTGGAGAGCCTCAATGTACAATATAACACACTACCTTTTTGGAGAAGGAAGAGCTTGTCTTTGCTCCAGCTGATGTTGGGGAGTCTGAAGTGAGACCAAAGAGGAATACACGGCCCTCACTCAAATATAAGGTGAATTTTGCTTTGCTCTTGTTTCATGATCTGTAAACAGCAGCCAACCTTAAGACCAAGAAGTGCCAAAAATTGTTTCTGCAGTACTGAAAAAAACCAATTTGTGAAATGGCTAAAGGCTTTTCAAGCTAACAAAAGCCTCTCCCAAACATTCCTTACACTTTGCCTCAAACAAAAGCCCTATTGGGATGCTGTGATCCAAGAGCTATCAAGAGACAAGACTGAAAAAGAATAAATTAATTCCATCATAGGGATTTTTCTCTTACTTCGAGTGAAACACAAAGGATTGCAGAATAAGTAGGCCATGCTGGACAAGCAATTGTAAGCCAAAATCAGCTTCTAGCATTTCTGCACTGAGGGCAATCAGGCAGTGGTGGTAGATAACTAGATCTATCCATCCAAAAGTATTCCTAAAGTGACTGTGCTCTCTAAAAAGAGTTGCTTTTTTCACTTCCATCTGCTACATCTGGAGATTTTCACCTCCACAGTTACGCACTAGTGAACAGAAATGGCCTGTTCTGTGGTCTTGTTTACTCCTGAAGTTATTTAGAGCATTCCTGAGATGGGCAAGGACATGAAACTCAAATGTCTTCTCAACAGCACAATAATTCTGAAGCCACTTAAAGCCCTTTTATGTTATGGTTCACTGAGATTCCTCCATGTGCTGAGGTACATCAGGAAACTGAGCTCACCTTTAGGCACAGAACTACCCAGAATCACAGAATGACATGGGGTTGGAAGGGACCTCTGGAGATCACCTAGTCCAACCCCCCTGCCAAAGCAGGTCCAGCCACAGCAGGCTGCACAGTAACATGTCCAGGTGGGTTTTGAATGTCTCCAGAGACTCTACCACATCTCTGGGCAGCTTATTCCAGTGGTCTGCCACCCTCAAAGTGAAGAACTTCCTCCTCATGAGGAGTTCCTTCTTATGTTCAAGTTTGTGCCCGTTACCTCTTGTCCTGTCACTGGGAACCACTGAAAAAAGACTGGCTCCATCCTCTTGACACCCACCCTTTCAGTATTTACAGGCATTGATTAGATCCCCCCTCAGTCATCTCCAGACTAAAAAAGACCCAAGACCCTCAGCCTTTCCTCATAAGAGATGCTCCAGGACCCTAATCATCTTTGTAGCCCTTTGCTGTACCCTCTCCAGCAGTTCCCTGTCCTTCTTGAACTGGGGAGCCCAGAACTGGACACAGTACTCCAGATGTGGCCTC